>NC_057864.1:165467063-166163063 GCF_019393635.1 Dromiciops gliroides | reverse complement strand
ACTTTTTGTGGGCTACTGTTTATCTCATGATCAAAGGTGGCTTCTTGCATCATCCACAGATCTATATGGAGAATTATTAGAAACTTGCATCATTAATATTAATGTTCCAAACAGGTAATAAAATTTCACTAAGTGTGGGTCTTTGAACTTTTATAGAAGAGAATATAATAGTCTTATTAAATATTCAGATTTCCAAGGGTTTTTTTTTTAGTTTGTCCAAGAGAAACTAAAGCAAAAACCCATATTTTAGTGTTTTCACTTAACCTTTTTTCTTTATTAGTATATCTTAGTTCTGTATATAAATTTAGCTAATAAGTCCGTAAGCATTTCTAGATACTGTATTCTCACCACTTTGCTAGGCTTCATAGGAAGGTAGATAGACATGAACTTCATTAGGATGCATATCTAACACAATGAACAAACTTAAAATGGTTTTATTTTTAGTCATTTTAAATAAAATCAAATCCAGCTTCCAGTCTTTATTAGCTATATGAACATGGGTAAGTCACTTAATTTCTCTGAGCCTCAGTTTCACAATGACACAAGGTTAGTAAGGAATAATGCAGTCAAATGTGTTTTTTTTTGTTTTTATCTGGTTATTTAGAAATGCCACTTTTGTTTTATACTTAATGGTTTTATTATAAAATCTACCTATGGTTTCTTTTTTTTTTTTCCATGACACATTTGTAACTTGAAGTCCCAAAGATAATACGGTTCAAAGGTGAGATTTTAAACTTAGGTCCTTTGCTTCCATATCTTTTGCTGTGTGGACACTGGGCCAAACTCTGTCTCTGTCTCTGCTCTGACTGGGAATCTATTATCTCTATTGTGTTATTGAATAAGTGGAATGAAGTATTCATTGTTACTGTTTATGAAGTACTCTGCTGAGCTCCAGAGTTAAAAATAGAAAATCAAAATCCTCTTCTTAACAGTCTCATTTTATTGCAGTTGATTCTGTGGGCTTTCTTGTTATAACCTCTGAGGCTATACAACTTACCCTTGACATTCAAGTGCTGACATGTTCCTCTAACTGAGCAATTGTTTAGAGTGTTGTTTTGGATGAGGATACTACTATTCAAAAGAAATATCAATATAGTTTACAAAAACTATACTGGGGGCAGCTAGATGGCACAGTGGATAGAGCACCAGCCCTAGAGTCAGGAGGACCTGAGTTTGGTTCTGGCCTCAGACACTTAACACTTAATACTTACTAGCTGTGTGACCCTAGGCAAGTCACTTAACCCCAATTGCCTCACCAAAAAGGGGGGGGGGGGAAGAAATTATACTGACAGCTCCCTGAAGTTTGTGGTAAAGGAATTTGGCCTATAGGTTAATTAATTAATTAATTAAGGCTTGGAAAGAAAGTAAGTTTGGTTGTGGATGTGTTGATGTGTTCCGTAGGTATGCATTCATTGTATATGCACATTCATATTAGATAAAACAGAAGAAAACAATAGTATGAAAGCTATTCTGGATGCAAGTTTTTGTTAATTCAAGTTTGACCATCTGAACCAGCCACTTTTAGTTAGATTTTTTAACATGACTTTTTCTCCATCTTCTTACTCTATACAACTTTAATTCAAATAGTTTTTTGACAATGGTTATTGAATAAGAATAAGGTTTTTTTCCACTGTTTTCAACAACTATTTCTTTTCATTTGTCCCTCATAGAACTCGTAGGAAAAAATGTTCTGCTCGAAGACTTGGTCTCCAGAAACTGTGGGAATGGTGTTTAGGGCTTATACAGATGAGTTCTTTACCATGGAGAGTTGTAATTGGTCGCTTAGGAAGAATAGGGCATGGAGAATTAAAAGGTAAAAATTCGGTTTCTAATTTTTTAAAAACTTCAAATTAAAGTAACAATTCACCTTTACATCCCAAAATATAAGATGGAAAGGCTTTTCCCCCTTATAATTTGCTCATGTAGTATTCCACTTTGGGCTTGTTGTTACTGTTTTTTAACTTTTAACTCACCCACCAGCATTTGTGCAGGTTCCTACTTTCAAACATCCCTTAGAAATTGGGTAGACACACTCCAAGATAAAATAATAATAATAAGAATGATAAGACCATACCAAGTTCGGGTTATTAGCTCCTTCGTTTTAGAGTAATGAATTAACCCATTAAATGCTTCTTTTTTCCTTGTTGTAAATTTTATTACTCAAGTTAATATTATAATCATTGATACATTGCTTGCACACTGTTTCTTGAATGTTAATACCCACAGATTGGAGTTGTTTGCTGAGTCGCCGCAATCTGCAGTCTCTTAGTAAAAGACTAAAAGATATGTGTAGGATGTGTGGTATATCTGCTGCTGACTCTCCAAGCATTCTTAGTGCTTGCCTGGTAGCAATGGAGCCTCAAGGATCTTTTGTTATTATGCCAGGTTAGATATCTTGCTTATATTTGAATTCTTTACTACTTTCCTGTCATTAAGTTTATAAGTGTCCAAAAAGTCTTAGTGCACAGTTTAAAATTACATAAAGATTTTTGGAATACCGTTATGTTATGAGACTGTTCTGCTTTTTGCTAATGGAGAAAATTTTATGGTTTTCTTTCAGATTCTGTGTCAACAGGATCTGTATTTGGACGAAGTACCACTCTAAACATGCAGACATCTCAGCTCAATACCCCACAGGATACATCGTGCACTCATATACTTGTATTCCCTACTTCTGCTTCTGTGCAAGTAGCTTCAGCCACTTACACCACTGAGAATTTGGACTTGGCTTTCAATACAAACAACGGTAAGAAAAAGAAAACAATCAGACTTCTTCTCTGGTAGGAAGGGAGGGTCAAAAAATCTATCACACCCCTAACCCCTGAGATTTGGAAGGGATAACTGTATAAACACAAAATGCATATAAATAGGCCCCAATCTGTAGATACTGTAAGTTTGAGTGGTTACCTCACCTTTTCATAGTGAAGACCTGAGTCTGCTTAAATGTGTTCTATATTATAGGTATGTGATAATAATCAACATTTATATAGAGCTTTCTTATGTTTATTTTTACATATAATATCTCATTTGATCACATCTAGTGAGGTGGATGGTATTATTGTCCCCATTTTCCAGAAATGGGAAAACTTGAAATATTAAGTGCCTAGGATCAGATAACCAGATGTTATCTGATTATTATCTGATGTTTTGTTTTGTGGGGCAATGAGTAATTTGCCCAGTGTCAAGTGTCTGAGGCTGGATTTGAACTTGGATCCTCCTGAATCCACTGCTTTATCCACTACCCACCTAGCTGCCCCTAGATATTTCTAGAAAAAAACAAGTATGGAATTTTTATGATTTTCCTCCCCCCCTGTTTTTTCTATACAGATGGAGCTGATGGAATAGGTATTTTTGATCTATTAGACACAGGAGATGATCTTGACCCTGACATCATCAATATCCTTCCTGCATCCCCAACTGGGTCCCCTGTCCATTCTCCAGGATCTCATTATCCTCATGGAGGTGATGCTGGCAAGGTAACCACTGTAATAGTTTGCCATATGGATAACAGACTTGTTTTTTATTCATTCTTCTCATAGTGCTAAGGAAAAGTTACAAGCATTTGTTTAAAATTTTAATGTTAATACTAATGGTATAGTAGACTTTCTCAGATGCCCAGGATAGTCTTTCAAATACCGAAATTACTGAAATTTTGTAAATTTTAATAGGTAATCTTATCAGATTAAAAGAAATTCACATGATCCATAAGTGAAAATATATATTTTATAATAACACTGTAAATCTGTCATTTTGTGACTTCTGCTACATGTGATTGTTTTCACATAATCTACACAAGATGCATAGAAGCATCTTTACATTCTGTATCTCTCAGAACAGCACTCGGGATGTCTATATGTTATACTTCATTCTTGCCACATCTTCTTTTCCAGTCATATTTCATTAGTTTCTTTGTGCTATTTCTCATGCCATAAGCAAAATTGTATAGCTTCCTTCTGCCCATATACAGCATTTCTGCCTTTTTGGCACTTTGGAATCTTAGCCTTATAGTCTCTGAGTAATCAAACCATATGGCATCAACAGGAAAATGTTCAAAGGGTTGGAGTTTATGATGAGGAGTGTTTCATATTGTTACATGTACTAGACAGTTTCCCAGATGCAATCCAAAGAGCCACAGCAAACATCATAAATCATATTGTTTTTATGTAGCTGTTTCTTTGTTATTCTCAGAGAAATTCAGTTTTCTTTTGTCCATTCTAAAGGGTCAAGGTACAGATCGGCTGCTTTCAACAGAATCTCATGATGAAGTAACAAATATTCTTCAGCAACCGTTGGCTCTTGGTTACTTTGTATCAACTGCCAAAGCGGGTCCATTACCTGACTGGTTTTGGTCAGCATGTCCTCAAGCACAACATCAGTGTCCCCTCTTTCTTAAGGTATTACTTTTTTTTTGCCTTTTATGGAATGTTAATTGATCATTTGGGATATAGGGACAGAAGTGTGCTAGACTACAGGGTGGGAGTTGATGGTTAAATTTTCATTGCAAGCATGAGAACTTGAACAAAAGGATAAAAAAATGTTAATGCAGATTAAATTTAAATGTGTGTACTACATATATTTTGGGAATGAGAAGCCAATTAAAACATTTACTAACACATCCACGAGTGGGGTTACCATATTTTGCAACATAAAATTTTTTAATCCATTTATTTTTTTGACACTGGGTACTGATGCCTAATTATTGGTGGCCGACTCATTATCTTCACATTCCTCATGGTGGCAAATGCCACCCATACCCAGTCACAGCAAAGATTTTTAAAGCAGTTTCTAAATAATGGTGTCATATTTAGACTCAGGATTTCTACCTCCAGGCTTGGCACTCTTTTAGAAAAAGGAACTAACAGTTCTTTCTCTGGTTTGCATTTTTCATACATCCTTCTGATAGCATCCTGCTCATTTCTTTCACAACTGTATTGCTAACTGTATTACCCTCCAGCCTATTCCCTCCCCTTGATATTAACTCTATTTTCCATCTTCTTTCACCTCAAAAGTGTTATGCTTTGGGGCAGCTAGGTGGCACAGTGGATAGAGCACTGGCCCTGGAGTCAGGAGTACCTGAGTTCAAATCCGGCCTCAGACACTTAACACTTACTAGCTTTGTGACCCTGGGCAAGTCACTTAACCCCAGTTGCCTCACTAAAAAACAAACAAAAAAAGTGTTATGCTTTTTACTGCCCCCTCTCCCAATCTGCCCTCCCTTCCTTTGCCTTTCCCACCTTATCCCCTTCCCCTCCCACTTTTTTTTTTTGGTGTCTGAGTGTCTGAGGCCAGATTTGAACTAAGGTCCTCCTGAATCCAGGGCCTGTGCTTCTACTGTGCCACCTAGCTGCCCCTCACTCTCACTTTTCCCTCAGGGCAAAATATATTACTATACCCACTTGAGTGTGTATGTAATTCCCTCTTTGAGCCAATTTTGATGAGAGTAAGGCTCACTCACTCCCAGTCCTTCCCCATCTTCCCCTCCACTCTATAAGCTTTTTCTTCTTTCTTTTTATGTAAGCTATGTTACTACATTCCACCTCTCCATTTCCCATTCTTCCAGTGCATTCCTCTACACAGTGGACAAAGCACCAGCCCTGCATCCAGGAGGTCCTGAGCCCAAATATGGCCCCAGACATAAGCCACCCCACCCTGCCTGCCCCACAAAAAACAAGGATAAGCAAAAAAAAAAGCAAAAAAAAAAAAGTGCTTTACAGATATCATCCATTCATATTCCTTTCAGCTGTATATAGCAGCGCACTTTTTTTTTTTAAGTGAGGCAATTGGGGTGACTTGCCCAGGGTCACACAGCTAGTAAGTGTCAAGTGTCTGAGGCCTGATTTGAACTCAGGTACTCCTGAATCCAGGGCTGGTGCTCTATCCACTGTGCTGCCCCTAGCATTACACTTCCATCTATTTTTCCACTATCCATCTAGCTGCCCCTAGCATTACACTTTTTAAAAAGGGTAAATAATAGCTGCTTTGTTTTCTTTATTTTCATCAAAATTAGCCAGTGTCATACCTAGATAGCTCCCATATTGAGTTTCATTATGAATCATTCCCCTCCCCTGCCTCCATTATTTGGTTCTCATTACATCTAGTACCAGCATTTTAAGAAATTTATTTTATATATGGTTTTAGTTCAAAACAATTGTTCCTTTGTTTCTATGACACAAAAAAATTTAAGAATCCTTGACCTAATGGATTTGAGCTCTAGAATGCAATGTAACAACCACCAAGAAACTATTCAGATTCTTTTGGTATGCTGAAATTTATTTGCATTGAATATTACCTGTAGGATTGTAACATATCTATCTTCTTCTAGTAATCCTTAGTGACAATGTCAGCACTCTTGGTTCAGAATAAATTAGAGCTTTACTTTTAATGTTAGTTTTCTTAGGTTGTACCCTTTCTTTCCACCCCTTCCAGGTTCAGGGCCCTGGGCAATAAATAAATCTACGTAATATGGCATTATTGACTTGAAAACAAAAGTGGGTCATCTCCTGGAAGATTAAAAATATTGTACTTGAGATTTGATCTCTAGTGATCATTACAGTACATTTTGAAGCTAAAGATCTAGGCAAGTTGATCATTATAAAATTACAGAAATCTTTGTTCAAACTGGTTGCCTTATGATTGGGAAAAGAAGCAAATAAAAAGATGGCATCTCAATTTCCTCATCATGCCACATGAGGAAACCAAGCATTTTTTTCTTTTAGCAACTCCAATTAATTGTATATAATAAACATTATTATTTAATAATATATTTCAATACAGAAGAATAAACACAAAGCCAATTAATTTTCTTCAAATCAGTTTTGTTGCATTTTCTTTCCTAGGCCTCTTTGCACCTCCATGTGCCTTCAGTGCAATCAGATGAGCTGCTTCACAGTAAACACTCCCACCCACTTGACTCAAATCAGACTTCAGATGTCCTCAGGTATTGCCTTTTCTTTTCTTTTTTGAGTTTTTTGAGGCCTGATTTGAACTCAGGTACTCCTGAATCCAAGGCTTGTGCTTTATCCACTGCGCCACCTAGCTGCCTTTTCCATTAAAGTAGAAATTTTATTTTCCTCTAGTGACTTTATATATTTAAATTTTGTTTAAGGGAGTTTTGGTTTTGGAAGTTCATGTAGAAGACCCTTTATAAAGGAAACTTTTGGATGACTCAGATTAAGTACTTCTTCCCCCTTCCCCCTGCCCCCTAACTAGGCTTAAGATGCTTTTGAATACTTCTCTCCCCCTGTTGCTTAATTTCACATTGCTTTGAACTTCAGTTCAAAGAGATGGCATGATTTTTAAATACTGCATTTCAAGTGAAATATGACTCATGAAGTTTATTTGTTTTTCAGGTTTGTTTTGGAACAGTATAATGCACTCTCCTGGCTTACCTGTGACCCTGCAACCCAGGACAGACGGTCATGTCTCCCAATTCATTTTGTGGTGCTGAATCAGTTATATAACTTTATCATGAATATGCTGTGATCTTCTGGACTGTGCAAGAAAAGAACAAGGAAAAGGGATTTTATTTCATTGCAGGACTAAGTTATAATCTTCTCAGTGCAAGTCATTTGTGATGGGGTATCATTCTTCTTACTTCAACAAATATTGTTTTGACCTGGGGGGAGGGGGCTGTAACCCTACTGTTTTTCACTGATTATATACCGAACTCTTTAGGATTATGATGATTGATCATACAAAATGTATTATAACATTTTAGTAGCAAAAATTAACCTTTTTTTTTCCAGTCACAGTATTTGTGAAAGTAATGAGCCATAGTGCCCAGTCATGTTAAATGAATATTAAAAGCATGGAGAAGAGACACAAGGAACAATGAGTTCAGCATATGGCTTCAGAACATCAAGATGTTCTTGTATTGGATTATAGTACCTAGTATTCAAAAATGCCTGCATCTTATTTATTGTAAGTTTTTAAATGTATAAATTGTCTTATATTTCTTAACCTCTTTTATAAAAATTTTCCTAGAAGGTTTATACTGCCTTCTTGCTTTAAAGCAATTGGTCTAAAATATATGTAATCGTCTTAATTAAAAGTTGCAGTAGGGTTGCTTTTAGAGTATTATTTTTTTGTAAGGGGGTGGGTGGGACAGTAAATTTGTATTGTCTTGATGTACAGTTTAATGGGGATAGAGGGGGGTTAATGTCCATGCCATTGTGTGTGGAGGATTTACAGCTAAGCTGTAGTTGCAGAGTACATGTACAGTAATGAAGTTCACTGTGTTTATAAATTGAAAAGGTACCGGGTCTTACAGCATTTTATATATCACACCTTTACCAGAGTAACATGATGGCAATATACAAGTGATATTGTTAGGTGGTTTAACTTGTAGTGAGAATAAATTTAATTCTTCAGTTATATTTTGTACTATGGTTCAGGGCTATGACTAATATTTCAGGCCTTTTCCAGTAATAGAAATTTAGTGTTTATGAAATATTTGCTACCTGATACTGATATCCTGATGTTTAATTAGTAATTTTTAACATCATGTGAGTCACAGTTTCAATGCCAAGATCTAGGCATGCTGATGTTCTGTTGACATTATCTCCAGGGTTTTTACTATAAGGTTGAAATTTAGCCCAGCTCTAGCCATTTTACAAATATTTTTAAAAGCAGTCACTCTTGTTTGTTTTTTTTTTGTTCTTGTTGTTGTTGTTTTTTTTGTTAAGATCAGGTATGCGTGGGTGTGTGGGTGTGTGAATGGGGGTGGGGGGGTGCGTGTAAGCAAACTGTGGTGTAAATAGATTCTCAGTGAATTCTGGTATTCAGACTCTATTCCACTAGTGAAATAACCATTTTCTAAACTTCTTAAACCTGATTCCCTTTGCCTTTTTATTTATTGAATTTCCTTGGTTTGGAGGTGGCAGTCCCAAACACTAGAGTCCATACTTTTTCATCACACAGCTCAGAGAAGGTGCATGCCAAGGAGGTTCTCACCTCCCTAAAGAAGGGACTTGAATTGGAGGGACTTTAATTCACCCCTTCCTTCATCACAACTCTTTCCACCCCCCTACCCCCCCTTCCTTTTTGCACATGCCAAGATGATGGCTGCAGTTTTGCAGCCTTCTACTCCCTTGAAAATCCCTTCTACAGTGCTGTTCACATGAGAGCCCAGTAGCCTCCGATTTGGAGGTAGGACTGACTTGATTCCGTAAAATGCCGCCTAGTCTACCTATTTCTCGGAAGCAGTCTGGTAAAACTCCTGTTAGTGCACTCACTAATCCTCTACAAGGACAAAATCACTTGTATTTACTTACAAAACTCCAATTTGTTTTTTTTTTTCCCTGAAACTCCTATTTCATAAATACAAAATAACTATCTGAATTATCACTTTAATATGAACAACCTATCTTCTTTGAATTGTGTATATAAAAATAATAGCAACTCTTGTTTTTGTACAAAGAAAATGTTCCATTGATGGCAAAGGTTTTCAGTCATTTCTTCAAAATAGTGCAATCCAGATGGTCAGCTTATTTTGATATTGAAGTGTAAAGATTACATCTCTGCATTAATTTTTAAATTATGCTAACACAATACTGAGTCAGTTGGGCATGTTTTGTTCTGTAATTTTTTTTAAAAAACTTGGCTGGGATTTGAGGGAAAAGAGGCTAATTTGGAATTTCCAAAAGTACCCCTTTTATATTTTAAACTCAGCAATGACTGTCTCTATTTCCATTGTTGAAATTTATTAGCCTGAAGTGAACACACCTCCAGCTTGAAACCAGGTAGAAGTAAATTTTAAACTCTTTGACAGCGATTTTTCTACTTGTAGCCATAAGAAGGAACCAGGTTCCTATATAAAAGACCGGGAGCATAATAAACAGTTCAATTTATATGGGCTAAATATTTCCCAAACATAGGATTTGCTGATTCCATCTCTTCACCTCTCTTCTTCCCAATGTTCTCCATTCTCCTCTCTCTCTCCTCTCTCCCCCCCCCCCCCAACATGTCAACTGAAAGTCAAATTTATAATAAATAGCCATTAGGAAAGGTCAGGAGACCCACTTCAGAAATTCAGACTTTTATGCAGGATGATGGATCTGCTTGACATGATATCCATTGCAGGCAATGGACACATTCAAACCAGCAGCAGCAAGAAGCATGCTAAAGTTAACCTATTTGGCTTACTTTTAAATAAAATATTTCTTACCTGTTGAATCAGTTTTCTCAATAGTGATTAACATTCTACCCCTAGGGTGGTAATGACTAATTTATTATACTGACTTATCTACAAAACTGTCACAGATGGGTAAGAGCAGTTTTTTAAATGTACAAGCTAAATATTAGTTTGTACCAATGGATCATCAACAACTTGAATCCTTGTTCATTACAGTGCTCATATCTGTGTTCTGTGCAGTTGTCCATTAGGAAGCAGGGTGGAAGTTCAGTATTTGGGGATTTGAAGCGATAGTTACATAATGTCTGCTTCCAGCCAGTCAGAAACATCTAGCCATACTTTTCTTATGCAAGCCATTCAGTTATCAGGACTGTGAATTAACACTGTATGAATAAATTTCTGTACACCTTATTGTTTGGCCAGATGGCCACCAAGTGTACTTATGTGTAATCCTTAAATTTTAAAGTAGCTGTAATTTTTAAATCTTTCTAAACTTTTCTGAAACCACTAAAATTAAGCTCTTACTACTTAGTCAAATATCCTCAGCTGTATTCGTACTCAATTGTCAGTATGGCACAGATTACTGTATTAAAATATTCTCCTTTCGTCTTCATATTTACCTTCTGAGGTAATTTTTTAACTTAATGTGTTACTACAAAGATTTGCAGATCTTTAATCAAGCACTATGTTAATACTGTAATATCAAAATACTATGTCGCATTATTTAAAATGTTCAAATTGAATAGATTAAAAGGAAGTTTTTAAATGCTGTTGCATCATATAATTTGCTACACAACCACCTATGGCATCGCATATCAGTCTAATACATTTAATGTTACACAGAAGTTAATGCTTTGGTCTGGGTTTCCTCTAAAGAATTTAGTTTGTCTAAATTAAGTAAAAATGTTCTTGACTTTTGTTTGCCAAGACAAAATATATCAGCTGGATTTGCTTTTTGGTTTTTTTGTGGGCCCAGAACTCTGGTTCAGATTTTTATTTGTGTGTTTTCTCTTTCAGTGGAGTATTAACTAACAAAACTGGATTTGGGACCTAAGATACTCCTCATGTTGACTTTTTCATGAAGTTTTAAAATAGCTTTAGATTTCAAGGTAAACTGGATTTGCGGACCTTAAAGTTATGGGTTTAAATTGCAGATTGTGACATCATTACTGGACATGTCAGCAGCATCATAAACCCTCTCTCAACAGCCGGGTCACTTTAATAAGGGGAGTTTTTAAGTTCTTATTTAGCAATGACATTTAATATGGTCCAATTGTGTTTTTTTAACATGATAAAAGAGAATAAGGAACAAACACTATTGCTGCCGAATGCCATAAACACTGAGTTGTACAAATTGTGATTGAGGAAATGAAAAAAGGTTTATACTTTTTAAAAAAAAAAAAGAAAAAGAAAAAGAAAAAAACTTCAAATGGAATAAATTATTCATGAAGCCTTCATTGTGGTGTCTCATTCTATTGACCATGTTTCTATCTCGAGTTCTTATGCAAATATAAGGAAGCAGCTATTCGTAACACTTCATATAAATGGAACATTCTAGAAAGTATTTAAGTTCTTAAAAACAATTTTACAGCTTGTCCATCTCTGAAGTATTCGTTTTGAAAACAACTTCTAGATTTTAAAGTCACATGTATATACATTTGTGTTTGTATATACGTACATTCAAATATGTTCGAGACCATTACCTGATTTAGTTGAAGGTAAAATCATTTAGAATCAACACATAGCCTTCTTCCAGTTTCTAATTTCAATGAACTGGCCCAATGTGTTTTGCATACATGAAGTGTGGGGCATAAGAAAATGCAGTTGTTTCTAACTCATGCTGCAAATTAGCCATGTCCAATCTTTGGACTCTTTCTGTCTTTTTTTAAAAAGCTGATCAAATGACCATACTTGGAATTTGTTGGCTGTCATATTGAGGTAGTTACTATGAATGAATTTTTTTAAATTAGTAATTCTTTAAAACAAAAGGTATGTAATGTTGAAATTGGAAAGTATACAGTGGATAATGCTGCCTCCTACGTTTTACATCATTTTTTGATCACTGACAATTTGCATTGCTTCTGGTTATTTCTGCACTTCTGCAGTACCATATATTTAAATAAAAATGACTGAATGCAATATGAAGCTTTTTTTTTGTATTCACTTATAGTTGCAAACTACCTTCCTGTAATTCCTGTAATGTAATTTTTACTTGAAAGCGGAGTAACTTGCTACTAAGGGATTATTTATCCAAATAAAAATACTTTTTGTAACTATAATCCAATTAAACATTCCTTTACTTCAGAAATTTTTCAGTTGGGTATAGCTCCCTCTGCTCAAGGAATGAGTAGTAGAAAAACTGGGAGTCACTGCTAGCAATGTTTAATACAATCCCATTAATGAATAAGTAGACATACAATGGGAGATGCATTTCATTTCCATGAAACCTGAAAAAAGCAACATGGAAAGTTGCAATTGAATGCATTGATGGCTCAGACTTTCTTAAGCTCAAAGTGTGCAAATTCTTTTTTAAATCTTAAATATAACCATTTCAGAATAAATATATTCATTCCCCTTTTCAGCTCAAGCAGTTCAACAAAGCCAGCTATTTCAACTTTCTATATGCAACGTGGTATACCCTGTAAAGAATTGTTATTTGAGGTTTTTATGACCCCATCTTTTGGCTAGAATTTAAAAAAAAAAACCTCAGTGCAGGCACCGGCCTGGGGCTCTGCAAACTGCAAGGTGCTCTACCTACTGATTGTAGCCATTGCCATGGCGCTGGCACCTTATGTCATCACCACTTGCCTATGCCTACATGGGACTAGCAAATTTATGATTGGCAGCCTAATGAGGGCAGTCATGTGACTGTCAGACCGGTCAGCCAATTGGCTGGGGGCTGTGGTCAGCCTGGGGTCTGCTGGGAAGAAGGGAGGTTTGCCGCCATTCTAACTTGAAGCTGGAAGGCCACAGGACGCTACTGTATGTTCTCAGCTGATTCCTGGGCAGTGGTGTTGTTCAGGTGGTATAATTTCCTTTCCCTTGATCCTACTGATTCTGTTTGTTTGTTTTTTAAGTTCGTTCTTGTTAAATCCTGTTTTGAGAGAGGCTGCAGGTCTCCTTCCTTGCCCCAATATTGCGGCGAGCCACCTAGCTAACACTCCCCAATTAAAAATTGGTCCCTACGACCCATCTAATAGTCCCAATTATACATAAGAGAGGGTCAGTTAATATTAAGTGCCTGTTATGTCAGGGGCACTGTGCTTAGTGCTAGGGATATAAAGAAAGCAAAAGAATGCCTACTCCCTTTTTTTTTACATGTAAAAGCAATTTTTGACATTTAAAAAAAGTTCCACCCCTCTCTTCCCTCCCTGAGAAAGTAAGCAATCTGATATAGGTTATACATGTGCAATCATGTAAAACATTCCCATAATGGTCATTTTGTGCAAGAAGACAAAAAATGGAAAAAAATGTGCTTCAGTCTATTCAGATAACATTTTTCATCATGAATCCTTTGTGATTGTATTGCTGAGAATAGCTAATTCACAGTCTCTTTGCAAGGGGGGGGGCAATGAGTGTTAAGTGACTAGGGTCACAAAACTAGTGTCAAATGTCTGAGGCTGGATTTGAACTCAGGTCCTCCTGAATCTAGGGCTGGTGCTTTTATCTGCTGCACCACCTAGCTGCCCCTTCGCAGTTGTACAGTATTACTGTTAATGTGTACAATGGTCTCCTGGTCTTGCTTACTTCACTTTGTATCAGTTCATGTTTTTCCAGAATTTCCTAAAATCATGCTGTCTTATAGCACAATAATATTCCCATTACAATCATATACCACAACTTTTGGATACAGCAATGCTATTGCTGGACAAAAGGATATACAGTTTTGTAATCCTTTAGGCATAGTTGCAAATTGCTCTCCAAAATGGATCAGTTCACAACTCCCAACAGTGCGTTAGTGTCCCAATTTTCCACATCCCCACCAACATTTATCATTTTCCTTTTTTGTCATAGCCAATCCATAACTGAAGTGTGTTACCTCACAGTTTTAATTTGCATTTCTCTAGAGCATTTTTTCATATGACGTGGGTTTAGGACATAATCGAGGTGTTAAGGGACTTAGCTAGTTGGCAAGCTTAAACTTTATATCAGGATGGACACACCTAAGAAGTAGGGGAAGGTTGAATTCTATATCAGGAAAGTCAGGCATGGCTACTACCTGAGCTAGGAGACAGATAATCATTCCAAAAGAAACATCCCTATACAAAAGGAAAAAAGGACCCACGGGTACAAAAATACTTACAGCTGCTCTTTGTAGTGGCAAGGAATTGGAAATTATAGGGATGCCCATCAACTGGGGAATGGCTGAACAAGTTGTGGTATATGAATGTACTATTGTGCTGTAAGAAACGATGAGCAGGAGGAGTTCAGAGAAACCTGGAAGGACTTACGTGAACTGATGCTGAGTGAGATGAGCAGAACTAGGAGAACATTGTACACAGTATCAACAACATTGTGTGTTGATCAACTGTGATGGACTTGACTCTTAGCAATACAGTGGTCCAAGATAGTTCCAAGGGACTCATGGTGGAAAATGCTCTCTAAATCCAGAAAAGAACAGTGGAATCTAGATGCAGATTGAATCATACTATTTCTTTATATTTTTCTTTTTTGAGGTTTTTCTCTTTTGCCCTAATTCTTTTATAGCATGACTAATGCAGAAATATGTTTAATGTGATTGTACGTATATAACCTATTTCAGATTGCTTGCTGTCTTAGGGGGGAGGGAGGGAGAAAAATTTGAAACTAGAAATCTTATAAAAATATGTTGAAAATGATCTCTACATGTAACTAGAAAATAAGAAATATCCCACCCCTCATTCAAGCTTTCCCCACCCCAAAAGGGAACTTCCCATTGTCAGGTGGTCACCTCATCCATCATCCTTTATAAAAGCTTTGGCCTCCCTTCTTGTCAAATGCCTCTAAACCATTTTCTCCCCAGGAAGGGAAGCGTTCTTGGTCACTTTTTCCAGTGCCCAAATAAAAGACCAGTTTATTCTAACTGGATTGTGTTGTAATTCTTTAAAAATGAATACCTAGGGGCAGCTAGATGGCACACTGGATAAAGCACTGGCCCTGAATTCAGGAGGACCTGAGTTCAAATCCGGCCTCAGACATTTGACACTTACTAGCTGTGTGACCCTGGGCACAATTGCCTTACCAAAAAAAAGGAATACCTAAGGGACTCCCAGCCCTTATTTCCCCCATGACAATATGATAGTTTTGATTTCTTTTTCTGAAAAGTTCATATCCTTTGACCATTTATCAATTGGAGAATGACTTAAAAATTTGGAGAGTTCCTATTCTCATGGAGGTTGCAAATCCATTGGAGACAATATGTCAATAATTATGCACCAAATAAGCTATATGCAAGATATACTGGAAATAAGAGGGAAGGCACTGAAATAAAAGGGATAAAAATCGGAAAAGGTTTCTTTTCTTTAGAAGGTAGCTAGAACTTGAAAGAAGCAGAGACAGATGAGAAGGGAGAATACATTCTAGGCATGGGGAACAAACAGTGAAAATGCAGGAGTTGGGAGGAGTATCTTCAAGAACCTCAAGGAAATCAGTGTGCCTGGATTGAAGAGTACTTGGGGGGGGGGGGAATGTATGTAAAGGGTGTAAGGTGTAAGAATACTGGAAAAGTAGAGAACCAGTAGTTCTCTACTGGTTACAAAGGGCCTTTAAATATTTTTATTATTTGTTTGGCCTTTAAAGCCAAACACATTTTTCTATTTGATCCTGGAGGTAATTGTCAGCTTCTTCCCCACCCCACCCCCTCACCCCCCGCCCCAATTTCAGTGACTTTTGCTTTGGGAAGATCATTGGCAACTGAGTGTGTGATGGCCTGGAGTAGAGACTGACCAGCAAGCTATTAAAGTAGTCCCAAATGTGAGGAGGTGACCTGCACCAAGGTGATGCCAGTGTCAAAGGTCAGAAGGGAGCATATACAAGAAATGTTACAAAAATAATCCAAGGAAATTGATAAGATCAAGTCAAATAGTAGAGAAGACTGGGGGCAGCTAGATGGTGCAGTGGATAGAGCATCAGCCCTGGATTCAGGAGGACCTGAGTTAAAAATCTGGCCTCAGATACTTGACACTTACTAGCTGTGTGACCCTAGGCAAGTCACTTTGCTCTGCCCAAAACGAAACAAACAAAATGGTATAGAAGACTGAAACATACCTCAACTGGTGCCAAGATTGGTCATTATAATAACATGACATTTAGCTTTGGTTTTGGTTTTTTGGGGTTTTGGTTTTGTTTACATTGTCGTAGTGTATATTGATTGGTTTGCTAGTTCTGTTTACTCCATATAAGTTCATATTGGTTTTTGCCAAGCTTCTCTGAATTCTACACATTTGTCATTTTTGTGGTCTAGGAATCAATTATGTTCCTGTTCCACAATTTGTTTAGTCATTGGGTAATCATTGGCTATATATACCATTTTATGGGGCATTTAGTCTAGTGTTTTACCACTCTAAATTAACTTGATGAACTTTTTGTAATCAACAAAGATTAAGTTTTACTAGATGCCAGGCAATGGTCCTAAGTACTACAGACACAAGGAAAAGTCAAAAAGAGTACTTGCCCTCAAGCAACTTGCATTCTAATGAAAACAAAATGTAGGTGCAATACAGAAAAGATAGAACATTGCTTTAGGGAAGGGGATAAACATTAATTAAGCATCTGTTATGTATTAGGCACTGTGCTAAGTGCTTTCACAAAATTACTTCACTTGATCTTCACAATAACTATGAGGTAGTTGCTATTTTCCCCATTTTACAATGGAGAAACCGATAAAGTGGCTTACCCAGTGTTACATAGCTACTGTCTAAGGCCATATTTGAACTAGGGTTTTTCTGACTCCAGGCCCAGTGCTCTATCCAATGCCCTACCTACGGGCAGCTACCATTTTGGGGACCAGTCAAGGACATTAAAATTTGAGCTGTCTTAAAGAAAAACCAAGGATTCAAAGAGGGAGAGCAATCCAGGTATGATGAAAGCCAGTGTAAAGGCACAGATAGATGGAGCATTTTTTTGTAGGGAACAGTAAGTAGGCAAGTATGGCTGGACCATAGAATAATTTAAGGCATGAAATATAGGAAGGGGAGAGGTTATTAAGAGAACTAGAGTAATAACAATGAGAATAGAGGACAGATGCAAGAGGTGGTCTAAAGGTAGATGTAGTAAGATTTGGCAACTGATTGGATATGTGAGTTGAAAGTGAGGACTCAAATGACACCAAGACATTAAACGTGGAAGTTCCAAAATGGAATATGAAATAATGTCTGAAGAGCAATAGAGTTCAGGATGCAGCTTTGGTTAACCTATCCTGAAAATCTGAGCTTAGCCATACGTGACAAAGGTAGACATAAAATAAAAAGAGGCATTTGAAAACATGTTAAAGAAAACCAGAATATAAGCAATTATTTGCTTCTTGAACACCCCAAACAAGAGAATTGCAAGAGGAGTGCACTCTTCTTTGTAAATGTACATGTAGTAGCAGGCTGGTAGGTCTGAGTCCAGTTAGAGATGCTCTGGCCCTGAGGGGGACACTATGACCTTGGAGAAATGTGGTTGATTAGCTTTTGGGGGTGGGTTAGAAATTACTCTTTCGGGGCAGCTAGGTGGTGCAGTGGATAGAGCACCGGCCCTGGAGTCAGGAGGACCTGAGTTCAAATCTGGCCTCAGACACTTAACACTTACTAGCTGTGTGACACCCTGGGCAAGTCACTTAACCCCAATTGCCTCACTTAAAAAAAAAAGAAAGAAATTACTCTTTCCTTGGAGAATCAAAGTAGTTGATTAACCAGGTAGTGGTTGGTAAAACGGATAATAAAGCAGCCACCCAGAAAGCTGGGCTCCTTGAATTTGCAACATGAGCTTAGTTGGGAGCCAGTTGTGTTTGCTATGTGATTAGGACCAGGTAGTGACAATAATCTCAAATTAGAAATGTGGAATTTTTATTATTCATATATTCAAATAGCTAATATCGTCATTTTCAAACTGTTGTAACTTTTCAGTCTTAGGTCTCTAACCCCCAACCCCTTCTTGCCTCTATAAAATTGTCATCTTCTTCCTTGTTTGGGGAGTTGAAGTTAGGCTTCTTCTCCCAGCCATACCTGTATGTGCTGTCTGATTAAGGAACATGCCATAAACCTGTACCTCCCCGGGAGTCGCCTAGGCTTCTTCTCTCAATAAGAATACAATAGTTACCATTCAAATTACACTCCTCCAGACCTTTTTAAGGAAAAAGGTCTCCTCCTCCTCCTCCCACAATCCCCAAACAAAATCACATGGTTCAGGGAAGCTCTGAGCTGGTATGGAAATTAGGGTCAGGAATACTACATTCTAGTTAGCTAGTTTTTGCTTGTAGAATGTAACCCTTGAGTAATGGGACCAGTGATGAAAAAGGGGAGCATCCATTAGCATTAGGGACTAGGCTTTAAAACAACGGCCTTCAAGCCCCCGTGCTTTGCAACCATCAGCTGCACACCGGTTGCCTATTCTCAAAAGAATGACAATAAACAAACCTTTGTCACATCAATGCTGAGTTCCAGAGAATTAATGAGCAGGAGTCATTTTCCTCACAATTATGTTATGGGAGTATTATGGGCCATGGTTACCCCAAAAGTTGTCTGGGGAGATCAAGGAATTTTTTCTTTGAAACCCCAGGAGTTTTCCCCTGAGATCAAGGAAGCATCTCCTTGAGCTCAACCAAAGGACAGACACACTCAAAAGAGAGAAGCAGCACCAGATCAAACTGAGCAAGTTTGAAGACCACCACCCGACATTCCAGTCCTCCTCACCACCTTGATGAGGTAATCCTCTTGGGTGTGGCTACACCAGGAGAGGACAAAAAAACTGCCTATCAGCAGACTGCTTGGACCCACTAGAATAGAGTTAACACCCATCACCAGATTGCCCAAGACCCCATCATCAAACTACCCCAACCCACCACCAGACTACTTCCAACCCACCACCCAATAAGGGACATTTTACCCATGCCATCTTAAGGGTGCTCCCCAAGCTAGTTGGGGAGGAAAGTCTTTTTTAAAACACTTCCTCCCAGCTAGTTTCTCTTGTACCCCAATAAACCTGTTCTTTTATTCCTAAAATAGGACTTGTGCAAGAGTGTAATTCTTTACAGAGGAATCCTAAGGACCCACATGCTTTCTCCTCATATCAATTACATAACAAAAAATGTTTGTCTTTTTTTTTTTTTTTGAGGCAATTGGGGTTAAGTGATTTGCCCAGGGTCACACAGCTAGTAAGTGTCAAGTGTCTGAGGCCGGATTTGAACTCAGGTCCTCCTGAATCCAGGGCCGGTACTTTATCCACTCTGCCACCTAGCTGCCCCTTGTCCCTCATTCTTGAAGACCAATGACATCAGGAGAGTGATGTCTTGACTTGCAAGGGAATTGGATTTAAGTGAGGCAGAGCTGTGCAAAGTCATTAGCTTCACTGTCTTCCAGAGTCATCAGGGTCCAGTGGCAAGAATAGTCAAGACTACTGATGGTGGGAGACCTTGGTATTTTACTTTAACTAGGTCATCTATTGTCTCTTTATTTTTTTCGGGTCAATGAGGGTTAAGTGACTTGGGAGACCTTGGCATTTTTAAGCTAAGATCTTTCCTGAGTCTCTAGTCTAAGGTGATGCCCATTCAATAATTAAAGGCATGATATTGCTTGTTGTTCATTCTAGAAGAGGATGATGATATCAGGAAGGTGATGTCATGACTTGCTATGAATTAGATTTAAATGAGGCAAAGTCACCAGCCTTCACTCTCTCCTCTGGAGCCATCTGGTTCCAGTGGCAAGATATACATCAGGACAACTGGAGATGGCCCTGATGCAGTGGGAGACCTTGGCCTTTTAAGCTAAAGCCTTTGATTAGTCTCAGTTTACCCCTTTTACCTAGTCAAAAAACAACAGATTGGGGAAGGGGGGCAAGAATCCTCAGGGTTTCTGGAAAAAAGAGAAAATTGTTATTTAGGCCCACTCTGAGCCAGCAAAAGGCCAAACAGTACCAAAATGAGGCCTGGGCAGGGAGCTATTGTTGGCTAATCAATGACAGCCAGTGGTTCTTAGAAGACATCTTGCAGGTGAACCCTAAGACATCTTTTGAGCTTTGGGCAAACAAACTTGTATTCCTTTGAACAGAGCACCTGCAGGTAAGGGTGTGATTCCCTATATGGAAAGAGGGAGAGAATGGGAAAGGAAAGGAAGGGAAAGCAAAGGAGGAGAAAAGGGGGAAAAAAAGGAAGTTGTGTTACCCAATTGGAGCCGGTCCAGTCCCCAGTTGTACAGCTGTTACTTGAAGAATGTTGATTGTTGTTTGTCCTTTCTTGAAGAGTTGAAGTGGGCCATGACATCAGGGAAGTGATGTCATGACTTGCAATGAATTGGATTTAAGTGAGGCAGGCCTGTGCAGTCACCAACCTTACTGTCTCCTCCAGAGCCATCTGTGTCTAGTGGCAAGCTATATATCACGATGACAGGAGATGACCCCCAAAGAAAAGATAAGAATTTAAGCAAAAGATGGTTCAATTTGCCTTCCTAAAAGAATCCATCTGGGAGTTGGGGCAGCTAGGTGGTGCAGTGGATAGAGCACCGGCCCTGGAGTCAGGAGTACCTGAGTTCAAATCCAGCCTCAGACATTTAACACTTACTAGCTGTGTGACCCTGGGCAAGTCACTTAACCCCAATTGCCTCACTAAAAAAAAAAAAAAAAAAGAAACCATCTGGGAGTGGAAGACCCTCAGAGTTTCTGGCCAAAACAGAAATAATTGCCATTTACACTGAGAGGCATCAAAACCCAAACAATGAGGCAAGAGAGCCTTGGGCTGGGGCCTATTATATTGATCTTTAAAGAAAGCCAGAGTGATTTGAGTTTAACTGCATAGTCAAGTAGCTTCCTTTGAATTTGAGTTAATTGTCCTAGTGTTTTTTTAATGATAGAATAAATAAGGAAGAAAAAGGAAAACAAAAAAAAATTTATAAAAATCTAACCCTGAAATCTCAAGGTACTAGCTGGTTGGGTCCCCATGGGGCAGCTACTACTATTCATGGATTATTTATCCTTAATTCTCCAAGAGGAACAATGACATCTGGAGGGTGAAGTGTTGATTTACAAGTGAATTGAATTTAAGTGAAGCAGAGCTGTGCACAGTCATTGGCCTTGTTGAAGAAATTGATTCTGGCCACTTCTATCAGCCTCACTCCTTCAAAATCATTAGGGTCTAGTGGCCCCAACAGAAACTAAAAAGAAGGGGGCAGCTAGATGGTGCAGTGGATAAAGCACCAGCCCTGGATTCAGGAGGACCTGAGTTCAAATTCAGCCTCAGACACGTGACACTTACTAGCTATGTGACCCTGGACAAGTCACTTAACCCTCATTGCCCCATCAAAAAAACAAACAAAAAATAATTTAAGCAAACTTTTTTTTTCCACACAATATTTCTCCCAATTACATGTAAAAATAGTTTTCAACATTCATTTTGTAATATTTTGAGTTACAGGGGCAGCTAGGTGGCATTGGCCCTGGAGTCAGGAGTACCTGAGTTCAAATCCAGCCTCAGACATTTGACACTTACTAGCTGTGTGACCCTTGGCAAGTCACTTAACCCCAATTGTTTCACAAAAAAAATAAAATAAAATAAAATAAATTTTGAGTTACAAAAATTTTTCCCTCCTTCCCTTCCCTCCTTCTTCCCCAAGACAGCAAGCAATCTGATATAGGTTATTGTGAGAAAATGGGTAGTTGTCTCCTTTCAATAAGGATATAACAGTTGATCATACTTCTCCTGACCTGTTTGTAGGACAAAGGTCTCAGATCCCCTCCTCCCCCTCAGGCTAACAAAATCACATGTCTCAAGAAGCCCTGTTCTCAATAAGGTCCGCTCTGGAGTTGTATCCATATAAGGAAAAATAAAGTCCACTCCTGAGTTATGCCTATATAAGGAAGAGGGATGGGAATACTGTGTTCCAATTAGCTAGTTTTTGTGTGTAGATTGTAACCCTTCAGTAATCGGACCAATGATGAAAAAGGGGAGGGTCCATTTGCGTTAGGGACTAGGGTATAAAACAGTGCCTGTGAGCCCCATTTCTTTGCACCCATTAGCTGCACACTAGGGTGCCTCCTCATGAGAAGGAAATAAAAGAGTCTTTGTCACATCACTGCTGAGTTCCTGAGAATTATTGAGAAGAGGATAGATTTTTCCCTCACAGTTATACAGTACAATCATGTTAAACATATTTCCACATTAGTCATATCATGAGAGAAAAATCAGAACAAAAGGGAAAAACCACAAGAATAGGAAAAAAAGTGAAAATAGTATACTTTAATATTCATTCAGACTCCATAGTTCTTTCTCTAGATGTGGATAGCATTTTCCAACATGAGGCTTTGGGATTTGTCTTGGATCATTGTATTGCTGAGAAAAGCTAAGTCTATCATAATTGATCATTGCACAATGTTACTGTTATTGACTATACTGTTCTGGTTCTGCTCACTTCACTTAGCATCAGTTCATTTAAATCTTTCCAGGTTTTCCTGAAATCTGCCTTTGAGAAAATTTTTAAAGGACAGTTAGTACCCAGACTTCACAAACTATTCTCAAAATTTGAGAAAGGAAAACACCTCACCAGAATCCTTTTTCTAGACAAATATAGTCTTGATACCCAAACCAGGGAAAGCTAAAATACAAAAAGAAATCTTTAGGCTAATATCATTAATTTTTTTTTTTGGTGGGGCAATGAGGATTAAGTGACTTGCCCAGGGTCACACAGCTTGTAAGTGTCAAGTGTCTGAGGCTGGATTTGAACGTAGGTTCTCCTGAATCCAAAGCCAGTGCTCTATACACTGCGCCACCTAGCTGCCCCCAGGCTAATATCATTAATGAACATTAACTCAATTTTAAACAAAATCCTATCATATTACAGGGAATTATCCAAGAAAGTATTCATTCAAGTGGAATTTATACCAGGCATGCAAGGATTGTTCAACATCCCAAACCACATGATTATGAAATGGGCTTAGAATAAGTCAGAAGAAGTTTCTCCTATGAGAAGCAAAACCAAAGACGACCAGATAACAGGACAGACATATAGAGGAATCAAGGGAATATTAGAGTTTAGATAGACCAAATAGATATCAGGACAGATACACCTAAGAAATAAGGGGAGAAGTGGATAGAGCACTGGTCCTGGAGTCAGGAGAACCTGAGTTCAAATCTGGCCTTAGACATTTGACACTTAGTAGCTGTGTAACCCTGGGCAAGTCACTTAACCCCAATTGCCTCACCAAAACCCCCCCAACAAAACGGGGGAGGGGATTTGGGGGGGGATAAAATTCTATAGCAGAAAAGTCACTTAGGTATGGCTACTACCTGACTACTGGAGCTAAGAGACAGAGATAACCCCAGAGGTCAGAACCATCATTCAAAAAAAAAAAATCCCCCTGACTCTCAGGAATATGACAAGCATCCAAGCTTTCTCCATCCCACCCCCAAAAGGAACTATCCATTTTCAGGTAACCACCCCATCTACCCTCTATAAAAGCTTTTGTCTTCCCTCTGTTCTGGGAGGAGAATGCTTGGGCCCTTCTCTCCAGAGGTTGTTTTTGACTTACTCCTTGGTTACTATTTTAATTCTAATTTGACTGTGTGCAAGAGTATAATTCTTTACAGAGAAATACCTAAAGACCCCCACCACCTTTCCCCCATAACAATTATCTCAATAGATGCAGAAAAGGCTTTGACTAAATGCAACACGATGCTAAAAATCCTACAAAGTATAGGCAGAGACCTCTTTTCAGTATAAAAAAAAATCTAGGGGCAGCTAGGTGGTGCAATGGATAAAGCACTGGCCCTGGATTTAGGAGTACCTGAGTTCAAATCCAGATTCAGACACTTGACACTTACGAGCTGTGTGATCCTGGGCAAGTCACTTAACCCCCATGGCCCCACCAAAAAAAAAAATCTGGCCTCAGACACTTGACACTTACTAGCTGTGTGACCCTGGGCAAGTCACTTAACCCTCATGGCCCTGCAAAAAAAAAAGAAAAGAAAAAGAAAGAATAGGGGGAAGAGAGTTAGGGTGGTAGGCATAGAGGAATGTTTTAGGAAGATTCAGAAGTTGGAATGATGGTGACCAATTAAGCTGACTCCTGAACCAGATCAATAAGTCAACCAAAAGATCCGAGCTACTGAGGTAAGGACTCACTATTCAAACAAAAATGCTGTAAAAACTGGAAAGTAGTCCATTCCAATATATACCAAAGAGATCAAAGAAATAAGAAAATAACCCCCATGTTAAAAAAAATTCATAGCAGGTCTTTTTTATAGTAACAAACTGACCATCAATTGGGGAATGGTTAAACAAATTAAGGCACAGGAATCATAATGGAATACTATTGTGGTATAACAAATAATGAAAAGGAGAGATTCAGAGAAATCTGGGAAACCCAGTATGAAATGATGTATGTTTAAGTGAGCAGAACAAGGAAAACAATTTATTCAATAGCAATGATGTAAAGATAAACAATGCAGCAAGCAATGATTCCAGGAGAATAATGATGAAGCATGCTATCCACCTCCTTACAGAAAGGTGATGTAATATGATGCCTATGCATATGTTACAAGGATTTTGTATTTCTTCCCTCTCCAGCCCAATTCTGGAGAGAGAAGAGAGAGGAAGAGGAGGCTATTCATTGGGTATCAGACAAGAAAGTTAAAAAAAAAAATGTCGGGGCAGCTAGGTGGTACAGTGGATAAAGCACCAGCCCTGGAGTCAGGAGGACCTGAGTTCAAATCTGGCCTCAGACACTTTATTGGTTGTTGGAGGGGATATGGGAAAGCTGGGACACTAATCCACTGTTGGTGGAGTTGTGAAAAGATCCAACCATTCTGGAAAGCAATTTGGAATTATTCCCAAAGGGCTATAGAATTGTGCATACCCTTTGATGCAGCAATATCACTGCTGTGTTCTATATCCTAAATATATCCCCCCAAAGAGAAAAAGACCTGTTTGTAAAAAAACGTTTATAGCAGCTCTTTTTGTGGCGGCTAAGAATTGGAAATCAAAGGAATGCCCATCAATTGGGGAATGGCTAAACAAATTGTGGTATATGATGGTGAGGGAATATTATTGTACAATAAGAAATGACAAGCAGGATGACTTTAGAAAAACTTGGAATGATATAGGAAATTATATATTGGGAAATGAGCAGAACTAAAAGAACACTGTACACAGAGACGGCAATATTGTTTGATGAAGAACTGTGAATGTCTTGATCATTCTCAGCAATACAATGATCCAAGGCAATCCCAAAGGACTATTGATGAAACATACTATTCACCTCCAAAGAAAGAACTGATATTGATGGAACAGATTGAAGCATGCTATTTTTCACATTCTTACTTTTTTTTTTTACATTTTTATGACTTAATTTGCTTGTAAAGAGTGACATACAATGATGTTTTGCATGATCATATATGTATAACACATATCAGATTGTTTGTCACCTTGGAGAGGGAGGAGGGAAGGGAGAGAAGGATGGATAGAGATTGGAACCGAAAACTATAAGTAAAATAAAAAGAAAATGAAAAGAAAAAAGAAAAAGAAAAGAATAGAAATTAAATAAAAACTCAAGGGGAAAGAATTGAAGAATAAATAGCTTAGAAGGGAAAATGTTAAAACGTGTCCAAAGAAAAAACTACATAAAAACTAACATAAAAGAAATGAGTTACTCGGTAGAACAATAAAAAATATAAGAACAACTAAAAGATCTAAAAACAGAAGAAAATGTAAGATAGCTGATATAAACAGTTGACCTGTAAAACAGATCAAGGAGAGATTATCTAAGTATTATGAGAACCAAGGTCACATTATTAAGGACCAGACTTCAGGACTTGAACACAGGTCCTATAATTTTAAATAAAGAGCTCTTTTCATTTAGGCTCCACTCTAGAAGGAATTTTATTGTTAAGATAATGGCAAAAATCAAAGCTATACATTAGAGTGCTATACCAGAAATATGCAAGATAGCAAGAAGTAGCATATGTTACCCAGGTATTCTGGTTTATCTATTGCCAAGAAAACACTGCAACATGATTATGGGTACTTGGGTTTAGAGGGAACAAATGAACTAATAAACATTTTTTCCTGATTCCAAAAGCAACAAATATCTTAAAAATGTATGAGACTTAATATGTTCAAAGAAAAGCTCCAATTTATATCCATAAGTAACAAGAAGACATATGAACCTATATATACAGAATTTTTATCTTCCAAAGGTAACAGAAAAACATACACAGTACATTGTGGTGGAAGAACACTCAACAAAAGATGCACAGGAATACCCAACTAGAAATCAGAAACTTCTGTCAGATGTTAAGAATCTCTGAAATATTTTCCTGACACCCTTGCCAAAGAATATAAGGGACTTACAAGGGGCAGCTAGGTGGAGCAGTGGATAAAGCACTGGCCCCGGATTCAGGAGGACCTGAGTTCAAATCCAGCCTCAAACACTTGACACATACTAGCTGTGTGGCCCTGGGCAAGTCATTTAACCCTCATTGGCCCACAAAAAAATAAAAGAGAGAGAGAGAGACAAAGCAAACTACCAAAGGAAGACTTGGCCTTGTCACAAATGATTACCTCTAAATACATACCTTACAGATTTGAGGGGGCCCATCCTGAGCAGGATGAGGGCATTGAAGTTTAAACAGAAAGTTCAATCAAGTCAATATATGGCATTTTAACATATGTGTGTATATGTATGTGTATGTTTGTATGCATGCCAAGAATGATACCAAAGGTTTCCCACCTTCCTCTTATGATTTGGAAGCAAGAACCAAATTAGCACACAGAAATGTATTTTAGGGGGTCTCAAAAAATGAAGACCTTGTGACACATAAATCTGAGAGACTGAATTAAGAAAAGACACAGTAATCAGGTTAATTGTCTATATCTTCAATAAAGTAGAAGTTTCACTAAGAGAGACTGGTGTTCAGGGAACATAGGAGAGAGGACCCTTGGAAAACCATCCCACAGAAAGTAGTAGAAAGATGGGACAATAAAGAAAATAGCTACAAAGAATAATCATCAACACCATATACTGCAAATTAGGAAATTATTAAGATACAATGAAGACAAGAGATTTAGAATCAGTTGCAGAGAGATTGCCTGGGCTAGATATTAACTTGGATGACAATGATTCAGATGAGGAAAAAACTAAGGGTTCCCACCAAAAGGGTCAGAGAAAGAGCTGAGTTGACATCTCAAGGAATACATCTGTACAGGTGGAAGAGAGAAATAACTCCAGGGTTAGGCCCTTTGTTGTTTAATATTCCAGATAAAGTGACAGCTGAGAAACAAAGGGGATACCTATATATCATCCAGATACAGTGACCGGTTAAGCCATCCACAAGAAGTCCATCCCCTAGAGTTTATTGAGTAGGTGGGCAATGTGATCACACCTGCACATTAGAAAAATCTTTGACTGACTGGAGGATGAACTGGAGTGAGGAGAACTGGCTGGACATAGTTGGTGATATGAAATGGGGCTAGAGATTAAAGAAAGGAGGACAGTGTAGGAATCAACTGGTTCACCAAGGGGTAAAGATGGGGAAAAGAGGAAAGAGTGATTAGTACAGGAGAGATGGCCTAAGAAAGAACTGAGAGGTCAAGGGCTTACAGGTCCTGGTGTGAAAGAAAAGTAGAGTTTTATAAGGGAAAGCAGAGGGAGAGGTGGAAAACCTCCGGTCAAATAAGATTTCAGAATTCTTGAACACAGAGGTCATACATTTGTGAGTGACGGCAAGATCAAGGATATGGCCATCTTTGTGTGAGGGTGAGAGAGAGGTGGGGTAGAAAAATAGGTCATGAGAAATGAGTAGGTTGAAGAAGTGAATGGTTATGCTGTTTGAGGGAGAGTCAATTTGTATGTTGAAGTCCCCTAGGAGGAGGATAGGCATTGAAGGGGAGAAGAAAATTGTGATTCAGATCTCAAATTCATTAAAGAATGAAAGGAAAAGACCTAGGGATT
Organism: Dromiciops gliroides; assembly: GCF_019393635.1. Taxonomy (NCBI): domain Eukaryota; kingdom Metazoa; phylum Chordata; class Mammalia; order Microbiotheria; family Microbiotheriidae; genus Dromiciops; species Dromiciops gliroides. The sequence continues at coordinate 166,134,817 of NC_057864.1, read as the reverse complement.
TGTAGAAAATAGCTATCAGGATTTTGAATGGGTAGCCATGCTACGAATAGCATGAACTTCAGAAGAAGAGGAGTTACTGAATAACAGAGGTGGTGAGAGAACCTCAAAGTGGCAATGAGGAGCAAGAAATATTCCAACTCGGGGGCAGCTAGGTGGCACAGTGGATAAAGTACCAGCCCTGGAGTCAGGAGGACCTGAGTTCAAATCCAGCCTCAGACACTTGACACTTACTAGCTGTGTGACCCTGGACAAGTCACTTAACCCTCATTGCCTCGCCCCCCACCAAACGATCTAGAGCATTTTTTCATATGATCATTGATAGCTTTTATTTCTTTGTCTGAAAACAGCCAGTTCAAATCCTTTGACCATTTATCAATTGGGGAATGACTTGTATTTTTATAAATTTGACACAGTTTTTTATATATTTGAGAAATGAGGCCTTTATCAGAGATAATTGTTTAAAAAAAATCTTTCCCAGTTTTCTACTTCCCTTGTAATCTTGGTTACATTAGTTTTGTTTGTGCAAAAGCTTTTTAATTTTATATAATCAAAATGGTCTATTTTACATTTTATTTTATTCTCTATATCTTATTTGGTCCTAAATTCTTCCTCTACCCATAAATCTGACAGATAAATGATTCCATACTCCCTTAATTTGCTTATGGTATCATCCTTTATGTGTAAACCATGTAGCCATTTTGACCTTATTTTAGTATATGGTGTGAGATGTTGGTCTATACATAGTTTCTGCCATATTGTTTTCCAGTTTTCCCAGCAATTTTTCTCAAATAATGAGTTTTTGTTCCAAAAGCTTGGATCTCTGGGTTTATCATATGCTAGATTAATATAGTCATTTACTATAGTGTAATTTCTATCTATTCTATTGCACTGATCTACCTCTCTATTTCTTAGCCAGTACTAGATTGTTTTGATAATTATTGCTAATTTTTGAGATCTGGTACTGCTAGATGACCTTCTTTTGTATTTTTTTCATTGATTTCCATGGTATCCTTGAACTTTTATTTTTCCAGATGAATTTTTTATTATTTTTTCTAGCTCTATAAAATATTTTTGATAGTTTGATTGGTATAGCACTAAATAGATAAATTAATTTAGGTAGGATTGTTATTTTTATTATATTGGCTCTGCCTACCCATGAGCAATTAATATTTTCCCAATTGTTGAAATCTGACTTTCTGTGAAAAGTGTTTTATAGTTCTGGTTATATGGTTGCTGTGTTTGTCTTGGGTGGTAGAGTCCCAAGTATTTTATATTGGCCACGGTTATTTTAAATGGAATTTCTCTATCTGTTGTTTCTGGACTTTATTGGTAATATATAGAAATGTTGATGATTTATGTGGGTTTATTTTTTTATCCTGCAACTTCGCTTAAGTTAAAAATTTCAATTAGCTTTTTAGTTGATTCTCTAAGATTTTCTATGTATAACATCACATCTGCAAATAGTGATAGTTTTGTTTCCTCATTACCTATTCTAATTCCTTTAATTTCTTTTTCTTCTCTTATTGTTACAACTCACATTTCTAATATAATATTAAATAATAGAGGTGATAAAGGGCATCCTTGCTTCACCCCTGATTGTATTGGGAAGGCTTTTAGGTTATCTCCGTTACAGATGCTTGCTGATGATTTTAGATAAATATTTTTATTCTTTATATATGGATTTGTCTCTCACTTTAGAATATACGCTCCTTGGCTGGGTTTGGTGGTGGGAAGCCTGCAATCCTTGCTACCTAGGATGCCGAGGCTACTGCATAACTCGAACTCTGGAGTTCTGAGTTACAGTGTGGTAAGAAAATTGGGTATCAGCACTAAATCTGGCACCACATACGGTGCAACCCGGGAGCACAAGACCATCAGGCAGTGTAAAAATCGGTGGGCGCACCCAGATCAGAAATGGAACCGCTCAAAGCTCCCCTGCCAATCAGTAATGGAATAGCGGCTGCTGCATGCCAGGTCCCAGAGGTGTATTTTTTTAGAAGGAAGGTGATAGGCGTATAGAAAGAAGGAAAGGGGAGAAAGGATAGAAAGGAGGAGGGAGATATTAGGGGAGGGGCAGTGAAAAGAGAGTAGGATGAAAGGAAGTCAGTTGGAGGGAAAGCAGAGTAGAGGGGAAGAGGGAATATGAGGAAGAAGAGGGAAAAAAGAAGGGAGTAACGAGGGACAAGAGAGAGGAAGATGAGGGGAAGGAGGAGGAGAAAGAAGGGGGAGCAAAGAAGGAGAAAGGAGAGGGAGGAGGAAGAGGAAAGGAAAGGAGGGAAGGAAGGGCAAGAGACGAGAAGGAAAAAGGAGAAAGCAGAGAGAGAAGGGAGAAAAAAGAGGGAGAGAAGAAGAAGGAAAAGAGGGGGCAGAAGAGGTGGGAGAGAGGAAGAGGGAAGGAAAATGGGAGGAGGGGGAGAGAGCAGCAGAAGGAAGAGGAGGAATAGAAGGGGGAGTGTAAGGAGGAGAGGAGGGAAGATTAAAGGAGGGAGGTGGAAGGAGTGAAGGAGAGGCGGAAGGGAAAGAGGTAAAGAGAAGAGGGAAAGGAATGGAAAGGAAAAGAAAGAGGGAGAGAGATGAAAGACAGCAAGTGAGAAGAATAACAGGGAGGAAGAAAGAGGGAGGGGCGAGCACCATTCCACTTCCTCTTGATTGCCATCATCCCCTCCCCCACACCTTTTTTCCCCACCCTATCCTTCTACGGTGGCCGAGAACAGCCATTTCCCAGGGATGAATGAAGGTGCTGTGGGACGCGCGCAGCCTAGGTCGCTTCCATATTCCCCTCCCTCTTTTCCTCCCCGCCTCTCTAGGTCTCCTCCCCATTCCTTCCCCACCCCCCACAGGGGCCCGGTTTCTGTCTGGCGCCTGCGCCTCTCTGAGCGTGGGAGCCGACTGGCGGCTGCGCGCGCGCGGCTCGGGCTCGAGGCTCAGGGGATCCAGACGCTGCCTAAACTGGGTCCTGGCCTCGGGCCGCGCTCCCGATTCTGGCCGAGGTCTGCCTTAGGTAGCTGGGGTTCGGCGTGGCGCGGGAGGCCGGCGAGGAGCGTAGGGCCTCGGGCGCCCTTGCCGTTATATTGGCCACCTCTGTCAGGCTCGGGCACCTCGGCGCGGTCCCTGCCCCGGCCCCTGGGGGCCCGGAGCAAGGATTGGGGAGGGAGAAGGGGTGGGGGAGGGGGAGGGGAAGAAGGATGGGTGGAGAGAGCGAAGGCCCAGCCCCGCGGCCCGAGCGGGGAGGGGGCGGGGTGTGTGTGTGTGTGTGTGTGTGTGTGTGTGTGTGTGTGCGCGCGCGCGCGCGCGCGCTCGTGTGGTGTGGGGGTTGGGGGGGGGGTTCGTGCAGCGCGGCAGCTTCTGGACGGCTCCTAGCCTTCACTTCACAGCCTGGAGCTAGAGGCGGAGGAGGCTCAGGAAGGAGCTCGGAGTCTCCCTCCTGCAGGCTCCTAGAGGAGCCCAACCCCCTTATTTTATAGATGTGGAAAGTGAGGCCCAAAGAGGGGAAACGGGCCCAGGGTCGCGTCAGCCAGCAGAATACACAAGCTTCGATTCCATTCCAGGGCTTCTGGCTCCAAATCCGATGCTTTTTTCCCCCTTATCGCCGTGGAAACGAGGCCAAATATAGAACATTAACGTGTCGCCATTTATTTTTTATTTAGATGCTTTTTCTGCAACGAGTGGAAGTTTGACTTGTATTAGTTCCCACTGCACTGTGGCAGTACTGTACTAGAGTGCACGATATCTAAGTCCTTTCCTGGATTCTCAGACTTAATAGATCTGGGACCCTGGCAAGTTACTGAATTCAAATGCCACTCAGCTTGAGTTAGTACTTTGTGGATGGAATGCTAAACTGCCCCAGGCATTTAATAGCTCTGAGATGCTAGTCACATAATCCAACTGAGCCTTTGCTTTCTTTATAAAATGAGGGGGTTGGACCTGGTGGCCTCAGGTTCCTCCTACTTCTGAATTTAAGATCCTATGAGTTCCTCAAACAGAACTAGGGTGTAGTGAGAGGAATTGGGTTCAAGATCTACTTCTGAGGTTTACTCCTTGTATGATCTTGGACAAGTCACTTAACCTCTCAGGTCTTCAGTTTCCTCAACTGTAAAATGAGGGGGTTGAACCAGATGGCCTCTAAGGTCCCTTCTAGTTCTGGATCTATGACCCTGTGACCCTGTATATAGAATATAGAAGGCATTTTTCCTGTCTTAAAAGCTTATATGGTATTCATTTTAATAATTTGGTACATTTACTTTCCATATGTTATGTGTACTATGTTTCTTAATGGTTTTTAGGTAGATAAGTTAATGTACCAAATCACCCAGTGAATCAGAAACAGAGCTAATGTCCCTGGTACCCTTAGATTGTAGGTCAAATGTTCTCTGACCTTTATGGAATTGCAAGTTATTTAGAACCATATAAATTGAGGTATCTCCTAACTTACACTTTTTTTTTCTTTTTATATATTAGGGTTAACAGTGACGATGGCAGAGTGTACAAATCTTCAGTTTGTCAGCCCTTTTGCCTTTGAGGCAATGCAAAAGGTTGATGTTGTTCGTTTGGCCTCCCTCAGTGATCCAGAATTAAGACTTCTCCTGCCTTGTTTGGTGCGGATGGCACTGTGTGCTCCAGCTGACCAGAGCCAAAGCTGGGCTCAGGATAAAAAACTTATTCTACGCCTTCTTTCAGGGGTGGAAGCGGTCAATTCCATTGTTGCATTGCTGTCTGTGGACTTCCATGCTTTGGAACAAGATGCCAATAAAGAGCAACAGCTTAGGTAATAAACCCCTTATCACAACTTGATTTGGGGTTTGGGACTTATTAACTAGGCATCTTCACAGGATGTTATTTTTAGAAAAGAGGAACAAAAAAATTGCTCTAATCCTGGGGTTTTAACAAGCAGTTTTTTTTACCAGATTTGTATTTGTATTTATATTCATATTTGTATTTGTATTTATTTTGAATTAGTGAAATGAGATCATAGTTCAGAATTATCAGTACATATTCAGATTTTCGTAAGTTCTCTAGTTGCTTTTTAAAATAAAATCATTATTTTTTCTAATTTCCATAATATTGCTCACTTAAGTGTGTGTTTTGGGATTTTTTTGGCATTCTTTACTAGGCATAAATTTGGTGGAAGCAGTGGAGAGAGCATCCTGGTATCACAACTTCAGCATGGACTGACGTTAGAATTTGAACATAGTGATTCACCTCGTCGTTTGCGTCTTGTGCTTAGTGAACTTTTAGCAATAATGAACAAGGTAAATTTCTTCTGCTGATAGCTAGAAACCCACTTGATTTGATATTTTGTTGCTGAAAGGGAACCCAGAGGTCATTGAGTCCAGTCCCCTCATTTTACAGATAGGACACTGGGACTCAGAGAGTTCAAATGACTTGCCCAAGGTCAGTTATTGATGTGAACTCAAATTCTCTTAACTTCAGAGACTGTGTTTTTTGTACTGTACCATGCTGTGGTGTGTGAGGTCAGTAATAACAGTGGTAGGCAGACTACCATTCTTTACTGTGTATTGTTCTATCTTAAATCTACCAGGGCTTTTATCATCAGAGGCTAGCACTTTTTCAGAATATTGCCTTGAAACTTGTTCTTTCTTGCCTCCTAGCTTGCCTCATTTGTATCTATCTGACTTTTTCCAATGCAGAGGCGAATCAGATGATATTTTTAGTTATCTGAAAAATCAACTGCTACATGGTAGTCTGTAAAATATATGGGAAGGTGCCTTATCTTAGGTACTAGCTACTTTGCTAAATCATCACATTATGATCGTTTACATCAGTTTTGGTCCTAATTGCCAGTGGTAAAAACTGGTGAAGACTTTTATTAATCTGGGACCAAAAGGACCAAATTATACTAGTTTCTTATTTTTCCCAAAGAAAATATTTAAAATTATTATGTGAGGTCTGATTTAAGTGGTAGTTTTGTATTATGATTTAAAACATGTTGATCTTTTTTCTTTTGGGGGGAGGGGCATGCAACAAGGGTAAGGTGACTTGCCCAGGGTCACACAGTAAGTGTCAAGTGTTTGAGGCCATATTTGAACTCAGGTACTCCTGAATCCATGGCCGGTGCTTTATCCACTGTGCTACCTAGCTGCCCCAAAACATGTTAATCTTTATAACATTTCTTAGTAGGAGCAGATTGGTATTCTGTTCTACTTAATTTTTAGTATTTCAGCATTATAAAACTTTTTCTCCTTATATATTTTTCCTTTTGAATTTAGTATATGTTATTTGGGGGGAGCAGGGCAGTGAGGGTTAAGTGACTTTCCCAGGGTCACACAGCTAGTAAGTGTCAAGTGACTGAGGCCAGATTTGAACTCAGGTACTCCTGAATCCAGGGCCAGTGCTTTATCCACTGTGCCACCTAGCTGCTCCCTAGTATGTATTTTTGATAAACTGATCTGTCATGCTCCATTAATTGTAGAATTAAGATTGAAGATTTATTTGCTTAGTTCTGTTAATACGAGATATGATGACAAAACTGAGTAAGAAGAGTATTGAATTCATTTTAAAATAATAATTTGTTATTGTTAATGTTCTAGTTTAAGTAAATGCGTATCCCTCGTGTCATTTGAATTTGGAATTGTTCTCGTGTGTCATTTTAAAGTTTTTAAGTTATTCGTCTAAGATTGAAACATGCTACTTCAGGTAGCATTCTTGGTTCATGGATCAGCTTGCAGAGGATTCCTATTGTTTTCCATCTTTTTGCTTTACCCAAGGGGTAATTGCTTGAAATGCAGTTGTTGAGGTTGATACTGATATGCTTAGACAGTCATTCTTATCTTCTTCAGGAGATTTTTTTCTTTCTTTTTTTTTTGGTGGGGCAATGAGGGTTAAGTGACTTTCCTGGGGTCACACAGCTTGTAAGTGTCAAGTGTTTGAGGCCACATTTGAACTCAGGTCCTCCCGAATCCAGGGCCAATGCTTTATCCACTGTGCCACCTAGCTGCCCCCAATGTTTTCTTTTGTTCTTTCTTTTTTTTTGGAGTTAGTCAGTGTTAAGTGACATACCCCAAATCACACAGCTAGTAAGTGTTTGAGGTTGGATTTGAACTCAGATCCTCCTGACTCCAAGGCTAGTGCTCTTCAGGTGATTTTCTAATTGAGTTTTCATGTGATTGAAATTTATTATATTTTGATCAATATTGGTCAACAAATATTTATTTGGAGGACACATAGCATTTTGAGTTTTTACGATACCTATTGATGGGCAGAGACAATCCTCAGTCTTAAGGACTAATTCCTTAGCTATAGTTTATGGAATTATTAACTTACTTGAAATTTTGGATTTTTTTATAGGTTTCTGAGTCCAATGGAGAGTTCTTCTTTAAATCATCTGAGCTTTTTGAGAGTCCGGTCTATTTGGAGGAAGCTGCAGATGTGCTTTGTATTTTACAAGCAGGTACTGTGCTAAGATACATTTCAGAAATAGTTTATTCTTCAGTGATACAATGTAACATTTTCAACCTTGAACATTGTGTTACTTTCAGATTGCCAACCATAATATTTATTTTAAATACCCAAAACAGGAAGGAAAGTTTATGAGATGATAAAGTTCCTAAGTCTTTCTGAATTTAGATCACTTCAACTGAAGATGTTCACTGCCTAATTTATTGAAATATTACATAGTGCTCATTTTATTAACTGAAACAAACCTTGTTTATCCACAGAGCTTCCTTCCCTACTTCCCATAGTTGATGTAGCTGAAGCCTTGCTACATGTTCGAAATGGATCCTGGTTCCTGTGTCTCTTAGTGGCCAATGTCCCTGACAGTTTTAATGAAGGTAGGTAAATCTTTTAAAATGGAATATTAAAATTTTTTGATTGTATAACTCAAGGGCTTGATTTTTTTTTTTTAGTTATGGAGAAATGGTAATGGAGGTTTCACTTGAATATTCTTAGAAATTATGGCCATTTTAGGAACTGGGCTATAAGTCCAGTAATGCATTCTCTGGTTCAAAAGGTATGGTCATTTAGGAAGTTTAAACAGTTGTAATTTTGAAATTTTGGAAAGGTATTTTTATGTCAACTGAAAAGTAGCCCGAGGCATCATGTAATGAGAAATACTGGGAAAATATATTTTTTCTGTAAATTCTTTTTTCAGTTTCATCATTGCTATTACCTTACATATAAACCAGGTTTAGAATAGAAAATGAGAGAGACCAACTTTCTTGTTTTTCATCTTTATTTCAAATTAGTAATGACTAGAAACCATTACATTAATTTATTAGGGTCTGAATAAATCAAAATCAAGTCAAAAACTTTATTGTGTTAGTTACTTCATGCAAGGTGATAGGTACTCTGAATTGGGTTTCAGGGCTTTATTTCAGAATCAGTATTACAATGAATAGTTACTTTGGCAGTTTTAGCTAAAAGGTTGGGGACTGGGTGAACCTTTTTAAGATTGAACATTCTCCCAGTCCTGTGGAGTAAAAAGCATTTGTGTTGAATGTTATCAGGGATAGATATCCTTATGCTGGCTGCTATAAATTTGTCAAAGAAATCTGATGCAAAGATTTTTTCCTTATTCCATTGCTCCCTTATCCTAGCTTCATTAATTTTGTCTGTGCAGAAGTTTTTTAGTTTTATGTAATTGAACTTATTTATTTTATTTTTTGTAATTTCCTCTAATTCTTGTTTTGTTAAGATTACATTTCCTACCCAAAGCTGTGAACGGTATTAATAATTATTTAATAAACAGCTCTGTGTAGTGTACTGCAGATAGAAAGATGAAACAAGACAGGCTCTATCCTTTGAGAGCTTGTAATTAGTAGTGAGAATAAAAAATATTAGCTGATAACTTGAATATGTTGGAATTGAAGTGAATAGGAATTTGAGTGCTATGTAGGAGTGAGTGAGTGATTATGGTTCAAGATTCCTCCACACATGCAGTGATGCTAGAGAAAATCACCAAACCGTGCTCCTGGGTCCACTACAGTTTATGTTACATATAATGTCAACTGATCCTCACTGCACCAATTTTTTTTTTACAACTAACTAATTGGCTCACTATCCCATTTATTGAAGCAAACTTTTCCAAACTTTTTCATTTGTCTTCAAACCTCACATACCTCCTGACCACATGCTTTCAGCTGAGAATCTTGCCTCATATTTTAATGGGAAAATTGAGGCCATTCTCTGAGAGCTCTCTCTTCTCCTCTCTTCCTCATCTCACATTGCCCAGGTGCCTTTTGCTACTGTTTCCTTTTTCACCCTGTCTCACATGAAGAGGTGGCACTTGCCAAAGCTAATCCCTCTACATGTACAATTGATGTCATTCCATCATGTCTTCTCCAGCAGATTGCTCTCTTTATCATACTTATTTACTCACTTGTTTTGAATCTCTCCCTGTCTACTGGCTGCTTTCCTACTGCTGCAGATATGATTGTCTCTCTCATCTTCAAAAACCCCTCACTTGATCTGTCCATCCTGAATAACTATTGTCCTGTATTCTCTTTCCTTTTGTGACCAACCTCCTTGAGAAGGCCATCTATTTATTTTATTTTTTAATTTTTTTGGTGAGGCAATTAGGGTTAAGTGACTTGCCCAGGGTCACACAGCTAGTAAGGGCAAAGTGTCTGAGGCTGGATTTGAACTCATGTCCTCCTGAATTCAGGGCTGGTGTTTTATCCACTGCGCCACCTAGCTGCCCCCATTCTTTTCCTTTTAAATTTTGAGTTCCAAATTTTCTCCCTCTCTTTTACCTCATCCCTCATCCACTAAGTAAGTAAGCAATATGATATCAGTTATATATGTGAATTCATGCAAAACATTTCCATATTTTTTAAACCATATATATATATATTTTTTTGTGAGGCAATTGGGGTTAAGTGACTTGCCCAGGGTCACACAGCTAGTAAGTGTTAAGTGTCTGAGGCCGGATTTGAACTCAGGTCCTCCTGACTTCAGGGCTGGTGCTCTATCCACTGTGCCACCTTGCTGCCCCAACCATATTTTTTTTTAAAGCAAGAAAAATTAAGTTAAAAAAAATATATATATGTATATATACACATACACACTTCTGTTTATACTCAGTTCATCAGTTTTCTCTGGAGGTGGATAGCATTTTTTCATCATGAATCCTTTGTTATTGTCTTGGATGGTACTGATCAGAGTAACCAAGTCTTTCACAATTGATCATCATTATAACATTGCTGTTATTGTGCACAATGATCTCTTGGTTCTTCTCACTTTACCTCGATTCATATAAGTCTTACCATGTTTTTCAGAAACTACCCTCTTCATCATTTCTCATGACACAGTAGTAATCCATTGTAATTATATGCTACAACTTGTCTAGCCATTCCCCAGTTGATGAGCGTTCCCTGATTTCCAATTCTTTGCTACCATAGAAAGATCTGCTATAAATATTTTTTGTACATATAGGTCCTTTTCCTTTTTCTTTGATCTCTGGTATACAGATGTAGTAGTGGTATTATTGGGTCAGAAGGTATGTACAATTTTATACTCCTTTGGGCCTAGTTTCAAATTGCTTTCCAGAATGGTTGACCAAGTTCACTATTCCCCCAATGGTTCATTGGTGTACCTGTTTTTTTCTCATTCCCTTCAGCATTCATCATTTCTGATAGGTTTGAGGTGGTACCTTAGAATCATTTTATTTTGCCCTTTTCTTAAACAGTAGTGACTTAGAGCATTTTTTTGTATAACTGTAAGTAGCTTTGATTTTTTTCTCAGAATTTCCAGTTTATATCCTTTGGCCACTTGTCAATTGGGGAGTGGCTCTTACTTTATAAATTTGACTTAGTTCTATACTCAGTATATATTTGAGAAATGAGGCCTTTATCAGAGAAACTTGCTGCAGAAATTTTTGATACTACTTCTTGTCTATGGTACCTTTTAGCAAAATGTAGTTTCCCTGATTATCCCTTTTTTTTTCTTTCCCTTTTTTTGGGGCAGGCAATGGGGGTTAAGTGACTTGCCCAGGGTCACACAGCTAGTAAGTGTCAAGTGTCTGAGGCCGGATTTGAACTCAGGTACTCCTGAATCCAGGGCCGGTGCTCTAACCACTGCACCATCTAGCTGCCCTCTGCTTATTCCTTTTAATTAGGTCTGTTTTTGCTTTTGCTTTGTCTAAGATCATGATTGCTATCCTTGCCTTATTTGGTTCAGCTGAAGCATATTAGATTCTCCTGCAGCCCTTTATTTTAACTCTCTGGTTGTCTTTCTATTTTGTGTGTCTTTTGTAAACAGCATTTTGTTGGATTATGTTTTCTTATCTGTTCTGCTGTTCGCTTCCATTTTATGGGTGAGCTCATCCCATTCATATTCACAGTTATGATCACTAATAATGTATTTCCTTTCATCCTGTTTTCTTCTGTTTGTTTTTCTCTCTTTTAATCCTGTCCCTCAAAAGTCTTACTTTGCTTTTAACCACTGCCTTCCCTTTTATCATAATTCCCCACCCCTTTTCTCTTATCCCTTCTCCTCATTTCCCTATTGGGTAAGTTACATTTCTATACATAGTGGAGTGTATATGCATGTATGTATATGTGTGTGTATATATGTATATATGTATATATGTATATATATATACACACACACATGCACACATATATTTATGTGTGTGTGTGTGTGTGTGTGTATGTGAGACAGACACTTCCCTCCTTGAATCAGTTCTGATGAGAGCAAAGTTCAAACGTTGTCCATCATCCCCATTCCTAGTCCTTTTTCCTTTTCACTGTATAAGCTCTTCCTTGCATGCCTTTTTATTTATTTATTTATTTATTTATTTTTGGTGAGGCAACTGGGGTTAAGTGACTTGCCCAGGGTCACACAGCTAGTAAGTTGTCAAGTATCTGAGGCTGGGATTGAATTCAGGTCCTCCTGACTCCAGCACTGGTGCTCTATCTACTACGCCACCTGGCTGCCTCGTATGTCTTTTTGTTTTTTTTTAGTGAGGCAATTGGGGTTAAGTGCTCAGGGTCACACAACTAGTAAGTGTTAAGTGTCTGAGGCCGGATTTGAACTCAGGTACTCCTGACTCCAGGGCCAGTGCTCTATCCACTGTGCCACCTATCTGCCCCGCATGTCTTTTATGTGAGAAAATGTTCCCCATTCAACCTTTCCCTTCTTCCTCCTCCCAGTGTGTCCCTCTTTATTTTTTTTGAAGATCACTTCAACATAATTGACTCATATCTATGCCCTCTCTCTATGTAAACTCCTTTTCACTGCCCTAATAATGATAAAGTTTTTAGGAGTTACATGCATCATCTTCCCTTATAGGAATGTAAATGGTCCCTTTTATTGAGTCCCTTATGATTACTCTTTCATGTTTCCCTTTTTATGCTTCTCTTGAGTCTTTTGTTTGTACATTATCTGTTCAGCTCTGGTCTTTTCATCAGGAAAACTTGAAAACCTTCTATTTCGTTGTGTCCATTTTTTTCACCCAAATGATTACACTCAGTTTTGTCGGGTTGGGGGGGGGGAGAAGGAGAGGTGTTATTCTTGGTTGTAATCCTAGCTCCTTTGCCTTCTGGAATATCATTCCAAACCCTCTGCTTCTTTAATGTAGAAGCTATTAATTTTTGTGTGATCCTGACTGTGGCTCCATGAAATTTAAATTGGTTTTTTTGGGTGCTTTGAAGTATTTTCTTTTTGACCTGGGAGTTCTGGAATTTGGTTGTAATATTCCTAGGAGCCTTCATTTTGGGATCTCTTTCAGGAAAATTCCTATCAGGTAGATTCTTTGAATTTGTTTTACCCTCTGGATCTAAGATATCAGGGCAGTTTTCCTTAATAATTTCTTGAAATGGGATATCTAGGCCGTTTCTTTGATCTTGTCTTTCAGGTAGTCCAATAATTCTTTTTATTTTATTTTTTTGCGGGGCATTGAGGGTTAAGTGACTTGTCCAGGGTCACACAGCTAGTAAGTGTCAAGTGTCTGAGGCCGTATTTGAACTCAGGTCCTCCTGAATCTAGGGCCGGTGCTTTATCCACTGTGCCACCTAGCTACCCCCTCAATTCTAATTTTTAAGGGATTATTTTCTTTAGTCAGATTTTGTACCTGTTTTAGTTGGCAATTCTGTTTTTTAAGGAGTTATGTTCTTCAGTGAATTATTGTGCTTTAATCATTAGGACGATTCTTTTTTTTTAGGGTGTTGTTTTCTTCAGTGTGTGTGTGTGTGTGTGTGTGTGTGTGTGTGTGTGTGTGTGTGCGAATGTGCGTGTGCGTACCTCTTTTACCAAATTGTTAATTCTCTTTTCATAATTTTCTTATATCACTCTCATTTCTTTTTCCATTTTTTTCTCTACCACTCATCTCTTTCTTTGACTCTTTCAGGAATTCTTGTTGGGCTTTGGGTCCTGACTCCAGGGCCGGTGCTCTATCCACTGCGCCACCTAGCTGCCCCCCATAATAGCCTTTTATGGTCAAATTCTTTTTTTTTTGTTGTTGTTTGCTCATTTTCCAGTCTGTTTCTATATTTTGAACTTTGTTATAGTTGGGCTCTACTCTCCTGGGGGTGGGGAGGCACTGTGCAAAGCTTCAGGCTTTTTGTGCTGCTATCTTTAGAGCTAGTTCTGGGGGTCTGCAGGTTTTTGGTGCTTCAGAGTGTTGTGATTCTGGGAGAGGTATAGTCACTGCCCTTCTCGTCTGCATTCTGGTCTTTCCTAAGGAAAGGCCCTTGGATCTGTGCACCCAAAAGCTCTAGTGCTCTCTTTGCCTTGCAATTGCACCTAGGGGCCTCTGCTCCCTTGTGACAGACCTTCAGCATTCCTCTTCACCCTGGAACTGCATCGCAGAATGTATATGGGGAATAGACTTGCCAGTCAATGCCAATTGTATCCAGTGCCAGCAAAGGGTCCTCTGTAATCTTTCTGACCAGTTTTCTGATCCTTTGACTTTCTTTGGGTTAAGAGCTCCTGAAGTTGCTATTGTTGCCACCTCATATGGGCTCTGGACAGGTTTCTGCCCCAGTGTCACAGATTCCACCTCCTGACTCCCTAAATTTTCTTAGGCTAGAAAAATGTCTCAATCTGCCACCTTAAAATTTGATTTGAGATATTATTTTAAATTTTTTTTTTTTAGCGAGGCAATTGGGGTTAAGTGACTTGTCCAGGGTCACACAGCTAGTAATTGTTAAGTGTCTGAGGCCACATTTGAACTCAGGTACTCCTGACTCCAGGGCCGGTGCTCTATCCACTGTGCCATCTAGCTGCCCCCTGAGGTGTTATTTTAAAGTTGTTTGGAGGGGAATGTTGAGAGAATACAGCTAAGTTACCTATAATCTACCATCACTGGGAATGATTTCTTAATTGTCAGATTTAATGGCCTTTTCTGATCACCCTCTTCTCCTTGAAATCCCATTTCCTTCAAGTTTTAAGGATGCTATTCTTTTCTGATTCTCTCCCTTATCTAGCTGCTCCTTCTCAGTCTTCTTTAATGGATCTTTATCCAGATCATGATAAGCTTATGTATCTTTTAGTGCTCTGTCTTGGGCCCTCTTCTCCCTCTATACTATTATACTTATTGATCTTATTTGATCCCATGGATTCAGTTATTATTTCTGTACTGTTGGATTCTCAAATCTAGCCCTAACCTCTCCGCTGACCTTCAGTCTTGCATTTCCAATTGCCTGTTAGACATCTCAAATTGGTTATCCTTTAGATATATGACACTCAGTATATCCAAAACTGAATTCATTATATTTCCAGACCCTGTCCTCTTTTTAACTTGCCTATTGATGTTGAAGGCACTGTCATCTTTCTTTTTAGCTGAGTTTTCAACTTAGGTCTCATCCATGATTCCTCACTCTTAGTTCCTGTATCTAATTTGTTTCCAAGGCCTGTCAATTTTTACTTTGTAACATCACTAGCATGTACCCCCTTTCTCCTCTGACACTTCCACTGCCCTGGTACAGAGCTTGATCACCTTACACATTAACTATAGCAGTGCTTGCCAATGGTTTTCCTGCCACAGATCTCTTCCATTGTATTCCATGCACTTGTGATAGTGATCTTTTTTTGGGGGGGGGGCAGGGCAATTGGGGTTAAGTGACTTGCCCAGGGTCACACAGCTAGTAAGTGTTAAATATCTGAGGCTGGATTTGAACTCAGGTACTCCTGACTCCAGGGCTGGTGCTCTATCCACTGTGCCACGTAGCTGCCCCCCAGTAGTGATCTTTTTTTTTTTCTTTTTTTTTGGTGAGGCAATTGGGGTTAAGTGACTTGCCCAGGGTCACACAGCTAGTAAGTGTTAAATATCTGAGGCTGGATTTGAACTCAGGTACTCCTGACTCCAGGGCTGGTGCTCTATCCACTGTGCCACGTAGCTGCCCCCCAGTAGTGATCTTTTTTTTTTCTTTTTTTTTTGGTGAGGCAATTGGGGTTAAGTGACTTGCCCAGGGTCACACAGCTAGTAAGTGTCAAGTGTCTGAGGCCGGATTTGAACTCAGGTCCTCCTGAATCCAGGGCCGGTGCTCTATCCACTGCGCCACCTAGCTGCCCCAGTGATCTTTTTTTTTTTTTTTTTTTTTTTTTAGTGAGGCAATTGGGGTTAAGTGACTTGCCCAGGGTCACACAGCTAGTAAGTGTTAAGTGTCTGAGGCCAGATTTGAACTCAGGTCCTCCTGAATTCAGGGCCGGTGCTCTATCCACTGCACCATCTAGCTGCCCCCCCAGTGATCTTTTAAAATATAGGTCTGACCACATAGTCCTCAAAGTCGATAAATTCCAATGACTCCCTATCACTTCTGGGATCAATGATAAAATCCACTTTTTTGGCATTCAAAGACTTTAATAATTTTGTCTCCTCTCCTCATTTTTCTAGTCTTCTTACATCTTAGAACCCCCATCCCCAGTACTATTCGATTTAGTGATATTGGCTTCTTTGATCTTTCTCATAAGACACTACTTAGCTTTTCCCCATGCTCTCCCTTCTCATTACTACTGCCTGGCTTTTTTCATTTCCTAGCTAAAATACCACCTAAAAGAAGCCTTTATTCTAGTGTCTTCCCTTTGTTGTTTATCTCCAATTTATTTTGTATATTGTTTGTACAGTTGTTTTCATGTTTTCATGTTAGACTGTGAGCTTCTTGAGAGCAGGGCTTGTCTTTTACCTTTGTATCCCTAGTGCCTTACACAGTACCTAGCACAAAATGGGTGCTTATTAAATGTTTATTGATGGACTGAGGAAAGACTTCATGAAGGAGGTGACATCTGAATCAAGATAGAGATGTTGGGGAGAGTTGAGAATGACGAGTACTCCATTCAGGCTTGGGTGACTGTGTGGGCAAAGGCATGAAGACAGGAGAGGGCAAGAAGTCAAGAAACAGCAAGTAGTCAATTTTGTCTCCAGTACTATGTGAAGGGAAGAGAGTACATTACGGTGAAAATGTAGATTGAAGCCAGATTTCAGAGCATTGTGAATGTTAGGCTAAGGAGTTTTTAATTTTGTAAGCAGTAGGGAGCTTCTTAAGGCAGCCTTCAGAGACAGCTGCTGCTTGGTGCTGTTTTTGCCTTTCTTTGTATCTCCAGAGCTTACTATGCCTTGCACATAGTAAGCCCTTAAATGCTTGTTGATTATGTCAAATAGCTTATGAAGTTGAAGTGACTGAGTCCTCTTAATGTTCAGTTTGTAGAGGATTGATTAAGAATGGTGAACGGCAAGATGAGGAGAGCCTGGGTGGACGGCGTAGGACAGATGCTCTACGTTTCTTATGTAAAATGAACCCTTCTCAGGCCCTGAAGGTCCGAGGCATGGTGGTAAGACACTTGACTTTTGATGGGATAAAGGGAATGAAACGTAGGTCTTTAAATAAGTAGTAAGTATCCTGCCATAAATGAGAGCAGAGGTAGTCTGAGTGCCCATCTTTGGAGCTGGGTATAATTTCCTTTGTATACCTTTTACCTTTCTCTCTGAACCTTTGTTTTTTTGTGAACTCTAACCCCGGGCTTGCCAACATTAATTGCCATACATTGACCTTGGTTTATTTTCTGTGCTGTTAGGTGGAAGAATGCCACCTGCCAGGCCTTGGAGTAGCTTTGACATTGGATCATACTAAGAATGAAGCTTCTGATGATGGAGTGAGTGACCTGGTTTGTTTTGTTAGTGGTTTGTTGCTTGGCACAAATGCAAGAGTTCGGACTTGGTTTGGAACTTTTATTCGAAATGGACAGCAGGTAAGAAACACTGGGAAATGAGAATTAAAGGTCACAATTTATTAGGCACTACTGAAAGGGGAAAAGCATATCTACTTTTTTTTGTTTGTTTGTTTTTGTTTTTGCGGGGCAATGGGGGTTAAGTGACTTGCCCAGGGTCACACAGCTAGTAAGTGTCAAGTGTCAGAGGCCCTATTTGAATTCAGGTCCTCCTGAATCCAGGACCAATACTCTACCCACTGTGCCACCTAGCTGCCCCCAGCATATCTACTTTTAAAGGTGGTGATATTTTTTCAAAATAAATTGTTACATTATAGTTGCTTAAGACTTTCGTACTGGCAAAGTGCATGATAGGATTTAAAAATTTTCCTCAATAGTTCTCATACAACTCTCTCCTAACCTAATAATGACTAGTTGTCATAGATCAGTTTTCAGTGTAATAGTTGTCCATTAATTCAATGTGTAATGGTAAAAAGTTGAACTTATGAATTATGATTCTATTAATTGGACATTGTAATATTTCAACCTAGACTGGGCTTATCCAAATTGGGTAATGCTGATATTTACATTTTAACACTATTAGTTTTTTTTTTTTGGTGAGGAAGTTGGGGTTAAGTGACTTGCCCAGGGTCACATAGCTAGTAAGTGTCAAGGGTCTGAGGCCAGATTTGAACTCAGGTACTCCTGAATACAAGGCCAGTGCTCTTTCCGCTGCACCACCTATCTGCCCCTTAGTTTTTTTTAAACAAAAAAAGTTTTCATAGAACATTGCATTGGAACACAAACTTTCACTCTATATTTTCTTTTTTCTTTTTTTTGTTTGTTTTTTTACAGGGCAATGAGGGTTAAGTGACTTGCCCAGGGTCACACAGCTAGTAAATGTCAAGTGTCTGAGGCTGGATTTGAACTCTGGTCCTCCTGAATCCAGGGCCAGTGCTTTATCCACTGCGCCACCTAGTTGTCCCCTATATTTTCTTTTTAAAAATTTAGTTTTATTATTTTATTCCTGCCTTTTCCCACCACCATTGGGAAAAAAAGGAAAGAAAAACAGTATCCATATAACAGATGTGTAATCAAGCTAAACAAATTCCTATATTGGCTATATCCAGAAATTAGGTGTCTTTCTCTGTCTTTTGAATCTACCTTCTCTCTATCAGGAGGTGGACAGCATACTTCATCAAAATTGGTCCTCTGGACTTGTGGCTGGTTATCATTGCATTGGTCAAAATTCTTAAGTCTTTCAGAGTTGTTTTTCATTAACATTGTCACTGCTATTTTATCATTTGTACTCTTGGTTCTGCTTATTTGGTTTTTCATCAATTCATATAAGTCTTCCCAGGTTTCGCTGATGTCATCTCTTTCATTATTTCTTATTGCACAATAGTATTCCATAATTTGTTCATCCATTCCCCAATTGAAGTGCTTCTCATTCTTTACTAGGACAAAAGAAATGCTTCTATGGATATTTTTGTATATTTGGTTTTTTTCTTTTTGCTTTAGTTTCTTTAGGGGTATATGCCTACTAGTAGTAGTGTTGTGTTAAAGAGTATGCACACATGTATAGCTTAGTGACTTTGCTTTCCAGAATCTTTCCCCAGTCTGAAGAATGTGAGATGGAATCTCAGAGTTGTAATTTGCATTTCTCTTGTTAGTTTTATGGAGCATTTTAAAATAGGGTTATTGATAGCTTGCTTTGCTATCTCTTAGCCATTTATTTATTAGAGAAAGGCAGTTATATATTTGATTTAGGCTCTATATATCTTAGATTAGCAAACCTTTAAAGAGAAATCTGCTGGAAAGTTTTTTCCCCCTCAGTTACCTATTTCTCTTCTGATTTTAGCTACTTTGATTTTGTTTTTGCAAAACATTTTAAATTTTACTTAATAGAATTTATCCTTTTTATCTCCTGTGTTCCTCTTTCTAGTTTGGTCAAGAAGTCTTCCCCCTACTCATAGCTATGAAAGGTAGCGCCTTCTCTTCTCTTGTAATTTATTAAAATAACCATTTATATCTAGGTTATGTATCTGTTTGAAACTTCTTATTGTATGTGGCATGAGATACTGCTTTAAACCTAATTTCTGACTGCTTCCATTTTTTCCCTGCAGATTCCCTTACATTTTATATCATACTTTGTCTAGCTATTCCTCAGTCAGGGGGCACCCACTTTACTTCTTGTTCTTTGTATCACAAAAATGACCAATCCATCCTTCCAAGGAATAATAATATAGGAATCAATTTCAGTTGTTAAGTGGGGTGCTTTGTTTAAACTTCCTTTTTATTTTTATTTATTTATTTTTTTGTGGGTGAGGCAGTTGGGCTTAAGTGACTTGCCCAGGGTCACACAGCTAGTAAGTGTTAAGTGTCTGAGGCCAGATTTGAACTCAGGTTCTCCTCAATCCAGGGCTGTTGCTCTATCCACTGGTCCATCTAGCTGCCCCCTAAACTTCCTTTTGACTCAATAAGTGCTTAATGCTTCCCTCCTGTGGCCCATATGTTTTTGCAGAAAAAAAGGGAGACCAGCAGTTCTGTGCTTTGGCAAATGAGAAGGCAGCTTCTCTTGGAGTTGATGGGTATCCTTCCCACAGTAAGAAGTACACGCATCGTGGAAGAAGCTGATGTAGAGATGGAGCCTAATGTGTCCGTGTATTCAGGACTAAAAGAAGAGCATGTTGTGAAAGCCAGTGCACTGTTACGTCTTTATTGCGCTTTGATGGGAATTGCTGGACTCAAGTATTTATTATTTTGATATTTCATTCTATAAAAATGTTATATTCTTATTTTTGCTTCTTAGGAAGTGAATGAAAGGTCTCTTATTCTGAGAGCTCCCAAGTTTCATATTAGGCTAGGCTTCGATCATTCCAGTTCACTGTAATAAATCTTTATTAAGGACTTACTATGTCCCAAGCACAACAATCAAATATATGTTGCCTTCAGGGAACTTAAATTCTAAGTATAGAGAGATCCATCATGGACATAAGTAAGTAAGTAAGTACAAAATATGTACAAAGTAATTTCTGGTTCAGAGAAGAGGCTAACAACCAGGGGTATTAGGAATGGCCTAGTGTGAGAGGTAGCACTTAGACTGAGCCTTGAAAGGACTGGAACTAGGCATTCCAGAAGCAAAGGTGTGGAGAAAGAGATTCCAGTCACTGGGGGATAACCAGTGCTAAGGCAGATATATATGAAATGAAGCACCCTATAAAAGAAGCCAGCTGCATTGAAACGTTGATTTCATGAAGAGGAATAATATTCCTCAAACCTGGAAAAAAGAATGTATGTGGAAGTGCTTTGTAAACTTTTATGTGCTATATAAATGTAAGGCATTACTGTTTGATGTTATTAAAGCTTCCAAATGTATGAAAACTTTTAGGACACCCTGTATTATATTCTTAGACCACATCTTACAACCCAGGTTTGTGAACATCAGGAATGAATCCCTCCTTTCTAATCGAACATGTTTGATAGGGGCTTGTTCACTTGTTTTTGTCTGCCTATAAAGACATAGTGTAGATATGGGTCGAAGCAGAGCAGTTTATCTTCTTTAAATTGCTTTGTTAGACTATATCTTTTTTTTTTCATTTTCCCCTTTATTAAAATATACAAGGACTCAATAAAACAGGCATAAATGTCTCATAAGCATCACTCAAATCTTAAACTACTTTCATTTTATAAGAAGGCATTTGTGTTAATATGTCATTACATCAAAACACAATTTTAGTGTATTATTATCTGCCCTATATACATCTTAAAGAAATGACAAGAGGATTCATTTGATTTTTCTTAACTCTATAAGGTATTTGGAGGTGGGCAGTCCACAAGTTAAAAAAAATAAAGTATTACATCCCCTCCCCCTCAATTACCTGGGACAACTAAAGTGACTAAAAAGCAATAGGTGAAATCTACATGATTTACATAACACACTTAAAAAACCTTTTCTCTAGAATAGCTCTATGAGTGAGAGTCATAAAAATTAAATATTATCCACATTTTATAGGCAAGGAAACTGAGTCTCAAAGGCAAAACAACTTCCCCATAGTCACACAGGTAGTAGAAGAGGAAGTAGACTCTCTATATCTTAACCCTGTTAGAGTCACTTGGGCAGAACTATGATGGAGTTGAAACTATGTTCAACATGACTAGAATTAAGATAAATCTGTCCTCTTTCCTTCTCCTTTTGAATAGCTTTCTTTTTGTCTTCCTGAGAGCAACTGACAAACTAGATGACCTCTCAGGTGCCTTACAGCTCTGCATTTATGAGCCAGCTGATTATAAATTGTTGATTATGTGGTTATAAGGTATACAAACACAGAATTGTTCTTTGACCACAGTCCTTTTCTGAATCTTTTTAATAATTGTTTACTTTAGGCTGTTTCAGAAAGAACATAATTTAGATTTAGAATCTCAGGATTTTATAGTTGGCAATCCTAGTTATTGAAGATTGTGTAAAGAATTTTTTTTCATTAAAGCAAAGGTCATATTATATAAAATATCTTTGACTTCAAAAAATCTATGATTTCTTTTAGGCCAACTGATGAAGAAGCTGAGCAGCTATTACAGCTTATGACAAGTCGTCCTCCTGCAACGCCAGCTGGGGTTCGCTTTGTTTCTCTTTCCTTTTGTATGCTACTCGCCTTTTCCACGCTTGTCAGGTATCTTTATGGAAATATTGCTCTATCTTTATTAATCTATTTGAAGGTGTTTTCTTTCACTTGTTAAAATGCACAACAAGCAGGAGATTAGCGATTTCCAGCAGATTCAAGTTTGGATTAAAAGGATTCTGTATAGGCTTTTTTTAAGATTGTCACTCGGGATCCATTGATAGTCCTATTGCTTGCCTCCATTTCTCTTTCCTAATTAGTGGAGCATAGTAGGAGAAGTCTGTTTTTCAACTGCTTTTGCTCATTTTGTCATCACTGCTGTAAGGTGGAAAGACAATTGGAAACTACCTTGGTAGTCTTTCTCTGTCTTTTAGGGTTTTAAATTCCAGATTGTTAACATAGTGAGATTCTGACAATTTAAAATATCCAAAACAGTATTGATAATAAAATATAATACTGTGGTCTGTGTCTCTTGCTCTGCTTATTCTATCTTATCTGACCTTCTTTTCTTTTTTTTTTTTTTTTTTGCGGGGCAATGGGGGTTAAGTGACTTGCCCAGGGTCACACAGCTAGTAAGTGTCAAGTGTCTGAGGCCGGACATGAACTCAGGTACTCCTGAATCCAGGGCCGGTGCCTCAACCACTGCGCCATCTAGCTGCCCCACCTTATTTTCTTTTGCTGCTGGGGCCTGAGCTCATTTGGCTGGCTCTGGTAGGTGAATTTGATGTGTAGATTTTAATTTTTTAATTTTTTTTTGTGGGGCAATTGGGGTTAAGTGACTTGCCCAGGGTCACACAGCTAGTAAGTGTTAAGTGTCTGAGGCCGGATTTGAACTCAGGTCCTCCTGACTCCAGGGCCGGTGCTCTATCCACTGAGCCAACTAGCTTCCCCTGATGTATAGATTTTTAAAGCCTGCAGCTATGGATATAAAATATAGGTTTAACATATGACATGTAAACTAAGTCCAAAGGATAGACATCCCCTTTTTAAAAAACCCTTAATTCTTTAATCACTCCTTGGACATTTGATCATCCCTTCTGTGTGGAGTCTGATCATGATTTTCGTTGGTGTTCTTATCTATAAAATGGAGGAGTTGGTTTAAATAGCCTCTTAGATCCCTTCCAGTTCTACATCTATGACCTTGAGTTCCGCCATTTTTTTTTATTGTGCTCCAAGCAAATACTTGAAATAGTATTTGCCTAGTTCTTTGTAGATGCTGATGAAATGAACTTTGCCATTGTCCTGGTACTTGGTCATTGGCTACTTAGGATATGACTATTAACTTGGTAGAAGAGTTTTTTACTGTAAGATGTTAGGGGCCATTTATTTATGTGGCCTTACCACCATTACTGTGTGATCAGTTCAAATATCTGCTGTACTCATAAAGACACCAAAATTGAGGTCTGATTTGATCAGGGCCATATAGAAAGGCAGCGGCAGGGTCTGGCCTGGTCCTCCTTTCTTATCCTCCTGGGTGATTTGCTAGTTCTCTCTTTTTTTTTTTTTTTTTTAGTGAGGCAATTGGGGTTAAATGACTTGCCCAGAGTCACACAGCTAGTAAGTGTTAAGTGTCTGAAGCCAGATTTGAACCCAGGTACTCCTGACTCCAGGGCCAGTGCTCTATCCACAGCTAGTTCTCTTAAAAGAATTATCTTTAGTACCTTGTTTATTTTCTTGTTAATGCTTTAAATGAAAGAAAAAATAATTTTATCCAAAATGTACTTTTCCATAATGCTTCCTTTAAAGTGGTTATTCTTTATCAGAATTAAATGTTCTGACATGTTTTATTCAGTACACCTGAACAGGAGCAGCTAATGGTGATGTGGCTAAGCTGGATGATAAAAGAAGAAGCTTATTTTGAAAGGTAGGACTGCTTAATATTTTTTTCATTGGGTGATAGAGTTTTTATTATCCTTTCTTAACACTTATTATTTCCTTTCCATTACAACAGTACTTCTGGAGTGTCTGCCTCCTTTGGGGAGATGCTGTTACTGGTAGCTATGTATTTCCATAGCAACCAACTGAGTGCTATCATTGATTTGGTCTGTTCAACATTGGGGATGAAGGTAATTTTTCTCCTTCCTAAGGGAAAATAAGCTTCTTTTCAAGTTGTTTTTCTAGAATATTAATATAAGTAGATTTGGTTTCATTGTTAACCTTATTTTAATTGAGTATTTTTAATATCAGAAAATTTTCCAAAGGGTATTTTTATTATATCTTTGAAAAACCAAAGAGGCAGGCTTCTTGAAACAAGTGTTGTTACCTAGAGCTAATTTAGAATCATGTGGACCTTTTCTTATTTTGTACTATGCATGTCATCTACTTTTATACGATGATATTCATTACCTATTTATGCCATTATTTCAGATTGTGATTAAACCAAGTTCTTTGAGTAGGATGAAGACTATCTTCACTCAGGAAATTTTTACTGAGCAGGTATTTTCCTTTAACTTTAGGCACTTACTTAACTCACCTCTAAATCATCCTGTAATGTAAACTTGTTGAATGTCTGATTTTAATAGCCAAGATATCTGACATTAAGATCCATATTCTTTTTTTTTTTTGCGGGGCAATTGGGGTTAAGTGACTTGCCCAGGGTCACACAAGCTAGTAAGTGTCAAGTGTCTGAGGCCGGATTTGAACTCAGGTACTCCTGAATCCAGGGCCGGTGCTTAATCCACTGCGCCACCTAGCCGTCCCATATTCTTCTTGAAAGTCTTTTAATGGTTTATTTCCCTCTTGGAACTCGTAGAGATTAATACATTTTTAGAACCACATGTTATTCATGATGATCCCTTCTTATATTTTATTAAGAGATACTTGAATGACTAGTCAGGGGATTTCGCAAAGGATAGCAATAACTTTCATTGGCCAAAAAGAAGCCCTTTTGAGGTTTGTTCCGAACTCTACATCTTTTAATTTAAATTTCTGCCAATGTGTAAGATTAGACTTTATGTGACAAATTCCTGTTTGGCCCTTGTCTCCATAAGGTCCGCCAATGGATACATCTTCCAAGATCAGTTCTAAATCTTACTAAATCTGAAATCCTAAATCTAATTATGCTAGGCTTCACTGTATTGTTAAGTTTAATTCCTTACTTTAAGTATCTTTGAATGCTGGAAATAGGTACATGTGACTAATCAGGACAACCTGCTATTCATGGATACATATTTTAGTGGAACTTATGCTAAAAGTATTCTTTTTTTTTTTAAATCCTTAGGTTGTCACAGCTCATGCTGTTCGGGTTCCTGTAACCAGCAGCCTCAGTGCCAACATTGCTGGGTTTTTGCCTATCCACTGCATTTATCAGCTTCTCAGGAGCAGATCCTTTACCAAGCACAAAGTGTCAATAAAAGTATAATTCCATTTCTATTTTAAAGCATTACATTTCAGTTAAGCATTTTCTATTACTTTTTTCCTGCAATTTTGCAATCTAATGCTCTTACAGTGTTTGTTTATTTTTGGTTTGTTTGAATGTAAAATATCGAAATAAGTGTATTGTTTAATCATTCACAAAGTATAAGCCACTGTACAGTTCATATTTTAAAATTATATAATCGGCAAAATCATCATGTAAATTTTTAGTAGTGCTAACCTAGATCCTGAATTAGTAATACAAGTTATTTATTTTATCTAAGATGTCATTTATCCATATTTTGAGTTAAATAATTTTTGTCACAGTTGGCCATTTCTGTCCAAAGCCGACTTCTGATATAGTATTTAAAAATAGGGAAAAATTTATCAAAACATTAGTTCTGGAAGATTTTTTTTTTTTTTTGGGCAGGGCAATGGGGGTTAAGCGACTTGCCCAGGGTCACACAGCTAGTAAGTGTCAAGTGTCCGAGGCCGGACCTGAACTCAGGTACTCCTGAATCCAGGGCCGGTGCTCCATACACTGTGCCACCTAGCCGCCCCCTCTGGAAGATTTTTTGAGGGATATTCTAGAGCCCCAGTTCTAGGGTATTTTATTTGCCAGTAGTTGTGTGCATGAACATGTTACAGCACAGCATTCTTTCCTATTTTCTGTTTCTGTGTAAAGATCATGGACTTGACAGAGGACTGGATGAGACCTTAGGGTTCATCTAATCCAGCCTCACTGTTCTACAGCAAAGGACACTGAAACTCAGGGGGATGAATTGATTGGCCCAGTATTGGCCCAGCTTTGAGAGTCAGAGCCGGGACTAGAACCAAGTATTTGCAGTCCTGTGTTCCTTCACTGTGTCATGCCATCTCTTAAGATTACCTTCTACCTAGGGATTGCTGTTGGGAAACATACATGGTATCCTCTCTTGAACCTGCTGCTTCTTTTTTTTTTTTTTAAGTGAGGCAATTGGGGTTAAGTGACTTGCTCAGGGTCACACAGCTAGTAAGTGTTAAGTGTCTGAGGCCGGATTTGAACTCAGGTACTCCTGACTCCAGGGCTGGTGCTCTATCCATTGTGCCATCTAGCTGCCCCAGACCTGCTGCTTCTTAACTCTCAAACTATCAGATGTGATTTTTAAAATTAGGTTGCATTTTTGGTTTGAAGGGATACATGGTAATGTGGTCCCTTGTTTCACCTCAATTTTGAAAGGATTATATGTCTTTTTTTTCCTCTTAAGATAAATCAATAAGAATTTATTAAGTGTGTATAATGTACTCACTGCATATTTTGAGACTAATTAAATGAGATTTTGGAAGTACCTTCCAAAACAATTGTCTTAGTCCATGCAGTTAATGTCAAGAACCTCCCTACTATATTTCACTGAGGTGGTACTTGATAAAGTCTTAACCTTCAAACATAAAGTCCCAAGTTTTTCATTTTAGTACCTATTCTCCATCATTGAAAGTCAGTTGTAGAAATAGTTCAAAGCCAAGTTATCTGATTTAATATTAGAACTATATGTTTTGAAATTGCTGCAAATTAAATTTAGATTTATCACCAATTCATAAGTCATGCACAAATATATATGCAGTATTGAAATTTTCCCTTGAATTTTCTTGATACTGTAATCGATTCTGCCTCTAAACTGCTTCTTCAGGACTGGATTTATAGACAGCTGTGTGAAACCTCCATTCCACTCCACCCTCAGTTACTTCCTCTTATTGACGTATACATAAATTCTGTACTTACTCCTGCTTCTAAATCAAATCCAGAAGCCACAAACCAACCAATCACAGAACAAGAGATACTCAGTGTTTTTAAAGGACTCATTGGGGTAAGACTTTTTTTTTAAGTGCTTCCAATTCAGTCTTTTCTCTTTTGGTTCAATCTTAAGGTTAACTCCATTTTGTTTTTTCTTTTGGACTAATGGTAGATGATCTTAGATGGCTTCTATATAGTCCAGAATTTGGAAACCAGGGGTCAATTTTTTCAGATATTTGTAAAGTTAAAATGAATGTTAATTCAAAAGTAGTTTGGCAGATGAAAACTTTATGAAGAAATCCTGTTTTTCTCTTATTTAGTGAAGGAAACCCACTATAAACATGAGGATTTTTTCTGAAGTCTAAGGATTTCCTTGTGACCTTGGGGTTGGAGAAAGCCTTTTCAGAAACTGCAGCATATTCAGGTGTTCTGGCCAAGTCCTTGAGCATCCATGATGCACCTGGACTTACTTATGGAGGATTGAGGAAAGGTGGCTTTTTTCTTCTGGACACAACAGTACAGCATTGTTCACCAGCACTGTTTAATACATAATTGTCCCAGAGTTGTTTTCCCTGTGGTAACTTCTGAGCACACCTGCTTGGGGATTATTAAACAAGATTCCTATTAGTGCCCTTCATAAACATTTCCTTAATCTTTGTGAAGGGTTGCTATTGCAAAAAAAATGAACTCTCCACCCTTCTCAGCATTTGAAAGAGTAGTTGAGTTTGCTGTCTCTCAGCCTTCATGCTATCTAAAGTATGATTTAAAAATTAAATTAGAGTTGTGAATTGAAACAGTCATGCTGCTTAGGTTTCTCCTGTAATTTGGCCTTTAAGTGGTAAATTGAATCCTGTATTTTGATTCCAGCACTAAAAGAGTCAAATGGATATTGCCTTGTCAAAGATCAGATCTGTCTTGTAAAATCAGATATTTCTATTGTGAAATGAAGTTTTATCATGAAGTCTTATCATAGTATTTTTAATGAAGGCTTGATTTTTATCTGCAGACTGACAGCACAAGAATTACACAGCATACTGCACAGTGTCACAGTATCACGGCCCAGCTCCTGGTACTGTACTATATACTATCATATGAAGAAGCCCTTCTTGCCAGCACTAAGACTCTTGGTAGGTGGTTGTGTGCCTGGGAGCCCTTCAGGGGAATGAATGATGTTTTATTATTTGTTTAAGTGTAGTTTCCTGTCAATTCTTTGGATGTGGTTGGTAGAATGTATTCACATAGCTTAAAACAACAGATAAACCCCAAATCATTTCCATTTTAGTTTGTAATATAACAAAAGATGTATATATACTTATAAGCTCTTAACTGTCATTGATCTTGTGGCTTTATTTACTTTAAGTGTTCTGGGTTCTGGTAGTATAGTGATAGGATTCTGGCAGTAATTGAGAATTGACTATTTAAAACTTTTAAAATGATTTGTTTTTAGGAAGCGTGTGTACTTGTTGAAATCTCACTGCAAGAGCTGTCACAAGATTTTTGAATCATCACTTTGTCAGTGTAAATAGTGTAAACTTAAATACATGTCTTTGGTATTATATACACACAAATATGTGTGTATATATACATACATATATACACATATCTCAACATATATGTATATTTCAACTTTTAACAGTCTAAAAAATCGCCATTATAGTAATTTAATTGGGCTTTTTAACTTTGCTTTTTTAGATAACATGTTATGTCAGAACAAATAGAGTATCTTTTTCTGTAATCAAAAAGGAAAGAAATAATTTCACATCTGTTTAAGTTTGAGTGGTCTTATATATGTTATTTGGGAAGTTTTTTGTTAGTTTTAAGCTTAAAGCCATCATTAGAGTTGTAATGAGTTTTTACTGTAGGGACAATTCCTTGGCATTATCTGAAGGATAGGGGCATGTTTTTTTTGAAATCTTGCTAATTAAAATCACTGTGTTATGCCCATTAGCTGTCCTTAGTTTTTTGGAGAAATTTTGTTATAAACATAATGTGAAATTTTCTTCTGCTTTCCTTTACATTGAGGATTCTCTAGATGATGTCCTAATACCTACCTATTACATTAGGGAAAATTGGACTAATTGGTCTTATTACTTGTCTCCCTCTTTAGTCTTTGTCTAGGCATTGAGTTCTGGTAAAAAAAATACTGTTTTTTATTTAATAATAGCTATTTTAAATTTCTTTTAAAAACTATCCTTTTGAGATTTGATTAGCATCCCTATCTGCAAATCCAAATGGTAAAAGTTTTAAGAAGATTATGCTATTTGGGCCTTCATGTAGTCTTTTTGGGATGGGTAGGAGTTACTTTTTGTGTGGTCACTGTGAAGTGAATGGGCACTGTGAGTCTCATACCCTAAATGTTAATCATTTGAACCTTATGTTTCTGTTCATAACTATGTTTACTTAGTGTCAAGATTTAATGGGTAGCCATTAGGTATCTGGTACAGTTGACACTTAACATAAACAAAAGCCAGGCTTTGGGTGGGAAGCAAAAGGTAACTAAGGAGAGAGAGGATCAAGTTAATGAAAAAGTTGAGTTAATGGAAGGAGTTCTGTGTGAACTGGGGACTGATACTGGTTTCAGAGTTAGGGAAGCTGGGTGAGAGGTTCAATAGCCTTATATTAGGAGAAACTCCGCTTGGATTTTGAGGTAGAGGAAAATAGAAGTTGGACAGAACTCAAGAAAGAGTACACTTTTTGGATAGTGAGACTTGTTTAGATAGAGATACTTCTGAAAAATCTCTAAGGTCTTTCTTGATCACATTAATTTTTAGTGCTTTCTTCCACCCTTCCTCCAAATTACTTTTGTTTTTTGGTTTTTTTTCGGTAAGGCAATTGGGGTTAAGTGACTTGCCCAGGGTCACACAGCTAGTAAGTGTTAAGTGTCTGAGGCTGGATTTGAACTCAGGTACTCCTGACTACAGGGCCGGTGCTTTATCCACTGCGCCACCTAGCTGCCCCCAAATTACTTTAAAAAAAATTATTAAAAAAATTTTTTTTGTTTAGAATTTTATTTTCCAAAATATATGTAAAAACAAATTTTGACATCAAGTTTTTAAAACTTCGTGTACCAACTTTTCTTCCTCCCTCCCTTCCCACCCCCACCCCCAAGAACTCAAGCAATTCAATATAAGTTATACATATTCAATATAAGTTATACATGAGTGGTCATGGAAAACATCCCCACATTAGTTAGGTTGTGAGAGAAAACAGTTAAAAAACAAAACTTCAGATTAAAGAATTGTCAAAGAAAAAAAATTTTTTTAAAAAGTGTTTCAATCTGTTTTCAGATACCATCAGTTCTTTCTCTGTAGATGGGTTGCAATTTTCATAAGTCCAAATTACTTTGTATATTATATTATCTGTGTACTTACTTGTTCTCGCCACTCCCCTACTCACACATGAAATGTAAACCTTTTCAAGGTAGGAATTGATTGTTTCATTTTTCTTTGTATCCTTAGTCCCTGATACATAGCAGGCTTTTTTTTTTTTTTAGTGAGGCAATTGGGTTTAAGTGACTTGCCCAGGGCCACACAGCTAGTTAGTGTTAAGTGTCTGAGGCTGGATTTGAACTCAGGTCCTCCTGACTCCAGGGCCGGTGCTCTATTCACTGCACCACCTAGCTGCCCCCATAGTAGGCTTTTAACAAATAAATGCTTGTTGAATTGAATTACGTAAAGTTATTCTCCTAAACTGGAAAAGCTAGATTTTTAACTGTTTTTTTGTACCTGTAATTGGCTAGTGTTTCCAAAGGGTGGGCCAAAAGTCATGAATATTTAATAACTCCTTTATTTTTTGCTTTTAATTTATAATACCATAGCATCATATGTATGTTTATGTGTGTATATATATATATATATATATATATATAAGAAATGAATTTACATTACATGTGAAAAATCAAATTTGTAAGTGGTGAAAAATAAAGAAAAAGAAATTTTCAAAAAGTTTTTAAAACATCAGATCCCTTTGTGACTTTTGGCCCACCCTGTAGTTTGTGTTGTTATAAATTTTGATGCCTGCAGAAAAGGAAGTATTTTTGCACTTAAGGTGAGTAGCCTGAATGTGTTGCTGTTGTTAGTGACTTCAGGAAGAAAGTTTAGAGTCTATAGCTACGGGTGGTCATAAAGATAGGGAATTATTTTGTCCTATTGATGACTTTTTCTTCTTTATTGGCATTAAGTTGAGGGGCACAGTTGTATATGCACTGTCTTAAAGATGAGTCATAAATTCAGTCCTCAGACTTATCCTAAAGATTCTCTGCTACTCGATTATGTAATTGAGTATGGCATCAGAGACAAAATCCTTTTGGGTAATTAATGTTCTGTCTTATCTATCTCCTGACATTTTAGATGAAGTTACTGTATTCATTCTAAGTCACAGAAACACAGTTACTTCTGTCAACTCATGCGTGGTTCTTGGAGAAGACTGACATGCTACAGAAGTCTTCTTCAAGATTCAACAATTCTTTGGTGAATTTGAGTGTTTGTACCCAGAAATTTTGTCTCTGAAAATATGTTGATGAGAATGGGCTAGAGGAGAATTACTTCATGTTGGAAGATTTTCCTGACTTTTTTCCTCTTTGGAAAGTGAAACTGGTCTGCATGAAGGGCAGTTCAATTCCACAAACATTAAATGTCCAGTGTGTATAAAGCATTGTGCTGAGGAAGAGACAGAGTTTTGCTATGGTCCCTGACCTCATAGAATTTGTGATCTACTAAGATGAAAAGACATGTACACAGATAACTATATCATAGGATACAGACACGGTAATATGTGATAAATGCATTAGAGAGGTGTAAAACAGCTCTAGGACAAAGATCAGGGAAGTTCTTAGAGGAGGCATTGAAGTTGCACTGCAAAAGCTGGGTAAGAGGGAGAGGGGAGACATTTTACTTAGGTAAAGAGAAGAGCATGAGCAAAGACATGGAAGTGGGAGAGTGTGTGATGTATTGGGACAGAGTCATCTAGTTTGGCTGCACTGTGGAGTACATGTATTATGTAGTCAGCATTCAAGAAGGTTGTCTGGTTATTGTTGGTAATGCCTGTCACAAGTTTTATTACTTCCTGTCACACTGTTACAGCTTCAGCATTTTAGTAACTTCTCCAGTGTGGTAAAAATTATTTGTGGTAAAGATTAATATTCCTGTTTTTACCTAACTCATTTGGGAGGGGCCACACCTGGCCCACCCTGAGGTTATGTATGCTACTGAGCTCAGAAAGGCAGCTTTTGAAGGACCTCCCCTTTTGGGGGAGGAGAGATTGAACGCTCGCTGAAGAGCGGCAGGCTGCTTCTGGAACACTAGGCGTTTTCCGGAATTCCGACTTGCAGTGTGTATTTGTGCTCTCGGTGTGGTGGTCCGGGTGGCGTGAGCAACCTTAGACTGGCAGGATGTTCAGGTTTTTGGTGAGTTTAATTATGGAAAACCCTAATAGTCTAAGTTTAGAGTTAAGAGCATTTCTCTGTATTTCTATTTTCCTATTTCCTTATCTTTGATTTTTATTAGTTTCACTTTTGTTGTTTAATTAATTCCCAAGTAATAAAATCTGATCCTTTTGTGAACTAAAGCTTAGAGGCTCCTTTCTTATTGGCCTGGGAGAAATATCTAAAAAGGGCAATTCAGAGGGGAGGTTAAACCTAAAAGGGTCCCTCATATTTCCGGGACCCCAATTTTGGCCCTCACACCAGTAACTACTTTTTTAATAATATGCATTCACTACCATCTTAGGATGAATATTAAACCACTATATTGCAAACTTTCAAATATCCTGTTGCTTAAAATATCACAAAACTAGAATAAGTAAAACACTGTTAAAGATAACTTCAGAGCCTGCAGAAATAATTTACTTGATCTACACAGGTGTCTTTATACCTTGGTTGTACTAGGCACCATCAAGTAGACTTAAACAGATGCATGTTCTCAGATGAGATTCAAAGGGTTTCTTGTGTACCTTGATCACAGAGCCATTGTCTTTATCTCTCTTTGTTCCACTCCTCTGCCATCCGTGAAGTTTCTGAAAAAATCAACAGCCTCTACCTGGAGTCAGAGGACGTAGGTTCAAATCCTAGCTCTGCCTCTTGCTACCTGTGTGACCTTGGGCAAGTCTTCTTGTCCAGCTTCTCTCTTGGCAAGTCTCTGACCCTCAGTTTTCTCATTTGGAAAATAAATCAGTCAGCGAGCATTTCTTTTTTGGCTGGGGCAGTGAGGGTTAAGTGACTTTCCCAGGGTCACACAGCTAGTGTGACAGACATGTAAAGCTGGATTTGAACTCAGGTACTCCTGACTCCAGGGCCCGTGCTCTATCCACTGTGCCATCTAGCTGCCCTTGTGAGCATTTTTAAGTGCCTGCTGTGTGCCTGGTGTTGCGCTAAGTGTTGGGGATACAAAGACAAAGTGGAAACAAAAGTCCCTGCCTTTGGGGAGCTTACCTTCTATAGAATAGGAGAGACAAGATGTATACACATATCCATATGGACAGAAAAGTATAGGGATAGGGACTAGGCCTGTGATTGGTGGAGGGAGGGCCTGGTGGGAAAAGCCTCTCTTAAGCAGAGTAGCACTGTTTCTGCAACTTAGTGTTGGAAGGTTGCCTTAGAGCACTAAGAAATTAAGCGACTTGCCAGGTTACAGAGCCACCATGTGTCAGAGGCCAGCCTTGAACCACTGTCTTACTGGCTCCAGTGCCAATTCTCTAGTGATTAGTCCACACTGCCTCTCTACACATATTTATTCTTTCTGCCTCTTTCAATATAAGGTAATTTTTGGAGAGAGGACCTTCAGGAAAGGCCTCTTGTAGAAGATGGTGCTCAAGTTAAGACTTGTTGGATAGCTTCTGAGGTCCCTTTGAACTCCAAATCTATTATCCTGTGATCTATAAAATAAGGAGGTTGGATTAGTTGACTTTTTAGCTCTAAATCTGTAATTTCAAATGTTTATGTTCCTTTCTGTATCAAGAGAGGGGACATAGGCACATCCTATTGCTTCTGGGGAGGGATATGGCCCTCCTGTCTTTAAGTTTTTCAGGCAACCTGAGGTTTTCCTTTTTACTTTACTATCTTTTCCCCCAAAGAAGTCCCTTAAAGAAAGGAGCCTTCCTATATTAAACTTTTGAGCATATATCAAATTGAAGTTTCATATCTGTATAACTCACAGCTAATTTAAGTCACAGTAGGAAAGGAATTTTGTGTTAGATAATTAAACTTAGAGTAATAACAAAATGTAATAGGATTTTAAACATGTTTCATCACGGTACCCTTTAAGTTTTGCTCCATAGTTAAATTTTTTTTTGTTTTTTTGTTTTTTTGGTGGGGCAATGAGGGTTAAGTGACTTGCCCAGAGTCACACAGCTATTAAGTGTCAAGTGTCTGAGGCTGGATTTGAACTCAGGTACTCCTGAATTCAGGGCCGGTGCTTTATCCACTGTGCCATTTAGCTGCCCCTGCTCCATAGTTAATAGAGATGGTGTGCTATAAATATTTCTTGTCTGACCATGTTTTAGTATGGAAAATGAGGAAGTACTATTTTTAGTGTTTAAAATATTTTGGAAGCTGGGATCCGGTGTGGGAGGGTATTTGGGGGAATGTAATTGTATGCATCTTAAAAGCTAGGTTTTGAACACTTGAAAGCCATATATTGGACAGTAGTTAGAAATCGTTGCTGATAAATGCGTTAATCTTTTGAATCTAATTTATCCTCCTTCAAATGGTATTATACTGAGGGACCAGTTAATTTTGAACTGAATCAGGGCAAAATGATGATTTTACAACTTTTATGAGCAATACATTTGAAAGCAAAATGAATAAAAAATAGGTAGTAGGCATTCTTGAATTTTCATTCATATTTGGGCTGAAACTTTAGACTTCAGATTGGTTCAAATATATTTATTGATAATTATTTATCTTTATCTGACCAGCTGCCATGCAAAGAAAGCCTAAATCTTACTCTTCCTCTTTGATGGATCAGATTCCAATCAAATTCCTCATACGACAAGCTCAAGGACTACAGCAGGAATTGGGAGGTACACTCAAATGATATTAGTCTGTTAATGCTACTACTTGTTTATGACTTTGAATAATCTGTTTCCAAAGAGATGGTAGGTTATATTCAATAGCCTCTAGTACTTTGTATTTTTTTGTTTTGTAGAAAAGATGAAGGAGGATCCATTATCTCTAGTGATTTTTTTTTTGTGCAGGTAGAACATATGTAGATTAGAAATAATAGCCTTTTGCATTATCATAGTGTTTTTATGTGTTTTGCATTCATCCTTAAGCTGTCCCTTTCAGGTAAGCAGTAAATATTGTCATTAATAATCAAAAGATAAGGAAATATGGACAGAGAGACATAGAGGGGGCAGTGTTGCATAGTAGAAAGGGTGCTAGTATTGGAGTCAGGAAAATATGTAGGCCCCAGATAAGTGTGTTGCTTCTACCTAATTGTGATCATTGCCAAGTTATTTCAGTTCCCTAAGCTTTAGTTTAGTTTCCTCAACTGTCAGATGATGGGGTTGGACTAGTGATTTGTTAGATCACTTCCATCTCTAAAATGCTATGAGTCTATCTCCAAATTGATTTGCCTTAAAATGACCTAAAATAACCTCAACTCATGTTGTATTGGATTATATTATTTATTTAGGTATACTTTTGATTAAAAGTTTAGTTTTCCTTGAGGAGATTTTTGGGGGGGTGGAGTGAGGCAATTGGGATTAAGTGACTTGCTCAGGGTCACACAGCTAGTAAGTGTCAAGTGTCTGAGGCTGGATTTGAACTCAAGTCCTCCTGAATCCAGTACCAGTGCTCTATCCACTGCGCCACCTAGCTACCCCCATTGAGGAGATTTTCTGAGCATGGGGTTTTAGAATGGAATAAAAATTTTCTTGTCAAGACAAATATTTAACTTATGCTAACTATATAATTTTCTTAAAAAATCATATCAAAATTTCTTCAGTCACAACAGTAGCAAAATTCTTTTGATATTCATGTTTTATTTTTTATCTATAAAAATGGAGAGATATTGGGAATTTCTTTTACTTAAGGAGAATCTAAAACTAAATTTTCCTAGCATATGTTGAAATGCGCGCATATCATAGGTATATTTTAATTTTAATTTTATATTATATAACTATCACATGTTTAGGTTAAAAACCCAAAAGTTTTCTGCTATTATAATTAAGCATTATTTTAAAGCATTTAAAATTAATATTTGGTAAATTTTGGTTATGGTATTTATCATTAGGGTGGTTATAATTATTGTTAATATTCATTAACATCACAGTGATAAGGGCAGAATATTGGAAGCTGAGGTTTTAATTTTTTGAGAATAAAGAATCTTGACTATGTTTCCTTTACCTTTTCTTCTTGGGAAGGTCATAATGCAGCATGATATGGTAGAAAGTTCACTGGCTTTGAGTGGAGGGCTGGAGTCCAAATCTTGACCCTGCTTCTTATTACCTGTGTGACCTTGGGTCACTTACCCACTCTGGGCATTTTTCTTCTCTGTAAACTGAGGGGTTAAATTAGATGGTTTGTCACTAAGGTTCTTTCCTTCTCTAAATCATCTTCTCAGTGTATGATTCTGAGCAGTCACTTGTGATTCTCCTTCAGAGGAACTTAGTTGGCCACTGGGGCCAAGTTTAATTGAAACCATAATTAGGAAGTGCCAGTGTGTAATCATTCATTGTGGTTGGGTATTAGACTGCTAAAGGTTCATTTATTAAAATCAGAAACAGGAAGGGGGAAGAGTCTTTGAGTATTTAATATAAGAATTCTAACTTACTGCAATTTTTTTAAGGGTTACATTCTGCTTTATTGCGTCTTCTTGCAACTAACTATCCACATTTATGTATTGTGGATGATTGGATTTGTGAAGAAGAAATTACAGGGACAGATGCCCTGCTACGGCGAATGCTTTTGACCAACACTGCCAAAAACCACTCTCCTAAACAACTTCAAGAAGGTACAGTAAAGTTTTCTTACTCATTTTATGTGTAGTCCCTGTTGATCTTCTTCTTACTTACTGATCTTAAACATTCAGATGTAATGGAATATTTTTCTGTGAAAGATGTTGATATTTTGTCAGTTTTTAAAGTAAGTAGTTCTAAGTCCATAGTCTCTGAGGACCTTTTTTGTTTCCCTTTGAATTGCAGCCTTTTTTCCCCCTAGTAGGTTCTTTGTCATATAACTAGGTACCATATTTCTTGAGGTCTTGAGAACTGTTACTGAATGGACTAAAATTACTGCTTTAGAGGAGCATAATTTGTGCCAGTGGTCATGGTGCTGCAACTTTTTGTAGGACCAGCTGGCTAGTATGTGGCTAAATACTGAAAAAGAGACTTAGGACAAGGTCTGCAGGATAGAATTGACATAATGCATTTCAAATATCTAATATGCTTAATATATTTTAAGTTAATGAATTATTGGACAGTTACTATTTGAGTTAATTCTTAATATACAAGTGGGATTGGAGACATACATCAGTTTTTGAACTACTTGTTCTTGCTCATATGAAGATATTTCTTTTTTTAAAAATCAGCATTATGGGGACGGCTAGGTGGTGCAGTGGATAAAGCACTGGCCCTGGATTCAGGAGTACCTGAGTTCAAATCCAGCCTCAGACACTTGACACTTACCAGCTGTGTGACCCCAGGCAAGTCACTTAACCCCCATTGCCCCGCCAAAAAAAAAAAATCAGCATTACCTGGTGTCCTTCAACAAAGATAAAAGCTGAAATAATATGTAAAAACCTCCAAACTACAATTTATTATTTTTTTAAAATTATGCATATGGGGCAGCTAGGTGGTGCAGTGGATAGAGCACTGGCCCTGGATTCAGGAGGACCTGAGTTCAAATCCTGCCTCAGACACTTAACACTTACTAGCTGTGTGACCCTGGGCAAGTCACTTAACCCCAATTGCCTCACCAAAAAAAAAAGCATATTAGTGGTAGTCCTGGAATCAAGAAGACCTGGGACCGTTGGGCAAATCACTTAACCTATGTTTTCCTTAGTTTTTTCATCTTTAAAATAGAGATCATGATACCTCTGAGTGTTGTTGCAAAGATCAAATGACATAATAATTGTAAAGTACTCAGCACAGTACCTGGCACATGGTCAATGCTGTGTAA
Organism: Dromiciops gliroides; assembly: GCF_019393635.1. Classification (NCBI taxonomy): domain Eukaryota; kingdom Metazoa; phylum Chordata; class Mammalia; order Microbiotheria; family Microbiotheriidae; genus Dromiciops; species Dromiciops gliroides. Next base: position 166,096,854 of record NC_057864.1, on the reverse strand, counting down.
ATGTTAGTTATAATTATATTGACTTTAACTAAATTACAGTAATATCTTTATTGTTGTATTCTCTTCTGATTTCTTTTTTCTTCTTGGTACATTTTGGAGTTTTGTGGTGTAGGGAACAGAGAGCCAGTTCAAAGCCTGCTATAGCAGGGTTCTGATCCCACCTCTCATACCTCTGTGACCCTCAGCAAATAATTTTTCTTCTCAGTACTCTAAGCAGCTCTCTAAGAGTATAAGTTGCAGAAGAGGTACTGATTTACATTGGTAGAGGGAGTTTTTGAACCTTCAGCGTACCCATGTAATCATAGCTCTAGTCTCTATCCCTATTACTTGTGTTATATTATTGTACATTTTTGGTGCACATGTTGTATGATTCTGTCTTCACTCTGTGTCTCTTTATATCAGTCTTTGATATTTCTTTTTATTCATAGTTGTTTTAATGCAAAATAATATTCTTTTATGTTTACTTGCCACAATTTATACAGTAATTTTTCCTAGCATTGGACATATGTGTTGCTTAGTTTTGTGCTATTACAAATAAAGCCAGTGAATACTTTTGTACAAATAAGTCTTTTTTATCTTTTAAATACATCCTTAAGATATAGTCATTGTGGTGGGATCAGTGGATTAAAGGGTAAGTTCAGTTTTGAAATTCATTCTATACTAGCAGATTGTTTTCATGAAGATTGAACCAGTTCATAGCCCTAACATGTGTGATTGTATCTGTTTCCACACAGCCTCAATATTACATTTTATTGTTTTAACTCTCTTTGCTGTGTTAATGGATGTAATGAAAAAAATGTATTAAATGCTTACTTTGGAGTTCTTTTAATTAGAATTTCTGATTATTAAAGCTGGAATAGTTTTTCGGGTGGTTATTAACAATTTCTGTTGCTTTGAAAACTGCTCATTCCTATCCTTTAAACATTTATTTATTGGGCAATGCGGATATTCCTTAGGCTCCTGATTTGTAAGGTTAGCCAAAACCCTTAAATGGCTATGACAGAATGTAATGTGTTTCCATTTTACTTTTTAGCCACATCTTTTTCTTGAGTTATTGGAAACATTGAACAATGGTAATTGGACAAGGCCTAACATTCTAAGAGCATAATGTTCCTGCCAGCAGCTTTGGAAGGCTTTCGCCTATCTGAATTCTGACTAACTTTTCTTTTTAGCATTTTCAGTGCTCCAAGTAAGTCACACACAAGTGATGCAGATTCTGGAACATTTGACTCTGATCTCTGCTAGTGAACTTATACCATATGCAGAAGTTTTGACATCAAATATGAACCAGCTGTTGAATTTGGGAGTTCCACGGAGAATTCTTCAAACATTTAATAAACTGTGGATGGTTCTTAATACTGTGATGCCTAGAAGGTAACTTCTTTTTATTGTTTTAATGGCATAAACGACTTAAATTGACAGCAGGGACAATGTTTTATGCTAGTCTTTGAAAGGTCTTTTCGTCAGTTATAGTGATAATTATGGAACATTTATTTGTCTTACAAATGGATAATGCACTTCATGTTAAAAGCATAAAAGAATATTAATCAACTTTAAAGATAAGTAATAGTGACATGAGCCTTATCACAGGAGAAACAGAAACTTATTCGTGTTTCTGACTTTTTTTTTTGTAAAGTGAGTTAAAAGTGAATTTCTCAGTGGTAAAGCACCGGCCCTGGATTCAGGAGTACCTGAGTTCAAATCCGGCCTCAGACACTTGACACTTACTAGCTGTGTGACCCTGGCAAGTCACTTAACCCTCATTGCCCTGTAAAAAAAAAAAAAAAAACCCAAAAAAGTGAATTTCTAGTTTTCTGCAGCTAATTGTAGTGATTTGACTTGTTTACTTGCTGTTTGACATACTAATGTCTAATCATAGAGTGGATATCCCTTGCTATAGATTTTCATATATTTAAAAATACAAGTTTTGATTCTGTGTTGGCTTCATTTTTCTACCTTTTGTTTTGATGAAATCATAGTAATTTACATTTATATAGTATCTAACTATAAAGTTTATTCACATTAAAGTGTATTCACATTTGTTGTCTCATTTTAGCCTTTCACATCCTTTCTGACATAGGTAGGACTGATTAATATATTGAATAGATAGGTGATCCAGATAAGTTGAAATAATTTTTGAATGTTTAATTTATTTTTTCTCATCAGGCTATGGGTTATGACAGTGAATGCACTGCAGCCATCAGCGAAGTTAGTTAGACAGCAAAAGTACACACAGAATGACCTGATGATTGATCCTCTCATTGTCCTAAGGTGTGATCAGAGGGTTCACAGGTAAATGTCACTTAATGTAAATGTTTTTCCATACTACAATGCTTTGGAGGTTCCTAAGATAATACAACATTTAGTTAAGTTCCATATATAACAACACCTAGTGTTGTTAGAGAAGTGAATTTGCAACCTAATCAGTATTTTTAAGGTGTTTTTTTTCATGACCTTGAAGGTTGGGTAATACTTAAGAAAGGGAAGCACATTTCAGGTAGGGGAGACAATGAGCAAAGGGTAAAAACAAACAAAAAAAGGAATAAAGGAGGCTTATTTGTAGTATTATTGAATGGAACAGCAAGACCAGATTTGATGGACAGCTCACTTTAGGGAATACTGAATTTGAAAAGAGTAAGTTGGGCCCTTCTTAGGAAAGTCTTCTGAGTAGTAGGTTTTTTTAAAGCAGGAAAGATTTGATGAAGACATAATAGGGTTGTATAGAATGGATTGGAAGGTGGTGAGACTCTCAGAGGCAATGAGACTCGTTGGGAAGGTATTTCCTTATTTCAGGCATGAGCTGATAAAGGCCTGGCTGGTGTAGGGCAGTAATAATGAAAGTAGAAAGGAAAGGACAAAGAAAGAAAATATTAAAAAGGAAGGGCATGGTAGCTAGTTCTGGTAGGACAAGGGAAAAGTTGAATTATGGCCCTGACTTACTAGGCCTGATTAATTAGAATAATGATGATGCCATCAAAGGAATTAGGGAAGTTGAGAATGGGGTGGACACTTTTGAGGGGATATGATGAGTTTGGTTCAAAAGTTTAAAGCATTGTTTAGAGATTCATATGAAAATGTAGCAGGCAGTTAAAGAAAGCTTCTGGATTCTTGGATTTGGTATTAAGATACTTGAGTTTTAGGGGCAGCTAGGTGGCACAGTGGATAAAGCACTGGCCCTGGATTCAGGAGGACCTGAGTTCAAATTCAGCCTCAGACACTTGACACTAGCTGTGTGATCCCAGGCAAGTCTCTTAACCCTCATTGCCCTGGAAAAAAAAAAAGATACTTGAGTTTGGATCAAAGAAGAGTTAAGGTAAGCATGAGTTTTTTATGGGAGAAAAAAACCAGGAAATTGAATTTTGGACCTTGGTAAATACCTGCAGTTAGTGGGTAATAGATGGAAGAAGGACCAAGAAAAGACAGAGGAGAAATAGTTAAAAGAGGATGAATTTATACTCTTTCCATCATTTTTCCTCTTTATTTTATCAGTTATCACAATTTTGGGAGGTAAGGTTTGTTGTTTTTTTTGAGGAAAGCTTTCACAGGCATTGAGTCTAAGATTTGCAGATAGTGCTAAGCATTTTTAAATAGCTGTAGAAAATCATTACTGAAAACTTGTTATGTATCAATCTTTGGCTACATTTACATAGGTATAGTCTTTATTTGTTAGCATCATCTTGAAATACAAAGGTGAATGAGAACAAATGCATTATTTTTTCATTTCTTGGAGTTAAGAAATCTTAGTTGGGAGAGCATTGTTTCTTCTCTATACTGTTGGCTTTCTTTAATCATTCAGTCTGGAACATTCTCTGGCTAATTGTGAATATTTTCATGTTTGTGTGTGTTAGGTGTCCCCCTCTAATGGATATTACTCTGCACATGTTGAATGGGTATCTTCTTGCTTCCAAAGCCTACCTTAGTTCACACCTGAAGGAAACAGCAGAGCAGGATATTAGACCTGCCCCAAATAATACACTAGGCTTAGTGGTACAGAATGATGCTCCGGAGGTTACCAGAGAAGAATTAAAAAATGCATTGCTGGCTGCTCAGGTAATATGGTAAAACCCAATTATAAAGCACCTCACTGTTAAATGCATTTGGTTCTAATATGGGTCATATTATATGCCCTGTGTACAGATTGAGTTATGGCACAGTCCTTTTATTATTTTTTTATTTTTAAATTTTTTTAGTGAGGCAATTGGGGTTAAGTGACTTGCCCAGGGTCACACAGCTAGTAAGTGTTAAGTGTCTGAGGCTGGATTTGAACCCAGGTACTCCTGACTCCAGGGCCGGTTCTCTATCCACTGCGCCACCTAGCTGCTCCAGTCCTTTTATTATTACAAAAAGTTTATATTTGTCCCCAGCACTAGTCATATGAAAAACTTTAGCTGTATTGAGAAAATAATCAGGGATCTTGATAATCTAACTTTATTATTCATCTTAATAAATTATGTTTTAATCCTTCCAATAAAGTCATACTCTGCTACTTTATTGTCATGGCAAGTGATCAGAGGCTGCATGGTTGGAGGATAAGTGCTGGGAGATACTACCAAACTGGCAAGGCGTTGAGCATGAGTCTGACAGTAGCCTCTGTGCCTGTTGTCTAACTACCAGCCTAGCTAAATTATGAGAAGTATTACTAGAAGATTTGCTACCAGCTAATGATTTTTTGGCCACATAATTCATGAAGATTGTATGCTAAGATACAGAGAGTTTGTGATATGCATAGGGAGAGTGTGTGTCTATGTGGATTAAATTACAGGTCCTTTCAAATATTGAAGTGATAAGTATGTTTGGACCACAGACCTCAATTTCTGTTTCTTGGTTTACTTTTTTTTTAACCAACAACATAATAATTCAGTTTTGTTGTGTAATGTGTAATGATGTAATAATAATGTAAACGAGTAAAGAAATTAGGATGAAGCAAATTTTTACCTGACTTTCCAGAAGGTCATGACTACTATATCCTTGAAAGGAAAGTTATATAGACTAATGAGATAATAAAACATAAAGTGCTTTTAAAACTTCAAAATGGAAATCTTTGTTAGAGCAAGGATTCTTAACCTGGGACCTGGGATTTAAAAAAAAATATTTTGATAATTGTATTTCTTTATAATTGGCTTCCTTTGTAATCTTATACATTGTATTTTTTTGCATTTAAAAATATTCTGCAGAGTCCTTAGGCTTCACTAGACAAAATAGGCTAAGAAAACCTGATCTATGGTTACATTGCTTAAAATTTTTTGACTAGAAAGCAGAAAAAAATAATTAGAATGAATCTAAATAGTGTAAATTATTTGTCAAGGCTATCCTGGATATAATATCTGTAGTTCCTGAGTAGTCAAACATGGAACAAAAGTTTGCCTTTAACATGTGGGTCAACAACAAATCATGATAGAGGTATTATAATAAATTCTCCTCTGTGGAGACAAGATTGGTAGTGGTGGTGGTGACTGCTAGCAGGTTAACTCCCAATAAATTCTTTTGTTCTAAGCCTATTATCAAGGTAATATAATGGGCTCTCTCTACAATGTCTCCAAACTTTAGGCCTTTAGTAGAGCTCCACATTATGAATTAACATTTTGCTTTGCCATTAACACCTTACAAGGGAGTAGTTGGTAGTTAGATGAGAGCAAGAATAAAATAGAAGATAGTTCTCTGGAGGATAGAATAGGAAGGCAGATGGAAGAGGAGGGTGCTGAAAGGTGTGGTAGCCAGAAACAAACTGCCCCTGAGGTAGACTCAATTGCTGCTCAAAATCACCATGCCTGACATAAATTGCCAGTGCCTTGCCTTATTTATCTTTTTGAAGTAGGTGTAAATTATAAAGAATTAGAGTAAGTATATAGAATCAAATGATATACAACTATATAGAGTAAAATTTAGTTTAAAAACAAGATTTCTGACATTTACTATGTTTTCTTTCTTTGTAGGATAGTGCTGCTGTCCAGATTCTCTTAGAAATTTGCCTCCCTACTGAAGAGGAGAAAACTAAGGGTATTATTCAGAGTACTGTTGCTACTAATAATAAGGGGATAGAAGAAGGAGAAGACAATTTGCTTTGTAACCTGCGAGAAGTTCAGTGCCTTATCTGCTGTTTATTACACCAAATGTACATTGCTGATCCCAACATTGCTAAACTTGTTCATTTTCAGGTTTGTTTTCAGAGTTATTCTTTGTTTTCATTTTATTTTTTGGGGGTGGCAAAGGATAACTGAAATGGGTAATGTCACTGGGATTTCATCTGCTATTATGTTCATTTATAGAACTGGAAAAAATCTAGCTGTTTTAGTAATAACATTTTTCACTAAGCATATTAGTGAAAAATATGACTACAATGGGGACATTTGTCCTGAACTCTCCTTTCTGTGTGTCTCCTCCACTCCTTGTAGCAGTAAGAAATTTTATTGGCCATTGGGTCTGCCATTGGGATATGTGTTAGCTGTGAAGTCTTAGGATCTGAGATTGATAAGTCTCAGCTTTGTTAAGACTGAGCCTTGATTCACATATCTGTGAAATGAGGATAATAGTCTGTTCAAATATGATGACTTTGTAGCTATAAAATGCTATTAGTTAATAATATGTATCTAACTAGTGTTTTTTCCTTCATATTGGAATAGGGTTATCCATGTGAACTTTTGCCTCTGACAGTGGCAGGTATTCCATCTATGCACATCTGCCTGGATTTCATTCCTGAGCTAATAGCTCAGCCAGAACTTGAAAAACAGGTAATGAATCCATTGAGGCTTTCTGGTATTGGTCAGTTTTGAGTCTTGATAACAAGTTTAAGTATACACCTTAAAAACATTTTTTAACACTTCCATTTATAATCTAAACTAGGTAGTAGCTTCTTACTGATCTCCTAGGTTCCAGTCTTTTCTTTACTCCATATCATACCTTATGCAACTGTGAGACTAATTTTTTTAATGTGTAGCTCTTGGCTCATTATATACCAGGCCTCAAATTTCTTAGCTTTACAAAGACCTCTCTACCTGTGTACTGTTATTTCCCATTACTGTCCTTGATCATCAGCCTGTATAGGCTATTTGTCATTTCCCAAATATGCCTGGATCTTTTCTAAATTAACATATTGTTAATTTAGCAAATATTAATAATTTGTGTTTAAGAACCCTGACATTCCTTTATCTCCTAGTAATCTTCTAGCAGTTTATCTACTAAACCTATCCTCATGACCTCCTGATCCTTCCACCTTTTGGTACTTTCCTGAGCTGTCACCTTTGCTTTGGCTATACTCTACTTCCTTTCCATTTTTAACCCTCTGGAGAAGAAGTTTGACTATAACTGTCTTCTACACTTGAATCCATTGTTTATTTATCTTATTGCTACTCATTCTTTGCCAAACCCTGACTTGGATTACTCTCAGGAATTCCCTCTTTCAGATGCATTCACCTAATGCTGATGTGAGCTGATAGGAAGTCAAGCTAATCTGAACTGAGCTCTTACTGAAACAAAGCAATCCTTCTACTCTTCCTTAACTGTTTTTTCCCCCCTACTTAACATAGTGTCTTTTCAGACCTCTGCTCTTCTCCTACCCTCAGCTGCAGATGTCCATCATACTTTACTAAGGAAATTGAGGCTATTTGCCTTGATTTCTCCTTTCTCTCTATCTCATCTCTCATCCCCCTACCTCATCCAGTGCTCTCTTTTTCTATGCTCCAATTGCTGATGAAGGATGGACCTTTTCATCAAAGTTAATCATTTCACATGTGCTTTTTTTTAATCATAAAAGTATTTTATTATTTTCTGGTTACACGTAGAGATAGTTTTCAACATTTGTTTCTATAAGATTTCTATTTCCAAATTTTTCTCCCTTCCTCCCATCTCTCCCCCCTCCCCAAGACAGCAAGCATTCTGATATAGGTTATATATGTACAATCACATTAAACATGCTCACATGTACTCTTTTTTTTTTTTGGTGGGGCAGTGAGGGTTAAGTGACTTGCCCAGGGTAACACAGCTAGTAAATGTCAAGTGTCTGGGGCCGGATTTGAACTCAGGTCCTTCTGAATCCAGTGCTGGTGCTTTATCCACTGTACCACCTAGCTGTCCCCTCACATGTACTCTTGATCTATCCCTTCCTCTCTTCTCTAGCACATTGCCTCCACTGTCATCCCCCCATTCTCTGATCTTTAATCTCTCCCTATCTACTGTTTCATTTTCTGCTATTCACAAAAATGCCTAGTTTTCCCTTATCTTTAAAAAAATCTTCAAGAGTTTTTACCAACTCCATTAGCTGTCATCCCATATTTCTTTTTCCCTACTCAGCTAAATGCCTTGAAAAGGTTTTCTATATTTGTTGCCTTCACTTCCTGTCCTCATTATGTTCTTAAAACCCTCTGTAGTCTGGTTTCCAACCTCATCTGTCAAGTGAAACCCCCAAGTTACCACTGATCTCCTAATTGTCAAATCTAATGGTCTCTTCTCCAGTCTTTTTTTAATCTCTCTGTAGCACTTGACATTGTTGACCACCTTCTCTTCCTGGACATGCTCTCCTCTTTTTGGTTTTCATGATACTAGTTTTCCCCCTTCCTGTCTTGATACTCTTCAGTCCACTTGGCTGACTTTTCATATCCCATCCCCTAAATGTGGGTATCTTCTGAGGCTACATCCTGGGCTCTTCTGAATTGTTTCACACTTTTTTTTTTTGTCTCACACTTTTTACGTGGTGACCTCATTAGCTCCCTTGGGCTCAGTTCTCATCTCTTTGCTCATGAATCCCAGGCACATATACATAGCCCCAGTGGCTTTGTACAGTTCCATTCTTGCTTGCATCATGAGCTGTCTGTTGGACATTTTGAACTGGATGTTTCATAGGCTTTTCCACTTTGCCAAATCATTTCCGATACAAATAAGGTTAAGAACTCCATGTTGTAGATCCTGTCTTCCTTCCTGAATATCTTACTTGTTTACATTGATTGCACTTGAACACAAATAAGACAAAACACATCTGCCTTAGAGTTCTCTTCTTTGCTAGATGATAATAAAATCCTTTAGGAAAGAGATGATCTTCATCTTTTTTTTTTCTCCACAATGTATATTTGTTAACTGAATGCCTTTGAAACATTATAACATTTCAGTTTTGCTTTTCAGGTATTTGCTATCCAGTTGCTTTCTTACTTATGTATCCAGTATGCATTACCAAAATCACTGAGTGTGGCCCGGTTAGCTATCAATGTCATGGGAACAATGCTGACAGGTGTGTTACTGGACCACCAAGAGACACAGTTCAATTTGTAAATTTTACTAATTTTAGTAAAGCGACTTGAGTTGTTGTAATTGTTACAAATTCAGCATTTTATATATTTTTAAATAATAAATATACAATCCTAAAATAATAAAAACACATAGTATCTTTACAAAACATTTTGTTCCCAATAGCCCTTTGAGGTAGTGTAAATAATATCCTCTTTTACAGGTGAGGTAACTGAGACCCAGGTGAAATGATTTTATGTGGGGTCAAACACAGTGTCAGAGCCAGAAATTTGTACCAGAGTCTTCTTTACTTTAGTGCTTTTTCTCCCACAGCATGCTGCTTCTCAGAAGTTTTGTGTTATTCTAAATAAGATTTATGATTAGTTTAAAGTTGCTGAGCCAATAAGCCATCACAGTATACCTTATAATTTGTGAATTTTTATTATTGCTAATGGCTGCCTATATATAAAATATGACAAGTTTTTTTAAGTCACTGTGTCTATGATAAAATGGATTTACAGTGACTTAAAAAAAACAACTCTTCCTATTTTTAAGTGAGGACAATGGATAAATTATCTTCCATATATAATTAATTACCTGTGGTTCTTATAATATATGAATATCAGTAGAAATAAGAACTTAAAAATAATGACAAAAGTCTTATCTCTAATTCATGACACTTTCTGTAGAGAAATTTCAGGGGCAGCTAGGTGGCGCAGTGGATAAAGCACTGGCCTTAGATTCAGTAGGACCTGAGTTCGAATCCAGCCTCAGGCACTTGACACTTAACTAAGCTGTGTGACCCTGTGCAAGTCACTTAACCCTCATTGCCCTGGAAAAAAAAGAAAAGAAAAGAAAAGAAAAATTTCAATAAAATAACACATCGAAAGTTAAAGGTTAAAAGTATATTAGTGGAGGGGGGTGCGGCTAGGTGGCGCAGTGGATAAAGCACCGGCCCTGGATTCAGGAGTACCTGAGTTCAAATCTGGCCTCAGACACTTGACACTTACCAGCTGTGTGACCCTGGGCAAGTCACTTAACCCCCATTGCCCCACCAAAAAAAAAATGTATATTAGTGGGGTGGCTAGGTGACGCAGTGGATAAAGCACCAGCCCTGGATTCAGGAAGACCTGAGTTCAAATTTGGCCTCATACATTTGACACTTACTAGCTATGTGACCCTGGGCAAGTCACTTAACTCCTGTTGCCCTGCAAAAAAAAAAGTATATTAAATGCATTCATAGATTTCATGGGATATTGTATTGTACCATTACTGACTTTTAGTTTTTAAATTAAAATGATAAATATTTTTGTATTTATATCACCTTCATTTCTGTATATATCCCCATGGGGCAGCTAGGTGACACAGTGGATAGAGCACCAGCCCTGGAGTCAGGAGGACCTGAGTTCAAATCTGGCCTCAGACACTTAACACTTACTAGCTGTGTGACCCTGGGCAAGTCACTTAACCCCAGTCGCCTCACTTAAAAAAAAAAAAGAAAAAAAAAAGAATTAATATATCCCCACTTCTTTCTCTGCCTAGTAAGCAATTCCTTGTAAAAAAGGTGAAAAAAGGAGAGGAAATAAAACACTTCAGCAAAACCAATCAGCATATTCTTGTCTGAAATTATATGCAGTATTCAATATTCATGGTCTCCTACCTTTTTTTCAGGGACAGGGTGGTGTATTTTTCCTATTCTACTTTAAGGCAAACATTTTAAATACATGAATTATGAGATAATTAAAGTGCTGGTTTGGATATTAGTATTCACATTTGCATTTCTTCAAATCTTTTTTTTTTTTTATAAACAGTTTTAACTCAGACTAAGCGGTATGCTTTTTTCATGCCAACCCTACCGAGTTTGGTGTCTTTTTGTCAAGCATTTCCTCCACTCTATGAGGACATCATGTCTTTGTTGATCCAGATAGGACAAGTTTGTGCCTCTGATGTTGCAACACAGACGAGAGATATCGATCCAATTATTACACGTAAGTAGTTGTCTAGGTCTCTTAAAATTTTAATATTCTCTCTCAGTTATATGGTAGAGAGGATTATTTTTTGACATAGCTTAGATTAACCACTGAGGTTTTTTTTCCAACTCTTGAGGTTCTGTGATTCTTTGAACACAAGACCAGCTTCTTTGTCTTGATTTTGGTTTCTTCTCATTTTACTTGAAGGTCTTCAGCAGCTGAAGGAGAAACGAAGTGGATGGTCAGGAATATTCAAAGACCTAGCTTATAAAAATGGAATCAGGGATATAGGAAGCCTGGACCCTGATGTGCAACTATGCCAGTGTGTTGAAAGCACAATAATTGAAATTATAAACATGAGTGTTAGTGGAGTTTAACAAAGACATGAATGAAATCGAAGCTGTGTGCAGCATAAACCCACCATGATTCTGCATTTGATACCTTTTTTACTGAATGAGAACAGTAGTATCTTGGAAGCACAAAAAGACAACATACAATTGAACTCAAACTTGACCTTGCTGAGAATTATGCTTTATGTCTTGCCTATTTTTGGATAAAAGTATATGGATCTAGTTTGCTGGTATGTTTTTCTAGTAGCACTTGTTAATTGAGCTTCTTTCCAGTGATTTCAGCATCATGTTTAGCTTCTGAAGTTTGAAGTCAGTAAGTAGCCTTAGTGTTCATTTTGGCTTTCATTTTGAGACTGAGTGTTGCAGTAATGGCAAAGAGAAAAAAGAATCAAAGGAAGGGAGGATTCAGGGAAAATCAGGGCTTAGATACCCAAATAGAAATGTCAAGGACTTGCAATACAAATAATGCAAGATGAATTCTCATTCTCAAGGATTAGTGTTAAGAAGACTAAGAAAAGCAATTTGCTTTTCTAAGTGATTTTCATGGAATTGCAGATGAGGACTTTAAAAATTCTACTTATATGCTTCAATTATTGCTATTGTGTGAAGCCATATGTCAGAGGTACTTGAATAATTTGGAAATTTATGATTCTGCTTTAGAAGTGTTTATAGAAACACCTTTTTGCAAAGCAGATCCTGAAAGGTCTAAGTTAGTTTTAAAAAAATGTTTATTTTTATAACATTAGTTAACTTATCTAATGTTTAGAGGGGTGAAGTTCAAAGATATTTAATTAAACAAAAATTAGAGCCATAAAACCCACTGAGTTAGTGATCTCTTGATTTGTCATTGAAAATTCTGCATTTCAGGAGGTCTTTGGCAAAAAACCTCTTCTGTGTTTGTTTGTGGAGGTGTGCACGTGTGTGTGTGCATGTACTCATAATAATTGTGATCCTCAGGAAAATTGGGCAGTGGGGAATGTCGTCATAGTAAGTCATATTGTAGTCCTCTGTGGGTAACTTTCCTTTAAGTTAGACATTATGTGAAGTCAGGGCCCCTCATCTTCATTTTGTATACTGAAGAAGTCAGTGTCCAAACTAGATATACTTTTCTTTTATTTCTTTGGTGTACATGGATGATAAATTCTTGCACTCTGAATGGACCCCTGTGCTTATATGTGAAAATAAGTAGAGTGATACTTTTCCTCCTGGTGTATAGTTATATCCCAATTCCTTCCTTTGTAAAATGGGATTACATTGACCGTACCTCTTTAGGAGAGTCAAATAAATTTTTCTTAAAGGTCCATTAAGTATACAATATCACATTTCATAATATATTTATAACATTTCTTATATTTAGCTTTTGGTTAACAATCCTAGGGCAAAATGAAAGCATTTAAACAATAGCATTGAAAGAATTTTCATATTTTTAATTAAATCAGTTTTATATTCCCATAAAGAAACAACTGTTGCTGTTTTCTTTTAAAAACTTCAACCTTGGAATAGTTTGGGTGCATAGGCTGTCTTTTTCTTGGAATTCAGAAAAGGTTGAAGTATATTTTCTAACGAAATGAACAATACACATTCCAATCTATTTTTTTCCAAAGACTGCTAGTCAAAACTTGATGTTACATATTTGTTGATCTGTAAATAAAATATGTAAATACATTAACAAATTTTATTATTCATGTATTTTATGTTAAAGTAAAATTTGTCACAATGCAATATTTTTGATTTAAGGAAAAATGTGTGCAACTTTTGAATATTTGTTTATAACATCCATACTCTTGGTATTAAATGGACTTGAATTTTTTGGGGGAGTGCCTTACTTCAAATTACTTTTGAACCAAGAACTGCACTTCTTAGCATATCTTTTAACTTTTTTTTCTTTAGGTAGTCAGTCTCCTTTACTAAATACCTACTGTGTGCTAGACACTGTGCTAAGTGCTGGAAATACAGAAAAAGGCAAAAGACAAGTCCCTACCCTCAAGGAGCTCACAAGCCAAATCGGGAGACAATTAGCAAAACAATATGTACAAACAAACAAGCTATATAGAGGATGAATTAAGTAAAATTGTTTGTCCTTTGTTCCCAGAGAGAATTATGACATCTGGTGATGGCATACATGACTTGCACTGAATTGGATTTTAAATGAAGGTGGGCTCTGCAAGTTCACCAACCTCACTCTCTCCTCCAGAGCCATCTGAGTCCAGTGACAAGATATATACCAGGACGACTAGGGGTGTGTTCAAAGCAGTTGGGTTAAGTGATTTACCCAGGGTAACAGCTAGTAAGTGTCTGAGGTGATTTGAATTCTGGTCCTTCCAACTTCAAGGCCAGTGTTCTATCCACTGCAGGATAAATAGGATATAACTAAAAGAAGGAAGGCACTAGAAATGTTATATCAGCAAATGTTTATTTTGAGTACTTGAGGGACACAAAGTACAACCCAAACCCAAATACAAGACCTACACAGGAGAAAGGTTTCCAAGCAATGCAGCAAGGATTAGGAGAAAGGACTCATTTCAGGGAGTGACAGAAGGTTGTTTTAAGATAGATTCTAATTTTATATCATATTTAAAATATATTATATTTTGTGCTAACTGGAGTAAAAAGCCAAGCAAACTATTTCTAAGGCAGAAAAGTGGATCTTGTTGCTGTTGAAATTACTAGGACTTAATTTTTTTTTTTGTAGAGCACTTTTGGAACATGCTAATGTGGCCAGTTTACTTGCAGGTCAGTAAACTGAGGCACAAAAATAAAGCAGCTTGGTGGATTTGTATCCGTGGTGCTGCTGCTTATCACTGCTTATATGATTTGGAGCAAGAAACTTGTTTTTTAGAAGGAAGGGGGCAGGGGAGCCTTTGGAATCCATTCAATATCAGTGGCGGCCACTTAGGAGTCTTTTTTCCCCCACTCAGTAGCTTGCTTGCTTTATCTATCTATCTATCTATCTATCTATCTATCTATCTATCTATCTATCTATCTATCTATCTATCTATCTATCTATCTATCTAATCTATCTAATCTATCTAATCTATCTATCTAATCTATCTGATTAAAGATTTTTTCCAATATAGTTTTCAACATTCATTTTTGTAAGATTGCAAACAATCTGATATAGGTTATATGTACGTGATTGTAGTAAATATTTCCATATTAGTCATGTGAAAGAAGAATCAGAACAAAAGGGAAAAGCCACAAGGAAAAAAAAACCAAAATAAAATGAAAATAGTATGCTTAGATCTGTATTCAGACTATAGTTCTTTTTCTGCACGTGGTGAGCACTTTCCATCATGAGTCTTCTGTAATTGTCTTGGATCATTGTATTGCTGGGAAGAGTAGTCTATTAGCTGATCATCGTATGGTTCTGCTCACTTCACTCAGCATCAGTTCATTTAAGTCCAGATTAGAAAAACAAGTCTTAAACCCGCTCGGATGCCGCACTTCCGCAAATAGTACAGTCCCTAGTACAGTCCAAGTCGCCCAGGTTGACCTAGCCAAACGATCTTTGCTCAAGCGCCTTAAGGTGAGTCACCTGGTTTCCAAAGAAACGGAAGCCACTGGCTAGTATTGATTTCTTTGATCAAAACGGAAGACGTTTTCCTCTTTGCCCCACCAGGATTGGCTGCAGAGGGTCAGCCTTCTCTTCATCCATCCGTCGCGTTTGGATTGCGGGCAGCTCATCTCATCTCCTGGCAGCGATTGGCT
The DNA here is from genome assembly GCF_019393635.1 of Dromiciops gliroides. NCBI lineage: Eukaryota > Metazoa > Chordata > Mammalia > Microbiotheria > Microbiotheriidae > Dromiciops > Dromiciops gliroides. The sequence goes on along the minus strand of NC_057864.1, from coordinate 166,081,613 downwards.
ATATGAGGCCAACCCCCTCCTCCCCCAATCTCCGCATTGTCATTGGTTGACCAAATTCGGACTTCCACCCGCGATTGGCTATTGCCTGTTCTCGCCTCGGATTGGCGGCAGGGAGCGCTGGCGGGGCGGGAGGCGGGAAGTGTCTGGGAAGATTCGCTTTCTAGGGGGTCTGGGAGAACGGCAGCCGCGGACTGCTGGCGGAGCGAGGTAACGGGGCGGGTCTGGGGCCGACAGGGTCCCGGAGTCATCCTTCCCGCTGGGCACAGAGGGGCTTCTCTCTTAGGTCGCCTTCACGTTCTTTCCTCATTCTCACCCTGGACGTGCGCGGATAGGACGCGGGGAACACTCTCGCGGTGTCACCGAGCCGGGTTCTCCTCTGCCTCGGACCTGCCTCGGAGACCCCGGAAAACGGGAGTCGCGCTCACCCACTCGCGCCTCCGCAGCTCCACGCGTGAGGTGGCAGGGATTTGAACTCTGGTGGAGGGAGAGCTGCGCGAGCGCACTCTCCAGCCCTAGTCCCAGGGGAGGGAGGCCAGGCCTCTGAGGGGGAAGAACCTGGGCGTGGGGAAAAAAAGAAAAGAGTGGGATAGGGGGAGGCTGTTGAGAGAAAGTGAAAAGAGTGAGGGTGCGGGTGAGAGTGGGAAATGAAAGAGGGGAAGGAGAGGTTCGGGAGATGGAGGGAAGGGGGATTGATAGTATGTCATTAGGACTTGCCCCTGGGACCTGCCTCTTAAACTGTTTTATTCAATTCAGCCGAATTTTACGGAGCCCTTTTATGTGGGCTTAGGGCCAGGTCACCTTGGAGGCCGGAAAACCTGTTACTGTCACCAGTATGGACAAGGTGCCCACCACCCCGACCATGAGTTTACACCAGTTAGCTGCTGATCCAAATCAGTGGAGCATGTTCCCATCCCTGCTGATGAAATGTACAAAGGTGGACTCCTCTCCTCCCTTCTCCCCCCCAAAATCACCAATCAACAAGCATTTCATTAAAGCATCTTCTCATTGTTAGGAAGGGCTTGGTAGTATGCTAGGGCCTGGAGCTACAGAGAGAGAAGTGAGACAGTCTTTGCCCTTCTGGAGTTTGCAGTCTATTGGGAGAATACTACATTTTCACAGATAAGTAAATACAAAATAAATACATTGTGGGGCTGAGGGTGTGTCACTAATATCTATGGAGATCAGGAAAAAAGCTTCCTGAAGGAGTGGCACTTGACTTGAGTCTTGAAGGGAACTAGGGATCTCAAGAGGTGAAGTTGAAGGAGGAAATTATTCCAGGCATAGGGTAAGAAAGGAAGTCAGATGAAATGACTTGTGTAGAGGAACAGCAGGTAGACCAGTTTGGATGATATCTACAATGGTTGAGGAGAATGATGTGAAATAAGTCTGGAAAAAATAGGCAGAGCCAGATTGGGAAGAGCTCCAAATGCCAGTATTTTATCCTAGATACATTGGGGAGCCACTGAAAGTTTTCAAGCAGGGGAATGACATGGTCAAATCTGTACTGTAGGGATATTGATTTGGCATCCGTATGGAGAATGGAGACAGGGAGACCCATCAGGAAGCTATAGCAATAGTTTAGGCATCAGGTAATGAAGACCTGGATTAGTATAGTTGTGTGATTAGAGAGAAGAGGGGGGAATGGATGGATCCTGAAAATCTGGAAAGGAAGGCAACCAGAGTGGTGAAGGGCCTTGAGTCCATGTCATAGGAGTATTGATTGAAGAAAATAGGGATGTTTACCTTTGGAGAAGAGAAGACTTGAGGGAACATAATAGGCATCTTTAATATCTGAGCACTCTCAGGTGGAAGATAAGATTGTTCTTTTTGGCCCCAGATTGCAGAACCAGAAACAAGAGGTGGAAGTTCAGAAAAGCAAATCAAGGCTTGACTTCAGGAAAAGCTATCTAACAATTAGAGCTGTCCAAAAGTGGAATGAATGGGCTGCATTAGGAGGTGATGGTTTTCTCTCCTTATTGGAGATCTTCAAGCAAAGGTGACTACTTCAAGGATCCCTGATTTCTCACTACCTTTTTCATTGATGCAAATCAGTAAGTTTGTTAGTAAAATGTTTCTTAAGCCCCTGTTATTTTCCAGATTCTTTGCTAAGTGTTGGGAATTCATTGAAGAAAGGGAAAAGGCAATTCCTGCACTCAAGGAGCTCACAGTCTAATGGGAGAGACAAGCAAACAATATGTACTAGCAAAATATATAATCTATATATATCTCCATCTCTATCTATCTATCTATCTGATAAATAGGAAATTATCCACAGGAGGAAGGCATTAGAATGAAGAGAGATTGGGAAAGGCTTCTTGTAGAAGGTGGGATTTTAGCTGGAACTTGAAGGAAGCCAGAAGAACTTGAAGGCAGTAGGTTGAGATGAGGAGGGAGGACATTCCAAGCATGGGGTTAATGCCTGGAAGTGAGAGGTGGAGTTTGTTTTGGAAGACAGCAAAGAGGTCAGTATCACTAGATTTAGGAGTACTTGTTGGGGAAAGTATAAAGAAGACTGGAGGTGAAGAAGAAGCAAGTTATAAAGGGCTTTAAACACCGAAAATGCAGGGCTTACATGGTCAGATCTATGCTTTAGGATTTACTTTTTTTTTTTCTTTTGGCAGCGCAATGGGGGTTAAGTGACTTGCCCAGGGTCACACAGCTAGTAAGTGTCAAGTGTTTGAGGCCAGATTTGAACTCAGGATCTCCTGAATCCAGGGCTGGTGCTTTATCCACTGTACCCAGCTGCCCCTAGGATTTACTTTGATAGCTGAATGGAGGATAGACTGAAGTGAAGAGAGACTTGTGGCAGGTAGACCAACCAGCTGGTTATTGCAACAGCCCAGGCATGCAGTGCAATGGGTGGTATTAGAGGAGAGGGGGCATATATTAAAAAAAATGTAAAATTAACAGTTGTTGGTAGCAGAGTGGATATGGGGGTGGGGGGAGGGTAAGAGAAGAGTTGAGGATCAACCTGCACATCTATTAATCAGTAAGCATTTATTAAGCACCTACCATATGCCAGACTCTGTATTAGGCTTGGGGATACAAATCTAAAATGAAACAGTTCCTCAAAGAACATACATTCTATTGGGGAAGACAACATATACTGGGAGGCAAGGGTATTACTGTAGCAATATGGAAAATAAAAGATTTTTATATGTTGATTAAAAAGAAGATAGCGTAAATGTCATGGGAAGTGAGTAGGATGGAGGGAAATAGTTATGATGATTGATTATAATGGCAAAACGTATGGTACCTACTTTGCTGGAAAGAACTGCTTTCACAATTGTCAAAGACTAATTGTAAAACTTCGTTCTCTTCCCCTGATACCCTGCTCTTGAATACTTTTTTATTCTGATAATAAATCCTCCCTCTTGGAAAAAAAAAAGAACAAAGACTTAAATTGGATTTATTGATCCTTTTTTTTTTTAAAAGAACAATATTTGAACACTCTAAAGTCAATTATTTTGTATTTCACTTATATCTGAAATCTAACACCACTGAAATAATGTAAGAACTAGTGCTTTAAGAACTAGTTTCCAGGGTTCAGTCTTTCAGTAGTGGAGAATCTGCCTAATTTGTAGCATAGGTCCCCTGGAGATTGGCAACTACAGTCTCAAGGTACTTAGTCCATCCTCATCCCTTAAACTATAGGTCATGAATACCTACTACTATATTTACCTTTAAGTATTTAACCAGATGACACACTTCATTCAAATGCACTTACAGAAATGGCACAGTGTTGCAATGAAAAAATTGCCACTGGTATGCATTTTCCCACAAATACACCCAGCTTCAGCAGAGGAAGTAGACATGTAGAGGACATGAGGAGAGATACACACACATAGGGAAAGCGTGTGGCCTAATTGAAGGAGGGGTGTGGCAGACACATAGAGAACTGGTGGTCAGAGCTGGTGAGGAGGATCAACTATCTCTGATACTGGTGTGGTACAGGACCACTAATCCCTCTGCACTGTTCTTGCTGTGATGCCATTCTGCTGGCTGCTTTCAGATGCTGTAATCTCCACTACTTCTGCCTTTTGGCTCAGTGATAATCCTTTGTGAGGAATCTTCTCCAAGGAGCAGGATGCTCTAGGACATTTCTCTAGAATAGAGATTCTTTACTTTTTTTTTTCTAATGAATTCAGGTAGTCCAGTAATACCTATGGATCCCTTATGGTTTTTAAGTGCATAAAATAAAATACATAGGATTCCAAAGGAAACCCATTATATTGAAATACAGTTACCAAAATATTTAAGAAAAAAAATGTTCACAGAGCATCAGCTTAAGAACCCCTGCTCTACAGAAGATCCAGTGTTTGGAACTGAAACTCAGGAACTGTTGAACTTGGGTTTCTTATGAAGAAACTCTCATAGTTGACATTGTTCTAGAAATCTCCCTTCTCTGATAAAGGGCTAGAGGCCAAGATTATAGGGTTGAGGGAATTCAGAATTACCTCTCCTTTCCACAGAATGTTGGGGTTCAGGAAGCAGTGTGCTTGAATTCCCCTCTCAGGCTACATGCAGGCAACATATCATTTGACCATAGGCTTCTGCCACCCATTTCCATTACTGCTTCTGGAAGAGGTGCTGGAGGAAAGGTGAAGAGTAAGTTCTCAAAAACCAAGAATATCTTCAAGAGCTGAGTTTCATAGATTTAGAGCAAGAGGGGACCTTAGAGATGCCCTTTTGTGATTTTGCAGACGTCTTTGAGTTACTCAACTGAGAAATTCATCACTCTGAAGCTGACCTGGCAAATAACTTCTCTGAATTTTGCTGTTCCCTTTTCCATTCTCTAGAAAATACTTTTCCAATTATCACAAAGCTTGTGTAACCTAGATTTTTTAAGAACCCAGGGTTACCAAATCAAATGAAGGAGCAGGACTTCAGTGGAGGCAGACCAGCCAATTGGAGAGGCTGTCTTGTAGAGTCAGAGGACCTGGTTTCAAATATAAGGCCTATCACTTGATAAACTATGTGACCCTGAGCAAATTACTTAGCCTCTCTTGGCCTCAATTTCCTCATCCATTAAATGATTATTCTGAGATTTCTTTTGTGATGCTATACAGTTCCCATATTTTCTTTTTTTGTTTAGGTCAATGTCTTTTAAAGTCTTTGGGGTTTTGTTTTATTGTTTTAATATTAATTTAAGTTTTGTGTTGCAGGAAGGAATCTGAAACAAGCAAAAAAAATCACAATGTCTTTGACAGTATCTGAATACATTATTGGTGGAAGTGAAGATTCCACTTCCCATGTAAAGCTTACCCATCGCAGCTTGCTATGATGAATTCTGTAAGTAGTTTCCAGAAGACCATTTACATTGTTATTAGAGTAAAGACAGTCAGAATATACCACTGCACATACGGATTCTATTAAAATAATCTACTTCGGTTCTTCATAGGAATAATCAGATCAAGAATGTTCCCCTGTTGGGGCGGCTAGGTGGCGCAGTGGAATAAAGCACCGGCCTTGGATTCAGGGGTACCTGAGTTTCAAATCTGGCCTCAGACACTTACTAGCTGTGTGAACCTGGTCAAGTCACTTAACCCCCATTGCACGCAAAAAAAAAAAATGTTCCCTGAATTATTAGGAAGAATGTGAGTGTGGGGGAAAGTATTCAATCAGTAAACAGATATAAGTGCCTGTTGTGTGCCAGGTACTGTGCTAAGCACTAATCATTGAAAACAAACAATTTTGATCACCATTCAGCTATAACTGTGATTGGTACCAGGTTCTAGGACTATGAAAGTGCTCTTATAAAAATTGTTTTTTGAATAAGTTAGGGCTTCTGTCTGTTTTATGGAATATATTACTTTTGACTAGACACTTTGCCATTTGTTACAAAGACTATAGTTTTCTACTAATTAGTTGTTTTGTGTGTGTGTGTGAGGCAGTGGGGTTAAGTGACTTCGCCCAGGGTCACACAGCTAGTAAGTGTCAAGTGTCTGAGACTGGATTTGAACTCAGGTCCTCCCTGAATCCAGGGCCAGTGCTCTATCCACTGCACCACCTAGCTGCCCCTCTACTATTAGTTTTTATTGGAAGCACATCTGTATATATACCATGGGGCTAAATGGTTTTGTGAAAATGCCTGTCCTTACAAAACAAATACTGCTTTTTATTCTTCCTCTTGCACTGCAAAGTGTAAGGATAGATCCTTCAGAACCTTTGGCAGAGGTAAAGGGTAATAAAACCTCTACTGCATGCATGACTTTCCTACCTGGTTATTCACTTCATACTTGGTATTCAGTTCCCATTTTGATGAAGGCAGGTTCTGGTGCCTACCTAAGTTGATCATGCCATTTTTCTTTGTATCCCATAGATTGTTAGAGGATTAAACAGTAAGCAGCACTGTTTGTTGGAGAGCCCCACGGAAGTGGGAAGAGCTTAGCCTTACTTTGTTCTGCTTTGCATGGCAGCAGTTCTCGTGGTGAGTAGCTTATTGATATCTCCTTATCGCTCTGAATCTACAATACAGAGGCCAGAGTGCCAGAGTGGAAACAGCCTGTGGTGCTTGGATTCAGAAAACTGCTTTCAAGTTGTGCTTCTAGTATTTACCTGTGACTTTGGGCAAGTTCCTGAATCTTAGGTCCCTCACTTTGTATAAAGACACAGAAGGCTATATAAAGGAGTTGTCGTCCCTTAACAGTATTATTTGTGATGATGAGAGGATCAATGCTACTAATGCTAGCAGTGATAATTCGCTCCAAAGGTTCTATGCTCTCTATTCAGTATAACATGGAGGTAACCCTGGGTTCTCAAACATTTGTTGGAAAAGACTTCAGTTAACAGCCTAGAAGTGGTCTCTTTTTCACTGGAAGACAGCTTAGCTAACCTCAGAGGTTCATCATTAGAGAATTGGCCACCAGGTGATGACTTTTTTTTTTTTTTTTTGAGGCAGTTGGATTAAGTGACTTGCTCAGGGTCACACATCTAGTAAGTGTTAAGTTGTCTGAGGCTGGATTTGAACTCAGGTCCTCCTGACTCCAGGGCCAGTGACACTATCCATTGCGCCACCTAGCTGCCCCCAGGTGATGGACTTTTTTTGGGGGGTGGGGGTGGGAGGTAATGAGTGTGAAGTGACTTGCCCAGTGTCACCCAGCTAGTAAATGTCAAGTGTCTGAGGCTGGAGTTGAACTTAGCTCCTCCTGAAATCCATGGCTTGTGCTTTATCTACTGTGCCACCTAACTGCCCCGGTGTTGACTTTTTTTGGCCAGAGTAACTCAAGGGATGGTTGTAGCAGGGTATGGAGAGTTGTAGTCTTTTTTGGCAGAAGGGGACACCTATACAGATGAAATTGTGGATCCTTGGAAGTACTGAAGGAATAAGAATAAGGAACTACTTTTTATCTAGAATGATCTAGGAATAGGTGATTCTGAATATCTCTGTTTATAAAGAGTTATGGTGTATCAGATATACGTTATGTACTCTACATAGATTGTCACTGTACAGATGGGTGACTATCACTGAAATAATCTTTTTGATTATTTAGCGGTATATCGGGATCTTTCCGTGTCTCTAAGTAATCATTATAACTGTCGCTGAATGCTAATTATAGATGGAGAAAGTAGAGGCGATAGAATCTGTACTGATTCTAAGATACTAAGTGTACTTTTGGAAATAAATTCCCTAATTTACTTGCTTATTTATATTTTTATATAATATGATTATTTATGATCTGCCTTTTTCTCATAAAGTTAAGTCGCCTTTATGACCCCCCAAATTCTTTCCACTCCAGTATATAATGATTCTAGGTGGGCTTCCTGATTGTAATCTTCCAAAGTGGGGGGAGTTTATAGTAGTAATACTTATGGTCTATGGGTAACTTTAGAAAAACTGGTTTCAAGAACGGATTAATGTCTCTTCTGATATCAAAGTTAGAAGATTTTGGTTCAGGTCCTAGCTCTGTCACATTTACTGGTAATTTTTGGTTAATGATTCTCTGAGCTGAAGTTTTCTTATTTAATTAAATTCAGAAAACATTTATTAAATACTTACTATGTGCAATATACAGTGGTAGCCACTGTGCATATAGAGGTGAAGCAGGACAATTGTCCTACTCTCAGAATCTTAAAATCACATAGAGGCGATAATCTGTAAATGGTGTATTTAGGCATGAAAATATTGATGATTTTATTGAATTTAAATAGTGATTAAAATGTGTTTTGATTTATTTGAGATCTGTCCTTTTTTCAGATTCAAATGACTGCTGATTCTAATATACAGTGTAATAATGAAAATTATTCCACTGTGTGGTTCAGAATACCACATTTGAAATGCTATTCATATTAAAAAAAATACTTTTATGCAAAAGGAAGAGCTTAATGTATGGGGATGATTTTGTTCTTCCTGTGGCTTACATTATTACTTAATATTTATCAAGCATTCAAGGATGCTGCTGTTATCAAAATTTTATTTGGTTGGAGAAATATCTCAAGTAAGAAAGAACCTATTTTATACATTTGCTCAAACCCCTCTTGCTTTCATTTTCTTATAAGTGAGAAATCTGATTGCATTGTTTTAAATGATCATCCGCCAACTCTTGAATTACTGGATTGCTCTGGATTAAGTAAATAGAACACATCTTTTTTTGGCGGAAATTTTTATTTGTTTGTGAGTTCTTCTCTTTTCTCCATTGATGTATAAAATCTTTGGTAGGTGTTCGTGTGCATTTTTTAAAAAATTCACATATTATTTTTATTTTTAGAAAAGGCAGGAGAGGAGAACTGAGTAAAGTAAAAAGACTGAAGTACCCTTGCCATGCTTGTTGCTCTTGCCCATTTGGACAATTCCTACTAATGATATCGGTGTTAATGTGAACCAAGGAGCTTCATGTTCTTTCACCATGCCAAACATGACATCTTCCATGAAAATGAAACCTCAGCTTGCCAAGGTAACCTTTTGTCTAGGACATTAGGATCTGCTTTGGGGGCTTCACCTTAGCTAATGTGCTTTTTTATAAGCTAAAATACTTCTAGAGAGGCAGGGAAGGGAAAGAAAGGATTTTTCATAATGAGATGATCAAAGGCAATGTGGGTTCATATACTGCCCATGGAGAGTTTTTGCCTGCCACCCTTTTCTATGAGTAGTTCATTCTTCATCAGTCTTTCTCTCCTTCCCAGATCCTACTCTTATAGCAGGGGACTTAAACTTGCATATTGAGGCTTACTCAAAAAAACCTAATCTCCTAGTATCTCAACTTAGTCATTTCTAAATTTCTTTTTATTTTATTTTTAATTTAAAAAATATAATAAACATTTTTTATTTATAGTTTTGAGTTCCAATTTTTAATCCCTCCTTCCCTCCCCTTTTCTCCACCCGATACTGTGTTTTCTCTTAGCTTTGCTGACATTGATCTCTCTTGGTTCTTCTTCCCTTCTTAGTCTCCTTCCTGGGTCTTCTATATAGGTTACTTCTGCTAAGCAGTCAGATATAGGTTATACATGTATGATTACATAAAAACTCAACTTGTTCTTTTCCCATGACCTACTCCTCCCCCCTTACCTCAGCTACATTAGAGATGATCATTGCTTGATCTTGTCATCTCCCATAGGTTTTCACTTCCGTGTTTATGAATTCTAAAATTCCCTTTATCTGATCATTAATTTTTTTGTCATTCCATTTTCACTCTTCCGTATAACCTAATCTTGTTCTTCTTATCCTTCCATGACTCCAGTCCCTCTGTCCCTCAGTTCGTTCTCAGATCATTACTCCTGTACTATTTAAATTTTCTTCCCTTTCTCCTTCTTGACCCCTTGTTGACCAGTTCAAACCCTGCACTGTCCTATTCTCTCCAGATCCCTTGTCCCCTTATCTAGCGGCCCCAATCCTTCCCAGCCTTCTTATTACTCTCACATCTCCTGCCTTCACCTCCTGTTTCATGTGATGCTGAACAAAGCCAAGAGGTCCCTCTTTCCTTCTACTCCCTTGTCTTCTATCACTCAGGTGCTTCTTCTACCATCTCTTGCCTTTACCCTTTGTTTCACATGAAGAGATGGCTTTTCTTGTCAAGGTTAGCCTCTCTATCTGCACAAGATGATTCCCATTCCATCCTGTCTTCTCCCAGCAGATTGCCCCCCTCTCTTATCTCCACTCTCTCGGTAATTGTCACTCTCTACAGGGCAGCTAGGTGGCTCAGTGGATAGAGCACCGGCCCTGGAGTCAGGAGTACTTGAGTTCAAATCTGGCTCAGACACTTAACACTTACTAGCTGTGGTGACCCTGCGCAAGTCACTTAACCCCAATTGCCTCACTAAAAAATAAAATAAAATAAATAAAAAAATTGTCTCTCTCTCCCTATCTCCTGACTGCTTCCATTCTGCTTGCAAACATGCCCCTATCGCTGCCATTCTCAAAAAAAACCCTCAGTTGTTCAATACATCCCCACCATCTGTCATCCTATATCTCTTTTCTCTTTTATGGCCAAACTCCTGGAGAAAAGCAATGTATAATTGGTGCCCTTCACTCATTTTACCTCTATGTAATCTGGTTCCTGATATCATTCATTTGATTAAAACTGCTCTCTCCAGAGTTACCAGGTGCTCTCTCTTTTTTTCTATCTTCTTTCACCCTATCCCTCCTTACCAGTGATCTACTTAATTGCCAAAATCTAGTGACCTTTTCCTCACTCTCATCCTTTTTGACTTCTTCATGGTCTTTGACACTCCTAATCACCTTCTCTAGGATACTGTGTTTTCTCTTAGCTTTGCTGACATTGATCTCTCTTGGTTCTTCTTCCTTCTTTGTCTCCTTTCCTGGGTCTTTATACAGGTTACTTCCTGCCTACACTGCAGGTATCTCCTAAGGCTCCCTCCTGAGCTTTCTTCTCTATCTCTCTCTCTTTTTTTTTTAACCAATATGGGAATTTCTTTTGTTTATTTATTTTTAATTAAATTTTTTTTTGGGGGGGTGCAGGACAATGGAGGTTATGTGACTTGCCCAGCGTCACACAGCTAGGAAGTGTCAAGAGTCTGCCAAATTTGAAACTCAGGTATTCCTGAATCCAGGGCCAGTGCTTTATCCACTGCGCCACCTAGCTGCCCCTTCTCTTATCTCTTAATACTTTTTCTTCTTGATGATCTCATCAGCTCCCATGGATTTAGTATTCTCTGTTCAGATGACTCTCAGATCTATTTATCCAGCCCTAATCGCTCTCTTGACTTCAGTATTTCCAACTGCCTATTAGACATCTTGAACTGGGTGTTCTCTAGACAACTTAAACTCAGCATATCTAAAATTGAACTGATTATATTTCCCCCCAAACTCTTCCCTTTTCCTATCTTCCCTATTTACTGTCAAGGACACCACTGTCCTCTCAGTTACCTATGCTCAAAACCAAGTGTTACCTCACATTTCATTTTCTCTTACTCCTTGACTTTGAAGACACTTCATTATATCACTTTTTCCCTATCTCTGCATAATTTCTTTTCTATCTCCCTTCAGTGTCTCTTTTTCTTGTGCTTCCTAAATATCCTCAGTTTTTTCTTCTTCACCAAGATTATGGCCTTGACACTCTCATTTATTCCCACATCTTTAACCAGCAGGGTTTCTTAACCTAAGGGCCCCGTGGAGTTTTTTTTATATTTAATAGCTGCATTTTTTCAGTCTTAATATTTTTATTTTCTTTTCTTCCAGTTACATGTAAAGATAGTTTTCATAATTTTTTTTTCTTTTGGTAGGGCAATGAGGATAAGTGACTTGACCAGAGTCACACAGCTAGTAAGTGTCAAGTGTCTGAGGCCAGATTTGAACTCAGGGGCCTCCTGAATCCAGGGTGGTGCTCTATCCACTGTGCCACCTAGCTGCCCTTGTTTTTTTTTTTAGTTTTTTTTAGTGAGGCAATTGGGGTTAAGTGACTTGCCTCAGGGTCACACAGCTAGTAAGTGTTAAGTGTCTGAGGTGGATTTGAACTCAGGTACTCCCCTGACTCAGGACGGTGCTCTATCCACTGTGCCACCTAGCTGCCCCTGTTATTTTTATAAGATTTAAGTACCAAATTTTTCTCCCTCTCTCTCTCTCCCTCTCCTCCTCTTCAAGACAGAAGGCAATCTGATATGGATTATATATGTACAATTACATTAGGACACATTTCTGCATTAGTCATTAATGTGAAAGAAGAATTAGAACAAAAGGGAAAAACCTCAAATAAGAAAGAAAACAAAAGAGAGTAGAAATAGTATCGTTCAATCTGAATTCAGATTCACAGTTCTTTTTTCTGGATGTGGGAGCATTTTGCTTCATGAGTCCTTTGGAATTGTCTGGGATCATTGCTTTGCTGAGAAGAGCTAAGTCTAATACAGTTGATCATCATACAATGTTGCTATTACTGTGTACCATGTTTTCCTGGTTCTGCTCACTTCACTCAGCATCAGTCCACTTAACTCTTTCCAGTTTTTCTGAAGTCTGCCTGCTCATCATTTCTTATAGCACACTAGTATTCCATTACATTCATATACCACAACTTGTTCAGCCATTCCCCAATTGATGGGCATCTCCTCATTTCTAATTCTTTGCCACCATAAATTGAGCTGCTATAAATATTTTTCTATACGTGGGTCCTTTTCCCTTTTTATTATCTCTTTGGGATACAGACCTAGTGCTATTACTGGGTCAAAGGTTATGCACATAGTAGTTGCTGGTTTACTTTGTAACAGAAAGGAAAAAATATTACTTTAAACATTTAAAACGTATTTCTGAGGCAGGTAGGTGGCGCAGTGGATAAAGCACCAGCCCTGGATTCAGGAGGACCTGAGTTCAAATCTGGCCTCAGACACTTGACACGTAGTAGCTGTGTGACCCTGGGCAAGTCACTTAACCCTTTTTGCCCCGCAAAATAAAATAAAATAAAACTTACTTCTGAGAAGGGGTAGATAGGCTTCACCAAATTTCCCAGAGGAATTCATGACACATAGAAGGTTAAGAAACCCCTGAACTAATCTCTGTTTCAAGCTTCTAACTCTCAGGCCTCATGCTTACATTTCAAACTATTTGCTGGACAGGTGGACTAACCTGTTATCACCTCATGTCCGAAACTGAACTAATCATATTCCTCCCATGGCTCCCATACTTGTCTGTCTTCTTGACTTCTTTCTTACTTAGACTTGAAAGTTTGGTATCATCTCTGTCTCTTCCTTTGCATATTTTATCAGGCTTCAAGTTTTGTCAGTTTTGATTTCATCATATTATTTCTGTCTTCTCTTATTCTCTGTTCCCACTATCAGTACATTTGTTTAGGCCCTCAGCTCACTGAGAATTTTGCAGTTGTCTTTTATCTCAGCTTGGCTTCCATTCTCTATCCCTCTAATCCATCCTGTATCCTGCTACTAAATTGATCTTAAATCACTGCTCTGATCATTACTGACAATCTAGTCCAGTCCTCCAGTTCAACCACAAATCTTTTCTAGGTGCCCATTATAAAAACAACACAATCCTTACCCTTAAGAAGCTTCCAGCATAATAGTTTGGAACTCCTATTTACAGATGAGGAAACACACCCAGATGGTTATGACAGAATGTCACAATGTGGCTGGATCTGTCCTTATGAAAAATGTTTGCATAATAGTGGACTGCAGACTCAGTATGATTCAGCAGTACAACACAGAAGCCAAAGAGCTAATGTGAACCTAAGCTGTAGTAGAAGAGGTCCAGGATCTGATTTATACCCTGGGCCTGCTCTTCTGTGTCCTGGATGGACCTCAAATGGAAAATTGTGTTCAGTTCTGGACGTTGTATTTTAAGAAGAATATTGACACCAAACTGAATTATGTCTAGAGGAAGGAAACTAGGGTAGTAAGAAAGCTGGAGAACACACCATGTGAGAATTTATTGAAAGATCTTGGTGTGTTTAGCCTAAAAAAGACTTGGAGTGAACAACATGATAGCATCCTTTGGGTGTCCCGAGGGTATATAAAAGTGGGATTAGATTTATTTTGCTTGGCTTTAGAGAAATTAGCCAGGAGGAAAGGGTAGAAGCAGAGAGGCAGAGTTCCATTCAGTTCATGTATTTCTTAACAACTAGTGCTGTCCCAAAGTGGACCAGGCTTCCTTAGAAGTTAGTGGGCTCCTAATCTTTGGAGGTCCTTGACTAAAAATTGAGTAAACATTTGACAGGGATGCTGTATTTTATGGGATTTCTGATTGGGTAAACATACTGATGTCATCTAGCATCTCAGAGATGCCTTCAAGCTGTGATTCTTTATTCCTAGTTCTGTGAGTTAGCTGTGGCTAAACAGCTGTAGGCCTTCTGATTTCCAGTCCAGGGATCCTTCCATTCATTGCATTGTCACCTTCTTAAGCTTTTTTTCTGGTCATTGACCTTTTTGGCAGTTTGGTGCAACTTATGGACTCCTTTGCAGAATCATGTCAAGAAACCAGTTATATTGAAACAGTTAATAAAATATCAAAACCAAACAAATAATTTTAAGTACCCCAATTAAGAACTCCTTTTCTGGGCTGGAAGCAGTGGGAATAGAAAGCATGGAGTGGATATGAGGATTGTTACAAAGGAAGAATCTTCCTGGACATGGTAACCAACTGGATGTGAGCCAAAGATGAGGCCTGGGTGAATGGGACGAATAAGAAAATCAGGAAGAACCATTTTAGGGGTTAGAGGATGAATTTGGTTTTAAATAGTTGGAGATGATAGTGAGAAGTGGAAATGTTTAGCAGGTAGTTGGAAAACTTGTCCTAAAACTTGGGATAGAGACTTAAAGAGTTGAGAGCTGGCTTTATAAAGGAACAATTGACGTCATGAAAGTATGTGAGGGAGGAAGACCGAGGGGAGAAAGAAGAACAAGAGGACTGAGGACAGAACCTTAGGGAAGGCCCAGATTTAGAAGAAGGAAGAAAAACATTGCACATCAATGAACCAGAAGGAGCTATCAGAGAAGTGGAGAACTATTATGGTAAGGTATCATAGAAGCCAAGGAAGAAAGGCATTTCAAGAAAGGAAGTGTAGTTAATAATGTTAAGAAAAAATGAGGCCTGAGAAAAACGCCAGCTAGGCTTTGGTGATTAGAAGGTTATTGATGATTTTTCTATAATGTGAAGACAAAAGACAGGTTGCTGAGGTTTGTTTACACTAGATTTTAGCAAGATAGACATTGAAAAGCCTAGTTGGAAGGACACGGGGAGATACTGGAAAGGGGTTCATATTTAAGTATATTTGTAAAAAAGACTGCGGTTTTTCTTCATCTGCAACCTTAGTGTGAGACAGATAATGAGATATGGCTCCCAGAAAAGTTAATGCAGTCTTAGGCTGCATTAATTACATGTATAGTATCCCAGACAAAGAGTAACAGACCCATTGTACTCTGCTCTACTTAGACCATACACACTTGGAGTGTTGTGTTTGGGTCTGGGTGCCACATTTTAAAAGCTGTCAACCTGGAAAGCCTTCAGAGGAAGGTGACCAAGAGGGCATGGAGCCACTAAATTGTCACATAAGAACTGGTTGGAATAACTTGAATTGCTTAACCTACAGAGAAGATTCAACAAGGAACATGCTAGCTGACTTATAGTACTTGAAGGGTTACCACATGGAAGAGAAATTAAGACTTATTTTGTGTGACTTCAAAGGACAAATCTAGGATCTAAGGCTTGAAAGTAAATAAAGGCAGATTTTGACTTAATGTAAGAAGGAATTTCCTAACAATGAGAGTTGTTTCAAGATAGAATGCACTGCCTTGGGAGGTATACTGGGTTACCTGTCAATTGAGGTTTTGAAGTAGAGGCTGAAGGGGGGGGGAGGGTGGAGTTTCAGGTATTAGATAGGAATTTGGACTATAGAATTATATAGCTAATTCCAGAAGGGACTGCAGGGCCAGTTGGTACAGCCCCCTTATTTTATAGATGAAGAAATTGAGACACATAGACAAGAACTTGCCCAAGGCCACAGAGGTGGTAAGTGTGAGAGGCAGTATTTGAACACAGGTTCTCTGACTAGAATCAGAGTTTTTCCTACTGTATCTGGCAGCCTTCTAAATGACTTTCAGCTCTCTCACTCTAAGATTCCAAGTAGAAACTTAAAAGAGTTTCCTGAGGAACTTTCAATGACAATTCTTATATGGTATGTTGATGCTTGTGGTGCCATAGTATACAACAGGCCAGTTGTGTTAGCCCTCTTTTACTTATTTCTCCTGGCAAGGTCAGGTCTTGACTTCCTGTTGCTAAGATATTCAGGTTTCATTCTGTTGCTACTTTTTCTTGCTGTATGGGGTGTTCAGGGAGGACTAGCACCTTTGGTGTGAGGGCTTGTTGAGCCCTTTTCAGGGCTGCTTGTCCACCTTCACCTCTCGCCTGTGGCTCCAAGAAACTGTAGCACGTGCAGTGGCCACATCCTGGTAAACTGTCTTAGCAGTTTGAGGGTAACCAACAGTCCTCAAACCCATCAGTGAGCTAGAGGGATGTCTGCTCCAGCACATACAGACTTTCCCTGGTGGAACAGGCGAATGAGGACAGTTTGTTCCGAGGGCCATGAAGGTGGCTGAAGCAGGCATTGTGGAGCTCCCAGAGCTGGGTCGGACATTGAAAATGCCAAGATTGTCCACTGCATGCCGGGTCAGGGCCAGTCATCCTGACTTTTGTCTTGCCACTGGACTTCAGTGACTCTGGAAGAGAGAGTGGGGCTGATGATTTTGTACAACCCTGCCTCACTTAAATCTAGTTCACATGCAAGTCACTGTGATGTCACTGGTCCTCTTCAAAAAACAAAAGATGAACAGTGCTTCTGCTGGCTTACTGAGGTTTCCAAAGCCTATGCCACTTTTGGGGGACAAGGCCAGGGGCTGTCCTTTGCCTCCATTTCTTTTTTATTTTTCTGATAGCAGCAATTATTCTCTTTAAGTATTTAAAGGGAATTTACTATGGTATACTACAGGGGCATATCCAAGGTAGAAGTGGGTGTAGGGGTTGGTAGACGAAAAAGCTTAACAGTGCGGTATACAAAGGTCCTTATAGTTTAATCCTGGTCTTCTGCCAACTGTAGGACATTTGTCCCTCCTACCTAAAGCTCTTGTTCACCTTGGGCTGTGATAGTAACTCAGTTCTTGATGTATTGCTATGGAATTAGTTGTTCAGATTCCCTTTCCCATCTCTTTGAATCTGCATTCCTATGTTCTTAGAAAGGGCCTAAGCAGAGACTTACTTTCTGCTATCCCTCCAGCTTTTTCATTTAGGGTCACTTTATTCTTAATCTATGAGCAAGCTTTTTAAATCATATCACCTGGGGGCAGCTAAGGTGGCCCGTGGTGGAATAAAGCACTGATCTTGGATTCAGAAGGACTTGAGTTCAATTCTAGCCTTATACACTTAACACTTACTATCTGTGCCCTGGGCAAGTCACTTAAATCCTCATTGCCCCGCAATAAATAAATAAAAAAAGAAAGAAACATATCCTTCTCACCTACATGATTCTCCTACATGAAATAACTCTTTCCTAATTGGGCCCTTAGAAAACTATTTCTCTAAGATTTTAGTCCATGATAACTCTTACCTTATCTTGGAGGTCTGCCTACTTTGGCCCCTTTAGAAAACTATAGACTTTTACTTTGCCTGTCTCTCTGTTCTTGCTAGTTCTTTGAAGCAGATTATGCAGGCCATTTTTGGTTGTTTGTTTGTTTTAGCCCTTGATGTACCAGTCTCCATTTCCACTTTCTTCATGGGGTGCAGTACCATAATTGTGTAGACAGGCCCCAGGTTCTCCCTAAGTCTAGGTTTTTTTAAAATTTCCCCCTGGCTAACTTATACTTGCATCCTGACCTTGATTTTGGCTTGATTTTAGGACTTTCTAACAATCAGAATTATTTAACAATGAATGAATGAGCAACTTCAGGAGAATGGTTTCTCCCTCACTTGGGACTATATATTGGACTCTATTACATTCCTCTGCCTACTTGGCAGTCCCTTCTTTAAGAATCTGTGAATTTTTATGGGCCTGCCCTGGCCTGAGCTCAGGTGACAAATAGAGTTGAGAAATAGTAGGTAAGGATACTTTGCCTTGTCCCCTGGTCACAGGGATCCAGTCACTTCCCCATCTCAGGGTCATGAGTCTACTGGTCTGTTTTGGCTCATCTATCCTGGAAGCATTGCTTTTAGCTATAATTGCAAATAAAATCTCATAGGTCTCATTGAATATCAATATTTAATCTCACTGCCCAGATTCCTTCCCCCACCCCCACCATCCAGTAATTTGACAAGGCATTCTACCATTGTAGTCATTTAAAATTATTCAACTAAATTATAAAATGTCTTATATTTAGCTAGAGAGTGGTCATAAATATTATTTAATTCAACCTTTCTGTTGAGGGATATATCAGTGTCTTTGATATCTTTGTTAAATCTTATTATTAAATAAATTATTTAAAACATTTTATATTTTCACCTAAAATATCTTTAAATTAATCTATTGTATGTTGCATCTTGATTCCAGTTTTATTTTGAAAATCTGGCAGGCTGTATTTGTGAATTGCTTCAGGCAATTATTTGTTTACATGTCCTGTCACAGAAGACAACAGTACAAAAGGCCACAATGGTTGTACAATTATCTTTCAAGAACTGGCCATCTTGTTTAAGAATAGAATTGGGAGGGGCAGCTAGATGGCACAGTGGTTAAAGCACCGGCCCTGGATTCAAGAGTACCCTGAGTTCAAATCTGACCTCAGACACTTGACATTTACTAGCTGTGTGACGTGGGCAAGTCACTTAACCCCCATTGCCTAAAAAAAAAAAAAAAAAAAAAAAAAAAGAATAGAATTGGGGGGGCAGCTAGGTGGCGCAATGGATAAGGCACTAGCCTTGGATTCAGGAGGACCTGAGTTCAAACCCAGCCTCAGACACTTACTAGCTGTGTGACCCTGGGCAAGTCACTTAAACCCCATTGCCCTGCAAAAAAAAAAAAAGAATAGAATTGGTGGGCGCTAGGTGGCACAGTGGTAAAGCACACGGTCCTGGATTCAGGAGGACCTAAGTTCAAATCCGGCCTCAGACACTTGACACTTACTAGCTGTGTGACCCTGGGCAAGTCACTTAACCCTCATTGCCCTGCCACCCCCCAAAAAAATAAAGAATAGAATTGGAACCAAGGTGTAATATTTAGTAGCATATTTGAGTTATGTTTGAGAAAGGCTTTTGGCAATTTAATTGTTTATATGTGCCATTACAGAAGACTCCACTCCAAAAATCACACTAGCTGCGAATTATCTGCCAAGAAACAGGCATCTTTGCTTAGCGAATGAAAAGGATGATTTTCAAGTAGACAAGAAAAGGATTCGTCCCTTAGAAACAAGCAGCAGGTGAGCAAAGTATTATTGGCAGTGAAATACCCAGGTAGAGCTGAACATGGTTGTCAAGAATTCAATCAACATTTCAGTAGGAATCAGAGAGATTAGTTGGGTCATATCACCAGCCATAAATCAGACTATTTCTTTTAGCTTCATTTTTTTCTTTTACAAAGGAGTCCATTGTTGTGTCAGATTATTCATAATAACATGTCATTAAGATAAATTGTACTGTGCTAGTTGTACATGAGGAATTTATACATTTTATGTCTGTGGAGCCTACTCGCTAACGATGACAGTCCAATGTTCCATCAAGGAAAAGAATTCCAACAGAATCCCAACAGGACCCTTATACACTACATTTTTAAGTACATGCATTGGTGATATATGCCCTGAAATTCATCTGTCGACTTTTTCCCCCGCTAGAAATGGAGTGTATTTTCTTGGCTATTGTACTGAACATTGGAATATATTGTGATTAGCATTATTGCTGAATCTAAATATTGGTGTATGACTAGACGTATTTAGCTTTCTAAGAAGAAAACAGATGCAAAAATAAATGCTTACATGTTAGCTCATATGCATATTTTATTAGTTTTTATTTCCCACTGTTTGATATTCCCTATGGTAAACCTCAGTAAGTTGGACCATTCTAAGTCAGGGGAAAGGCCATTCTAACTCAGAGGAAAGTCTGAATTTCTAAAATATAGAAGAAGCATTACTTGTATTGTACATAGAGTAGAACTATGTATGACTTGATAGAGTTTCTTAGGGAATTGCCTTTTTAAGGAATAAATCCTTAAGATGATTTATAATTAATTTAACATAATCAGGAAACTTACAGCACCTACCACATACAAGGCTCTTTGCTAGGTATTGGGCGAATAAAGACCAAAAGTAAAAAACAGGTCTATCTATCTCAAAGAGTTCACATTCTATGAGACTGTTCATATATAATCTATATCAGATTGCTTTCTGTCTTAGAGTGGGGAGGCAAGAGGGGGAGGGACAAAAATTTGGAACTCAAAATCTTACAAAAACAAATGTTGAAAACTATACATGTAACTAGAAAATAATAAAATACTTTTATGATAAAAAAAAAGAATGTACATTCTAATATCATTTCACTCTTTCAGTTTGTCATTTATTGGTAAATAAAGTACAGGAGACTTTCCAAAGCAGTTTAAAAAAAAAATAAAGTCAATGATATCTTACCATAATTTTCCCCATTGTTGTTCTCCCTTACCCTTTCAGAGACCATCTTACATAACAAAATAGTGTTTTCTTAAGGCAAAAAGAAGGAAGAGGAAAAAAATCAGCACAAGTGATCAGTACATTGAAAATGTTTAAAACCATTCAGTGTGCAACACCTTTGGACCTTCCTGCCACCATGAAGTGGTGGGGGAGTGTCCTCTTGGATCTCTTCTTTTAAGCTGTATACGTTTTTTATATATCTTTTGCAAGATTAACTTTTTTGGTGGTTCTTTCTGTTTACATTGTTACAGTCATTGTGTATATTGTTTGGCTCTGCTTTGTTCACTCAGCATCAGTTCATGTATTTTTCTATAGGTCTGTATTAAGCACAATCATTTCTTTTAGCTATATATAACCACAGTTACATTCATGCACCCACAGTTTGTTTAACCTATTCCCCAGTCATTGGGCATCTACTTTGTTTCCAAGTCATTGTTGTCACAGAAAGTGAGCAGTTTATTTCTTAAGTCGTTGAAAATTTCTCCGTAGAGTTTTGCTAATGCTATAAATTTGCTTTAAACAAACTTTTAGGGAAAAAAAAAAGAACATTGAAAAGGTAAACTGGTCCAATCCATCCTTGAATTGCCACATGTTCCCAATTATTTGGAAGTCTAAATTTATGTAGTTTTATTGTATGTAAAACCTTACTTTTTTAGAAGTATAATTTGTGAAATATAAGCATTTTTTGAATAAATAGATCATTATTGTTATGAGTTCTTGTTTACTTTTTCTAATTTATTTCGAACACATGTACTTTGTAAATAGCATATAATTAATAATGAAAATAAACCTGTTTGGTATTTACTTTGTGATAAAATGTGGGCAGGGACCTGAAAGATAGATGATGTGGGGTTGGGCATATCATAAAACATTGACTCCCTCGTTCTACAATGACCCCACTTTCTCCTTTAGGGCTACTAAAGTACTGGAAACATATCATGCTGGAACTGCACCATTTTCCCTTTTCTCCCTAGCTTCAGTTCCAATAGGAAGAGGCATGGCTGCTGTTGAGAAATATGGGTAATAGAAACAGGATTCAGAGGGGCGATTTAAAGCAGCAGACAATAAGTTAGTCAGATTTTTCCCAAGTCTATGATAGTACTTTTTTTTTAAATTATAAAAGTATTTTATTATTTTCCAGTACCATGTAGAGATAGTTTCAAGTTTGTTTTTATAAGATTTCTAGTTTCAAATTTTTCTCCCTCCCTCCTTCCCCTCCCCTCTCCCCAAGACAGCAAGTAATCTGATATGGGTTATATATGTATAATCACATTAAACAAATTTCTGCATTAGTCTTGAGAAAGAAGAATCAGAGCAAAAAGGAAAAACCTCAAAAAAAGAAAAAACAGCAGCACCAAAAACAAAGAAATAGTATGGCTTAATCTGCAATCCGTATTTCACAGTTCTATTTTTTCTGGATTTGGAGAACATGTTCCATGATAAGTCCTTTGAACTATCTTTGTGATAGTACTTTCAACTTAAACTTCAGTTCCCCCCTAATAAGAAGTTCCAGTTATCTAAATAAAAAATAATCAAATCCATTCCTTAAAGTTTCTTTTTTACTGAAGCTTGAAAAAAAATGGGATGGTGTTTTGAACTTTATTTTTCAAAGTTGTTTGATTACTGTTGTGTACATTGGGACCTTGCATTAACATTGTCCTTGGGGTTCACCTTGTGGGATTATTTTATAGGGGGTACCATATTATAATATAATGGCTTTTTATTCAGTTCAAGATGAACCTTCGTTTTGTATCTTAGTGAGTAAAGAAGTATTATGGTCATGTGGCAATGCATTTTGTTTGGCAAGAACATAAACAGTTTTGCTTGTCACTGATGCCATATAAATTTGAACATGGGCCATCACTGAATATAAGGGACATCTATAAAATGAGGTCTCTTAAAAGGAGAAAAAATGTATGTATTCACTGAAGAATTACACAGATTATAGGACACACTTAGGTTTGTTTTTTACAAGCCAGACTTGGGGGAAAAAGTGTGACCTGTCATCTGACAATCACTGTTATTTGTTATCACTTTTCCTGGAATAGAAAACATTAATAGAGTTCTGATGAGCTCTGAAAACTGACCTGTCAAAGTATCTTCAGTTTATTTTGACTTCTGGATTGGTGTGTTTTTGCAGGTTAGAAAGCGTCATTGCTTTGCAAAAGACATAGAGGATTTAGATATAAAAGTTGCACCAGAAAGGATTGTGAAGCCAAGTTCTCCAGTGGGAAAAAGATAACCTTTTCTCACAAAAGGTATGTATTATAATTCCCATGTTGATGTTCAGTTAAAGAAGAGATTCTTTGGAATTTCCTAGTTCTGTGTTATAGGTAAATGTCTCATTTAAAATGTTTTCGGGGCAGCTAGGTGGTGCAGTGGATAAAGAATTGGCCCTGGATTCAGGAGGACCTGAGTTCAAATGTGCCCTCAGACACTTGACACTTACTAGCTGTGTGAACTTGGGCAAGTCACTTAACCCCAATTGCCTCACTTAAAAATTTAAAAAAAAAAAAAGAAGAGGTCTTAAAATGTTTTCTAAAAGCTCCTTCAGTGTCCTTTAATGGGTTCTGAAGGAGTAAACTCCTTTTCTTCGGATGAGTTATAGGAAACACCTTTGTCTCCTTGTTGACTCACTCACAATTCCAAACTTTTTTTTAGTGTTTTTGTGGTTTCCCTTTGAGATGTGGAAAACTTTTGAAGTACATGTAGAATAAAATTTACTATTCTTTAGTTGTGTTTCAACTTGAGTTCCTCTTTAAAGTATGGAGTGTGTTGATCACATAGTAAGTCATAAGCTTATATAATAGTGAAATTATTAAAACGAATGACTCTTTCTCTTATAATATAGTTAGAAAAGAAAGTATTATTGTGTTTCCTCCATGTACTATTACTCTACTATTTTTCATAAGTTGAATGATTTATTACTCATCATAATGTTAAAGCTGTGGGTGTGTGGCCATTTCTCTTAAGGTTGTAGATTTATTGAACAAATTAAATCTCTCAGCTAAACCCAGTAAGTCAGATGATAAACTTTCAATAATGTGACACTAAATTTCTATTTGTTCAGAGGCATAAATGATATATGCCATGTTAATTAAACAGCTATATAATAAATTTATTGGATTATAAAATGGTGACAAAAGGAACATAGATTTGAAATGTGGTATCTTGAAAAGTTGTGTTCCTTCTCCTTTCTGGCTGTATAGTACTAAAAAAACCC
Organism: Dromiciops gliroides; assembly: GCF_019393635.1. Taxonomy (NCBI): domain Eukaryota; kingdom Metazoa; phylum Chordata; class Mammalia; order Microbiotheria; family Microbiotheriidae; genus Dromiciops; species Dromiciops gliroides. The sequence continues at coordinate 166,057,861 of NC_057864.1, read as the reverse complement.
AATTAAATCATAAATACTTTCATTTTAAAAAAGGAAATAGCCTGGTTTTAGTCAGTTGAAAGCCAATACCTAGATTGGCAAGGTAATTCATATTTTAAATCTGAAAGTTTTCCCTGGCATTGGACAAACTAGAGTAGATAACAGTTACGAGTGAAATATAATCGCTGCAAAAATATACTTGGAATGAATGTGACATGGCATTATAAATATCTCCCCTTTTAAATAAGTGCTTTGGTAAGCTTGGCAAGAAAGAAATATAAGACATTTCTTCCTGTTTATCCATGTCTTTAATTAAAAAGAGGAGAATGATGATATCACAAATGCAGCAGATATCATAAATGATTAGATTGGCAACAGCAAAGTCTAAATCTTCAGGGTACTAACCATTAAGCTGGTCCCTTGGTATGGAAAAAATGAGTACCAGAAACTAGGCTAGAAATAATATACTAAAATAGCTATTTTAGTAAAACATATTTACATTTATTTTATTAAAGCAATTCTTTTAGAACCATTTAGTTCTTTGCTAGACTATCATTTAATCAATAAGCATTTATTAAGCATTAAGTACTTTCTATATGTCAATCATAGTGCTAAGTGCAGGTTATACAAAGGAAAAAGTGAAACAGTTCTTGTCCTTGAGATACTTAGATCTAATGAACAGGAGGATCTGGGTACAAATGAGTACATATATAAAATGCAAAAAAGGTAGATTTGGGGAAGGGGTACCCTAACATCTGAAGAGACAAAGAAAGGCTTCATGAAGATGTTATTTGAGCTGATTATTTTTCTATTTTTTAGCTTAAAATTTTTTTCAATTATCATATTTATTTCTTTCTCCTTCTCACTTTCTCTCCCACATCCCCCAACCCATCCCCCTCCAAAAATCCCACAAAATAAAACTCTTGTAACAAATAAGTATAGTCTATTCCCATTTGCATATTAGTCCATCACTTCTCAGGTATGTGGGTAACATTTTTTATCTTCTCTACAACTGAAGTGTCAAATTCTCTGTATGTCGCCAGTAAAACTCCAGTGGGACCAGATTAAAATGTAATTGGGAAATGTTTACCAAAATTAATAAAAATACAGTACAACATAGATACTGTTAATTTGTAGTTTTCTAAATCAATATGTTGCCTGCAAGTCTGATACCATTGTTCCAGGACAATGGTGTCAAACTCAGAAAGAAACAGAGGCCATCGAACCATGAACATGGGCCATCACTGAATATAAGGGACATCTATAAAATGAGGTCTCTTTAAAAGGAGAAAAAAATGTATGTATTCACTGAAGAATTACACAGATTATAGGACACACTTAGGTTTGTTTTTTACAAGCCAGACTTGGGGGAAAAAGTGTGACCTGTCATCTGACCAATCACTGTTATTTGTTATCACTTTTCCTGGAATAGAAAACATTAATAGAGTTCTGATGAGCTCTGAAAACTGACCTGTCAAAGTATCTTCAGTTTATTTTGACCACATACTGACTTAGAAAACCACATAGTAATATTATCTGTATTCTATTGTATTTTTATTTATTGAATATTTACCATTTACATTTAATCTGGTTTTGGCAGCTGTAGTGAACATTGCAGGCCTTCAGGGCTGGGCTTTTGACATTTCTGCTCTAGAAACATAGTTGATCATTGCATTGATCAGAGTTTTTAATTCTTTCAGAATGGCTCATTTTTACATTGTTTTTATTGCATAAATTGTTCTCCTGTTTCTTCTTACTTTACTCTCCATCAGTTCATACACATCTTTCCTAGTTTTTCTGAAACTTTTTCCTCAGTTTTGTCTTACAAGACAATGGTATTTCATCACATTTTTATACCATAATTTATTCAGCCATTCTCCAATTTATGGACATCCCTTTAGTTTCTAATTCTTTGTCACTGAAAAAAGAGCTACTATACATTTTTTTTTTTTGTACATATAGGCTCTTTTATTCCTTCTTTCATCTTGTGGGGTGTAGGTCTAGTTAGTGGTATTGCTGGGTCAAAGGGAATGCAGTTTTGTAACTTCTGGGGCATTATTCCAGATTACTTTCCAGAATGGCTGAACCATTCTTTAGCATCAATGTGTCTATTTTCCCATAGCCACTCAAATATTTGGCATTTTCTATTTTTGTCAACTCTTCCACTCTTCTGGGTGTGAGGAACCTCAGACTCATCTTAATTTGCATTTCTCTAATTATTACTTATTTGGAGAATTTTTTTAATATGGATATTGGTAGCTTGGATTTCCTCTGAAAATTTCTTGTTTATATCCTTTGACCATGTATCAACTAGAGAATGATTTTTAGATGAGTCTTGGGGGAAAATGGGTTCCAAGAGGTGGAGGTGGGGAAGGAGTGTATTCTAAGCTTAGGCACAGCCACAGTGGAAAGGTACGGAAGTGAGAGATGGTATATCAGTATATTTATAATGAGGGTGAGGAAAGAAGTTTTAGAAGACTGGCAAAGTGGTAAGGACATTTAAATGTAAAACAGAGGAGTTAATATTTGATCCTGGAGGCCATAGATGTCCTGTATATCATAAAAAATATATTTTTCTCCCTACAAGGTCACTCTGATTTCCAGTAGAATTATTTTTTCATTTCATTTTTTAATTAGCATTAATCTTCTCTGCTATTCCCCCAACACCCCTGGAAAAAAATAAAAAAACAAACACTTGTAACAAATATGCATAATTAAGCAAAAAAAATATCCAACATTGACTGTGTCTGAAAATATATGTCTCATTCTGCCTCTTGAATCCATCACCTCTGTGTCAGGAGATGAAAAGCATATATCATCATCAGTCCCTTGAGATAATGATTAGTCATCCTTATAGCTTTCAAAGTTGTTGACTTTTACAATGTTGTTATTGCATAAATTGTTTTCTTAGTTCTGTTTACTTCATTCTATATCAATTCATATACATCTTCCTAGGTTTCCCTTTCATCAACTATTATAGCACAAATGTTGCGTTATATTCATATACCATAATAGCTTAAGCCATATCCCAATCTATAGGCACCCCTGTAGTTTCCAATTTTTTTCCACTACAAAAAAACCTGCTATAAATATTTTTGTACTTATGGGTTCTTTTCCTCTTTGGTGAATAGGTCCAGTAGCGGAATTGCTGGGTCAAGGATATGCATAGTTTAGTGATTTTGGGGCATAGATTCAAACTGCTTTCTAGGATGGCTATACCAGTTCAAGTTCTACAAGTAGTGCATTCATGTGCCTTTTTCCTCACAGCATACCAGTAGAATTTCACCAACTATCTTGCTATACCAGGTTTTGCAAGAAAATATTTTGTTGAAAAATAGAAGAAATACAAATGGTTTTGGGTATGATGTCTTCATTAAATTTAGTGTGGCATATTTTGCTCAGTCTGAAATTAATTCAACTTCAAACAGCTCAAAGTAAAGGAGTTGATTAGATATATTTTAACACAGGAGCATCCTTCTTAGATTGAAAAATTACATTCATCTAGAGAATGTAAAAAATGATATTCTTCTACTTTATTTAAATTGGGTGGAATTAAAAGAAAAATAAGGGAAAATTATTCAGACCCATAAATTAATTATGTTACCTTACATATAACCCACATTTTTTTTTATCCTAAAAAAAGCTATGGCAGAGACATTTTCCTCATTTTCAGAAGTCCGCAGCTCTGCTGTTTTTCCACATACTTACCTTATGCATAAGAGAAAGTTTGATTATTTACAACAGCGATTTTTCAGGTTTTTCACTTACCCCCTGCTTTGGGCACTGGGCTAAACTTAAATCCTCTTACAACTTTCACAGTTTTTCTTAACTGAAGTTTATCCTCCAGCCCATGAGTTTTTTTCTTTTCCATTTTATTTCCAGGATTCTGATACTCTCTCATCACAACAGACTCTTGTTATTTAAAAAAATAAATATTGTTCGTCATTTAACTGTACAATCTATTAATGTTCTGTCTGTTTTGAGTATTTTTTAAATAGATAAAGCATATTCTTAATAAAATAAAAAAATCATACTGTTGGGTTTAGTTTTGGAGATAATTTTTTTACTGGGGTATTTTCACTTAGGGAAAACAGTTGAAAGTTCATTCAGGCTTTAAACTTTTGGTTGGTATAATAGAGGCTCAAGGCCAGCAGAGTGTGCTGTTGATGTTCAGATAGAGTCTTTTTTTTTTTTTTTAAACTTTGCTGACTTGGAGAGAGGCTTCTTGCTATTTCCTCATTGATGAAATGAAAGCATTGGAAGAGACCTTAGAGATCATCTAGTTCTGGGTGGGAGGCTGGAGTGGGTTTCAACATTAATTCTAGCATTCCAAAAAAAAACCCAGCTAAGTTGAATCTTACAAATCATTTTTTAGTGATTCTGAATCATGTCCTCTAAAAATGTTAGGACTTGGATAAGATATGTTGATTTTTGAACTGTCATAGGACACACTATGGAGTAGGGCCCTTTTTTCAAAAGGAGGCTTTGGGTTAGGTGGTTTTTGAATCAGTGGAGTTTAAGGAACATTTAAACTACTATCTTATTATCATCACATCTTTCAACCTGCTTTGTCAGTTAAATGAGGAATGATACTAGTGTTTATACTGGTGACTTAGCAAGGCAATATTAAACCTAGTTTTACCCCCCAGTACCACAAAGCAAATTATTTTAGCACTTTTCTGTGGCATTTTGCTTATTTACACAGACTGATCACTCTGACTAGAGGCCAAAAAGTGATTTCAAGTTATTGCTTAGTTTAAAACGAGTTTCAGAAGTAGCTTCTGAATTCATCCTTCCTCTTTGGAATTAGAGCTATTTGCATGGGGAAAGATAGTCTGTTGTTTGGTGGGGGATAGTAATAGTGTCACTTATCACAATTGGTTTATACTGCCAGCTGGCTTAAGAATTTTATGAATAAAGGCATATAGTAGCTTAAATGATCAATTAAAATAGGTTTAAAGAAATTGCTGACAAGCACTTTTCTTTTCTTTTTGCGGGGCAATAAGGGGTAAGTGACTTGCCCAGAGTCACACAGCTAGTAAATGTCAAGTGTCTTATGTCAGATTTGAACTCAGGTACTCCTGAATCCAGGGCCTGTGCTTTATCCACTGTGCCACCTAGCTGCCCCAAGCACTTTTCTATAAAGGTTTGTAATGGAAATGTAGTGTTATATTAACAATATATAGCATGGCAAAATAGCTCATTGAAAAATATCTCTCTCAGAGATTTGTGACTTCAGATGTTTTGTGTATTTTATCAGCCTAAAAAGATAAAAGGCAACCTTCTTTGAGTTATTCAGCTTTTTTTTTTTTTTTTAGTTTTTTCTTTTTTTCTTTTTCAGTGAGGCAATTGGGGTTAAGTGACTTGCCCAGGGTCACACAGCTAGTAAGTGTGTGTTAAGTGTCTGAGGCCGGATTTGAACTCAGGTACTCCTGACTCCAGGGCTGGTGCTCTATCCACTGTGCCACCTAGCTGCCCCTATTCAGCTTATTTTTTACCTTTAAGCAAGTTACCTTGCTTAATGTTGTTACATCAAAAGCAGGGGGGCAGCTAGGTGGTGCAGTGGATAGAGCACTGGCCCTGGATTCAGGAATACCTGAGTTCAAATCCAGCCTCAGACACTTGACACTTACTAGCTGTGTGACCCTGGGCAAACACTTAACCCCCATTGCCCCGCAAAAACAAAACAAAACAAACAAAAAGACCCACCAAAAGCAGCAGGGTCAAATTTGGTCCTTCTGAAAGGCTAATCTTGGAATGTAAGCCATTTCACAATTCTAACAATTGGAGTGACGCCACCTGCTGGAGAGCTACTGTAGGAAAGCTCCGCCATGAGGAGAAGGCGTCTGAGGGCAAGCCATGTGGCTTGGGAGGTCAATTCCTGGTGTCAGGAAGTGATGTTTGCTCGTGGGTACTGTCTATCAAAGCTACCAGCCAATTAGCTTGGAACTGGGGTGGGGGTGGGGATGGGCTGTTTCGGTTTTCGAGGAGAGGCTTCTGGGAGGAAGAAGGAAGCGTTGGGTCTTTTTTGTTCCTGACCTTGCCATGGCAGGTCGGTTGGGGTCTCTTAGAAATAGTTAGATTTTTACTTTTCTCTCTGATCATTAGATGCTAATGCTCTTTAATAAATACTTAAAAGTCTAAACTCTTGCTAAAGCTTCTAATTTATTGGCGACCACTCATTAGATTCTTAGACAATATAGTGTAAAGTTGCTATCTAGCTATACTGTCTAAAATATCTAATGAATGGTCGCCAATAAATTAGAAGCTTTAGCAAGAGTTTAGACTTTTAAGCATTTATTAAGGAGAATAAGAATTTGGTGAAGAGAGAGAAAAAGAGGCCTAGATTCAGGTATCTATCTCAGGTATCTATCTCCAGCTCCTCTCCCCCCTGAAGTCCTCATGAAAGAGAATAAGCCTCGCCCCTCCTTCATCCCACAAGCCTCCTGTGAAACTGGGAACATCCCATCCACACACGCGCACACACCTCCAAGCTAATTGGCTGGTAGCTTTGATAGACGGTACCCACGAGCAAACGTCACTTCCTGACACTAGGAACTGACCTCCCAAGCCACCTGGCATGCCCTCAGATGCCTTCTCCTCATGGCGGAGCTTTCCTACAGTAACTCTCCAGCAGGTGGCATCACTCCAATTTTTACAATAGCTAGATAGTAACTTTACACAATTGCCTATTTATTTTTTGTTCTGGTTTATTAGAAGGCCAGAAAAGAAAACCAGAGGTTGAGTTATATGGTAGGTTGATACAAAAATTGAGAGAATATTGTAGTATAGCTATTATAATTGATGATTTAGAAAAGATGAATCCAAATAATGTAAGTACTGGTGGAGAGAAGCAGAAACAATTTTGAATTAACTAGAAACCATCATTTCCTCAAAAATGTACCTTCTTCCTCATGTTTCTTAGATGTTTTTCTCTGCATGTGCCATTTTTAAAGCAAGAGGAACAGGATTCAAAAGCAATGATAATACATATGCCTTACTTTTTATTTCATTAGATACATTTTTATAGCTTTGTATTAGAATGTTACAAGATAGAGGTATACTAAAATGATTTGTGGCTATCTAGCGTTCATATGAATTTTATAGCAGAGTGTTAGGTGATTGTTGGATTTGCTAATTATTCCTCACAACCATACTGCCACATGAAATCTTAAATTTCAGTGTCTTTGAACCACTACTCCCTGTGTATTTCTGAGTGATTTTCAGGCATTTAAAGCAAACACTGGTTGACTGGTTGATGGATAATCAATTTTAGTGAATGAGAAAGGGAAAACCTGTTTTAAAAAAGTATTAGTGGGGCAGCTAGGTGGCACAGTGGATAGAGCACCAGCCCTGGAGTCAGGAGTACCTGAGTTCAAATCCGGCCTCAGACACTTAACACTTACTAGCTGTGTGACCCTGGGCAAGTCACTTAACTCCAATTGCCTCACTAAAAAAAAAAAAAATAAAAAAAAAAAAAGTATTAGTCTTGGGATGTGATATCAGTTAATGATTCATTTGTTTTACATTGCATTAGGTTGATACCCCCCTTACCCCCAGGCTGCTAGCTAGCCTAGTTGGGTCTTATGTAGATCATAGAGCTTAAAGAGGGATCTGTTTAGAGACCCTCTCCCCTGTACTTGATGAGTGGAACCTTCCTATTTGTATTGTAGGTTGGGGGGGGCAGCTAGGTGGCACAGTGGATAAAGCACTGGCCCTGGAGTCAGGAGGACCTGAGTTCAAATCCAGCCTCAAACACTTGACACTTACTGACTGTGTGACGCCCCCCCCCCCCCCCCCCCCCCGCCCAGTGTATTGTAGGTTGGACAAGCAGTAAACCAGTAAGTAACTTGAGACTCTGATTAGTTCTGGCTTGACTTTATTATTGTTATTTTTTTAGTATTGATGCATAAAGAATTTTAAGTACGTTGGCTACTTAATTTTTTAATAATACAGTTGTATGTTACTTTGTAAGTTTATATCATTGGTGTAGGTATTTCCTCTACCAATATAGATTGCAACCTCTCCATATTTCATTATTTATGTAAGCTGAAAAAGAGATCGTGGGGTGGCCAAAGTGATAATGAGCATCTCCGTTTGGCCTGGCAAGTCCTTGGGCAACAAACATTTAGCAACATCATAGCATCTACCAGAGCTTGTTGTGCCCTGCTGCCATAGCCTTTTGAGAACTCAGGATTAGCTCCACTCATCAGGATGAGACATCAGACTAGGACTTTATTGGTGCTAATGCATTTAGTGCATTTATAAGTTAATCATTGGTTAAGAGACAAGTATCAAGAGACACTTAATACTTTAACATCTATGAAACAATTGTTATCCAAAATCAGGCCCCTGATTTGAAATACCTTTTCTGTCTGTGAATTTTAAACTAAGTAGGATTGTTCATTATAAATGGAAGTTAAATGCTTATGGCTTTTTTGGCAGCCCTAGATATCACTGCCATTTACAATACCCCCTAGGGATGTTATTTATGGTGCCTCAGGGAGTCAGGTGGTGCCTTAGTGCACAGATTGTTGGGCCTGGAGTCAGGAAGACCTGAGTTCAAATCCAGCCTTAGAAACTTACTAGCTGTGTGTCCCTGAACAAGTCACTTTTTTCTTTTTGCTCCAGTTTCCTCATCTGTAAAATGAGAATAATAACAGCACCTAACAGTATTTTATTATTTTCTAGTTACATGTGGAAATAGTTTTCAACATTTGTTTTTATAAGATTTCTAGTTTCAAATTTTTCTCCCTCCCTCCTCTCCCTGTCCCCTATATGTACAATCTTCTGTGTTATTTTTAACACTAGCAAGAAAGGCAAAAAGTTGCAGTATTAAATATCTACTAAAAACAGCCCTTTCCTCCACTATGGAGATGGAAGAATACTTACTTTGAAAGATCTGTGATTCTATCATGTTGGTGCTTCCTTCATGGATACTGGCCACCCCCCTGCCCCCTCTTCCCCACCATGTTTTCTAATCATATGAGACTATAGTCCATATTTTTTATAATGCTCCTTGGAGATTCTGCCCCACACACTGGGCTGTTTTTCTTTCATTATCTTCCTGTTGATTTCACCTTTGCAACATCTCTTATAGGGCCCCTTCTATCTTCTGATGCTGCCCTTTGATACAGGCCCTCATCACCTCTTGCCTGAACTATCTCAGTAGCCTGCTGGTGGGTCTGCCTACCTCAAGTCTGTCTCCACTTCAATCCATCTTCATTCAGCCACTAAAGTGATTTTTCTGAAGTTCAGGTCCAACCATGTCAGTAAATTCCAGTGGCTCCCTATCACTTCCTGAATCAAATACAAAATGGTCTAGCTGGCATTCAAAGCCCTTTATAACCTAGCCTCAGCCTACCAGTCTTCTTACACCTTTACTCCCTGCCAGAAATGCTTTGAACCAGTGATAGTGGCCTTCTGTCTGTTCCACATACAAGACACTGCATCTCTCTCTGTACCCCCCTGCCTGAAAGGCTCTCCCTTCTCAACTCCTTCTATTGGCTTTTTTGGCTTCCTTTAAGTTCTGACTGAAATCCCATTTTTTACATGAAGCCTTTCTCAACTCCTCTCAATTCTAGTGCCTTCATTCCATTAATTTTTTTTGTATTTATTGGTTTGTTGTCTCTCCTATTAGATTGTGAGCTCTTCAAGAACACGGACTTGTCTTTTGCTTCTTTTTACATCTGCAGTGCTTAGCATCTTGCCTAGGCACTTAATAATTGTTTATTGGTTGGTTGATTGTCTGGGAGTGGATATCGTGTTTCATCATTGGAATTGGGATTGTGGTTGGTCATTGCATTGATCAGGGTTCTTATGTCTTTCACAAGTTTTTTTTTTCTTTTATAAAGTTGTTATTGCATAAGTTGTTCTTCTGGTTCTGCTCACTTTACTCTGCATCAGTTCATACAAATTGCAGATTTCTCTGGATCTATCCTTTTTTTGGGGTGGGGGGGGCAATTGGGGTTAAGTGACTTGCCCAGGGTCACACAGCCAGCAAGTGTTAAGTGTCTGAGGCCAGACTTGAACTCAGGTACTCCTGACTCCAGGGCCGGTGTTCTATCCACTGCGCCATCTAGCTGCCCCTGGACCTATCCTTTTTATCTTGTCATCGGGCACAATAGTGTTTCTTTTTTTTTTTTTTTTAAGGGCAACGGGGGTTAAGTGACTTGCCCAGGGTCACACAGCTAGTAAGTGTCAAGTGTCTGAGGCCGGATTTGAACTCAGGTACTCCTGAATCCAGGGCTGGTGCTTTATCCACTGTGCCACCTAGCCTCCCCACAATAGTGTTTCATTACATCAACATACCATTATTTGTTTAGCCAGTCTCCAATTTATAGGCACTTCATTTGATTTCAATTCTTTGCTACTATGAAAAGAGCTGTTATAAATCTTTTTATCCATACGAGTCCTTTTCTTCCTTATATCTCTTTATTATAGTAGAAGTATTACTGTGGGGCAGCTAGGTGGCGCAGTGGATAGAGCACTGACCCTGGAGTCAGGAGTACCTGAGTTCAAATCCGGCCTCAGACACTTAATACTTACTAGCTGTGTGACCCTGGGCAAGTCACTTAACCCCAATTGCCTCACTAAAAAAAAAAAAAAGAAGAAGTATTCCTGGGTCAAACAGTTAAGTAACTTTTGAAGTATAGTTTTCCTAACTGCTTTCCAGAATGATTGGACTAATGTACAATTCCACTAGTTGTAAGAAAATGATTAAAATTTATAAGAAAAAGAGCTATTCCTCAATTGGTCAAAGGAAATGAATAGGCAGTTTTCTGAGGAATTATCTATCCAAGCCTTCAATAGCCACTTGAAAAAAATTTTCGAATCTAATAATTAGAGAAATGCAAATTAAGGCAAGTCTGAGGTTCCACCTACCAGCCATTAAATTGACAAAAAAGGACAATTACCCCAGGCAGGCTCTTGGTGTTATAGCTTTTCTGGCCTTGATCCAACTTAGGATAAGAGTGCAAAGGCAGGTACCACAGTAGAGTTAGCTGACTACATTGGTTTTTATGTTTTCTAGTGGCATAAGCCAGTGTTGAATCATTCAACTGTTTTTACCATTTTAATTTTGTTCCTAAGCCAAGCATTATAGAGCATTCTGATAAGTAGACAAGCATTATAGAGTTCTTCATTGTCTCTCAGATGAAGGCATTTTCTTGCATCATGTGATATACTATCCAGACACATGAGGGAAGATAGGTATTATATCAAATAACATTTGCCTTGGGGTTGGAAGGTTTATCTAGATCAGATGAGGGATGCAATCCTAGAAAGCTGCAATTCCAGGAAATAGTAGGCTGGGTATCTATGAGTAGAGGGCATACTGAGTCATGAAATCGTTTATGTAATGTATGTTACAGAGGTCTCGAGTGGCCATGTCTCATGTCACTATTGCTTGGTAATCTTTTTGGTCATATGTAGTTGACATTCCCCTTGCCTGCATCCTATTAGCAGCAACATGTGTTCCAGATTTTTTGTATAAAATGAGCATAACGTTATCTGTGCCACAATTGTGCCACTAACTAGCTTTGTGATTTGGTACAGCTCACTGGCCTTCTCACAATCTTATTTTCTTTTTACTGCACCACCATGCTTTTCAAACCCCGTCACTTTGCAAATAAAAAATGCTAGATGTTGAGTCAGAAGAACTGGATTTGAATTCTGACTCTGCCACTTTGTAACCCTGGAAAAGTCACTCAACATGTCTGGATCTCAGTTTCCTCACTTATAAAATGAAGGGGTGAGCTAAGAAACCTCCAACACCTCTTCCAACTCTAATTTATGATTGTGTGATCTAGTCAACTAGGTGATTTCTGACTGTATATGTATATGTGTGTATATATACATATATACACATACATATATATGTATACACACATTTATATATATATATTTTGGGGGGGGCAGTAAGGGTTAAGTGATTTGCCTAGGGTCACACAGCTAGTAAGTGTCAAGTATCTGGGGTCAAATTTGAATTCAGGTCCTCCTGAATCTAGGGCCGGTGCTTTATCCACTGCGCCACCTAGCTGTCCCTCAACTAGGTGATGTCCAAGGTATCCTCCACCTTTAAAATGTCATGCTATTAAGCCCCTTAACTCTATTCTTTTTCCTCCTCTTACTCTCAGGAGGTAACTATACTTCCTACTTTATTGAAATTGAGACCATCTCAAATGAGTTCCTCCAGCTTAATGCTATTTCAAAATTTATCAGATTTATTATTTCTCCTCCATTCCTGTTCCATGATTTTCCTCCTAAATCTGGCCATTCTTGATTTCCTATTTCTGTTTAAAGTTTTCAGGTCACACAGGTACACAGTTTTAGAGTTATTCTAAACTCTTCATTATGACTCACCTCCCAAATCCCAAATCTAACCATTATTGTGATTTCTCTTTCAATGGCATTTCTTGCCATCTGTCACCTTCTCTCCACTCACATGACCACCATCCTAGTACAGGCCCTAATCACCTCTCACTCAGAATTTGCAATAGTTTCCTAGTTGGTCTCTGTGTTGCCACTCTTCTCCCTTTTCATTCTCCAAACAGTTGCCAACATAATCTTCCTAAAGCATAGGATTAGCCATGTCATTTCCATACTCAAGAATATTTAGTCACTTTCTACTTGTTGTTGTTTAGTTGTGTCTGAATCTTTGTGACCTCATTTGGGGTTTTCTTAGTAAAGAAACTGGAGTGGTTTACCATTTCCATCTCCAGCTCATTTTATAGATGAGGAGCTGAGGCAAACAGGGTGAAGTGACTTGCCCAGGGTCACACAACTAGTAAGTGTCTAAGGCCACATTTGAACTCAGGAAGATGAGTCTTCCTCATTCCAAGCTCAGTGCTCTATCCACTGTACCACCCAGGTGCCTCACTCTCTATTACTTCTAGGTAAAATACAAACTCTTCAGCTTCCTTTTTTCCCTCAGGTACTGGAGTAAAAAAAGAGAGAAGGGGAGATGATGTAAAGGAATTTCAGGTGGAAAGTAGGGGAAAAGGGGAGCTCATGATGGATGGCCTCTTTTCTTTCTCTCTTTCTTTCTTTCTTTCTTTCTTTCTTTCTTTCTTTCTTTCTTTCTTTCTTTCTTTCTTTCTTTCTTTCTTTCTTTCTTTCTTTGCAGGGCACTGAGAGTTAAATGACGTGCCCAGGGTCATACAGCTAGTAAGTGTCAAGTGTTTGAGGCCGGATTTGAACTCAGGTCCTCCTGAATCCAGGGCCAGTGCTTTATCCACTGCGCAACTAGCTGCCCCTATGGCCTCTTTTCTTAGTAAAGTTCCTCTGTAAAGAGAGTGGAGAGCATGGCATAGGAGGCTGGAGGAGAGAAGAGAATATTTCAAATTGCTATAGTGGAGAACATGGAAGAATCAATCAGGGAAGAAAAAAAGATTGTCACCAAACAGTGAGGGTGCTTGTGGAGATTAGATAACATATATTTGTACTGGTCCCAGGCAGCTTGGTTGCATGACTGTGTTCAGCACTACTGCAAGTAAGGGCAGTCAGGGCAGATGGTGGGGGTAACCTAGGCTTGGGGTTTTGGCAGTTCTGGGAAAAGTTTGAATATTTTTTCTTTTTGAAATGATTAAGGTTTTTTTTCTTCTTGTCTGTAGTACTCATTAATTTTTCTTCACATTGCCATCAGTGCCCAGATGGTTCCTTTCTAGCAAAATGCTTTGAAATAACTTTTGGCTTCTAGATAATTATACTGAATGTCTTTTATTTATATAATAATGTAAATAGATTAAGAAAAGCAAATCAATCAGCAACTACCATATTCTTGATGATACAGTGAAACAAATACTGGTGTTTTAATTTTGAAAAGAAGCATTTAAATTAGTACCATATAGACCCAATTTATAATAATTCTAACTTTTGAGCTCCTGCACATTGCCAAATGTGGAGAAACATTACTAACATAAAACACTAGGATACCAATCTGATCTCATTTTCATTACTTTGCTATTTCTGAAATTATAGTATAGTATATTGTTCTTGAATAGGAATACAAGCGTGAAAGCCATTGTACTAGCTTAATTCATTATTTTTAGGGCATATTATAAGAATATATTCATGCCCTCTTATATAGTGAGTACAGAAAAGGGAGGGAGTAAGTATTTGTTGAGTGTCTACTATGTGCTGGTCATTGTGCTAAGGACTTTACAAATATTATCTTGTTTGATCCTTCACAGCAACTCTGTGAGGTAGGTGCTCTTGTTATCCTCATCATACAGTTGAGGAAATTAAGGCAGACAAAGGTTAAGTGACTTGCTCAGAGTCGCTTAGTAAGTGTTGAGCTACGTTCTTGGCATATATGATATATATTTATTATTGAATATATTTTAAACAATAGGCTTCTTTGCAACCTTAGAGACCAGCTGGGAGGCAGTTGCAATAACTTAAGTGAGAGGGGATGAGGGCGTAAAGAAGGTGGTGACCATTTGAGTGGAGAGAATGAGATGAGTGTGAAGGTAACTTGGTACTTGATTAGATATGATGGATCAGGGACAGTGAAGAGGCAAGGATGACTCCAAAGTTGGAAATCCCAGATGACTGTAAGAATGATATCTCAGTAGTAGTGAAATTTCAGGAAATGGGGAGGTTGGAAGGGAAAGTTAGTGTGAGTTTCTCTTGGATATGTTGATTCTTTTTCATGGTACAGCCCTCCCTGACTTTTGTAGGGTTACAGCAGTAAAGCACAAGTTCTGACAGATACTGCCAAGATGGAGATACTTTGAGCATGGGCCCCGTGATGGATTTTTTGTCTTTTATCTCAGGCCCCATTTAGGTCCAGATTAGCAAAAGGTAGGGTAATATATTTTTTTGGCTGCAGCAACTCTCAAAAACCACCAACTAAATTGTAAAAAGAGGGACAACAGTCTCTTTTGGTAAAAGGAGTACCCCCACTGATGAAATCATGGATTCTTAAAGTGTTGAAGTATTACCTACTACTGTATCTTTTTTTTTTTTTAGTGAGGCAATTAGGGTTAAGTGACTTGCCCAGGATCACACAGCTATTAAGTGTTAAGTGTCTGAGGTCGGATTTGAACTCAGGTCCTCCTAACTCCAGGGCTGGTGCTTTATCCACTACTCCACCTAGCTGCCCCACTCATGTGTAATATTAAACTCGAGAGACACAGAAGTAATAATAAGTGTAGTATCATTTTAGGATTAGAAGTAAGCTTTGGTAGAATGGTAGACTAGAATGTGGTAGAATGAATATGTAATGTGCATATTTATATTCAGTAATATCCACTCCCATTTATATAGTACCATATGATTTACAAAACTTTCCTCACAGTTATCAGTTCCATTTTTTCATATCCCACTCCTTTTGGTGTATGGAAGGAACACTTGATAATCAGGAGACCTAGGTTCTAGTCCTAGTTCTTCAGATACTGGCTGGAGGGAAACCAAGGCACAGAAAGAGGAAACAATCTGCCCAGCTGGAGAGACCTGAGGATCATCACTTTCCTGCTCTGGGCCTCAGTTTCATAATTTGTGGAGTAAGGGTTTGGACAAGATCTTCTCTAATTCCTTTATATTCTGACATTGTCTGAGTGTATGAGGTGATTGTAAAGAGGGGCTTTGCCCATGGAAAAATCCATCGAAGTAACAAATCTTATTTCTATAAGTAAGGATGTACTGTTTGAAGTTATGCATTTCCAGTTTTGTAAATAAAAAGCAATCTTGTTCTATTTGAATACTTGCCCTTATGAACATTTTCAAGTTAACAAATAGTGGGGATTTTTTTGTTGTTGCTGCTGTGGGGAGAGGAGGTTGGTTCTATTGTCCTTTTTATTATCTTGCCAGAAGGGAATGGACTGATTGCTATGTGGTGTGCTTGAGATAGTTAATTAGCATTTCTGTTCCAAGACTTTTGAAAGTTGAAAACTGTTATTATCAGTAAAGGACTGAAGTACATATTGCGTGCTGGAGAAAGCACACACATGGACATTATGTTCTCAGAGAGCTTGCAAAATAAGTGGAAACAAGACAGAAACCAAACTAAATCAGGATACAGTCACACACACACACATTGTGGTGGCCTCAGGCAGAAAGAGGTGACTGCTAGAAAAAGCAAAAGCCTTTTTTCCACTTTTGGCAGGAGATAGCTGAATATGGTCTCAGAGACTATTAATGGAAAAGTGCCTGTGTGTAGATGGACCCTGTATTCTGACATTTCTTTTTCTGGGTCTTGCTAGTCAGCTGGAAAATCTCTGGCAGAAAAGAATGGAGAGAGCAGAGAGTGCCTGGAAGACTGGGCTTCTTCTCCCAATGTTTCATCATCACCTTTCCGAGACCTAGGTATTGTTTTTTTCTGTGCTGAGAGATGTTCTCTCCAGGTATTACTGCGTATACAGTGTAGTGTGAACAGGACTGCTGGAAAATGTACCACTTCTCTTTTGTAGCCAGATAAAGAATTTTAAAAATACCTACCATCCCATAATATCTTTAGTAAGCAGACAGAATTTTAATATGCCTCAACATTATTTGGATTCAGTTTTTGACAGAGAGCTGTCTACTCTTATCTTGGGACTGTGACAAATATAAACATAAACACTGTCGATGTTTCCATGAAAAGGAGCATTGCACAAGTTATATAAAAGTCACATAGTGTGACTTTTGCCAGTCTCCTACAATTACTTGCCAGCTTCTGAGATGAGTTAATATCAGAAAAGAAGATTGGTGTATTAGGAAGAACCATACTTTTTTTTGGGAAGACCTGAGTTATTATTCAAGTTCAGTCCTTATTAGCTGGACAGATTGTTTTGTCTTTCTGTGCCTTGGTTTCCCTCTTTTTAATGGAGGTAATAATATAATTGTGTAACTTACTTCTGGTGGTTGTGAAAAAAATGCTTTTCAATCCTTAAGATGTTGTGCAAATGTGAGTTAGTAATATCTTCGGTCATTAGGTTTTTTGTTGTTGTTGTTGTTGTTGTTGTTGTTTGTTTTGTTTTTTTTTTGCTGAGGTTAATTGGGGTTAAGTGACTTGCCCAGGGTCACACAGCTAGTAAGTATTAAGTGTCTGAGGCCAGATTTGAACTCAGGTCCTCCTGAATACAGGGCCAGTACTCTATCCACTGTGTCACCTAGCTGCCCCTGTCATTAGGTTTTTTTGTCTTTCATTTTCTTTTTTTTAATTATTTAAAATTTTTTTAATAATAAGAGTTTTTAAATTTTTTTCTAGTTACATGTAGAGATAGTTTTCTTTTTTAAAAAATTAATAAAGTATTTTATTTTTTCCCCGTTACATGTAAAGATATTTCTCAACTTTTGTTTATACAGGCTTTCCAATTTCAGATTTTTCTCCCTCCCTCCCCTCCCTCCCTCCTCTCCTAGACAGCAGGTAATCTGATATAGGTTATATATATATATACACACACACACACATAATAACATTAATCCTATTTCTGCATTAGTCATGTTATAAGAGAAAAATCAGAGCAATGATGAAAAACCTCAAAATAGAAAAAACAACAGCACCAAAAACAAAAGAAATAGTATGGTTCATTCAGCATCTATACTCCACAGTTCTTTTTTTTTTTCTTGGATTTGGAGATCCTCTTCTATCATGAGTTCCCTGGAACTCTTCTGTACCATTGCATTGGTGAGAAGAATATAGTCCATCACAGTAGATCAACACTCAGTGTTGATGATACTGTGTACAATGTTCTTCTGGTTCTGCTCATCTCACTCATCAGCCCATGCAAGACCCTCCAGGTTTCTCTGAACTCCTCCTGCTCATCATTTCTTACAGCACAATAGTATTCCATTGTATTCATATACCATAACTTGTCCAGCCATTCCCCAATTGATGGGCATCCCCTCAACTTCTAATTCCTTGCCACCACATAAAGAGCAGCTATAAATATTTTTGTACATGTGGGTCCCTTTCCCCTTTCCATGATTTCTTTGGGAAAAAGACCCCAAAGTGGTATTGCTGGGTCAAAGGGTATGGACAGCTTTTTCGCCCTTTGGGCATAATTCCAAATTGCTCTCCAGAATGGTTGGATCAGTTCACAGCTCCACCAACAACCCTGTCATTAGTTTTGAAGCTGCTATATAGTATTTTTTTTTTTTTTGGTGAGGCAATTGGGGTTGTGACTTGCCCAGACTCACACAGCTAGTAAGTGTTAAGTGTCTGAGGCTGGATTTGAACTCAGGTCCTCCTGAATCCAGGGCCAGTGCTCTATCCACTGCACCACCTAGCTGTCCCCTGCTATATAGTATTTTAACTAAGTTCAATTTATAGCATTTGGGTCAGTATGCAGAGGGAGAGGTAGCAGGATTTTGTAGCTGTTTTAAATGTCTGGTACAAAGGGGAAAGAAAAAAATCTTTTACTGGATCAAACTCTACAAAGTAGTCTCAAGTTAGTAATGCTAATAATAGCTAACATTTATATAGTGCGTACTTACTATGTGCCAGGCACTGTGCTAAATACACACACACTCTCTCTCTCTCTTTTTTTCTTTTTTTTTTTTGTGGGGCAATGAGAGTTAAGTGACTTGCCCAGGGTCACACAGCTAATAAGTGTCAAGTGTCTGAGGCTGGATTTGAACTCAGGTCCACCTGAATCCAAGGCTGGTGCTTTATCCACTACACCACCTAGGTGCCCCCATTTATTTATTGTTTTTGTTTTTGTTTTTGTTTTTTTGGTGAGGCAGTTGGGGTTAAGTGACTTGCGCAGGGTCACACAGCTAGTAAGTGTTAAGTGTCTGAGGTCGGATTTGAACTCAGGTCCTCCTGAATCCAAGGCCAGTGCTCTATTGCTCTATCCACTGTGCCATCTAGCTGCCCCAGTTGATTTTTATTTATATGTGATTTTTATTGTTAGTTATATTCTAATAATATTGTCAGTTATGTTTATGGTTTTCCTAATAGACCCTGGGTTCCTGGTATATATGACCCTGGCCTGGTCATAGTATGATATGTGGCTGTAGTCTCCTTGCTAATTGTGTTATACCATTAAAAAATGTCTCTAGAAAATTCACTTATGTTTTGGGTAGACTTAGTGTAAGTGGAATAAGTATATTAAAGTCAGTGCAAATGAGGAGAGAAAAAAGCAGCCAAACTAAGGAACCCCTGAAGTTTACCCAGTGCTTAGTTCAATGCCCGACACTCAGCAAGTGTCAGTTGTTGAGGAAAATGGTATAGTAAAATGAATCGCAAAGCCAAATGTATTTGTAGTTAGTTACTGCCTAGCAGTTGCTTAAGCTTTAACGTCTTAGGAGAATGGGAAGACAGACCCAAGGGACAAAAGCTCACTATAGGGAGTTGATCAGATTGCCCCCAAACAAGTCTCAGTAATATAATCCCCCTTTCCCTAGCAAAAGGAACACATGGTATTTGGGATGATTAAAACAGGTGTTAGATGTTGAAAGAATTGTCTAATTGATGATTCATATTTAAAATATGCAGACATTTTTACATGATAAAACAAATGATATATTGCAATAAATCCACCCATCTCTATAGATATTAAAAGAAAATATTAAAATAAATAACTGGAGCTTCACCCTTTGCCAGGGTTTTGAAACTGCAGCCATCTTGCACCTGTGTTATTATGTAAGTCACTCACTTAGAAAACCTAAGATGAGAACAGCTGAAAGAACAGGCATTCTTGAGTAGCAAGACGCACTAAACCTCCATCACCACCACTGTACTTGATGTTCCTGGCTAGAGAACAGGGATTTCATTGTGTCCTAGTGTAATCTAGGGCATCTCAGACTGCCTTTAAAGAGGGCAAAGCATAACCCTGCCAGCTCTCTGCTTAGTCTAACTTCAATCCCTTAGTAAAGTGATCAGCCGTTAATAGAATGACTGTAGATGAAGCGACATCATGAACAAGTGTCACTTTGGATTTTGATAATAAACAAATTTTTAGCAATTGGAGCTATTTTGATAGGATTTACAGGATTAAAAGTAATGTATCTCAATAATAGCAAAGATACATTAAAGGCACATATATTTGAGTCTTAGGCAGAAGGAAAGTAGTCCCAGTTTTGTTATGCTATACATCGAAGTAAAATGGTTTTTATAAGAATTTATATTAAATTTAGGCTTAACATCTCAGAGTTTTTTTTCTAGTTCATTACAGAACTAAGTGTTCAGAAAAATGGCGTATGCTCCTTTTTTTTTTTTTTTTTTTTGGTTGAGGCAATTGGGGTTAAGTGACTTGCCAAGGGTCACACAGCCAGTAAGTGTTAAGTGTCTGAGCCCGGATTTGAACTCAGGTCCTCCTGATTCCAGGGCCGGTGCTCTATCCACTGCGCCATCTAGCTGCCCCACATATGCTCCATTTTTGGACCAGGAAGGAAAAGAGTAGCTATCTTGGCATCTTAAATATCATCTTAAAATATTCTGATAAATTTTCATTTTCATTTTCTGAGTAATATTGTGGCAAGTGGACCTAAGGCCTTCCTTTTGATGTTTTAGAGAGAGAATGAATCATATAAGGATGTAACTTGAAAAATAGAAATATCTTAGATTTCAATAATAACCATTTCCTCAGCATTGTGTGAAATTTTCATTTGAAAAAGGATTCCTTTAGCCATTTTGGTTAATGACTTTTTCATAGGAGATGGATTTATGATAATAAAGGACATGATCTTTTTTTAAAGACCATCAGTCTTTTTTAATATATATCTTAAACCAGATAAAGGTAATTTATATAATGTTTCAGGGTTACAAAGTACTTTACATACATTATCTTGTGTGGGTCTCTGCAATAGTAAAAATATTGTTTTTTCTTGTTCAGTCATTTCAGTTGTGTCATGACCCCATTTGGGGTTTTCTTGGCAAAGATGCCAGAGTGGTTGGTCTTTTCCTTCTTCAGCTCATTTTACAGGTAAGGAAACTGAGGCAAACAGGGTTAAGTGAATTGCCCAGGTTTACACAGCTAGTAGGTGTTTGAGGTCAGATTTTAATTCACGGAGATGAGTCTTTCTGACTCTAGGGTCAGCACTATAGCCATTGCTTCACCCAGCTGCCCAGTTAAAATATTATAATTCCCATTTTATAGATGGGGGAACCGAAGCTATAGCTATCTATATGTCTGTCTATTTGCCTAGGTTTTTTTATAGTTACATGTATATACATATATCTGTGTTTACACACATATATAGCTGTCTCTCTACAGGAAAAAAAAAGCAATAATGTCAACAAAAGATAATCCACAAGTATTTATTAAGTACCAACTATGTACCTAATATATTCAGGGTCTGTTTATGTTCTATTACTACCCTTTCTTTGTTCCCGTCTAACTGCCATATTATTTTCAGATTAGGCATTATTGTTATTCTTAGAAAGAATTTTGCTTTCTGGGGTAATTGTGGGAATTTTATAACCCATAAAGCCCTGCTAAGGATTAGTAACTTTGGCTTGGATAGTGCATTCTTACCATCTTTGAACAAAATATTTATAATAGTCCATCAAAGAAAAAAGATTATATTTTAAATTGTATGTAATTCCCCATAAATTTTCTTTCAATTTTGCTATATGCTACATTTTCATAAATGTCTCTTTTACTTCTGCTTCCACTTTTCAGTTTTCCATTTGTTATGTTCAGCTCTTATGTTTGCTTTGGAGAGTTAGTCTGGACTATAAGATTGAGTACAGGCAGCTAGGTGGCTTAGTGGATAAAGCGCCGGCACTGGATTCAGGAAGACCTGAGTTCAAAACTGGGCCTCAGAAACTTGACACTAGCTGTGTGACCCTGGGCAAGTCACTTAACCCTCATTGCCTCACAAAATTAAAAAAAATAAAAGATTGAGTAACAAGATATAAAGTCAGAAGACCCTAGGTTCGAATCCTGCCTTAGACACTTATTTACTGTGTATTTCTGGGCAAGTCCTTTTAACAGAGGTTAGCTTCAGTTTCTTTATCTTTAAAATGGGGATAATAAAACCTACTTCATAGGGATGCTGAAAGGATCAAGTGAGATAATGTATGTAAAGTGCTTTTCAAACCTTATAGTTATAACTATAATAATACTATTAATAGTTATTATTATAGATCGTGGTTTAAAGAATGCGTTAGCCATTATTTAATTTAAAAAAGAAAAGACAAACATATCACATTTATTTATAAACTTATTTTTTCTGGTAAAAGTTCTTTGAGTTACAAATTCTCTCTCTCCTTTCAATCCCTGTCCCATCCACTGAGAAGGCAAGAAATATAATACCTATCATACATGTATTCACAAACTTCTTGATTTATAGTTTATCATTAAAAAAAAATAAAACCAAAACACTGGAAGGCCAGTGTCTCATTTGTGAACACTTTGGCCAGCTGGAAGGAAATGAAAATCAGAAGTGTGGAAGGCTATTTGTATTTCAAGGATATCAGCTGCAGTGGCTGTAATTAAGTAGTCTTTATTACTCCTTCCATAATAAATGAAAGTCTATCAGACTCAGCTCATGCCTCACCCTCTTGTAGGAGACCTTTCCTTTTGTTGTTACACCCAAAAGCTGTTGCCTTTCTTGCTTTTCAGCTATCCTATATACAGTTCTCCCTTACCATAAATGCACCATTTTGCAGACCTGCCCCCTGCCCCTCCCCTAGGGTGCTCCTTGTTTCCCTGTGCCCTTTGAGGCTCTTTGCCCTGCTGCCCCAGCTGCTTCAGCACTTGGGTCCCAACTACCCCTCTTCCCCTCCAGCCTCTTAATACCTATAAATGTATGCATCCTTTCCTCCATTCAAATATAAGTTCCCTGAAGGCAGAAACTGTTGCTTTTTCCTTGTACCTTCAGCACTGTACTTGGCACCTAGTAAGTGCTTAATAAATACTTACATCTAAAGTAGTCATGTGGGGAAAAAGAAAGGTAGAAAGTATGTTTGTTGATAACAAGAATAATGGACTGGAGAGTTAAATATTGGTTTGTGATCTGTTGATTGAAATGTTCCCATATTTTCTGTGACTTATCACTAGGTGAGTAGTTTTGTTCAGAAAGTGTATCTTTTATGATCAGTACTATAAGAATCTGCTTATTTGCAGATAGATTGTATCAGCCCAGGCCAAATAAGGAGAGCCATTTTTAGTGTCATGAAAATCATAGAGAATGTTAGCTCCGACTTGAGATAGGTAAAATGAGCAGACCCCAGCACAAGTGGGAACTATAGTTCTATTGTCTCTTCCTATGAAAAAAATGTTATTCAGAACCATAACATCTTACAATGGCTTAATTTTCTTTGCCATTCATGTTTCTTAAATGTTTTCTTTTTGTTTACATTATCTCTTTGCAATGACTCATCCACCCTGTCCCCCCATAGAAACCTACCATATAACCAGTTAATATAATCAAGCAAAACAAATCAACACATTGACTGAGTCTGAAAATATATACTTCCTTCTGCAAAATGGGTTCATTTTTGAAAGATATTTTGATTAAAGAAACATTGCTAGATTAGGATTCAGCAGAGATCTGGATTACTGGTCAATTTTGCCATTTCTAACTTTATAATATCTCTCCCATACTCTCCCACCCATTCACTTACACAGCCCTCTGTGTTCAGCCTCTCATTCAGCCTCTGTGTCTAGGGGCTCTTGTTATCCAATTATAAAACTAAGTTGAGAGCACAGAGGCTGAACTCTAGAAGTTCAGCCCTTTTCCATCTCTCCTAGATGACAGCAACAGCCTCCTTTTTGGTCTCCCTAATTCTTTGTACTCCAGTCTATTCTCCACATAGCTGCCAAAGTAATTTACTTAAAGTACAGGCCTAATCCTGTCAATTCCACTATTCAACAAACTCTACTAACTCCCTATTCAACTTCTTAAGTTGAAATTTAAACTCCTCTGTTTGACTATGAAAAATACTCTGTGAGGGCCAAAATTTGATATACGGAGCGTTATTTGGGTGACTCACCTTAATATTGGGGTCCCGGAAATAATGAGGGACCTTTTAGGTTCACCCTCCCCTATGAACTACCCTTTTTAGATATTTCTTGCAGACCAATAAGAAAGAAACCTCACAGCTTTAATTCACAGAAGGATCAGATTTTATTACTTGGGAATTAATTAAACAACAAAGGTGAAACTAATGAAAATCAAAGATAAGGAAGTAGGAAAAAAAGATACAGATAAATACTCTTTTTTTTTCTTTTGATTATTGCTTTTATTTTTTTTTTGTGAGGCAGTTGGGGTTAAGTGACTTGCCCAGGGTCACACAGCTAGTAAATATTAAGTGTCTGAGGCTGGATTTGAACTCAGGTCCTCCTGAATCCAGGGCCGGTGCTCTATCTACTGTGCCACCTAGTTGCCCCAGATAAATACTCTTAACTCTAACCTATGCAATCCCCAGACTGTTTCCAATTAAGCTAGTTCAAAGGAATTTAGGGTTTTCCATAATTAAGTCACCAACGCCTGGACAGTCTACAGTTGCAGGCCACTGGGAAAAAGCAGCCACTCAAGAGATAGAGAACTCACGCCACCACTGGAAGGGGAGCAGCCACCAGAGAGAGAGAGCACGTTCTGGAAGAGACCTAGCGTTCCAGAAGAGCCTCCACTTCCCTTCAGGGAATGTTCAATCTTTCCTCCTCCAAAAGGGGAGGTCCTTCAAAAACTGCCTATGGAGAGTTCTCCTTCTGACCTCAGTAGCATATGTAACCTCAGGGTGGGCCAGGTGTGGCCCCTCCCAAATGAGTCAGCTAAAAACTGCAATAATAATTTTATCACAAATAATTTTTACCACATTCCCCCCTTTGTTTCTTTGGAAAACACATATAGGTTTGCTCTATGAAAGAGCCAGAAATAACAGAGTATAATACCCTATGCTAGCAAACAATATATTAATAACAATATAGAAAAGGGAGAGAGAAAAGTTTTTTCCAGAGGGGCTGTCTCTTGTGAACCGGCACTTTGACATTGGCCTGCAGAGGGAGGGCCTGTGCAGAGAGTACATGTTACAGATGGTGTATATAATAACAGAAGGAAAAAAGAAAAACAACAAAACAAAACTGTTCATTTAAAGTCCCTGAGCTCTCGTCTTCTTGGAGTGGTAAGATGTCATCAAGAGAACTGGACTCTGGTCTGGACTCATCAGGAAAGCTGGACTCTGGTCTGGACTCTGGTTTGGAAAGCTGGATTCACTTCTTTAGCTGTTGAACTGCTGGATTTTTACTAATCTTTAGCATAGGATTGTCAATGATAAAATTAAACAGTGAGAGTTCTTTCAAAATATGACTCATACTCAAACATATATATATAAAATATTATATTCCATTACCACTCAAAACCTGGTCCCTGCCTACTTTTATATTCCTCTTATTATTTACTTCCCTCCTC
This sequence comes from Dromiciops gliroides, assembly GCF_019393635.1. Taxonomy (NCBI): domain Eukaryota; kingdom Metazoa; phylum Chordata; class Mammalia; order Microbiotheria; family Microbiotheriidae; genus Dromiciops; species Dromiciops gliroides. The sequence goes on along the minus strand of NC_057864.1, from coordinate 166,032,595 downwards.
ATACACTCCTCATCTGGGCCCACTCACTATTCTAGACACACAAGACTTCATCTCTAGTCTCTGTGCCTCTGTGTTGGCCATCTCCTGTACTTGGAATGCACTCCTTCCTTACCTCTATCCCTTGAAGGTTTTTCTTAAGATTCAGCTCAAGTATCACTTTTTTCATGAAGCTTTTCTTGGTCCCTCTCTCTTCTCCCCAAACAATATTTGTTTATTTTGTATATATCTTATATATTCATATATGTGCATATTTTCTCCAGAATTGAAGCTCCTTATTAAGGAGACAGTTTCCCATTTATCTTTGTATCCCCAAGTTATTAGCACAGGGCCTGACATATGTAGTAGGTGCCTAATAAATGCTTGTTGATTGATTGATGAGATTAAGGTGCTTGGATGTCAACAGGAAGTAAGCCAGAATAAAGAGTCACTCAGAAAATAGTCTGCAAACTTGTAATGTATTATGAAATTATGTTGGAATTACAAAGAGTAATAGAAAGACAAATGACCACAGAAGAACAATTCCCATTTGATAGTGCTTTATGGTTGCAAAGTTTTTTATGTGCTGTATGAAGTGGTATGCTTACTAGTTGTGTGACTCTGGGTAGGCCACTCAGGTTCTCCAGGCCTTAGTATCCCTATCTATAAATTGAAGGAATTGGACATGATGATCATTAAGGTCTCTTCCCACTCTAAATCTGTGATCCTTCTTGTTACTGTGAGATATTGAAAGTGTAAGTATTCTTCACAATTTAATGAAAACATTCTGTAAGGAACATTGGATTTTTTTTGCTCTTTAATTCCTTGTCCCCAAATAGCATTTTAATAATTGATTTAAGCTTTTTAGGTACCTTAATTTTGTTATTTTTTATTTATTTTGAAATAGATTTGAATAAGTCTTGTTTTCTACATCCCAATCATTTCCTAATATAACCCCTCCATTGAACTCTTCCCTTCTAACACATAACAATTCAAGCAAACTGACTGACCAATGAAACAACTCCTAACAGTATATATGATATTTTGCTCTTGTCATCCCTCATATCTTTTTTTTGGGGGGGGCAGGGCAATGAGGGTTAAGTGACTTGCCCACGTCACACAGCTAGTAAGTGTCAAGTGTCTGAGGCTGGATTTGAACTCAGGTCCTCCTGACTCCAGGGCCAGTGCTCTATTCACTGCACCACCTAGCTGCCCCGTGAGTTGTTATTATTGTCTTTTTACTTCAGAAGAGGGCCCCTATTGACCAACCCCTAAACTTCTGTCATGGCATTCCATGATTTTTAAGACTTTCCATAAGGAGCCCTATCCTGCCTGTTCAACTTTATTCCCATACCTCCCTAATTTGTCCTTTCTGCTTCAAGTCAGGTCAGTCTTCTTGATGTCATAGAAAAAGGATGTATTCATTCCTGCCTCTAAAGTCTTGCTAATTCTCTTGGGGAATGGCCTCCTTTTGTCTATTCAAATCTTTCCTACTCTCAAGGCCCAGTATAAGTCTTACCTTGTGCACCAAAGTTTTTTTTTTTTTAAACTCTTAGCACACTTCTTTTTCCAAAGTAAATAATTTAGCCCTTAATTATTTTTCTGCATTGTGCTGTTTGCAATTGTTTCCTAGTTTTTAGTCTTATTTAAAGTGTCTTACACGCAGAAAGTGCTTTATAAATGTTTATGGAATTGAACTGAATCCCTCCAACCATGTCATACATTTGTGTTCCCTTCCTCCCCTCTCCCCTTATTGAGTGATTAAATTCTTGTTGATTGACTGATTTTATCTTGGCATTTATGGGCTATTATTTCTTTGCTTAAGTCATTTGGATGAAAGATCAGATAGTACTAGAGCTTTGTAACTGTGATGAATACTATGTGAATAATCTGCTATTTTTTCACTCTTAGTTTATTCCCATAATATTTTATGCAGATGATAATATTTATTCTTGGTGAATTTTATGTGTTAGGAGAGTGTAGAGAGTGCTATTTTGCCAGGAAGACTTGCCCCAAAGCAGATTGGGCATCTTCCTGACACACTTAGTTTCCTTTAGCCTAACTTCTGTGAAGCCATATTTGATTTTTAATTGAGGATTCCTACAAAATAAGTTGTCTCATCTAAACCTGGATGAAAATTACACTCTTGTCGTTAAATTCTGCTGAAATGCAGACTTTCAGAAACTGGGGCAACTCTGTTAAGGAATCCCCATTTACACTCTGTAGGAAAGTAAACAGTAAATGGAGAGTAAGGTAACAAACACTTGGGGTATCAAAAAACGACTGTGAAAAGAATCTGTCTTAATGTGCTAGCCCATTGCAGTTTAACATATTGCTTACAACCTTCACAATAGAATTTGAGTGACTTCAGTTACACATTCCAGGAGACTGGCAGTCTGTTACAATCAGAGTCCCAACTCTAGAGTGGGCTAGCTTACAGTGATGGGATGAAGAAAGTTGTGGATTTGTATTACACACTCTCACCTGACACTGTATCTGATCCCTTACTTGCTGATTGACATCTTGAATGAGCTCTTTGAAGCAAGTTCCAGCTTAATTAAAACGTTTGCTTGGTTAGCAGTGATCTGTGAAAGCCTGTGATAAATATTGAATCGGGTTCACCTGCTGGTTACTGTGAGTGGATAAACAGCTGCTTTGTGCAGCTTAATCATGAGACTGTAGCAGCTGAGCACTACTCCTGTTTAAAGAGGTTTTTTTTTTTATAAAGAATAGTTGAAAAGCTATAGTTATGTCACTTTTGATATCTTACCAGAGTGTGCTTGTGTGAGATTTCACACAATTGGCATTCAGCACTCTATCATTTAGATGGCTTGGTAACCAGCCGAAGGGAGATAAAGATAACAATAAGCCCTTTTCTTATATGCTTCAAAGATCATGGTGTAGGTGTGTGTTTATTGTCTTTTACCCTAAGCTCTTTGTGCCTTTGGCTTTTGGGGGGGAGGGAAGTAGGGGAGAGGACATTTTATGTCTTTGCCAAGTGAAATGAGAAAGGAAAAACATGACTAGAGCATGACCTAGAAGATATTAGGTTAGACATTTTAACTTCATTTGCTATGGTTTTGAGGGTAAATCGCTTAACTCATCCACATTTTACTTTTTCCACATGTAGAATGGAATTTTAAAATACAAACTCACATCATGTTGTATATAAGCTAAATAGACACTATCATTAAATGCCTTTGTAATTTTCTGGTTTGATGTGAATGTTAAAATGACTAAATTATTTTTTTCTGTAATAAACATTTTTATTTATAGTTTTGGGTTCCGATTTCAGTCTGTTCCATCAATATCAGTTCTTTCTTTGGAGGTGGATAGTATGTTTCATCAATAGTCCTTTAGGATGGTCTTGGATCAGTGTATTGTTGAGAATAGTCAAGTCATTCACAGTTCTTCATCCAACAATATTGCTGTCTCTGTGTACAGTGTTCTCTTGGTTCTGCTCACTTTACTACATATCATTTCACACATGTCTTTCTAGACCTTTCTGAAGTCATCCTGCTTGTCATTTCTTATAGCACAATAATATTCCATTGCCATCATATACCACAGCTTGTTTAGCCATTCCACAATTGATGGGCATTCCTTCGATTTCCAATTCTTAGCCACCACAGAAAGAACTGCTATAAATATTTTTGTACAAGTAGGCCTTTTACTCTTTTTGGGGATGTCTTTGGGATATAAACCTAGCAGTGCTATTACTGGATCAAAGGGTATGCACAATGATTAAACTATTAATGAGATAATATTGAATGAGAATCATGCAATTTCTTTCTTTTTTAATCTTTAAAAGAATACCTCTGACTTTTGATGAAATATACTATCTACCTCCAAAGAAAGAACTGATATTGATGGAACAGACTGAAGCATGCTATTTGTCACTTTCTTATATATTTTTTCTTTTAATCAAGTTTCCTTGTACAAAATGACAAATATGCTAATGTTTTGCATAATCATACATGTATAATCCATATCTGATTGTCACCTCGGGAAGGGGGGAGGGGAGGGAGGGAAAGAAGGAGAAAAATTGGAACCCAAAACTATAAATAAAAATGTTTATTATTTTTTTAAGAGAATACCTCTGATAAGCTCTTTATTTATAGACAGATTTTCATAATGTGTATTGTATTTATGTTTAAAGATATGAGAAACTAATTCACAGTGGTTTCTCCCTGACTCTTGTATCCCTTATTTTACAGAAGAGATGTGTTCTGTCCAAGTTGACTATATGAAACATACTATTTTTCCATTGACTTGAATTATAAAACCAGAGAAGTGGAATAGGAACAGTTTCTTAAGATCTCTTTCAGTTCTAAATCCTTTAGTGGTCCCTGTGAATTCTCATGAGGAAAAGACCCCTATTGAGTTGAGATGTTATGTTCAGAAAGGGTTTAATATAGTTGGTACATAGTTTGCCAGGAGAAGATCGAGAAACCATAGCATAAGAAGTACAGGATCTGTATTAGGTTGAATAGTGGTGTCCCTGCATACTAGTTCAGTTTTCCTTTGTAGCTACGCTATCTTTTGTATGTGGCAAGCCCCTAATTTTATGTTCAATTTCCAGAATGTTGCTTTTCCCTACGTTTTGTCCGGGTGATTAATGTCAAATGAACTTGATGATATCCTATTTTAATAGTAAATACCAGTAGCTAAAATCTGATGTATTTCAGTCCAAAAAGGTTATGTAAAGCAAATTAGCTCCCTGTTTTATCAATTGCATAAATTTAAATTCCACATAATGTCTCATTTTACTTAAAATGAACGATATCTGCCCTTCCAAATAACTAAGTTACATTTTATTTAGTTGGGTAAAATGTATTGTTACAGTACCATTTTAATGTTACCAGTTCACATTTCATGCCCTGAAGTCTCCAAGCAGTATTTTAAGTAATTTCAAATTGAAAATATGGTGCAGAATTCAGCTTCTGCCAACTGAGAAGCACAGGATATTTGACACCATATGAAACAACTTCTTAACGTAGGAACAGAGATTCCATTCACTTTCCTTATTTATAGCTAACATAAGCTTTACAAATGTTAATTGATATTAATCTGAAGAATCTCGTTTGTAGCATATGATATTTTAAAGAATGTGTTTTGAATCTTGTTTGGGTTCCTTTTGGACATCTGCTGTATAGAGTGGAAAGATCACTGGATCTGCATTCCAAAGACCCACGTTTAGGTCTGAAATGTGATCACGAGGTCTCTGAACCTCAATTTTCTCATCTATATAATGGGGGTAATGATAACAACTATACCTATCCTATATGGTGGTTGTGAAGATTAAAGGAAATAATGGATAGAAAATCACTCTTTTGGATCTGTGTTCTAAAACAGTAAGATTTTCCTTCTGGGATGCAGATTGCACGCTATTTGTGCTTGCCTCTCTTTGTGACTTTTATCCATTTCCCTCTATAACTTCACCATGTGGGGTAGTCTACCCACTGTTCTGGGTATCTTTTTCTTTTTTTTTTTTTTTTTGCGGGGCAATGGGGGTTAAGTGACTTGCCCAGGGTCACATAGCTAGTAAGTGTCAAGTGTCTGAGGCCGGATTTGAACTCAGGTACTCCTGAATCCAGGGCCGGTGCTTAATCCACTGAGCCACCTAGCTGCCCCTGCGTATCTTTTTCAAGTGAGTTTTCTTGACTTTGGGAGGATATTATTGGAATATGCATATAGTCTATTGGTTATTCGTTGCTTTTGTTATGTGTTAACTGTATGAATGTAAGAGGTACAGACACTAAGTTGTGAGAAATGTTAATAATAAGATTATAATTGTGAAATAATGTTATAGCATACTTTAAGGATTTTTGTTGTAAGTAAGAATGTGATATGGATTATATAAATTATACAAATAATTTAAAATTATTCATTATTTGAATAAAACCTAGTACTCTAATATAAAAAACTGCATTTATATAGACCTGTGTATCCTTGAACAGTTTTCTTAATCTTCCAGAGTCTCAATTCCCTCATCTGTAAAATGAGGGAGTGGTTCTGAATCAGAGGTTGTGGGTTCCAATTCTACTTCTGACACTAGCTTATATCATATATTAAAATGTTTATACATATATGTATGCATGTTATATATAAGTTTCAGCTAAAATCCTACCTTCTGCAAGAAGTCTTTCTCATTCTCCTTTAATGCCAGGTGCCTTCCCTTTGAGACTACCTCTAATTTGACTTGTATTACATTGTAATTAATTACCATGTGTCCATGTAGATTTCTATGTGTTCTCTCCTTCATTGGAATGTGAGTTCCTTTAGGGTAGGCATGGTTGTTGCTTTTATTTGTATCCCCAGTGCCTAGCACATACCAAGAAGTAACTAAATGTGTGTTTACTGACGTTATGTCAAACCATAAATTTTCTTTACATATAGCTTGTTATTTTTAAAAAATAAAATATAATATGTAATAAATTAAGATTGTTAGTTCTAAGCCTGTCCTACTTGTCTCTCTCTCCTTTTGAACTTCCTCTTGTTCTCTTCTTTGCATTTTTAAGTACTTGTTTGATGTTGCTATTTTTTCTTTTTTCTTTTTTTCTATTTCTATCACTACCTCCCACTCCCTTATTTTGTTAGGTTGTGAGTATTAAAATGTGAACTTCTCAAGGAAAGGGACTGTCTTTTGTTTTTTACAACATAGTAATATTCCTTTGTATTAATATGTCTAATATACTTTTTTTTTTAAGTGAGGCAATTGCCTCACTTAAAGTGACTTTCCCAGGGTCACACAGCCAGTAAGTGTTAACTGTCTGAAGCCGGATTTGAACTCAGGTACTCCTGATTCCAGGGCTGGTGCTCTATCCACTGCGCCATCTAGCTGCCCCAACCTTAATATACTATTGATAATGATAATGAAAGAATATAATTTTTAAGCGATTCTCTAATTGATGGGAACCCCCTTAGCTCCTAGTCTTTTTGCTACAACAAAAAATGTTGTTTGGAATATTTTTGTACATAAGGGTCTTTTCCTTCTTATTTTATTCTCTTTGAAGTATAAGCCAGTAGTGGTATCACTAGGACAAAATGTATATATGTGCTTTAATGATTTTTTGGGTATAATTCTAAATTGCTTTCCAGAATAGCAGGACCAATTTAAAACTAAACTTTTAGTATATTAGAGTGCTTGCCCTCCCAAATTCCCTCTAACAACTGTCATTTTCTTTAAAAATAATTTTTTTTGACAATTTAATGAGTTTGATTTGGAATTTCAGAGTTCTTTTAAGATCTTTTATTTGGAGCATTTTTTAAAAATAGGGTTATTAATAGCTTGCTTTTCTTTTGAAATCTACTTATTCATGTCTTTTGATCAGTTGAATCTAATCTATTCCACTGATCAACTTTTCTACTTTGGAACCAAAAACAGATTTGATGATTACTGCTTTGTATTCTAGTTTGAGATCTGCTCTACTAAGCCCTCTGCCTTCCTATGTTTTTTCATTATTTTCCCTGAGAATCTTGACCTTTTGTTCTCCCAGATCAATTATGTTATTTTTTTCTAGTTCTATAAAGCAGCTCTTTGGTAGTTTGATTGCTAATTACATTAAATTAATAAGTAAATTAATTTAGGTTGTATGGTATTGATTTTTTTTTAATTGCGTTGGTAAAAAATTTGACCAATGAGCATCTCTCATTTGTTTAGGCCTGTGTTTTGGTAAAGAGTGTTTTATAGTTGTATTCCTGTATCTTTCTTGGTAAGTGGATTCTGAAATATTTTATACATTCTGTAGTTATGTTGAATGGAATTCCTCTTTCTATCTTTTCCTGCTGGGCTTTGTTGGTAATGTGCAGTGATCATTATTTATGTGGGTTTATTTTATATTCTTCTACTTTACTGATAATTATTATTTCAATTAAGTTTAAATTGACTTTCTAGGGTTTTCCAAGCAGATAATTATATAATATGCGAAAGATAACAATTTTTCTTCCTGTTTGCCAATGCTTAATTTTCTTTTCTTATATTGCTATAGTGAACATTTCTTGTACTCTAGAAAAATATTTATAGTATGTTCATTATGAATAACAAATATAAATGATATAAATAAAATTTTTATTTGTATCATTTAGGCAGCTAGGTGGCACAGGGCCTGGAATCTGGAAGACTCATCTTCTTGCGTTCAAATCTGGACTCAGGCACTCACAAGTTGTGTGACCCTGGTCAAGTAACTTCACCCTATTTGTTTTAGTTTCCTCATCTGTAAAATGAGCAGGAGAAGGAAATTATAAGCCATGCTAGTATCTTTCCAAGAAAACCCCAAATAGAGTCGTGAAGAGTTTGACATGACTGAACAACAGAAAACAGTGGTAGTAATAGACACCTTTGCTTTACTCCTGATTTTGTTGGAAAGGTTTCTAGGGTTTCTCCATAATATCTTATGCCAACTCTTAGTTTTAGATAGATTTTTTTTGTTTTTGTTGTTGAGTCATTTTCAGTTATGTCTGACTCTTTGTGACCCCTTTTGGGGTTTTTGTGGTGAAGATACTGGAATGTTTTGCCATTTCCTTCTCCAGCTCATTTTACAGATGAGGAAATTGGGGAAAATAGGCTTAAGGAGCTTGCCCAGGGTCACAAAGCTAATAAGTATCTGAGGCCAGATTTGAACTTAAGTCTTTCTGACTCCAGGCCTGGCACTCTATCCACTGTGCTATCTAGCTGCCCTTTTAGATATATAACTATTTATCATATTAAGGAAAGGTCCATTTGTTTCTGTGCTTTTTGGGCAAGGGCAGGGCAGTGAGGGTTAAGTGACTTGCCCAGGGTCACATGGCTAGTAAGTGTCAAGTATCTGAGGTCAGATTTGAACTCAGGTCTTCCTGAATCCAGGCCCGTTGCTTTATCCTCTGTGCCACCTAGCTGCTACCAGTTCCTATGCTTTTTAAGGTGTTGTTTTTTTTTTAATAGACATGAGTATTATATTTGTCAAAAGCCCTTTCTGTATTTATTGATATAATCATATGATTTTTATTGTTTTTGTTATTGATATGGTCTATCCTATTTATACTTTTCTTCATATCGAAGCAACCCTGTATTCCTGTTATATAGCCAAGTCAGTCATGTTACAAAGTTCTTTTACTATGTTACTCTAGCCTCTTTCCTAATAATCTTGGTTGATATGCATCAGGGAGCTTGATTTGTAGTGTTCTTTCTTTGTTTTGCCTCTCCCTGGTTTAGGAATCAAAACCATATTTGTATTGTAGAAAGAGTTTGTTAGTTTCTAATATTTTCCTTTATTTCCTCTTCACATGTTGTCAGTTCCCCTTTTTTCATTTTTATATTGATTCTTTTTTCCCCCCAAAAGATTATATAATGATTAGTTTTTAAAAATGCCTAGTTTTATTTCTAATTTCTTTTTTTATTCTCAAGATGTTTTTTGCATTATTTGATTTTTAAAAAATTTTGCCTGTTTTAAAAAATTCTTTTTGGTTGCATGACAAATTGATTTATATGTCCTGTCTCTCTTTTGTTAATGAAAGTATTTAGAGATATACATTCTCCCCAGTGGACCACTTTGGCTGCATCTCAAAAATTTTGTCATGTTGTTTCATTGTTATCATTTTCTTGGCTGAAAACATCTGTTGTTTCTATATTTTGTTCTTTGACTAACAAATTCTTTAGGATTAAGTTATTTTGTTTCCATTAAAATCTTAATCCTTTAAATTTCTTTAAAGGTCCCTTACTGATTATAATTTTTCTTGTGTTTTGGTAAGTAGAGAATAAGCATAATATTTCCACTTAACTGCCCTAGCAATAGTCAGTTTTTGTAAAGGTGCTAAGATTTATCGCTATCTCTATCTAAATGTATCCATACATCTATCTATTTATTATTATTATTATTTTATTTTTAAAATTTTTATTATTTTTTGGTGAGGCAATTGGGGTTAAGTGACTTGCCCAGGGTCACACAGCTAGTAAGTGTTAAGTGTCTGAGGTCAGATTTGAACTCAGGTCCTCCTGAATCCAGGGCCAGTGCTCTATCCACTGCACCACCTAGCTGCCCCATACATCTATCTATACCGACATACATATATCATTTCTACTTTCTATTTCTGTTCAGTAATTACCAGAGATCTGTCATTACCAACAAAAAATGTTATATTCAGGTCCTTAACTTTTTTCTTAACTCTCTTTTTGTAAGACATATCTGTCCAAAAGGGGATCATTGGTGTCCCCAACCTATAGTTTTGTTGTTTATTTCCCTGATATTCAGTTAACTTTTCCTTTAAGTAATTAAGTACAATTTCATTTGATATATATGTATATATATTATATATAATATGTTGCTGTTATTTCATTGTCTATGGTGCCTTTAAGCATAATGTAATTTCCTTTTTCTCTTTTTTTTGTATTTTTACAACTGTTTTTTCTGAGATCATGATTGCTATCTTGCTTTTTTTTTTTTTTTAAAGTGAGGCAATTGGGGGCAGCTAGGCGGCGCAGTGGATAGAGCACCGGCCCTGGATTCAGGAGGACCTGAGTTCAAATCCGGCCTCAGTCCCTTGACACACTTACTAGCTGTGTGACTTTGGGCAAGTCGCTTAACCCCAGTTGCCTCACTAAAAAAAAAAAAAAATGAGGCAATTGGAGTTAAGTGACTTGCCCAGGGTCACACAGCTAGTAAGTGTTAAGTGTCTGAGGCCGGATTGAATTCAGGTACTCCTGATTCCAGGGCTGGTGCTCTATCCACTGTACCGCCTAGCTGCCCCTTGCTATCTTGCTTTTTTGAGTCTACTTGAAGCATAAATATTTCTCCATCCTCTAATTTTTTTTTGTTTTGTTTTGTTTTGTTTTTTAGTGAGGCAATTGGGGTTAAGTGACTTGCCCAGGGTCACACAGCTAGTAAGTGTTAAGTGTCTGAGGCCGGATTTGAACTCAGGTACTCCTGACTCCAGGGCCGGTGCTCTATCCACTGCACCACCTAGCTGCCCCATCCTCTAATTTTAAGTCTTTGTGAATCTTTGTTTCAAGTGTGTTTCTTATAAAAATACTATTGGATTCTGCTTTCTAATCCATTTGGTGTTCCTTTCCTGTTTTATGGGTAGAATCATCTTTGCTAAATATGATTGTTGATTATGCATTTTTCTCCATCATATCCTCTTATATACCCTCTCCTCTTTCTGCCCCACTTCCTTTCTCTACTTACAGAGAAGAAAGTGGTAAAAGAACAAATGTGATCAGCATTACTGATCTATAATTAAAGCAATATGCTTTAGTTCTACTTCTCCTTCTCTTGCCAAAAACCTGAATACTAGTTGCTACATTTTTCGTTTTTATTCCTTTTATGACATAGCCTCATAAGATGAAATTGGGACAGTTCCATCCCTCTTGAGTATCTCTCTCATTTTTCCTTTTCTCTGCCTGCCTCCTGTTGAGTTTAACCTGTTACACAGCAAACTTTTTGTGCAGTATGTATGTGTGTATATGTGTGTTCAACCTGTCTCTAGTTCAGATGATACTTAATCTTCATTTTTATATTCTTCTTTGTCTGCCTCTTGGTTGAGAAATGATAAGTTTGGTCTTCTTCCTCAGCTAGGTGGCACAGTGGATAGAGCAGTGGTCCTGGAATTGAGAAGACCTGAATTAAAATCCAGGCTCAGACACCTACTAGTTGTGCGATCATAGGAAATTCACTTAACTTCTCTTTGCCTCAGTTTCCTCATCTGTAAAATGGGGATAGTAATAGCACCTACCTCTCAGGATTATTGTGAGGATCAAATGAGATAATCATTATAAAACAGCATAATGTCTAGCACATAGTAAGTTCTATGTAAATATTAGCTATGATGATGATGATTATTAATTATTATTATATCTCTTTGTCTTTCCTTTAAGACCATCAGAACCCTGTCCATTAATCTTATTTCATCATCCAATTATCCTTGAAATCATTTTGAGTGTGAAGATACTTGTCTTTTCTTCCCCATTAGAAAGTAAACCAACCATTCTCATTTAGCCTCTTCTACTTACTCAAATATACTTTTTTTAAAAGAAAGTTTTCCTTTGACTTTTATAATTGCATTCCAAGTTTTCTATTCAGCTACTATTTTTTCATTTAGAATATTTGAAAATCCTATATTCCAGTAAAGATTCACTTTTTCCCCCTGTATGTATACTCAATCTTGAAAGTAAGTTGTCCTTCATTGTAAGCCATTATCTTTTGCCTTTTGGAATATATTTCAGAAATGTATTCCAAGATTTTCTTTCTTTTATCCTAGTAATTGTCAGGTATTGTGTGATCTTATCTGTAGTTCTTTGGTATTTGAACTCGTTTTTATTGATATTTTATTTTTCTTGCATCATCATAATATCCCGTGTATCCCTCTCCCTCACCCTTCTAGAGAGCCCTCCTGTATGACAGATAGTATTTTTTTGGAGGAGGAAAAAAGAATCAACAGAACTGATTGATAACATTGAAAAAGCCTGAAAGTGTTTAATGTATAACACCTGAAGCCTTCCCACATCTACAGAATAGGTTGGGAGTATCTTTTCATATCTTTTAATTTGAGTACCACCTGATCTTTATAATTTTGTTAATTTAATTTCAATTTTTTGATGTGTCATTGTTCTTTCCATTTACATAGTTGTAGTTACATTTTGTATGTTGTTTTCTTGGCCCTACTGACTTCATTTCAGTTCCTATAAATCTTTCCATGCTTCTATGTGTTCTTCACATACATCATTCTTACATCATAGTAATATTATATTACATTTGTGTACCAAAATTTGTTTAGCCATTCCTTAATTGACAGGTGTCTACTTTGTTTTCAATTCTTGGCTGTCACAAAAAGTGTTGCTGTAAATATTTTGAAGTATACAGTGACTTTTTTTTTTTAATCAATTACTTCCTTGGGGTATAAACTCAGTAATGGAGTCTCTGGTTCAAAGGCTATGTTCATGTTAATCAATTTATCTTCATAATTCCAAATTGCTTTCCAAAAACGTTATACTATTTCACAGCTCCACCAGCAATGTATTAGTGTTCCTATCTTTCCATAGCCTCTTCACATTGATTATTGTTATTTTTTTCCTCATTCATGCCATTTACAGGGTATAACGTGAAACCCTAGTGTTGTTTTAATTTGCATTTCTTTTATTATTAGTGATTTGTAGCATTTTTTCATGTGATCGTGAATACTTCGCAGTTCTTTTGAGAACTGTTTGCTCATATCCTTTGACAATTTATCAGGGAATGGCTATTAGTTGTGTGTGTGTGTGTGTGTGTGTATGTGGTTTTATATATATAGCAAACCCCTATCAGAGAAATTTTATCCAATTTTTTTTCTTATTTGACTAATTCCTTTCTTACCCTAGATCTATTAATGTTGTCTGTGCAGAATCTTCTCAGTGTGACAAAGTTTTGAGAGACATAGTTTTCGGGTAATGTAATCATTTCATTAATAAGGCCAGCAGGTTATAAATAAAAGGATGGTCATTGGCCTTCTCTCTCAGAACAAAAACAATCATGGTGGCAGGGCTCACAGCTTATATGCCCTTGAAACAGTAGGTGCTTTGTCAAACAGCAATCAAATCTAATTGGTTGACATCGCTTTGAGGTAGGCTATATTAAAATGAAGGTCTGTAATAGACCACCCCCAGCTTTGGCCTATCAATTCAAAAAATATATACCCTTTTCAATGGGTGGGCTGAGTGACCCCTCTCTGAATGGAGAAGCTAATATAGACAAAAAGATCTGTTTCCATCCAAGCATGAATAGAACACAATGAGCTTCCACCCTAGATTCCTTAGAAGCTTTGGATGCTTTTGACCAAGATAAAGAGATTCAATGCAATCTTCTTTCTTTTTTTGGGGGGGCAGGGAATGGGACAATGAGGGTTAAATGACTTGCCCAGGGTCACACAGCTAGTAAGTGTCAAATGTCTGAGGCCGGATTTGCACTCAGGTCCTCCTGAATCCAGTGCCAGTGCTTTATCCATTGCGCCACCTAGCTGCCCCAATGCAATCTTAATTCAAGGAGTAATTAGAGCTCTAAAAGTCAGGGCTTTGGAAGGTTGGAAGCTCTGAATCTCTCTAAGATATCAGTTATTTTTTTTTTAATCACTTTTTTTTTTTTTAGTGAGGCAATTAGGGTTAAGTGACTTGCCCAGGGTCACACAGCTAGTAAGTGTTATGTGTCTGAGGCTGGATTTGAACTCAGGTACTCCTGACTCCAGGGCCAGTGCTCTATCCACTGCGCCACCTAGCTGCCCCTAAGATATCAGTTATTAATAATAATTTCTCATGTCAATTATAAGTTTCCCCTTCTGCTGTTGACACAGTATTATGTTTTTTCAATTACTTTACTTTAATCTTTTTAAAAAAAGATGACTACTCTAAATCACTTGATTAGAGAACTGCAAATTAAATCAACTCTGAGGTTTCATCTCACACCTATTTTCTGGGTCAGTTGTTTTTTGATAATTAATAATTTCATTAAACATTTTTTGCTTTAATATTTCTTGGTTCTTGAATTTTGCTTGGTTCGTTCTAATTTTCATGGAATTTAATATTTGGGTAAAGAAGCACTTTCTCTTCTAAGGTATTTATTCTCCATCTAATTCTTTCCTCAAAAACTCTTATTTCACTTATAATAACATTTTTTAAAAAATCTTTTGAAAAGAAATTTTTTGCTTCATTTCTTCAAGGTACAATTATAGTCTTTGTGGCCAAACCATTTCTCTCTCTCTCTCTCTCTCTCTCTCTCTCTGAGGCTCTGCTTGTACTTGTTATGGAGTTTCTCTCTTCTGGGTTTATCTCTTGGCCATCCTTTGGTCCATAATATTTCTACATGTTGCTCTGTGTCTTTTTATCTTTACCCCCTTCTCCAGTCTCAGTTTCTGATTTGGGATGTCATGCCACCTCCAGGCTCTGATATATATATAGTCAAGCAAAATAAAATCTCACATTAACCATTTCCAAAAATATTTGTTTCCTTCTCCACCTTGAGTACATCACCTCTCTGTCAGGAGAGGAGTAACGTGCTTTCTCATTGGTCCTCAGGAATTGTGGTTTTCCATTTCATCGATCAGAGTAAGTGTGCATTACTATGACTACTAACCACTCCTCCTCCTCCTCCTCCTCCTCCTCCTCCAACTACCACTCCTTCTACTACTCCTACAACTACTAGATACATGGTAACTATGTGAGGGGATAAAGAAGGATCACCATGATTCTGTTCTTCAAAGAAGCCCAGTTTCTAGGTTCTTGCCATTATTCCTTTTACATAGCTGTGATTAGAAAACATTCTACAGGTCAATGCCCACAAATTTACACAGAAAGGGAAGTGGAAGTAAGTGGCAGGAGTCCATGAAGTCAAGGTCAGGGAATTCTGGTCCTGATCACCCCATTCAAAAAAGTGTGGGAAGAGGCAGAGTTCTTAAGTCTTTCAAATTTGTTTGTATTTATAATGTTGTCATTATATAAAATTGTTTTCCTAGTTCTACTATCTTTATTTTGTATCAATTCATATAAGTCTTCCCAGGTTCTCTGAAATTATGTTTTGTTATTTCTTGCAGCATAGTGTTATCCTATTACATTAATATACCTTAATTTGTTCAGCCTTTGCCCAGTTGGTATAACTCTTTCCTTTCAAGGATCTATTCAAATTTAATGAGATAACTTTCTCCCTGGTTAATGAAATTGATTTATAATTATTCCTTCATCATTCATTTTCTTTCTTTGTTTTTTAATAATAAACATTTTTATTTATAGTTCTGAGTTCTAAATGTTGTCCCTCTTTTCCTTCCTCTCCTCTCCCTTCCCTGAGGCAGTAAGCAATCAGATATGGGTAATACATGTGCAACCATGTAAAAATTACCATATTAGTCATTTTGCACAAGAAAACTTGAATAAAAGAAAAAAAAGTGAAAAATGGCATGCTTCAGTCTGTGTTCAAGCAATATAATTTCTTTCTTTGGAGGTGAATAGTATGTTTCCTCATTAGTCCTTTGGGATTGTCTTGGATCATTGTATTGCTGAGAATAGTTAAGTCATTCACAGTTCTTCATCAAACATTATTGCTATCTTTGTGCACAACATTCTCCTGGTTCTGCTCACTTCCCTATACATCAGTTCATACAAGTCCTTACAGGCCTTTCTGAAGTCATCCTGCTTGTCATTTCTTATAGCACAATAATATTCCATTACCATCATATACAACAGTTTGTTTAACCATTCCCCAATTGATGGGTATTCCTTTGATTTCCAATTCTTAGCCACCACAGAAAGAGCTGCTATGAATCTTTTTGTACAAATAGGTCTTTTTCCCTTTTTGGGGATGTCTTTGGGATATAAACCTAGCAGTAGTATTGCTGGGCCAAAGGGTATGCACAGTGCTATAATAGCCCTTTGGGCATAGTTCCAAATAGATCTCCGGCATCATTCATTTAATTTTGTTGTTGTTGTTATTCTTTTTGTTTGTTTTTTGTGGGGCAAAGGGGGTTAAGTGACTTGCCCAGGGTCACACAGCTAGTAAGTGTCAAGTGTCTGAGGCGGGATTTGAACTCAGGTACTCCTGAATCCAGGGCCGGTACTTTATCCACTGCACCACCTAGCTGCCCCCCATCATTCATTTAAAAAAAATACTTAACTATACTTGAATAGGTTGGTTATATTTAAGGGACATAATTTTGTGGGTATTGGCCTGTAGCCTGTTTTCTAATCACAGCTATATAAAAGGAATAATGGCAAGAACATAGAAATTGGACTTCTTTGAAGAACAGAATCATGGTGATCCTTCTTTATTCCCTCACATAGTTACCTTGTATCTAGTAGTTGTAGGAGTAGTAGAAGTAGTGGTAGTTGTAGTAGCAGCAGCAGCAGCAGCAGCAGCAGCAGCAGTAGTAGTAGTAGTAGTAATGCATATTTACATAGGCTTTTTTTTTTTTTTTGTGAGACAATTAGGATTAAGTGACTTGCCCAGCGTCACACAGCTAGAAAGTGTCAAGTGTCTGAGGGTCAGATTTGAACTCAGGTCCTCCTGAATCCAGAGCCAGTGCTTTACCCACTGTGCCACCTAGCTGCCCCTATACAGGCTTTTAATTTTATTTTTTATTTTCCATTCTAAATTTTTGCCTCCCTTCACTACTTCCTCCAGGCACTGAGAAGGCAAGAAAAATATGATACCCATTATAATATGAAGTCATGCAAAACACATTTCTATATTACATAGGGTTTTAAGGTTTACAAACCATTTAATACTCATCTCATTTGATCTTTATGACAAACCTGTGAAGAAGGAGGTGCACATGTAATTTTCTCTATTTTGTAAATTTAAAAAGTAGGGTTTAGAGAGATTAATTGACATGCCCAACTTCACATGGGTAGGGAAAAGCAGAACAAGGATTTGAATCCAGGTTATTTTTGTTCCAAGTGCAGTGTTCTTCCATTATACCATTATGCTTTCATGATACTATAGAGGTAAGAGATCAAAATAATAATTTAAGTGAAGGAAATCATATTTGATTATTTCTGGCAGCTGAAATTCCAAGATGAGTTTTGGCTGCTGAGGGGTTTATTTGAACCACGATTTAAAATCATTGGTTCCTGCCTATTTAAATCAATGCAAAAGTCATACACATAGGCACCTCTTTTGCTGACTCGCTTTAAAAGAGCAGTTTGAGTTTCCTTGCCTTTGGTTGAAATGAAAAGGCTCTAGAAATTCTTTGGTTTTAAGAAAAAAAGTCTCTCCGAGTAAAGGCAGATTTTGCCACCCAGTATAGCCACATGTGACTCTTGCAGATTACAAATTATTGAAATGCCTTTATGTTTATCTGACTTCACCTAGAGTCAAATTGGCTGTGAATAAATAATTTCAATATTTCTAGCTGCCTCATATAGTAACAGTTTGCTTATCAGAAGAAGGCTGGTTGAAAATTTTGTTACCATGGAACAGACAAACCAGCTTTTACATATTTTACCTCTGTGCCAACTTAATGTAGTGTTATTAAATTTGTAAGTGCTTATTGGTGTAGAACTCCTGGACCAGAGGCTGTCTGTATAGAGGTATTAGCCTCTTGAATGGATTGGGGGATAGTCCTACTAATGACCATTTTTCACCAAGACCCCTTCCCACTTTTCTGTAACCTTGAAGTCACTGATTTTTATACTCCCTTTTGCAACAATGAATAACATTTTCTGATACCTCTGTATTACTTGAAACACTAATTTCTTTCTATGTTCTGTTTCACATTGATAACTGCTATATTAGTCCAAATATAAGCCATACTTTCCCTTCAGGTCTTGGTTATGTAAAAACTGAGTGCAGATAAGTAAGAGAGTAGCAACAAAAATGTCAGAACTAGGTTCTCCACCCCCCCCCCCGCCCCACATTAATTCACTCATTCATTTATCTATTCACTTATTTATTTATCTATTGATTTACTTGTTCACTTATTTATTCATTAATTCATTCACTCATTTATTTATTTATTTAGAATTTCCCCCAAGTTACATGTATAAACAAATTTTCACATTGATTTTCAAAACTTTTTGTTCCAAATTCTCTTCTTCCTTCCTTCCCCTCCCCCTTGAGAACTCAAGCAATTCAATATAAGTTATACATGTGCAGTCATGCAAAACATCGCCACGTTAGTCAGGTTGTGAAAGAAACAGACAAAAAAAAACTTTAGAAAGAGGAACTAACAAAAAAATATACTTCAGTCTATTCAGATACCATTAGTTCTTTCTTTGTAGATGGATTGCATTTTTCATAAGTCCTTCTGATAGTATCCTGCTCATCATTTCTTGTTTTTGTTTTGTTTTGTTTTGCGGGGCAATGGGGGTTAAGTGACTTGCCCAGGGTCACACAGCTAGTAAGTGTCAAGTGTCCGAGGCCGGATTTGAACTCAGATACTCCTGAATCCAGGGCCGGTGCTTTATCCACTGTGCCACCTAGCTGCCCCCGCTCATCATTTCTTATAGCACAATAGTGTTCCATCCTAATCTTACCCCACAATTTGTTCAGCCATTCTCCAGTTGATGGACATCATCCCAATTTCAAATTCAAAATATTTTTTTTATCTCTTTTAGGATGCCAGCCTGGTAGTGGTATTGCTAGCTCGAAGAGTATGCATGGTTTTATAGCTCTTTGGCCATAGTTCCAAATTGCTCTACAGAATGTTTGAATCAGTTTACAACTTTTCCAAGAGTATATTAATGTCTCATTTTCCCCATATTCCCCATGACATCTTTGACAGAAGTATGATACAAATTATTTTAATTCAAGAGATGTAAAAAAAGAATAAATATGTATTTAAACAGTAATTTTATATAACATTTTAAACTGTATATATATATATATACATATATTTGTGTCTGTGTGTATGTTTGTATATACATATATGGAAAAAGGAAGTAGATATACACAAAAGAATGATACATACATATAATATACCATATAATACAGCACATGTATATCTATGTATATACATATATATATATATGTGTATATTTCTGTAGGTACATACCCGTGGGTGTATATGACTTTAAAAAAAATTCTCATTTTAGCTGGTGGCCTAATTTGGGACAAGTATGATACAGAATACTATAAAGTACTACCTTTACATGGCCATATCTCATATATATTTATTTGTTTAAACATTTTAATTGATACATTTTGCTTTTACATTGCATTTCTGGATATACTCTATCATTCTTCTCTCACCTTTTCAACCCAAGTGAATCTTCCCTTGTAACAGTGGAAAAATATGTTAAGCAAAATCATCAGAGACACTGACCATGTCTGATAACACATGCAACATTTACATACCCCAAACCATCCCCACCCCACCTCTCCAAGAAAAGGGGGTAGGTGGTAATTATGATCTCTCTGGGGCTAGGATTAGTTGTTATAATCACATAACATTCAATTTCATTATGATTATCTTTTTCATTTATATTATAATCATTGTGTATTTTACTCTTCTGTTTACAATACTCTATCAGTTCATAAATGTCCCCATGTTTTTCTGAATTCCTCTTATTCATTTTTTTATAGTGCATGTAATATTGCGTTACATTCATTTGTCACTATTTCTTTAGTCATTACTTATCCACCTTATTTTCAATTCACTGCTACCACAAAAAATGCTGCTAGGAATATTTTAGTAAATGTGATAGTTTTCTTTTTGTCTTTGACCTTTTTGAGGTATATGCCACAGAGTGGCTATCTGAGGCAAGGGGCACGTTGAATGACTTTTTTCACATAATTCTAGATTATTTTCTACAATGATTGTACCAATTTGCAGCTCCATCAATATTGTGGTAGTGTTCACCAGAGAGTTTAACTGGAGCCTTTAGTAGGAATATATTTGTTGAGAAAGGAATTGTTCTTTAATAATGTATATGAAGAAACTTTCCAGCTTTCTCTGTTCCCACTTCTCACTCACTGTACCATTCTAAGGAATTTCTCAATTGTTCTAACATGTTAAACTTCAGTAGAGCCCCCTGTAAAGAACACATTTTCTCTGAGAGGTATAAAACTAGCCATTTAAAAAACCTTATCTATGATGCAGCATATGTTAAAAAACAAAACAAAATATCACACCCTTAAAAATTCTAAAATTAAAAAAAAGAATGTGGATACAATACCACTTAGTCGATACGTTTAGTGTTGATGTTAAAAAAAATTCTAAAATTAAAGCTACTGTGGTCAGGGTAGTTCTTTTTGAAGTTAGTTCTAAACATTGAGTCCTTTGAAGCCTTCAGCAGCTAAACAGCAGCTAATTAATAGATCAACCCCGCCTACCCCAAGTATAACCTCACCAATGTGAGTGCCAAGACTTACCTTTTAAAAAAAATTAAACTGAAATAAAAGTTTTAAATGCAAAATATGTGTCAAGAAAGTCATTACTTACAGTTTAGCTGTTGTTGAAGTAATTATATCAAATAGCTAATATCTTTGTGCCCTGGGAAAGCACTGCTGTACTAGATTACCTTGGTGTTCAAATGTAATATCTATTCTTTGCATTTAACGAAACTCTGGGGCCTAAACCTCTCTTCTCCCATGAAGGATGAATTTTGCTATAGTGTGAATAGGGGAAAGTTGAATTAAGTGAAAAGATTGAGGATAGACTTAAAAGTCTGCTGTATGAAAAAGTAAATTGATTCTGCTGCTTAAAGTTACATTAATTCTTTTAGTATGTTAATTAGTGTGATCATTTCAAAGAGTAAAAAAAGAATTTGGTCAAAAATATCATGATATAATTTGCATTCCAGTTTTCTGTGTGACCATAAACTGAGTCGGATATTGCCACATATGTAACATACACCACATGTCAGCTGTTTCCTGCCTCACTGCTGACAAGAGCCCCATTCATAACTCCTCTTTTTATCCTTTCAGTGAATAAGTAATTATTCAATATAGAAGGCAGGATATTTGGAACTGGCTATTTAATGTGGCAGCACACCGTAATGAAATCTGCCGTTACTGGCAACTTGATAGGAGAGTGTAACAATTCCAGCATGGCTGTAACTTTATCTGCTTTGACGGGGCTGTTTATTTGGCACATCAGTGAACCTTTTATCCCAGTGAGTGACAGATCCAGAAGGGTCACATTTACATCCATTCTATCATGTATTGTCATATTTAATGGCAGACAAGGTTGAATGGGATCTGGGGTAATTTGAACTTGCTTTTCCAGAGTAGAGGCTAAAAGACAGCTTGATCTCCCATATTGTGGTGTAACACATGCCATGACTTAGCATTTGTTTATGAAGGATAATCTTACTGATTACAATTAAAAAAATCTTTGAGCTGTCAAATATAGCATATTGCTCTCTGTCCTATTAAACTAAAACCTTCCAATACAAACTCTGTTAAGCTCATGTGCTGTTTAGCTTTTTCACTCCAGTGAAAAATTCTACAAACAATCAGGCTTTTCACAGACTTTATACCATTTCACTTCATTTCTCTCACATGAAGCTTTAGTCTGCTACTTTTGTCTCAGTGACTGGGGGAGGAAAGGGAGCTATTCTTAAGGACCAAGAAGTGGGAAAACCAGTTGGGTTCTATTATACAGTGTTGGAATTTTTTTGTTCAGAATTCAGTTCCTTATAGCTATGAACCATGAAATACTTGGTAAGAAGTAGGATACTAGATTAAGTAGCTGTTGTTGCCTTTTGGTGAGCTTGTGAAGAAATAGACTATGAATAGACTATTTCATTGGAATAGAATTTTCATTTGAAACAGATAAAAAAAATCCTCTTCAGAACAATAATTTGATATGCTTAGGAATTTTTTTTTGAAAAGCTATTCTGAATGATCATGATAATGGGAAAGAACTTCCATGAAGGGTAATTGAATTTCAGCTATATTAGCATCAAATAAACAATCTTTATTCCTTGTCAAATATTAATATTATTTCATTAACCTTTCTACTTTTGCTAGAAATAAATCTTATAATATTTTCTAAGTTTGTCTTCTTTTTTCCCAAAGGCTAAAATTGTCTATCTGTGGCAACTTGACATTAAACTGTTCTTTTGTAAATTGCATAAAGAAAGCTTTGTTTTTGTTTTACTGGAAAATTATAGAATATTTGTCTTGCCTACTACTTGGTTGGAGTCTTTAATATTGGGCCATGGTATAAATGTAAAATAACAAATTGATAGTACCAAAAAATTCACATGAATTAAGTAGATGCTATAATTAATACCTTTTCTCTTGATGTATTTCTAGTAGAAAAGATATGATGATTACCTTAGTTGTTAAAATTAGAATGTAAATTTATATAGATTTGTATTACATGTCTAGGGTTCAGTATAATTATATAAAATTCCTTTTTGGTTCTTTTTAGATTGATGAAGGATCAATCTTAAGTATAGTTTATGTTTTGTTTTTAATATGTACTTATATACACATGTTATTTTTATATTTTATTAATTTTGGAAAGAATTTTAGATCTTTTCAAAAACTTGTTTTTACTTGACAGCTGTGATTCATTTTTTGATCATTTTGTAGTAGATTTTATGAGTACATTGTAGGGGATAATATCATAAACAAACCTTTTTTGTTGTTGTTGCAGCTTCCTGGTCCTTGTACTCGTTGTTCCTGTTCCATTAAAAGTGAGAAAAGTCAAGATGACGATAATATAACAAAGAAAGAACATGGGGGAAAATGCAAGACACCTAAAATATTTTTTGGGACTCGTACACATAAACAGATAGCTCAGATTACTAGAGAACTGCGGAGGACAGCATACTCTGGGGTCCGAATGACTATTCTTTCTAGCAGGGATCATACTTGTGTACATCCTGAAGTAATCGGTAATTTCAACAGGAATGAAAAATGCATGGAGTTGATGGATGGAAAAAATGTGAGTAAAACAGTTTTGTTTTAGGAAAGAATAAGGCATGACATTTTCAAGATGTGCACATTTATGTTTATAATGATAATTCAGCCTTTATGTAACTTATTAAATCCTTATGACCAAAGTTTAGTGTCTGCTAGGACTAATTAATTTTGAAAAAGTATATTTTCAGTAAATCTTGATGATCAGCACAGTAGGTTAAAATTGTAAGACTTAGGGCCAAATTAGGTTAAAATTGTAAGATTTAGGACCAAAATAGGATAAAATTGTAAGCTAATTAAAGCTAATATTATAGTTTAATTCCTAAGTCACATGTTCAGCTGCAAAAATTCTAATTCTTCTTTCTTCCTGTTCCCAAATAAATGTCTTCAGTTCTCAGGTTATTAGAGTGTAGAATCTGACACTTTCAAATGGTATTGATCTCCCCCCAAAAAAAACCAAAACAAAACCCCAAACAAAAAAACCCAAATGGTATTGATCTGAGCACATGCAAGTAGTTTATCTTGAAAAAATATTAGATTTCATCCTTAATTCTACCAAACATAAATATCATCATTTTAGTTGAATGGGAAATGTTGCTATAAGTATTTTGTCTTTAAATTGTGTTTATTTGCAGGCTTTTGCCTCTGAAAACTTTTTACAGTATAAACAGATGAAATGATTTTTAAAAAATTATGAGAGGTATTGAGATTTCCTTAAGACATTTAGAAAAACCTGTATACAATTTGGGTGGTTTTAAGAGAAAATCTTATTAATTTATATGAGATTTTGTAAGTTGGTTGATAAATTCATTTGGGAATCTGTACTATAGTACAGTTACTAGTTAGCTATGATGCTTAATATTTCACATCTGGAATTATATCCAGAAATCAGCAGAGAGGTACTTTGGACGAAGGAGCATTGGTTACATATGCAGAATGCCTAATATTTCATGGAAATAATGTTATCTTTCATCTAAGCTTTTAATCAAATCAAGGTAATGTTAGTTATACCCAGAATCCTTTGAATCAAGGTCTCTAAAGTTTAATTTCATCTATTACATTTTTTACTGTATGACTTGAGTACTCTTTTTCTTTTTCAATATTGTTATTTGTTAGGGATAAATAAGTGACTCTACCTAATTCTCAAAATAATCTTCAGTGACTTAAAATTTTTTGAGAATGTAAAATAAAGACCTAAATAGTTACTTATTCAGAAACAGAGCAAATGAATAAAAGAAACATGAATGAGAGTCTGAGACTTTTCTTCAGTCTATTGCAGAAACCAGCTGGCTGTTAATTTGTCTTTTAAGTTTTTTCTAAATATCCAAGAAACTCTGAAATTCCCTACTCACAGTTTCTTTTGAGGAAATTCCTCTCCAGATTTTGTTTTTAAAGAAAGGCACTATATGTGTTGTGTATACAAATGTATATTCTGCAGAGAAAGAGAAATACTGAAAATGATCAAGTAGATACAGAACTTGCCTACTCATTTAGACCCAAAAATTCTATTTTAGATAGGCTTCTCCCAATTCTAGATGTATACTTGATCTGCTGAATTCCTTAAATGTTTAAAATTTGATTTTTACTACGAAAGCTGTATAAAAGCATGTTATCAATATTGCTTTGCCTTCACTTATGGAAGTGTTATCATGTTACTAACTTTGCCTTCAATATTGTCCCATCAATTAAATTAAGCTTTAAAAATTTGGGATTATATGACATTGTTTAAGACTTTTTTTTTAGTGAGGCAATTGGGGTTAAGTGACCTGCCCAGGGTCACACAGCTAGCAAGTATTAAGTGTCTCAGGCCGGATCCAAATTCAGGCACTCCTGACTCCAGGGCCGGTGCTCCATCCACTGTGCCATCTAGCTGCCCCTGTTTAAGACTTTTTAATCACCTTTCCCTCAAAACTTAAAACTCTGCACATTTAGTTATTGATTATTGACTTTGTTCTTATTTGTGATGAATATTCATTAATTTGTAGTGAATAATGGAAATCACCTGTAAAATAAGTAATTAAAGGCAATATTCAGAATTTTTGACATTATTATGGACATTGGTAAATATGTAAGCATTTTTTTGTCAGGTACTAGCATTTAATTTAAATTCATTTCAAGCATTTACCAATTTCAGTTATTTTTGTCTAGTAAGCTAATTGGCTCTCAGAATGCCTGCTTGCCTAAACTGGTGGGTGTGAACACAGGGAACATTTTCTTTTCTTGCTCCTGGGCCCTCAGGGTAATTGGTATTGTAATGAGGGCCAATTACACAGTCACTGTAGGTGTCTGTGTTTACCGAACTTGTTTCACCAAAGTGGGAAGATAAATAGATATCTGACAGTTTGAGTAAAAAGAGCTTAAAGTGTGATAACACTTCAGTGACAGCCTTTCCTTAGGGTTGTATTACACTTAAAATGGATGAGCTTTTCTGCTTTTGCTATCAGTCTTCATGTGGGTGTTGGTCTAAATGCCTTTAAAGTGTAAACTTTCTGATTTTTGGCTTGATCAGAGAGGACATGTGTTTTTGTTCACTGTTTCCTTTGCTAAAGTGCTCTTCAGGAAAAAGAAGTCAATTGACTATATGAAATTAGTCTTTGTTTAGTTTAAGAAAACAAAATTAAATTAGATCCAGATATATAAACACTAACAAATTAAATACATAAGAGTGGCTGCCCTTTGCCAGTTGAGATGAGACTTCCCATGGTGCTACTTTGAGGGGCGAGAATCATCAAGGAATAGAATATTAAAGCTGGAAGGGACCTTAGAGCCCAGCATGCATTAGATATCCACCTGGTATGTGGAACTTTCCAGGTATACATCTAATACATGGATTAGCTTTCAAGACCAGTGGAGAAGAGGCTATGAAGATGGTTAAAAGGCAGATTAGATGAATGTCACTTTGTTAAGTGCACTTTAGAAAGCAAGTCTTTCTCATCTGACATTTTTTTTTTAATTGCACAGCAACCATATAGAATGTTAATGCTAGGAAGGGACTTTGGACATCATCCAGTCTAACCTCCTCATTTTACAGAGGGAAACAGGCCTAGAGAAGGAAAGTGATTTGCCCAAAGTTGCCCAGCTCTATAGTGGCAGACCTAGTACCAGTACCTCAGGTATCTTAAATCTCAGTTAAATGCTTTTAATTTAAGGGCTCTGTGGTACAATGATTAGAGCACTGGATCTGGAATCAGGAAGACCTGAGTTCAAATGTGGCCTGAGACACTTACTAGCTTTGTGACCCTGGGCAAATTACTTAATCTCAGTTTGCCCCAGTTTCTTCAGCTCTAAATTGGGGATACTAATAGCACCTACTTTCTAGAGTTGTTACAATATATGTAAAGTGCTTAGCATGGTGCCTGGCATATAGGAGGCTTGTTTTTCTCCGTCTTTCCTTAATTCTACAACACAGGAGGGGGCTACTAAATCAAGGCTACCTGTCAGGCCTGTGATTGTTTTTTGCCATCTTTTCATTTATACAGAGAAGAGTGAAAGCTCCTATTTGCCATTGCTGTTGTAGAACTAGTCTAACCATTTATTCCTGCACAGGGAAGAGAAGGTTATAAAAGGATGATAAAAAAGGGGAATTAAAAACAAAGCATATATGTTTCATAGGAGAAGCTGGTATAGTAGGAAAAAAGAGCAGAAATATAGAGGCATGAACATTTTGTAAAAAATGAGTTGAACGAAGAGGACAGTGCAGTTCCTTGTAGTCTAGCATTTTCCTACCAAACAGGTAGCTTCCCAATCAGTGCAACTTTGGATAATTATGGGTCCTTAATTCTTTACATTTTACTGGGTTGTTTTGTTTTGTTTGCATAGCTCATGTACTTTAACTAGATCTTCCTTTAAATAAATAGATACACAGATCTGATGTAGTGATATTAATAAGTAAACTACTTGTGTCCTCTCTAGAAAATATTTCAGGCTATTTTTCATGCTTTTCAGTTGTAGTTCAAGGCACTAATAGCAACTACCTGTAGTGGCCCCTTCTAATATGAAGGACAACAATAATAATACTAATAGCAAAATTTATACAGTACCTTCTATGTATCATGTACTCAGTAAAGCACTTTACACATATTATCTTATTTGATCCTTATGACAGTCTTGGGAGGTAGGTACTATTATTATCCCCATTTTTGCAGTTGAGGAAACTGAGGCAAATAGAAATTGTTACTTGCCCTGAGTCATACAGCTAGGAAGTATCTGAAGCCAGATTTGAACTCAAATCTTCCCATGCTCTATCCTCTGTATCACCTAGCTGCCTCAATGATGCGGATAAAGTTAGTTGATTAATTCATACTTAATGGAACTATAATCTTATCACTGACACTCTTTACAATAGTGCTTCTTTCTTTCCTTTATTTTTTCATGTTTTTAAAATTAATTTAAAAAATTCAACTAATAAACATTTATTTTCTCTCTTCATTCCCACTCCCCAGGGCAAAAAAAAAAAAGAAAAACAAAACCCTTGTGACAAATATACATAGTCTTTGCATGCCTTCTCATTCTTAAAATTCTTGATTGTGATTTCCTGAAGACCCATCCATCCTTTATCCCTCCACTTTGCAACATAATTGGGCCATCCTTTTTTCGATCTTACATTTCTTGGATGATATCCTTTATTTCATGTCTCCTGTGTTATTCTTTATTGTGCTATGTGGCAGCCTATTCATATATTCCTATATGTTCCCCTTTCTTCAGGGATACCCAAAATATGTATGTTAGCTTATTTTCATTCCACGCAATCCATTTATCCATTCATGTTACCATCTGCTTTACCACTGCCACCCTACTTTTTCCCACCTGAACTGACTTCCTTTATATCTTGGGACCTTCAGAATCCATACCTCAGTTCCTGGGAAAGTGAATCCATTTAATTTTGAAGCTAATTTTTTTGATTATGGATTGACTGAATGCAAACTGAACCCTTTGACCATGCTTTGCTTCAAATCCCATTTAGCAGTCCACATGGGCACATTGCCATCTATCCTACCACCCCACACAATGGACCTAACTTCTTGCTGTGGACATAGTAATCAAATCAACAGCACCATTGCTTCTGGGAAGGGCAGGGTATGTCATTTGATTGATTTCCTTGGGGTTTTTCTAATCATCTCTTTGACTCCTCTGACCAAAGTGTTCCTTGGCTATCACTTCCCTATTTTTGTTGTCTCCTATTAAATGTAAATTCCTTGAGGACAAGAATTTTATAATTTTTAAAAATTTGTATCCCCAGTGTTTAGCACAGTGAACATAGTAAGCCCTTAATGTATGCTATTCCATTTATTCATAAAGATTTTGTAGAAATGGGAAAAAATTGGGTTTTTTTCTTCTTTTTTAAAAAAATTAGTATTAATATCTGTACTTTTTAACCAACCCTTCTTCTGTTTCAGGAGGTCCCAAACATTCCCAGATTGTGTTGCTTCTACCATGAACCTCCTCAGTGTATATCTGATCTCTTCTGTATTTTCTTATCTTTGTTTTCTTTAGTGTCTTTTCTGTTTCCTAATGTGGTGGTTCCTCTGTCAATGACAATAAATATTTGTTATAGAAATCTTGACAGATCTTCCATTTTTCATCAGTTCCTTGTCTTCTAGTTTTTTCCTTTCATTGTCTCAGTGTGATCTGGCTCAATTTGATTTTACCACAAACTTTATGTGAACTTGCTTCCCCGACTTTTTGCTCTCTTATATTTCTCAAAATCTTCCACCTTTTCCTCTATTATATTTTACAAACAAGTTTATATTCTAAACTATCATTGCATGTCTCTGTTTGGCAAGATGATCAAGTGACTGAAACACTCTGAAAGCTATTTTGGTCTCCTTTTTGTGGTGATTGATTTGTATCAGTTAAACTTCCTTAGGAGATGTTAATAGCATCTATATTTGTTCTTTTATCCAGTTTTCATTTTTTGTTGGCAATAACTTATTTTAATAGATCAGATAGAAATTATTTTAATTGCATACCATCTCTTCTTATTTGTATTTTACTTTGGTGTTTATTTTGATATTTACTATCTTACTAAGTTATATTTAACTTACTAGTTGGTGATTTGGTATAGAGATCTGATTCATAATGGGTTCCTCTGTTGGGAACCAGTTATTTCCTATGTGTCAAGATATAGCCATTTCATTTTTTAAAAAACATGAATCTTACCATATTAGTCCTTTTGTAAAAGAAAATCCAAATAAAAGAAAAAAAAAACCTGAAAGAAATAAAGTAAAAAAATAGCATGCTTCAGTCTCTGTTCAATCAATATCAGTTCTTTCTTTGGAGGTAGATAATATGTTTCATCATTATTCCTTTGGGATTGTCTTGGATCGTTGTATTGTTGACAATAATTAAATTCATTTACAATTCTTCATCAGATAGTACTGCTGTCACTGTGCACAAAATTCTCCTGGTTCAGCTCACTTCGCTTTACATTAGTTTATAATAAGTTTTTCCAGGCTTTTCTGAAATTGTTGTTTGTCATTTCTTATAGCCCAATAATATTCCGTCACAATCATTTATGACAGTTTATTTAGCCATTCTCCAATTGATGGGCATTCCTTTGATTTCCAATTCTTTGCTCCCACAAAAAAAGTTGCTATAAATATTTTTGTACAAATAGGTCTTTTTCTCTATTTGGGGATGTCTTTGGGATATAAACCTAGCAGTGGTATTGCTGGATCAAAGGGTATGTACAATTCTATAGCCCTTTGGGCATGGTTCCAAATTGTTCTCCAGAATGGTTAGATCCATTCACAATTCCACAAGCAGTGTCCCAGTTTTCCCACAGCTCCTCCAACAGCCAACATTTTCTTTCTTTCTTTCATTCATTTGCCACTCTGATAGGTGTGAGGTGATACCTCTGAGTTGTTTTAATTTGCATTTCTGATAGTGATGCAGAGCATTTTTTCATGTGATTGTAGATAGTTTTGATTTCTTTGTCTGAAAACCACCTTTTCATATCCTTTGACCATTTATTAATTGGGGAATGACTTGTAGTTTTACAAATTTGACCCAGTTCTCTATATATTTGAGAAATGAGGCCTTTATCACCAATACTTGTTGCAAAATTTCTTTCCTAGTATTTTGCTTTCCTTATAATGTTGGTTATATTAGTTTTGTTTGTGCAAAAGCTTTTTAATTTTATATAATCTATTACTTATTTTACATTTTGCAATGCTCTTTATATCTTCTTTGGTCCTAAATTCTCTCTCTGTCCATAAATCTGAGATGTTGGTCTATACCTAGTTTTACCATACTGTTTTCCAGTTTTCTCAGCAGTTTTTGTCAAATAATAAGTTTTTGTTTCAAAAGCTTGGATCTTTGGGTTTCTAATATACTAGATTACTATAGTCATTTACTATAGTGTAATTTGTACCTATTCTATTTCACTGATCTACCACTCTGTTTCTTATCCAGTACTGGATTGTTTTGATAATTACTGCTTTATAATACAGTTTGAGATCTGATACTGAATTTTTATTTTTAGTAATACTTTCTACCTGTTTCTTTTTTATGAAGAAAGATCACAATATAAAAGCATGAGGCTTCTGTTTAGATTGCAAACTTTGGACTTTTTTTCATTTCTTATTTCTGAGTCCTCTGCTGCCTTTCTCCTTCCATTGCTGTGTTCAAGTATACATGATTTAATTTATGTGGATACACAGTAAATCCTATTCCATAAATTCTCTTATTTGCTTTTCCAAGGAGAATCTATGAGCTAGCTTTCCTTTTAGCTACAGCTTCCTTTTGTTTTTTGTATTTATGGTGAAAACACCATTAACAATTTACTATATAAAAGTCTCAATAAAATTTAGAGTGCCCAGATTTGTTACTATTTATGGATAGTATGACAACTGTTCTTAGAACCTTCTAACTCTTCCCCACTGTTCTGCCACTGCTATCACAAAAGGGGCCACAAAAAAGTGAGGGCCATTTTGTGTTTTTGTTTCATAGGTTGCCTTGTCCAGAAAAATCCCTGGCATAATTGGCAATGAGGCTCTTTGTACCTAATTTGGCTAGACCTTGGAATATAGACACAATCTGTTTCTGGTACTGTAAAAAAATTAATTATTCACTAGCTAATCTAACCTGGAAAAATTATATAATTTTAGACTTATGAAATATTATGATTATATGAAAAATTATAGGTTTGGAAAAATTATAATTGGGTCACAAGTCCTGCCGTGGTTGTCATTCAAATGTAGAAATATTTTTAATGACTGGGCCTGATTTTGGGGGGACTAATTTGTGGATGACTAATCTGGGGACTTTTGACTGTTTGGCTATCTGACTATTTTCATTTAATGTGGGCCGTTTACAAAGTTCCACCACACTGCTCTACTCCCAAATTGATAAGCAAAATATTAACAAACCTCTTAACCAAGTAATCAAAGCAGAGTTTATTTATGAGATACTATTGAAAATTAAGAATACAGGGAAATAAAATGTACAACCTGACTGTGTTGCAGCCCTTCTCTTTCCACTGCATCTCTTTGGAACTTCTTGAATACAATAAGGGCCTTAGCTGCCGCTTGCCTTAGGGCACTCAGGTACTTTATTCTAACTCCCAGCCCCTTTCACTTTGTAAATCCTCCTGCTTCTAACTTTCCTCTCCTTACTGCCACCGCTGAACCCCTGTGTTTCTCTCTTACTGACTTTCTGTCTGTCTGCTCTGCCGCCTTTGCCACCCCTCTAATCTTGTCCACCGTCCTTTCCTTCTTGCTCCTAGTTCTGTGTTACTGTTTGTCTCATCTCCCCTGACAGATCCTTTCTAATCTAACTCCCAGGTCTATATATACCTTTTCTTCTCTCCACTCAAATCTCAGGACTTCCTGCGCCCCCATAGACCAAGCTAATCTGCCAGTCAGGGCTGCGGCTAGTGGGGGGGCAGTGCACTCAGCCTCACATGCCTCAGCACGGGTTATCTGGGATCTTTCGGATAGCTCCTCTCAGGTCAGAGGGAGCTGGGGGCTTTTTTTTTCCCCCAGCTGTCTGACCTGGCGCCATGTACAGCCCACGGGGCTTTCCAGCTCAGCTGAAGTGAGGGGGAGGGGCACCAGCACCTCCCACACAGAAGAGACCCTGAGGGCCCAAGGCTTTCTAATCTCAGCCTAAAGGTAGGGTCCCCAAATCAAAATAAATTTCCACAGTACTATATTTGAATCCTTTCTAAACAGATAAAATCTGGCAGAGCTCATGCTCCACTGATGTACAAGGATTCAGGGCTACCTCCACATCCCAATGAGGCATTAGACTGTGACTTTATTTCATTTATTTCATCTATCTATCTATCTATCTATCTATCTATCTATCTATCTATCTATCTATCTATCTATCTATCTATCGTCTATCTGTCTACCTATCTATCCATTTATTTATTTGTTTGTTCATTCATTCATTCATTTGGTGAGGCAATTGGGGTTAAGTGACTTGCCCAGGGTCACACAGCTAGTGTCAAGTGTCTGAGTTAGAAGTATCATCTTCCCATGTAGAAATGTAAACAGTTTCATCTTTTAACCTCCCTCATGATTTCTTTTTCCTGTTTACCTTTTTATGCTTCTCTAGGGTCTTGTATTTGAAAGTCAAATTTTCTATTCAGTTCAGGTCTTTTCTTCATGAGTGCCTGAAAGTTCTTTTTCATTGAAGTCCCATTTTCCCTCCTGAAAGATTATACTCAGTTTTGCTGGGTAGGTGATTTTTGGTTGTAATCCCAATTCCTTTGCCCTCTGGAATATCATATTCCATGCCCCCTGATCCTTTAATGTAGAAGCTGCCAGATCTTGTGTTATTCTGACTGTGGCTACACAGTACTAGAATTGTTTCTTTCTGGCTGCTTGCAATATTTTCTCTTTGACCTGAGAGCTCTGGAATTTGGCTATAATATTCCTGGAAGTTTTCATTTTGTGATCTTTCTGGAGGTGATCAGTGGATTCTTTCAATTTCTATTTTACCTTCTGCTTCTAGAATATCAGGGCAGTTTTCCCTGATAACCTCTTGGAAGATGATGTCTAAGCTATTTTTGGATCATGGTTTTTAGGTAGTCCAATAATTTTAAAGTTATCTCTCCTGGATCTATTTTCCAGGTCAGCTGTTTTTCCAAGGAGATATTTCACATTGCCTTATTTTTTTATTCATTTGGATTTGCTTTATTGTGTCTTGATTTCTCATAAAGTCACTAGCTTCCATTTGTTCAATTCTAATTCTTAAGCAATTATTTTCTTCAGGGAGCTTTTCCATTCAGCTTTTCAAGCTGTTGACTTTTTCCCCATGACTTTACTGAATCACTCTCATTTCTTTTTCCATTTTTTCCTCTACCTCTCTTACTTTTCCCTCTATATCTCTTATTTTATCTTCAAAGTCCTTTTTGAGTGCTTCTATGGCCTGAGACCAATTCATATTTTTCTTGCAAGCTTTGGATGTAGGAGTTTTGACTTTATTATCTTCTTCTGAGAATGTATTTTTGATCTATCTTATCACCAAAGAAACTTTCTATGGTCTGCATTTTTTTCTGTCTGTTCATATTGCTAGTCTATATTTTGACTTTTAACTCCTTAAGGTGGAGCACTGCTTCCAGGACATGCTGTCTCAACCTTCAGGGAGTCCCAGATGGTATGATTTAAAGAGAGGCACATTTGTGTCTTTGTGACTGAAACAAATCAGTCTCTTTACATCTCAGTGTCCAAGGCAGCTCTCTCAGGTGTGAAATGGAATGAATTTTTGATCAACTTCAGAGAGAGTTCCTAGTACTAGAAGTTCCCCACAAAGATGAAATTGTAGGTCTGGGAAAATATTTTTTAATTGTGGATTCATTAAGTGTTAGGCTCTTAGCTAATGTGAAAGATCAAAAATGATTCACTCTTAAGAATTATTATTGCTAGTTTAGTGTTAGAACTTCTGTGTGACACTTGCCTTTTGGCCATTTTCTAATGTTCCTAATATCAGAGGGGAAAATTAGTTTTTTTAAAAAATTTTGTTTTTTTATTACCACTACAATATTGGCTAACTTTTCAATGATATGTATTTACTTTTAGGGTAAATCTTGTTATTTCAACCACGGTGTCCATAAGATTAGTGAACAACATGCTCTACAGACTTTTCCAGGGATGTGCAGGGCCTGGGATATAGAAGATCTTGTGAGCCTGGGGAAAAAACTAAAGGCCTGTCCATATTATGCAGCTCGAGAACTAATGCAAGATGCTGACATTGTGTTCTGTCCCTACAACTATCTCCTAGATTCACAAATAAGAGAAAGTGTAAGTATAAGTGTAATGATTATAAAGACAATTTCTTTATTAATTAGGACTTAAGTGATCAAAGAAATATTTTAAATGTGCTTTAATTTCACTTTTTATATACATTGTTCTGTTCAGTGTTTAATTAAGCTAAGTATATGAGCACATTATGGTCACTAGTAGTTACTCATTAGTAGTAGTAGTAACTAATTCCTGAAATTAGATGAAAACTAGTTATTTAAATATAAAAATTACTTTTTAAACTGAAGTGACAAGCAATCTTATGAATCTGATGTCTTCAGTGAGATTGAGACTAGTGTTATTATACATAAAATGAAGTATTTTATAAAGCCAATCAATGTGCTGTATGGGGAAATTCATGTGCATATTGATATACTTTGTGAGCTTTTGAAAAATGGTGTTTTTATGTAGCATGTATGTTTATGCCATCTAGTTCTCATCAAGTGATAGAGCTGTTGGTCACAGTCATGATGGAGCATGAGAAAGTTGGCATTCTTGTTGTTGCAACTGACTTTTTTTGATGTGTGCAAATTCTTTTTGTTCTCAGCTTTGATGGTCTTTCAGGCTGAAAATGAAGATAGTATATATTTATCACTTTTATCACCCAGCTTTCAGCCCTTTTTATCTTACTTCCTCTCTCAAAAACCTTTACTGTCTGCCTACTTTGTATGAAATAAAATAGAGTTTCCTTGGCCTGGCGTTTTAGGTCCTCTTTAGTCTGGTTACAATGTACCTTTCCAGCCTTATCTGCCTACCTGAAGCTTCCACTTTGACAGACTGGTCTTTTCACAGTCCTCTGATCATGCCTTGTTCTTTTTTTTCCCATTGTGCCTTGCTCAGAACCTCTCCTATCCCTGTATTCTCTTTCCCCCTCCTCTTCTCTGTTTTTCTTTTTTGAGGGTGAGTTCAAGTATCTTCTCCTGGAAGCCTTCCCAAACTCCTCCTGGCCACAAGACTCTTTTCTTCCTTTGAACACATTTATTATCTCTGTTCCTCATTGGACAGTCAATCATGTGTTGCCTTGTGATTGTTGTCCAACATTTTGTCTTGTATAGCTATTTTACACCTCACGTGTTTATTTTATTTTTACTTTATTTGTGCTATGTTTGTGTCCCAATATAATGGTGAGCTTCCTAAAGGAAAATAGGATCCCTGCCCTTATGGTATTTTCTACACAAGATGGTGTCCATAAATAGTTGTCAGTTTCATATATTTGCAAAAGATTTTGAGGCCTCTAGATGACAGTCTATTGTGCTGATAGAAATATTGTGGTGATGTTGTGTACAAAGAATTCAATAAATAAAAGTTGGTTGGAGTCAGTAATGCAGAAGTTATATAAGCCCCAGAAAAATCAATGTTTTACATGATTGTGCATACTTCTGTTGGCTAAAAACTGGGTGAAATAAGAGTGCAGTCTTCTGACTGCTGATTAAAGAGTCACTTTCATAATGTTTTACAGGAAAATTATTTTCTGTTATAGATGGATATCAGTCTGAAAGAGCAGATCATCATTTTAGATGAAGCCCATAATATTGAGGACTGTGCACGTGAATCAGCCAGTTACAGTGTTTCAGAAATCCAACTTAGGTTTGCTCGAGATGAACTAGATGTTATGGTCAGCAACAATATAAGGAAGAAAGACCATGAACCCCTGCGAGCTGTGTGCTATAGCCTCATAAAGTAAGAAAATTGTTTTTACCAGTATGAGTTGATGTTTCTTTTAAGAACATTTGTTTACTTTATGTTGCATTTTTATTTTTTAAATATATTTTAATTGATATCTTTTATATGTCAGTAGGGCAGATGACAGTGGTAGGGGTCTGCAAGGTGCAGAAGCAGGGCAAATGGTACCTTAGGAGGTAATCATATGGTAGATAGTAAGTCCTGGCCCTTCATCATACAGGAAGGAATAGAATTGGTGACTCCCATTTCACCCATATTTTGCAAGCAGTGAAGTAGCCCAGATGGATTCTGGGTGGTCCTGGCTTTGGGAAGGGATGAAGCATAAAGGTATGGAGGGAGAGGGCCTCCAGTGGTGGTAGGTGGGATTTCAGTTGCTGAATGGGTTCTGGGAAACCTGGGGCCATCAGAGAAGTTGAGAGGAAAAAAGAGTGATGGGGGAGTAATGTATAGTGAGGCTACAAAGATAGGTTGGGAGCAGGGTTTAAATAGCTTTTGATACTAAGTGGAAATTTAGTTTTGATCCTAGAGGCAAAAGGGAGCCACTATAGTTGATTGAGTAGGAGAGTGACATGGTCAGATATATGCTTGGGAAAAACCACTTTGGTATTAGATTAGAGTGGAGAGAGACTTGAGACTGGGAGACCAGTAAAGAGGCTGCTGCAACTTGTTGGATATATGGGGTGAAGCTAAAACCAAGGTTATGGACCTGGAACTGGAAGACTGCCCTTGACAGAAGTAGGGAGCTATGGAGGAGTGGCTTTTGGGGGAAACCAGTTACCCCATCTGCTAATGTAGTTCCTTCTCCAAAGGTTCCATTGTATGTGTTTTGTGTATACCTCTATATGTGCATTTTATCTCTTCTGTGACAGGTAAGTCCTTAGAGGGCAGGGGATGTATCACTTTTGCCTTTCTTTTCCTAGTTCCTCACATAGTACTTAACACACAGTAGAGATACTTCATAAAGACCTGCTGATTTTGATTGATTGATTGCAGCCAGCTTTAGGGTGAGCATCTCTGTATTTAGCCTGACAGGTCCTCATCCAACATTGCCAGGATGCTTCAAAGCTTTTCCATTGTAATGTAGCACCTGTTTCCAGGGCCTGCCGGTATCTGGGCTCCCTTGTCAGAGCCTTCAGAAACCTTGAGTATCTCTGTGCCACTGTGAGGCATTACAGTAGAACTTTAGTGGAGTAATACTTTATTGTTAAAGTTTCCTAAAATATATTAGTCCCCTTTCTTGCTTTCTTGCTTTGGTAAAGTGTAATGAGTGTAATTGAATTTATTTTGATATTTTCGTATCTTATAGTGCCTCAACATCATCATAATCCACTCATTGTGGGTTGCACACAATTGAATATGCCTTCAAGAATTTTTTTTTTTTTGCGGGGCAGTGAGGGTTAAGTGACTTGCCCAGGGTTACACAGCTAGTAAGTGTCATGGGTCTGAGGCTGGATTTGAACTCAGGTCCTCCTGAATCCAGGGCAGGTGCTTTAAGAATTCTTAACTCGGGTCACCTAGGTGGGGCAGTGGATAGAGCACCAGCCCTGGAGTCAGGAGTACCTGAGTTCAAATCCAGCCTCAGACACTTAACACTTACTAGCTGTGTGACCCTGGGCAAGTCACTTAACCCCAATTGCCTCACCAAAAAAAACCCCCAAAAAAACCAAACAAGCAAAAAAAAAGAATTCTTAACTCATTGATTTCAGGACATCTGTGAACTTGAAAAGGAAAAAATTTACACTTTTCTTTCAACTTCCTTTGACTTTCTTTTTAATCCTATGTACTTTATTTTATACATTTAAAAACTTTATTCTGAGGAGTACATAGTTTTCACCTGATTGTGAAAGGAGCCCATGACCCTAAAAAGGTTAAGAAACCCTTCTAAAGATAAGAGATGAGGCTGAATTTGTCATACTGATCATAGTTCATCAGGCGGAAGGTTTTAAAAAATGCATTTCTGAAATATCGTGATTTCCCCTTTTTCTTCAAAGTGTAATGCATTTAAAAGAAAAAAGTTTCCAATTAATGGAGGGTTGTGGTTTATTGGATTTTAGTTCAGCAGCTTAAAATACTGGAGCTAGTGCGATTCAGTTGAATTAAACAGATATTAAATGCCTATTGTGACAGATATCTGTTAAATGTTAGGGGAATACTAAAGCACACAAAACATTTTAGTCCCTGCTTTATTATGTTCTAATTGGGGTAGGGATGGGGGAATGACCACAATATGTACACAAATAAGCAAATACAAAATATATTAAAAACTTCTACCAGTTGGGGAGATCAGAAGGGCCTCATGTAGGAGTTAGCACTCAAACTGAGCCTTAAATGTTTCTAAGAGGCAACCTTACCGGGGGTAGGGGCATGAATTTTTCAGACTGAATGGTACTGGTGTTAACAGAATAACATTTGCTAATCAAAGACCATTCGTTAAGTTGTGGAGAGATGGCAGTCTTAGGAAATCATGGCCCTGGAAGCATTGAGGTACAATTGAAACATTGATAATTAAGAAGAAATCATTGAATTATATTAAAAGGCTTAGAGTTTTTAAAAATGAAGTGGTAGTGAATTAACTTTGGTTTTTGTTTATTATTCTTCAGTATGTCTAACAATTTGTAAAGAAATTCTATGTATTTGGCAGGCAGATGCCTACAAAAAACCAAGGCATTTCTCTTTTCAATATGCCTCTTTGGCTCTTGCTGAAGTTAAAACTTGTGTATATACCCCTTTTGCAACATTTTCCTTGTATTCTTAGTCACCCCAGTTATGGTTAAAATTTCAAGCCTCTACAGAGTTATAAATTATCTTAGCAGAAGTCAAGTGCCTTGACATTAATGAGTTCAAATAGCTGCCCCTGCCCCTATAAAGGTCTTAATTATTCATGTTATTGAAAGAGCTCAATATAATACTATCCACTTAGTAGGCACTGGACAAGTTAATGCCAGTTAGCCCAAACAAATTCTTATATAAAATGAAAGCTGTTGTGTTGGTTTCTAAGATAAACCTCAACATAGATAGATAGATAGATAGATAGATAGATAGATAGACACATGTATATGCATATAATAATTTAATTTTACACACAAATCATTCTCCTCCTGTTTGTCCCCTTGGACAATAAATATTTTGAAAAATAAATTTCTGAAATTTTTTTTTTGCTTTTTTTTCTATGGGGAAAATCTCATTTAGCTTTTGATGTTAAATAAAATATTTTGATTTTATGTAATACTGTAACTAATGCCTATAATGATAATATAGACCACATGTATTTTCATTTCAAAGGGTCACTTTTGGAATTCCACTTGGAATGCATCCCATGATGCATGAAAAATTATTTGGAAAATTTAACATTGCTTATTTTTGGATGGTTTGCTTACATAACTTTTTTTCCCCCTAAGGAGTTTGTAAGATAAATGAAACTAATCAGTTATTTGGAATTAGACAATAAAACTATGAGTTGTGTAGTAAACTTATTAATAATGGTTCTTGATCATTAAAATGCCCTGAGAGCAGGAACTGTGGTACCCCAAACCACCCCACATACTTCAGAACTGTTCTTTAGTATAAACTAATGTATTGTTTGATGTTTTTTAGCTTAAGATTTTCATTTAGAAGTCTCTCATAGTGGGAGTGGAAAAAGCACGCACAAAATTTCTAGCAAGTTACTTTTTATTCTAAAAGGTAGCATTTCAGGTTGCTTTGGAGTGCTGCCCTGAGATTTGTATTTGGTATGTGTTCCAAATCCTTATTCTTTGGACAGTGTCTTGTCCTGAGCCCTCTTCTCTTCTCCTTCTATACTACTTCATTTAGTGAACTCATCAGCTCCCATTGATTTGATTACTGTCTCTATGCAGATGATTCTCACTTCTACCTTGCCTGTCCCAACCTCTCTGCTGACCTCTAATCCTGCATCTCTCAGACATCTCAAACTGGATGTTTAGTAGACATTTTAACTCAACGTGTCTAAAACAGAACTTATAGTCTTTTCCCCTAAGCCCTCCCCACTCCTATCTTCCATTACTATGAAAAGCAACAGCAGCCTCCTAGAAGTTATCCTTTACTCTTCACAATGTTGATTTCACTTTTGCAACATCTCTCAAATACTCCTCCTTTTCTCTTCTGACTCTGCCACCACTTTGGTGCAGGTCCTTATTACCTCACACAAGGATTATTGCAATAGCCTGTTGGTGGGTCTGCCTGCCTCAAGTCTCTCCTGATATCCTCCATTCAGCCACTAAAGTGATTTGCCTAAAGCACAGGTCTGACCATGTCATATCCTTACTTACTCATTAAACTCCTGCAGCTCCCTATTGCCTCCAGGATCAAACACAAAATGCTCTGCTTGTTATTCAAAGGTATTTATAACCTAGCCCCTTCCTACCTTTCCAGTCTTTATACTTTACTCCCCAACATGTCCTCTTCAATCCAGTGACATTGTTTCCCTGGTCATTCCATAAACAAGACAATCCGTCTCTGGGGTCCTTTTTCAGTCTGTCCCCATACCTGGAATGCTCTCCCTTCTTTTCTCCAACTACTGACCTCTCTGGTTTCTTTTTTTTTTTTTTTTTTTTTTTT
The DNA here is from genome assembly GCF_019393635.1 of Dromiciops gliroides. Taxonomy (NCBI): domain Eukaryota; kingdom Metazoa; phylum Chordata; class Mammalia; order Microbiotheria; family Microbiotheriidae; genus Dromiciops; species Dromiciops gliroides. The sequence goes on along the minus strand of NC_057864.1, from coordinate 165,991,809 downwards.
TTTGGGGGGCAATGGGTGTTAAGTGACTTGCCCAGGGTCACGCAGCCAGTAAGTTTCAAGTATCTAAGGCCAGATTTGAACTCAGGAACTCCTGAATCCAGGGCCGGTGCTTTATCCACTGCGCCACCTAGCCGCCTCTCTCTGGTTTCCTTTTAAGTCTCAACTAAATCCCACCTTCTACAGGAAACCTTCCTTATCCCCTCTTTTTTTTTTTTTTTTTTGCAGGCCAATATGGGTTAAGTGACTTGCCCACAGTCACATAGCTAGTGTCAAGTGTCTGAGGCTGGGTTTGAACTCAGGTCCTCCTGAATCCAGGGCCGGTGTTTTATCCACTGTGCCACCTACCTGCCCCTTATCTCCTCTTAATTCTGGAATCTTCTCCCCCCATTCCCAGTTAATTTTTTCATATTTATCCTGTATATAGTTTGCTTTGTATTTTTTGTTTATATGTTGTTTTCCCCATTATATTGTAAGTTCCTTGAAGGCAGGGACTGGCTTTTGCCTCTTTTTGTATCACTAGTGCTTAGCATCTTGCCCAGCACATAGTGGGTTCTTAATAAATGTTTACTGATTGATTATTTGCTGTAAACAATAGATGATCCTCCTGTCTGTGCCCTCACCAAGGAATTTTTTAAAAATTGCTATTTGTGTGAATATCTCTCACGAATAGGAAAAACATATGGTATCAGTTTTGACTTGAAACTGTATGAGTGGTTTGAAAACAAGTAGAATCACATATATGCTTCTTTTTCTAAAATAAAATCATGACACCAGTCTGTGCTTATTTTCCTGTGTGTGGCAAAGCAACTAAACTAATAGTTACTAGCATTCTTTCTCTAAGGTATTGTAATTTCTGATTAAGCCATCTTGGCAAAATAGTAGCTACATAGGGATCATGTGTGATCCATAGCTTTTTGCCAAAGTAACATGCAGAAAGGCTGATATTGTCTATTGGAGGTGTTTAGTTTAGTTTAATTTTTTTCTTCTTCTAGTTGGTTACAGGAAAACTCCAAACATCTTGAAGAAAGAGATTATGAATCATCCTGTAAAGTGTGGAGTGGAAATGAAATGATCTCTCACTTTTACAAAATGGGCATAACCGCTGTGACCTTTCCAATATTACAGGTAAGATGTTTTCTGCTCTTAGTGAAATTCACCTTGTAGATACAAAAGTGAATGCTATTATTATGTAGTGTTTTGGCCAGGCAATGTATTCTCTGCATAGCATGTATTTTTTATTTAATACTATATTTATTCATCAGCCTTCATTGAGTCAAAGATTTCTTCGTGCCTAAGTGCTATCTGGAAGTTGACAAGGCGCTTTAACCCCTTCAAGCCACTAGATAACCATTTAGTACGTAACTATTTAGTGACTGTCTTTGGGACTCCATTTGGTATCCTAATAGCTTGAAGAATCAATGAGCCTCCTACAGGCCTAACTTACTCTTAGGGAGTGACTGACTCTAGGGAGAATTTAGCTCATCATCTGTAGCCAGACTATGGTGCCACTGTTGGCACTTAGCCTAATCATTTAATAGATGGTTCATAGTGTTGTATCCAGATATCCATTGCATGTTTCCATATGGAATGTGATTGGTATTGACATTTTTTTCTAAGACATTGTTTATGTCCTGTTTATCTGTCGTAGGGACATTTTACTGCTGTCCTTCAAAAAGAAGAAAAATTCATGCTCCTTAATGGTAAAGAGCAGGTCAGAGAAATACCCATCATTAGTGCCTCTACTCAGATTATGCTCAAAGGACTATTTATGGTACTGGACTATCTTTTTAGGCAGAAGAGCAGGTCAGTGGAGACCATTTCTGTTTTTCTCCTTTGAAATATTTGCATCTAATAATGTTCTGTGAGCCTCAGGTAGGTCTCATAAATGCCTTAAAAACGGTTTTCTTTTTCATTGCCATGAACTTAATAAGCATCAACAAATGTGAACATTTCCCTGTATGAGAAACAGAAAAGGAGGACCCTCTATGAAACTGAATTTCTATATACAGCTTGTTTTTTAATCACAGGAGTTGCAACTTTGTCCTGCTTGTCATTGCTCCTTCTGAACATCCTTTTGCTTTCTTATATTTTTTCAATATTTCATTGATGTTCTTCTCTCTTGGTTTTTTTTTTGGGGGGGGGGTTGAGGCAATTGGGGTTAAGTGACTTGCCCAGGGTCACACAGCTAGTACGTGTCAAGTGTCTGAGACCGGATTTGAACTCAGGTCCTCCTCCTGAATCCAGGGCTGGTACTCTATGCACTGCGCCACCTAGCTGCCCCTCTTGTTTCCTTTTTTCAAATATAAATATCACTGCTTCCCAAACACTTGTTCAACTAAAAAAAAAACCCCAAACCTCAAAAAACTGCTGCCCTCCCTTGGAACATATAAGTGTAGCCATGAAAACAAATCCACTTTTTCTGTACCTGATACAAAAAAAAGTTGATTAAATGCCTAATATGTACTAGGCACTTGCTAAGTGCTGGGGATACATCTTCTTAATAATTTTTTGTTTGTTTGTTTTTTCGGGGCAATGAGGGTTAAGTGACTTGCCCAGGGTCACACAGCTAATAAGTGTCAAGTGCCTGAGGCTGGATTTGAACTCAGGTCCTTCTGAATCCAGGACCTGTGCTTTATCCACTGTGCCACCTAGCTGCCCCCAAGTGCTGGGGATACAAATAAGAAAAAGAAAAAGAAAGTCTCTTCCCACAAGGAACTTATAGTCTAATAGAAGAAGACAACAACAACAACAGCTAAAACTTGCATAGCATTCACTATGTAGCAGGCACTGTGTTAAGCACTTTAGAAATATTATCTCATTTGATCCTCCCAATGAACCTGGGAGGGAGGTATTGTTATTATCCTTATTTTCAGATGGGGAAACCGAGGCAGAGAGAAGTTAAATGACTTGTCCAGGGTCACATAGCTAGTAAGTGTCTGAGGCTAGATTTGAACTCGGGTTTTCCTGATTCCAGACTTGGCACTCTAATCCAGTATGCCATCTAGCTGGAAGGTGAGAGGGACAATGACAGAGAGTACCTAGTGCAAAGGTGTGATGAAGATAATGGTGAAGACTAAGTCAAGCAGAGGAGCTGGTGGCAAATAAAGAGGTGGCTGGAATGTTGAGCCCTCTGTAAAAGGAAACTATGCAATTTATTTTTTTGCACCATACTCTAGCCTTCCAGTCAGAGGGGTAGAAGTATGATGAGCAGTATGAGTGGTAGAGCTGAAGCTGTCTCCATGAGGATGATATCTGAAAATGTACGCCTTATTTCGCACCTCTATTCCATCACCTCTCTGCCAGAATGCTTCATCTTCATGACTTCTACAGTTTTGATTGGTCATTGCGTTGATTAGATCCCTTTCACAGTTGTACTCTTCCTCAGTGATGTGGTCATTGTATAAATTATTCTCTTAGTTCTGGTTATGTTACTCTGTCAGTTTATAGAAGCCCTTCTAGGTTTCTCTGAATTGGTCTCTTTAAAATTTCTTAAGATGAAATCAAATTTCATTACATTCTTATGCTATAATTTGTTCAACCATTCCCCTGTTGATGGATACCCACCTTATTATTATTATTGTTATTATTATTAGAGTTCTTTGCTACGACAAAAAGTTCTGCTAGAAATATTTTGGTACAAATGGGAATTGTTCTCTCCTTCTTTGATCTCTTTGTGTTATAAGTGTATGGGTGTTTATTACTTGGTCAAAGCATATGCACAGGGGGCAGCTAGTTGGCACAGTGGATAAAGTACTGGACCTGAGTTCAAATCTGGCCTCAGACATTTGACACTTACTAGCTGTGTGACCCTGGACAAGTCACTTAACCCTCATTGTCCCACAAAAAATTAAAAAAAATTTTTTTTAAAAAGCATATGCACAGATCAGTAACTTTTTGTTACTACATTGCAAAATTTAGTTCCAAATTGCTTTCCAGAATGGTTGCACCATCTTACAACACCATCAACAGTACAATAGTATACCTGTCCTTTCACAGTCCCTCCAATAGTTGTCATTTCTCTTTTTTTTGTCATCTTAGCTAGTCTGATGGCTGATCATGTGAATAAATAGAAGAAAGCTCCAGACAAAATTACAGCTTGCTCAAGCTTGAGACACTCAAAAAATAAACCCAAAAGAGAGAGTAACTCCACAAAACCTGCAAGCAGAACCTCAAGAGAAAAATGTTCTGTGGCTACAAAGACTAATGATGGAAGAAATGAAACAAAAGAGAAAAAATGAAAAATGAAATTAGAGCTCTGGGAGAAAAATTAAAAAGAGAATTAACTTGGAAAGGGAAATGATAAGCCTTGACCAAGTAGTTGGGGATGTTTTTTGATTTGTTGCTTTTCTAATTAAAGTTACATACTCAATTTATTGATTTTTTTTTTCTTTTTCTCTTATTGATGAAAGTCTTTAAAGATATAAATTTTCCCCAAAGGACTGCATTGGCTTCATCCCAAAGTTTTAGTATGTTGTCTCATTGTTGTCATTTTCTTTAATTAAAAGATTTATTGTTTCTACGATTTGTCATTTTACCCACCAATTCTTTAGGATTAAATTATTTGTTCTCTTGAATTTGGATCCCTGCTTCACATACACTTAATTTTTTCCTCCCAATTTAATCATATTTTCATCTTTAATTTTTTTTTTTTTTTGGGTGAAGCAATTGGGGTTAAGTGACTTGCCCAGGGTCACACAGCTAGTAAGTGTCAAGTGTCTGAGGCCAGATTTGAACTCAGGTCCTCCTGACTCCAGGGCTGGTGCTCTATCCATTGTGCCACCTAGCCGCCCACCCCCCTTTTTTTTGTGGGGCAATGAGGGTTAAGTGACTTGCCCAGGATCACACAACTAATAAGTGTCATGTGTCTGAGTCCTGATTTACACCCTCGCCCCCTTCATCTTAAATTCTTACGCTAGGATTTTGTGCTTAGGCTTCTGATATTCTTGGTTGGATTGGGTAAATTTTTGATCCTGTTCCCTGCTGTGGCTGTTAGCCTAGATAGTATGATTTTTGCTAAACCCCACATTTTGTCTCAATCCCTGGCTTTTATCTCAGTCTCCTTGTGGTCCACTGCAGGATCTTGCCTCAGCCAGTGTCAGTTTCTTTCTGCTTCAATGATCCCCATTTGAGAGCTGGTTCTGTTTCTTGCTGTGCTTCTGCCAGGCATCAGTGGTATCCTAGAGATCACACTGTTATCAGCCTCCTTCACAGTCTGTCAGCACTGGCTCCCAGGTACTGAGTTGCCTCTAGCTTCTGGTATGGCTCCCACTGCACTGAGTAGTACACAGTCAGGCCTCGCCCACCTTTACAATCGCATATGTAGGCCTTTCAGGACCAGAATATGGCTTCTGGTCCTCAGTTCTCAGAGTTCATCCTGGCTTGGGATGCCCCTCATTCTGAGGCCTTTAAGAAAGGATGAGAAACAATTTGGACAAAGCTGGGAAAACTTGGATGAGCTAATGAAAGAGTGAAGTGAGCTGACATTTATACAGTAACATCAACATTGTCAAAGCAACCCTAAAACATTTAAGAACTCTAATCAATGCAGTAACCAACACTAATGCCAGACCATTGATGAAGCATGCCCCGCCCCTCCTGACACAGTGGTGAGGGCCTTGAGGTGCAGAAAGAAACTTATATCTTTAGATTCATCAAGTGGGTGAATTGGTTTTCCTTTGACTATGAGTATTTGTTTCAAGATTTTTTTTCTTTTTTTCCATTGGGGTGGGATTTGTCAGGGAGAGAACAAATGATAGTGTTGCTGAAAAGAGACAAGAACAATGAAGTATTTAAAAAAATACACAGAAGAGAAGAGAAAGAAGTTCAGTGGGAAAAAGACATAGGATAGCTTTGAAAGTAACAAGCTACAGATACTTTGGGGGGGGGCAATGAGGGTTAAGTGACTTGCCCAGGGTCCCACAGTTAGTGTCAAGTGTCGGAGGCCGGATTTGAACTTAGGTCCTCCTGAATCCAGGGCCAGTGCTCTATCCACTGCGCCACCTAGCTGCCCCTCCTACATATACTATTAATGAAGCATTAATTTTTTTTTTTTTTGCAGGGCAATGGGGTTAAGTGACTTGCCCAGAGTCACACAGTTAGTAAGTGTCAAGTGTCTGAGGCCAGATTTGAACTCAGGTCCTCCTGAATCCAGGGCTGGTGCTTCATCCACTGAGCCACCTAGCTGCCCCTTAATGAAACATTAATAATGGTGGCTTAGTGAATAGTGCTGGACTTCAAGTCAAGAAGAACTGAATTCAAATTTTGCCTCAGATACTAGCTGTGCCACCTCAGGCAAACCACTTAACCCCTCTCAAACTCGGTTTTGACATATGTAAAAATGGTAGCAATAGCTCTTACATCAGAGGAATGTTGTGAGTTTCTGAAATAATGTGCTTTGTAAACCTTATAGTACTATATAAAAAGCTAGCTATTGTTATATGCTTTTAAAAAAATTTAAATTGTATATACTTAGGTCATGGTTTCACATATTCTCTCTTTCTATTCTGTTCTGTATACAGAAATATTCCTCCTACCCCCCTTTTTTGGTATTTGTGAAATTCGGAATTAAAAAAATATATATTTTCTTTAAAAGAAAGTGTTCTTAACCTTTTTATTTCATACACCTCTTATTTTTAGAAGTCTGATAAAGCCTGTGGACCCCTTCTAGAATAATGTTTTTAAAAGGTGAAAGGAATGCTGGATTCTAGTTAGTGGTTAGTGAAAATAACGATGCATTTTATTTCCCCTCCAAGTTCACGGATTCCCTGAAATTTATCCATGGACCTACTTGGGAGTCTGTGGGTCCTAGGTTAAGAACCTTTGGATTGGATAATTTCTGAGACTTATTCTAATTCTAAAATTCTGTGATTCTGTGACTTATGTGCCAAGACTTATAAACTCTGTTGTTGGTAGTAGGGAAGGTTATGAGACTAAGAATTTTGAAAGAGACATTTATATTTGGAGTGAGTAGGTCTAGCAGCTCTCATCCTCATTAGCTTTGTGACCATAAACAATCATTTAACCTGTCTAGATTTCTCTTCTGTAAAATGGGAATAATAATGTTTATATTACCTAGGGCTGTTGTGAGAAAATACTTTGAAAGCTTTAAACCCCTATATAAATGTAACTTATAACTGACTTTAAATGTTGTAAATGCTTTTTTAAATAAAAAACTTGATTATTGGTTGCTTTTCATTTAGGTTTGCAGATGATTACAAAGTTGCTATACAGCAAACTTACTCTTGGACAAGCCAGATTGATATTCCAGACAAAAATGGTTTCTTTGCTTTGCCTAAAAATAAGAAACGCTCCAAACAAAAAATGGCAGTAAATGTGCTAAACTTTTGGTGCTTGAATCCAGCAGTGGTAAGCTTGTTATGATATATCAGGCAATTTGTAGCTAGTATAATTGCTCAAAGAATTATGTGATAATATTTGATCACCATTTCATACAACTAATATTTTTTCTTCCTTCAGGCCTTTTCAGATATTAATAGTAATGTACGGACGATTATTTTGACATCTGGTACTCTGTCACCAATGAAATCTTTTTCATCTGAACTTGGTGTAACATTTGCTATACAACTAGAGGCTAATCATGTCATTAAGAACTCACAGGTTAGTATTTTCTTCTTCAGATTTATGAAGTTTCTAAGACTTTTTAATATACGTTGAATTCCCTGTTAACCAATTGGGGTGGCAACTAGAGAAGTTATAACAGGCCCTGAGAAGAAATTTTACATTTTAATTTAAGAATCAAAGGAATACTAGTTAGCTTTTAGAGACAACAAAAGGTGATAACAAATTCTATTCTTTAAGGCAAAAATAGAAAACTAGACTTCATATGAGAATGATATACAACTTGAAATTCTAATGTCTGAGACAGCAGCAACAGGCCATTAAAAAACAATCTTAACAACACTAGATATTTTAATTTGCCTTGGAATTATACTTTTTTTTTTTTCGTGGGGCAGTGAGGTTAAATGACTTGCCCAGGGTCATACAGCTAGTAAGTGTCAAGTGTTTGAGGCCTAATTTGAACTCAGGTCCTCCTAAATCCAGGGCCGGTGCTTTATCCACTGTGCCACCTGGCTGCCCTGGAATTATACTTTAGTATAGTTAAACTTCTATAGAACTATCATTCTTTCAGATATTGTTTTTTCTTTTTTTTTGGCGAGGCAATGAGGGTTAAGTGACTTGCCCAGGGTCACACAGCTAGTAAGTGTCAAGTGTTTGAGGCCAAATTTGAACTCAGATCCTCCTGAATCCAGGGCCAGTGCTTTATCCACCACGCCACCTAGCTGCCCCCAGGTATTGTTTTTTTTAATGGGAATGTTCATCCCCATAAATGTTCTCCTCTATGATCGGAACTTGGCCTCTGAGGGAAATTCTTTCATTGAAGCAGCCATGCCCCCTAGCTCTCCAGTTGTCCAGCCCCTAGAGAGAAGGAAATTTGATAATCCTGGGAACATGTCTTTCCAAGTCCTCTATCCCACTCCTTTTCCCACCCCTACAGCATCTTCCCACCCCGGTGCCTGGTGTGAAGCAAGAAGGTAATGTGGCTAGGCTATTCCTATTATTTCCATGGGTACTTCTAAGGTATGGGTCCTCATGTATATATAAGCAGAACTCTAGAAATATAGATATTCTTATGGAGAGCTATATGTACAAGTGTATTCAGAAAGGTGGTAAGAATAAAGTGTCATGGTGGTTACTAGAATAAGCCAAGTGACTGCCATTTTGGGTCATCAGCTTATGCATATCTGGTATAAAAATTATTTCGTTTTAAGATGTCCTTGAAAAGACCTTCAAATATTTTCATGACCATTAAGATTTTCAATAAATGGCAGAATTTGCCTTGTTTCTGCTCCTAGCTTTCAATGCCATCCTTTCTTTCTGTGTCAGTACACTAAGGTAGGGTATATTTGACCATAGTAGACTTGGAAGGGACTTAGAACTTGGAGTGGTGCTAATTCCCCATGACTGGTCAGCACAGATTTTCTAGTGTGAGGGAAGTAGAAGTAATAGTGCCTGTCATTTGGAGTCATGTAGACCAATTGTAGCAAATCATACTCACCAAGTAATCTGTTTTCATCTAAATCTTTTGTTGTCAGGTAGACAGAATGGACAACTTCTTATTGAATATGTAATAGTGGAAAGTCATTTTTGGGTCTGGGTTGAACTGGATCAGGGATTCTTAACCTTTTATGGGTCCTGGATCCTTTTTGCAGTCTGTGGAAGTTTATGGACTATCTTCAGAGTAGTGTTTTTAAATACATAAAATAACATGCATAGGATTACAAAGGAAACCAATTATGTTGATACAATTATTAAAATATTGAGGGGCAGCTAGGTGGCGCAATGGATAAGGCACCGGCCCTGGATTCAGGAGGACCTGAGTTCAAATCCGGCCTCAGACCCTTGACACTTACTAGCTGTGTGACCCTGGGCAAGTCACTTAACCCCAATTGCCTCACAAAAAAAAAAAAAAAACAAAAGAAAAAAAAAAAAAATATTGAGAAAACAAGTTCAAGGACCCCAAATTAAGAACCTCTGAGCAGACTGATTTCAGAAGGCTAAATTTTATGATTCTATGACCTAGCTTATGATTCGTTCATTCATTAGCATTTGTATGTCAGATATTTGTTGAACACCTACTACGTGCAAGGTATTGCAAAGTCTTAGGCAATAAATAAAAAGTTACATAGAGATAACATAAGATTGTAAATATTGCCTAAAGCTATATAAAATCAGAAAACTTCTATAAACTCCATTTCTTCTGTAAATCCAAAATAAAGATAGTTAAATGCAGCAGATTTTAGTTGAATTTCTTAAAGAGGTACTGCTTGATTTCCTTTTGGCCCATTGATCATTCCTTAAGGTATCTTAATAAGTGCTTTTACATACATATATACATATGTGTATATATCTATATGTATATAGCTATATACACATATATACACATATTTGAGTTTAATGGTAGCCATCTCTAGGGTGGGGAGGGAGAAAAAATAAATTTACATGATAAATTTATTATATATTTAAAAGGAATAGCAAATTATACATAATAGATTTGCAGTTTCATGTATAATCATTCTTTTTCCCCCCATACTCTGTAATGGAAATGCTTTTTTATTCCTTAAATCAAAAATAAAATAAAAAATTTTTAAAAGTACTTATTTGTCCATCTGATTTAAGCATACTTCTAATGCTGAATTTTTCCTGTAATAGGTTTGGGTTGGCACTATTGGGTCAGGCCCCAAGGGTCGGACTCTCTGTGCCACCTTCCAGCACACAGAGACCTTTGCATTCCAGGATGAAGTTGGAGCACTTCTCTTGTCTGTGTGCCAAACAGTGGGCCAAGGAATTTTGTGCTTCTTGCCTTCTTACAAGGTAAGGAAATACTCGGTTGTGCTTTTCACTTTTAAAAATCATATGAAATTCTCATCTTAACTTTCTTGGGACCAGAAGCAATGAAAGCAACTTGAAATCTTTGCCAAATACACAAGTTCATTGTCTGTGTTGGGAATGGAAAGACAAGGGTGTGGGGGAGGGGAGAATGGAGGGTTGGGAAATCATGTCTGATTGAAAGCATAAGATTTCATTTGGCCTTGAGAGGTTCTACTCAGACAAGAGCATGGGATCACAAGCAGCAGCTTTTCAGCATCTGTCTGGATAGCTTCACACTCAAAGGGAAAAAGAACAAAATTATACTTTTGAATGGCATAATAATTTGACTCTAACATAGTTGTTGGGGTAGCTAGGTGGTGCAGTGGATAGAGTGCTGGTCCTGGAGTCAGTAAAACTCATCTTCCTGAATAAAATCTGCCCTTAGACACTTACTAGCTGTGTGACCCTAGGCAAGTCACTTAACCTGGTTTGCCTCAGTTTCCTCATCTGTAAAATGAACTGGAGAATGAAATGGCAAGCAACTCCAATATCTTTGCCAAGGAAACCCCAAACAAGGTCATGAAGAGTCAGACACAACTGAACAACAACAATTCAGTGGTTATTAACTGTTTTTGTGTCATGAACTGCTTTTGCAGGCTGATAACACCTGTGGACTTTTCTTCAGAATAATACTTTTAAGTGCACAAAATAAAATACATAGAATTACAAAGGAAACAAATGACAGTTATCAAAATATTGAGAAAACAATTTCACAGACCCCAGGATAGATACCCCTATAGGCTTTACTATATTGAATTTGGTTGCATATCATAGGGGTCAGTTTCTTACTTCCTGAAAAAAGACAGAATTCTACACAGAATTCTATTTTCTTTCTAGTAGTTTTTAGGTTTACAATGATGTTTGGCAATCTTTACTCAATTAGAAATTTTGTAATGCTTTCTCCTTCCACTTAAGGTATTAACAACATAGCCCATCTCCTGAGAGAAGCAATGTTGGTAGCATTGCCCTCCATGCAGAGAGTGCTGTCTGTCTTCACTCCCACTATTTGGAATCCCTAGTTCCATTCAAATTTCAACTCACATGCCACCTCTAAAAGGAAGCCTTTCCTGATTCCTAGTCATTAGTGCCATCCTCTCTCCTCTGAAAATACTCTGTTTACTTTGTAATTACTTCTCTGTGTACACGGTGTTTCTGTCCAGTAGAATGTAAGTTTCTTGAGACATGGACTGTTTGATTTCACCTTTGTATCCTGACATAGGAGACATTTAATGCATCCTTGTTGAATTGAATAGAATTATATTTTAATTGTGTTTCAAGCTTGCTTCTAATGCAGGGAAATTAATTATTTTTCTATAACAAGTAAGAATAAAAACATAAGTGAAATGTTTATATAGAATATTTGATTTGGGATCTCTTCACAGACTTTTTAATCTATAAATTTTTTTTTTTGGTGGGGCAATGGGGGTGTAAAATATTTTTGCTAATTTACTAGGGCTAATTTGGGGGGACTAATCTGACTGGAGGACTAATCTGGGGATTTTTGACTAACTGGCTATGTGACTGCTATTAACTTAGTATGGGCCATTTATAAATTTCTCCACACTGCTCCCAAATTGATAAACAAAAGATTAAGAAGCCACTTAACTAAATAATCAAAGCAGAGTTTATTTATAAAAATAAATGTGGGGCAGCTAGGTGGCGCAGTGGATAAAGCACCGGCCCTGGATTCAGGAGTACCTGAGTTCAAATCCGGCCTCAGACACTTGACACTTACTAGCTGTGTGACCCTGGGCAAGTCACTTAACCCCCATTGCCCTGCAAAAAAAGACAAAAAATAAAAAATAAATGTAAGAGATAAGGGTTAAGAAATGCAAATTATACAACCTGTCTGCTTTTAATACAATTAGGGCCCTTGCTGCCTCTTGCCTTAGGGTATGTTCCACTTTCACTGCTCAGCTCCTTTCTTCTAACTTTGAGCCCCTTTTACTTTGTCGATCCCCCTGTGTCTAACTTTCCTCTCCGTACTGCCACCACTGAACCCCTGTGTTTCTCTCTCACCTACCTCTCCTTCCATTCTCCTAGTGCTCCAGTGTCCTTTTGTTCTCTTAATCTTCCAGCCTCCTTTCAGTGTCTCTAGTCTCCAGAGCCCTCCTTAATCTTGTCAACCCTACCTCTGCTGTCTAACTCTCCTTCTCTCCACTCAAACTTCGGGGCTTTTTGCACCCCCACTCACACCAAGCTAATCCTCCAGCTGCAGCCCTGGTGCGGCTCCAGTGTCCCATGCGTACCACACCCAGGGCTCCAGGGGCCCGTGCCCCTGCTGTGCGCCCAGGGACCTCTGCAAGGGCTATGCCAGAGGCTGGCCTGGACAAGCCCGGGATCTCTCGGACAGATCCACTCAGGGTGGAGGGAGCTGGGGATTTTCTCTGCAGCTGTCTGACCTGGCGTCTTGTACAGCCCACAGGGCTTTTTTTTTTCTCAGCTGAAGCAGAGGGGGAGGGGCACCAGCCCTTCACACAGAAAAAACCTTGAGGGCCTAACGCTTTCTAATTTCAGCCCAAAGGTAGGGTCTCCAAATCAAAATAAATTTCCACAGGGGTTAAGTGACTTGCCCAGGGTCACACAGCTAGTAAGTGTCAAGTGTCTGAGGCCGGATTTGAACTCAGGTACTCCTGACTCCAGGGCCAGTGCTTTATCCACTGCGCCACCTAGCTGCCCCCATCTCTAAGCTTTATGGACAAGAACTACATCCAATCAATTCTAGATGTAGATAAGGCTAGAACTAGGGATCTGGACCTATGATTTGATTGGTATAAGGGATTCTAATTCAAGTAAACTCTGCCAATACAAGTTAACACCTTCTTTGCCACTATATTTCATGAGAGTTGTTTAGGCCACTGAGAGGGTAAGTGACTTGTACATGGTCACATAGCAAGTGTGTCACATTAACTTAATCATCTTAGGAAAGATCTTAATAAAATTACTTACATATGCCCAAGCGCACTAAATACAAAATAAACATAAGCATCTAAGAACCACCTTTTAAGAAAAATTTTAATTATTTTTTTCTTCATCATAGTTTTCCCCAGCATACCTCCCCCTTCCAAAGAGCCATCCTGTATAATAAATAGTATTTTTAAAGACAAAAAAGAAGAGAAAGAAAATCAGCATAACTGATCACTATATGGAAAGATATAAATTTGCATAGTTTTCAATCTATGCAAAAGGGTAGGATGTCTTTTCATATTTCTTCCTTCAAGCCATGCTTACAGAAGTCACGATTTTTTTCTATAGTGGAGTGTCTAAGCTAAGCATGTTTGTTTGAAAGACTAGTAATTAAGGCTATATTCAAAGCCATAGAGTAATTTTTTTTTCCTTTTATCAAAGGAAGTAATTGGCCTTACATAAAATCAATGGAACTTTCAAAGTTTAAAATATGGAACTTCCTTCCCCAAGGAAGTTCTTTGTGGTAGCACTGGAACTCAGATTATCCCAAAGCAATCTGAAAGAAAAAAAAAAAAAAAAGCAAAACAAAACCACAAGCAGGTTGGAAAAAACCTTTTACTAACCACATTCCAACCAAGATCAGAAGCATGGAGTCAGGAAGTGAGGAAATAATCCTGATAGTGTAGACAGCATGAGCAAATTGAAAAGCATTTGCCAAACCCCTATAGATACGGTACGAAATAGCAGTTCTTTATGTGCATGGCAGCAACCTAATTGAACATGTTTCTCAGCACACGTGGAGCTGTGCCAGCTCTAATGTAAACCTCCTTCACGAGACTGTAATTACTGATGAAAAAACCCACAGTATGAAAAACAGCCAGAGGATGGAAGACCTTCAGCACACCATCTAAGACTAATTTTCTTGTTTAAGATTTCTCTCATTATAATGTATTCAGCAGTAAAAGAGAGTGTTCTATAGAGACCCAAGTGGAATTCAATACTTATACAGAAGGAAAGTGGTTATGTGGGCCAAGTAGAGGAAGAAAATGCCACCTCTGGAGCCCAGTCTCCTGGGATTTTATGTTTCTGACAGCAGTATATACTGCAGTTACTGAAATTGACCATTAGGTGACTACATAGACCATAAAATGTAGGTTTGCTGAACTAAACAAGTTGTCTAGCTTAACGAAAGAATTGAAATACTCTCCTTATAGAGGAGCCCATCTCACATGAATGAGAGCCCAGCCACATAAATAAGATAAGGAAACAGGAAATAAAACTCAAATACAGTTTGTTATCATTTAGCATTGAGTTTGAGATTTTAATTTATGTTCAATTCCTCATTGGTGAGCAGGCTACATGCCGTGTAAATACACTTTAAGGAGGAGCTTTGGTATTTTCATTACAGATTTTAAACTTGAGCTAATTATAGTTGGTAGTACATATAATCGAATAACACTAACATTTAAATCATAAAGCTTTGTCTTTTGACCCATTATTATTTCACAGGGTGATGAAATAGTTAGCCTAATAGCTTCAGAAAGTTTTTTTGTTTCAGGGAAAGGAAACATGACTTTGTCAGAATCTGTTGTTGTTCAGTCATTCAGTTGTGTCTAAGTCTTTGGTTTTCTTAGCAAAGATAGTGGTTTGCCATTTCCTTATCCAGCGCGTCCTCATTTTACAGATGAGGAACTGAGGCAAATAGGGTTTAAATGACTTGCCCAGAGTCATTTGTCTACTAAGTGTCTGAGGTCATATTTGAATTCAGATCTTTCTGACTCCAGGCTTGGTGTTCTGTACAGTGCACCACCTTGCTGCCAAGTCTGAATCTTAGGTGTCAGTAATTGATTTAAATTATTCTATTTTTCTCACTGTTTCTGTTCATCTACTGTTACTAGGTTTGTTGAGGGGATGATTGTTAGTGATGAATGTGTTGTAATACTTTACTAATAAAAATATTAATGAGTTGGTTTTAGTTTGAATGTCTCTTTTAATTTTAGTAATAGAAGGTGACTGATACCATACTGCTTCTCTTGGCAGATTATCTTTTTTTCCCTAGAATATATTGATTTAGAAGCAAACCTATGTTTTATCCATTCCACCTATGTGCCATCAAGTAAAAGAATACTTGGGACTTACCCTAAATGTTAAAATTCAAAGTCTTAAGGTAGTAAATTGTAGTACTTTCTTTTAATTTTATTGTGACTCTTATAGTGGCAGGCTTGTAATGCTGGGCATTGATTCAGGAAGATTTGGGCCCAAATTCTAACCCTTTTACCACCTAGGCAAAGCATTTCACCTTTTTTGCCTCAGTTTCCTCCTCTGTAGAACGATAAGGTTGGACTAGGTAGATGGTCTCTGTAGTCCCTTTCAGCTATAAATTTGTGGATCTATGATCTACACCAAGTGACAGATGGCTTATGATCTGTGTCGAGAGAGGCAGTTCCCTACCAGAAATGTCCTACATTGATAAAACTAAAGATCATTTGGTTTTTTACCTATGGAAATTTTCAGTCTGTTTCTCATATTTGAAAATTTTCATTGTATTACATTTCAATATCTTATGAATTATATTTGTATAGGAAAATTTTGTTTCCTTGATATGTGTGTCTCTGCCTATTTTCAGGTATTTATTGAGTGTGGGTAAATAGTCCATTTGTTATAATGGCCATGAATGAATGAATGAATGAATGAATGAATAGAAGAGCATTTATTAAGTACTTACTATGTGCAAAGCACTGTGCTAAACACTAAGGTTACAGATGCTAAAGTGGAATAGTCTCTTTCCTTCTAATAGTAGGGAGATGACACATGTAGGAGGGCACAGCTTCAGGGCAAATGGCAGTGTGGAACTCTACTGCTGTGGGCTGTTATGAATTCTCTACTCTTTTTGCTAGACACAGGCCATCATCTTCTTGTTTGACCTGAATCTGCAACTGAAGAACTCTGCTGTAGTGGGTCTACTCAGCGACCATAAATTTAGTCTAGATTTACTGGGGGTGGGGGGGGTTCATCGGATGCTTAATTTAAAAAAAATTTGTATCTTTTTAGTTTTATATCACCTCCATTAAAATATACATTTTCATTGATATCTTTTGATCTTACATTATTTACATTTCCTAATATATTTCTTCTTTCTCCTAGAGAGCCATCCCTTTTAACAAAAAATAAAAATGAGTAAAAAAATAGTTGAACAAAACTAACCAAGACTCTGAAAGAGTTCTGTTTTATTGGCAGTGTTCCACACCCATAGATCTGGAACTAGGAAGACAAAGAAGCACGGTCATATCTGTCCTAGTAGGAGTGCCCTGCAATGGGTCTTATGCTACCTTCTTCTGGGTGTGGGACCTTCCCTTTGACCTGATACCTGATACCTGACACCTGACCCTTATACCTCTTCCTGGGTGGTGTTGTGCTCTGATCATTGTGTGTACCTGTTCTGGCCTAACTCCAGTGCCCACAGACCCCTCTGCTATCTTGCTATGTGAAGCAGGGCTAGACAAATGATTCCCTGTCAGCTTTTCTGGATTTCCCCATAAGGATTTGGTCTGGTGCATTTTCTAGATCTATTTGGAGGAGTTTGTGGAGCAGAGACCACTGCACCTTTTCTTATCACTGCCATCTTGGCTCTGCCTCTGCATTGATTTTGTTCATGCAAAATCTTTTTGATTCATTTAGTTGAAATTATCTGTTTTTATCATTTATAAACCTTTTTTGCTTAAGAATTCATCCCTTAGCTATAGATAGAATGGCACTTTATGTTTCACCTCTCATTTTTTATAGTATGACTTTTAACTTTTAGATCATATATCCATTTTGAGTTTGTTGCTGGATCTATTTTAAGTTGTTCTAAAGAACAGGTCTGACTGTGTTATCCTTCTCTTCAATGAACTTTAGTGGCTATCATTTCCATGATGAAATATAAAATCTTATGGCATTCAAAGCCCTTTGTAACCTGACTTCTCCCTTTTTTTCCCTGTCTTCTTATATCTTTACCTCCCCCCTTCAAACTCCTTCCCTGCTCTCTTCCTCACCCCTTTATCCCCTGGTCCCCCCCACCCCCCATCCACCACCCCATACTCTTAGATCCAGTGAGATTGGCCTGCTTATTGTTCCTTGCACATGACAGTTTGTCTCCTGACTCTGGGAATTTTTGCTGGCTGTCCTCCATGCCTAGAATGTTCTCCCTCCTCTTCCCTACCTCCTGACTTCCCTGACTTCCTTCAGGTCCCAGCTAAAGTCCCAACTTCTGTAGGAAGCCTTATCTGATGTCCCTTAATAATTCTTTTTAAAAATGTTTTAAAATTTATTTTGCTAAATATTTCTCAATTACATATAAATTTTTTAAACAATCATTTTTTTTCTGATTTTCCTTCTTTCTAATGCCTTCTTTCTATTGATTATCTCCAATTTATCCTGTATGCAGCTTGTTTGTACATAGTTATTTGCATGTTGTCTCTCACTTTAGACTGTGAACTCCTTCAGAGAAGGGACTGCTTTTGCCTTTCTTTATGTTCAAAATGCTTAGCACAATGCCTGGAACATAGTAGGCACTTAATAAATGTTTAATGACTGACTAAACCTGATTTCTGCCAGACTCTTTTCCACTTTTACCAGCAGCTCTGGTTAAAGAGGGAGTTGCTTCCTAAGTAATTAATGTTTCCAAGTTTACTGGGCTATTTAATTAAATTGTTTCAGATTTTTCCTTGTTTATTCTGTTACATTGATCTAATTTTTAAATACCAAATAGTTTTGACAGTTACTATTTTGTAATATAGTTTGAGACCTGGAAGATCTTAGTCCTCTTTCTTTTTTTTTTTTTTGAATATAATTTTATTTTTCAAAATATACGTAAAAACAAAATTTTAACATCAATTTTAAAAAAACTTTGTGTTCCAACTTCTTTTCACCCCCCTCCATTCGCACCCCCCCACCCACAAGAACTCAAGCAATTCAAAATGAGTAGTCATGGAAAAATTCCCATATTAGCTAGTTGTGAGAGAAAACAGTCAAAACCCCCCCCCAAAACTTCAGATTAAGGAATTGTCAAAGAGGAAAAGAAAAAAAAAATTTAAATGTTTCCATCTGTTTTCAGATACTATCAGTTCTTTCTCTGCAGATGGGCTGCAATCTTCATAAGTCCTTCAGGGTTATATTGGATCATTGCCTTGCTGAAAATAACCACATGTTTCCCAGCAGTTCATCCCCGACTATTGCTGTTATTTTGTATACAGTACATTTCACTTTGCTTCAGTTCATGTAGGTCTTTCCAGATTTTTCTGATGTATCCTATTCATCATAACTATATCCCTCCATCCCAGTCCCTTCCCATGACATTTACTCTCTCTTCTTTTTTTTCCCTATTCTTCCTCAGAAGTATTTTACTTCTGACTATCCTCTACCTCACTCTGCACTCCCTTTTTTCACCCTTCCTTCCTTATCTTCTTCCCCATCTATTTTCCTGCAGGGTTAAATAGATTGCTCCTCCCAATTGGGTATGAAAGCTATCCCCTCCATGAGCCCACTCCAATGAGATCAGGGTCCCTGAGCTAATTCTTTGTTCTAAATTGTTCTTCCTCCCTCCCTCCTCAACCCTCCCTATGAGATCAAGCAATTCAATATGTCATACTGGTGCAGTAATGCAGAACATCTTCATCTTCCTTGAAAGTGTTTTGCTTTTTTACTGCTCTCTCTCCCAAACTGCCCTTTCCTCCTTCCCCCTCTTTCCCCCTCCCCTTTTCTCCCTCCTCCCCCTCCCCTCAGGACAAGAATTTATTACTATACCTACTTGAGTATGTATGTTAGTCCTTCATTGAGCCAATTCTGATGATATTAAGGTTCACTCACTCCTCAATTCCTTCCCCCTCTTCTATTCTCCTCCATTAGCGTTTTTCTTGTTTCCTTCATGTGAACTACCTCTCCCCAGACCATCTCTCCCCTTCTCCCTCCCCCAGTTTATTCCTCCTACACCTCAACCCTATTTTTTTTTTTTTTAGTGAGGCAATTGGGGTTAAGTGACTTGCCTAGGGTCACACAGCTAGTAAGTGTTAATTGTCTGAGGCCGGATACTCCTGGTACTCCTGTCTCCAGGGCTGGTGCTCTATCCACTGCGCCACCTAGCTGCCCCCTCAACCCTATTTTAATGATGTCATCATGGATAGGTGGCACAGTGGACAAAGCACCAACCCTGAACCCAGGAGGCCCCAAGCCCAAATCCAGCCCCAACATAAGATACCCCACCCTGTCTGCCCTACAAAGAACAAAATATAAATGCTTTACAGATATAATCCCTTCATATTCAGTTCAGCCCTGTCTTCTGTGAATTGCTTACTGAGATAGTTCTTATGATTTCAAAGTATTATCTTCCCATATAGGAATGTTAACAGTTTGATCTTTTAATATCCCTCATGAAGTCTTTTTCCTGTTTACCTTTTTATGCTTCTCCAGGGTCTTGTATTTGAAAGTCAAATTTTCTATTCAGTTCAGGTCTTTTCATCACAAATGCTTTAAAGACCTCTTTCTCATTGAAATCCCATTTTTGTCCCTGAAAGATTATACTCAGTTTTGCTGGGTACATGATTTTTGGCTGAAGTCCCAGTTCCTTTGCCCTCTGAAATATCATATTCCATGCCCTTCGGTTCTTTAATGTAGAAGCTGCTAGATCTTGCTTTATCCTTATTGGAGCTCCACAGTATTTGAATTCCTTTTTTCTAGCTGCTTGCAGTATTTTCTCCTTCACCTGGGAGTTCTGGAATTTGGCTATAATATTCCTGGAGGTTTTCCTTTTGGGATCTCTTTCAGGAGGTGATCATTGGATTCTTTCAATTTCTGTTTTAGCTTCTGGTTCTAGAATATCAGGGCAATTTTCCCTCACAATCTCTTGGAGGATGGTGTCTAAGCTTTTGTTTTGGTCATGGTTTTCAGGTAGTCCAATAATTTTCAAATTCTCTCTCCTAGATTTATTTTCTAGGTCAGCTGTTTTTCCAAGGGGATATTTCACATTGCCCTCTATTTTTTCATTCAATTGGATTTGCTTTACTGTGTCTTGGTTTCTCATAAGGTCACTAGCTTCCATTTGTTCAGTCCTAATTCTTAGGCAGTTATTTTCATCAGACAGTTTTTTAATCTCCTTTTCCATTTGGCTTTTCAAACTGTTGACTTTTTTCTCATGACTCTCCTGCATTGCTCTCATTTCCCTTTCCATTCTTTCCTCCTTTTCTCTACATCTTTCTATTTCTCCTACTTTCTCTTCAAAGTCCCTTTTGAGAGCTTCCATGGCCTGAGACCAGTTCATATTTTTCTTGGAAGCTTTGGATGTTGGAGCTTTGACCCTGTTATGATCTTCTTCTGAGGTTATATTGTGGTCTACCTTACCCCCAAAGAAGTTTTCGATGGTCTTCTGCTTTCTCTGCCTACTCATCCTGACTTACTATTTCTTGGCTTTTAACTCTTTCTTAAAGTGTGGCTCTGCTTCCAGGACACACTGTTCAAGCTACAGTGTGGCCCAGGGAATGGTTGGGCTTCTTCTAAGTCTGCCTGACCTCACTTTCATTTGATTTTAAACTCTCCATGGGGGGTGGTGGGAGGTGGGGTTGCTTCTCGGCTCTGCTCCTGTTCTCAGCTTCAGAGGGTCCCAGGTGTTTGGGGTGGGGGGGGGGCAGCTTTTAATCTCACCTGGCCTGTTCTCAGGTCGGGAGATAACCTCAGGCCTATTTACTAAGAAACCAACCAGTAAGGCTTTCTGTGGTATGGTTCTCAGCTTCAGATGAGACTGCTCCCCTGCTCCCCTCCCCCACCTGGGCCTTCAGCCACTCAGGATTTCTTCCTGGTTGCCTGCTGGGGTGGGACAGTCGAATCCTTCCCCCTAGTCCACTGGTACCCCTGCATTTACCACCCAGGCCAGCCATTCAGCCCGACCGAGTGCTTGGTTCCAGAAGATGCCTGTGCTGCAGTCGATTCAGAGGCACTGGGGCAAATTCCTCTGGCGGGTGTCTGGTGTGTCGGCCTGACTGTGGGGTTAGGCTTTATTTGTGGCCCAGCACAGCCCCCTGAAATCTATCTATAGCTGGAGAAAACTCTCAGCCAGTATTTTTGTGTGTTTTTCTACCCCGAGGGTTATTTTATTGCTATTTTTGGGGTGATTGTATCAGGAGCCCTGTGCATTTAATGTCTTTCCTCCGCTATCTTGTCTAGTCCTCTTTCAAGTCCTACTTTTTTTCATTGTTTTCCTCCTCCTCATATCAAATACTTTTAAAGGCCATTTAGGTAATTTTCCCTTCCCTGTAAAGGTGTGAATGATTCTTACTTGTTCTCTTACCAATCCATGACTATTATTTTCTTTAAGATTAAGTTCACCATTTGCTTTCTCCTTGAAACCTATCTTAGTTACCTGTAACTCACCTGTGTGTCCTCTGTTTTTCCTTAGCACAGTTGATTTTTTTATTTGTGTTTTATACTGTTCATCTGTTACTCAAATTTATTTGTTATTTGCTTTTTCATTTGTTTCATGCATATATTATCTATTTGTCCTTTTTAGTTGTTTCATGTGTATATTATCTGTTTTCTCTATTTGGGTTATGTCATATCTGAAGGGAGGAATTGTATCTTCTTCTTCTTTGGGGGGGGAGGGGCAGGGCAATGAGGGTTAAGTGACTTGCCCAAAGTCACACAACTAGTAAGTGTCAGGCGTCTGAGGCCGGATTTGAACTCAGGTCTCCTGAATCCAGGGCCAGTGCTTTATCCACTGTGCCACCTAGCTGCCCCTGTACCTTCTTTTTTTATCATAAAAGTATTTTATTATTTTCCACTTACATGTATAGATAGTTTTCCACATTTGTTTTTATAAGATTTCTAGTTTCAAATTTTTCTCCTTCCCCTCCCTCGACCCTCCCCAAGACAGCAAGCAATCCAATATAGGTTATATATGTACAATCACACTAAACATATTTCTGCATTAGTCATGCTGTGAAAGAAGAATCAGAACAAAAGGGAAAAACTTCAAAAAAGAAAAAAAAATAGAAATAGTATGGTTCAATCTGCATATGGATACCACAGTTCTTTTTTTCTGGATTTGGAGAGCATTTTCCATCATGAGTCCTTTGGAACTATCTTGTACCATTGTATTGCTGAGAAGAATCAAGTCTTATCACAGTTGATAAACACACAATGTTGTTGATACTGTGTACCATGTTCTGGTTCTGCTCATCTCACTCAGCATCAGTTCATGTACGTCCTTCCAGGTTTCTCTGAAATCTGCCAGCTCATCGTTTCTTACAGCAAATAGTATTCCATTATATTCATATACTATAACTTGTTCAGCCATTCCCCAGTTGATGGTTACCCTCTCAATTTCCAATTCCCTGCAACCACAAAAAGAGCAGCTATAAATATTTTTGTACATGTGGGTCCTTTTCCCTTTTTGTACCTTCTTTTTATAGCCCAATGCCTGGAACATAGTAGGCACTTATTAAAGGTTTAGTGACTGATTAAACTAAGCACAAGGTAGGCCCACACATTATTATATTTCAAAAATTTGTGATTTTACCAGTGGTAGGCAGATCATACCACTTCTAGGCTTAGTATACAGCAAAAGAATTCATCACCTGTTGGCCATCCTTCTTGCTTTGTTTTGGTAGGCATTTGGGATTAAGTGACTTGCCCAGGGTCATACTACTAGTAAGTTTCTGAGGAGGATTTGAACTCAGGTCTTCCTGACTCCAGGATCTGTGCTCTATCCTTCCTTTTTTAATTATTTAAAAGATTTAAAAAACATTTTATGCAAAAGTATTATATATACTTTGTTCATATTACAGATTTATTTTTTTGGTTTTTGTTCAAGGAAGAAATTCAATAAAACTTCACTAATTTGGACATAGAGTAGAGTTATAACTAGGAATTCTGGTACCTTAAGCAAATTCATTTGGAGGGTAGTGGTGGTATGTCTAAGGTATGACCATTCCTGTGCATGTTTTTTAAAATTTAATTTTTAATTTTAATTTAATTTAATTTTTAATTTACTAAATAAAATGAGGATTTCCATAACATAGTAGAATAATTAAAAAGATGATTTCACATGAAACTGTAAATCTGTTATGCACAACTTGCTATTCATTTAAAATATATAACAAATTTATCATGTAAATTTCTTTTTCTTCTCATCAGTTTGGGAATGACTAAACAAGTTGTGGTGTATGATCATGATGGAGTACTACTGAGCTACAAGAAATGATGAGCTTGTCGATTTTATTTTGTTTGTTTCTTTTTGCTTTTTTGTGGGGCAATGAGGGCTAAGTGACTTGCCCATGGTCACACAGCTAGTGTCAAGTGTCTGAGGCCAGATTTGAACTCAGGTCCTCCTGAATCCACTACACCACTTAGCTGCCCAAGCTTGTTGATTTTAGAAAAATATGGATAGACCTGTGCACGTTTGAGGTTAACTGGAAAGAGGTCATCGAGGTATAGAAACTGGGAAGCCAAGGTGTTGTTGTTTGAAGGAAGTAGGGATTAGGTTGGAGGAGATGAATATAAGCCATTGGGAATGAAAAAGTGAACTAGAAGTCAAAGATTTCTGCAATAAAGATCTATATAACATGGAATAAACTTTATAGGAGAAAAGGTGGGTGCCATATGATACTAGCTAAAGATGATGGGGTTGGGAGCAAGTAGCATGTCAACTCTCTTGGTATTAGCTGTGTATTAGGGAGTGTGAAAGAAGGAGTTGCTAGCCTTGGAGAGAATGCTAGGGGAAGTGGTACCTGGAAAAAAGCTAGGTTTTCTTAAGCATCAGAAGTTAAGAACTGCCATTTATATAGTGCTTTAGGACTTAGAGAACACTTCACAATATATTATCATATTTGCTCCTCACAATAATCCTGGGAAGAAGGGGTTGTTATTATTATCATCCCTATTTTACAGATGAAGAAACTGAGTCCAAGAGAGGATAAGTGACTTGTTCAGAGTCACAGATAACAGTATCTGAGAAGGAATTTGAACTCAAGTCCACCTTCTAAAATTCTATCCATTATTCTGTGCTGCCTCCCTTAGTGGGAGGTGGCAGGAATGTGAGGGGGGAAATCTAAAATTTTTCCAAGGTCATAGTTCCAAGCTTTATGGGCCTCGGTTTTCTCATTTGTAAAATATTAGATTTCTACTAAATAATCTCCTTCTTAGTGTGGGGTCCTGCTTCCAAGATATACTGTCCCAAGCTTCAGGGGGTCCCAGGTGTTATGATTTAATGAGGGGCAGTTGTTTCACTTGCCTGGCCCTTTTTGTGGTACATAGATAACCCCAGGCCAACTTGCCAATTAACCAGACAGCAAAACTTTATGTGTCCTGGTTGCTAGCTCCGAGGAGTCTGTATCCCTCCTCAACCTGGGCCGCTACCGCTCAAGGTTTCTTCCTGGTTCCCAGCTGGGGTAGGACATCCAAATCCCCCCATAGCTCCTGCATATACCCCCATAGACCTCTCCCTTCCCCCAGCCCTTCAGCCCTCTCACCAGACTGTAAGCTTAGTTCCAGAAGATGCTGGTACTGCAGCTGATTTGGAGGCTCGGGGGTAAGTTTCTCCAGTGTTGGCGCAATTGAGGGACTGGACTCCACTCCCAGCCTGGCTGCCCCTTCTGCCCAGTGCTGGTCTTTCTTGAAAACCCTGTACTAAATAATCTAAGAGCATCCTTCACACATTAAAGCTTTGATCCTGTAATCCTATGATTTGATAACTGAATGATTTGGGATTAATATATCCAATTATTTGTGTTTAAATTGATGCTTCTAAGTGTCAGAAGGTGCTTAAAACAATTAACTTGCTTAAGTAGCTTTTAAACATCCCTGTAAATCTTGTTGGTATTATTAAATTACTTCCCAAGCATTTTTTTGTTGAAAGTGAAAGGCAAATATCATTTTAGCTCCTTCGTAATCTCCAAATTAGGGGGATCCCAATGAGTTTTGAAACCTAAACTTTATTGTAATAATTCTAGTTTCCATAAATTAGTTTCTTTATTGATATTAAAATATTTTTTTTGAAATAAAAGTTAGGTGTGTGACCCTGGGCAAGTCACTTAACCTGATTTGCCTCAGTTTCCTCATCTGTAAAATGAGCCAGAGAAGGAAATGGCAAACCACTCCATTATCTTTGCCAAGGAAACCTCAAATGGGGTCACAAAGAGTCAGACATGACTGAAAAATGACTGAACAGGGGCAGCTAGGTGGCACAGTGGATGGAGCGCCGGCCCTGGAGTCAGGAGTGCCTGAGTTTGGATCTTAACACTTGCTGGCTGTGTGACCCTGGGCAAGTCACTTAACCCCAATTGCCTCACCTAAAAAAAACTGAACAACAATAAGTAGAAAGATTGGAATGTGTTTTATATATGTGTATGTGTGTATAATTTTATTTTTCTCTTAGTTAACTTATTTTATATTCTAATGTTGATACCAAGATTTCTCAGTTATCAAATAAATTGGTTAGCCTGAGAACCTCCTTTCCCTACTAGAGAATTTTGCCTCTTTTTAAACTTGGAGACACAGCTGTACTAGAGTCTATAGGGGATCTTATTCTGCTCCTTTGATTAGCTGATTAGAATTGCTACTTTTTCTGTGTATTATTGCTTTAATTAATATTACTTTTGATTCTGTTCTTCACATATAAAGATCATATGATCATAGATTTAGAATTGAAAGAGGCCTTAGAAGGTGTCTAATCCTACCTCTCCCATGGGCCCAGAAGGATTAAACCACTTACCCATGATCACAGGCATGAAATAAAAGAGCCTGCATTTGGTGCTCTTTTCGCAGGGACACTGCCTGTCCTATGAGCCTTCTCACACTCCCTGTCCTGTGCTCCTTCTTATTGTTCCTTGATTTGATTTCTCCATAGCTGTTGTAAATTATGTTTTTACTTTCCCTTTGGGGTGATGGCAGTGGTTAAAAATCATAAAATATCAGAAAGATTTTTTGGGGGGTGGGTCAGTGAGGGTTAAGTGACTTGCCCAGGGTCACACAGCTAGTAAGTGTCAAGTGTCTGAAGCTGGATTTGAACTCAGGTCCTCCTGAATCTGGAACCGGTGCATTATCCACTGTACCACCTAACTGCCTTATAGTAAAGAAAGATATTAATGAAGTGTAAGTTATTGATATATCTACTGGTATATAACAGGTGGATATAATGGGATAACATTTTGTTATTTACCAGTGTTCCTACCATAGCACTGTTCTAATTTTCTCCAATAATCCTTCTCTATTCAAAACTAAAAGACCCCATACCTCCTGTTTTGGATGTTCTAACTAGAGATCTTGAACCTGGATTGGATCTGCTTGCAGTCCCTTTTTTCAAAGGAAGGGGATTAACAGCTTTTGTGAAAAGGAGCAAAGTTTAGACAGTGGAAATAGACAAGTGCTATAAAACGGCCAGAAACATGAAGTTTGCTTTTTGAAACAACTTCTAAACAGACTGGCCCAGTCAATATTCAGTCATTGTTACTGGCTCCTTTTGGAGGTACCTCAATATTTAAAATCTTCTAAGATAGGGGGCAGCTAGGTGGTGCAGTGGATAAAGCACTGGTCCTGGCTTCAGGAGGACCTGAGTTCAAATCTGGCCTCAGACACTTGACACTAGCTGTGTGACCCTGGGCAAGTCATTTAACCCTCATTGTCCTGCAAAAACAAAACGAAACAAAAAAAAAATCTTCTAAGATAGAAGTAATTATACAGCCTCCCAAAATTTGCTTTTGTGTCTTGAAAGATTTAATAGGCCTATCCAATTGTAGCTCAGGTTCTGTTAATCCATACCTAGTATTAATGGGGAATTTACATATGCTGTGCTGAAATAGCATGAAGAATGAACAAAACAGATAAGTTTCCTATTTTCCAATGCAATTTCTTAATTGTACAAAATGAAAAAGATTTTATTTCTTAATCTGTAATAATTATAGAGTAAAGGAATAATGTTTGGTAATTGAGATAATAATATCTTGTTTTGCTTTGGTTTTTGGTGAGGCAATTGGGGTTAAGTGACTTGCCCAGGGTCACACAGCTAGTAAGTGTCAAGTGTCTGAGGCTAGATTTGAACTCAGGTCCTCCTGAATCCAGGGCCAGTGCTCTATTCATTGTACCACCTAGCTGCCCCGATAATAATATCTTGCAATAGCTGGTTACAATTTTTGATAGAAAATTAGGAGTAAATTACAAGTCAGACTTTGAAAATGCTTTTTGATACTCTTTAGTTGAAAATAATAGAACATCTTAGAAAAATATAGTTTAAAAATTACCTCAGGGCTATTAGCTATTGGCATTTTCATCAGTCTCTAACAAGTGTATATAGTGGTTTCTAAAGCCAATCCCTTTATTTTTCTTGTTAGTATTAGTTGTCACCCATGTTTATGGGTGATATTATGTTTGTTGGATTTTTTTACTTATAACTTCTTTTTTTCTTCATAAAAGTTTTTTATTATTTTCCAGTTACACGTAGAGATATTTTCAACATTTGTTTTTATAAGATTACTAGTTTCTAATTTTTCTCCCTTCCTCCCCCCTCCCTAATACAGCAAGCAATCTAATATAGGCTATATATGTACAATCACACTAAACATATTTCTGCATTAGTCATGCTGTGAAAGAAGAATCAGAGCAAAAAAGAAAAACAAAAAAAGTAGAAACAGTGTGGCTCAATCTGCATCTAGATTCCACTGTCCTTTTTTCTGGATGTGGAGAACATTTTCCATCATGAGTCCTTTGGACTTATCTTGGATCATTGTATTACTGAGAAGAGTTAAGTCTATCACAGTTGATCCTTACACAATGTTGCTGTTACTGTGTACAAAGTATTTCTAGTTCTGCTCCTCTCAGTCAGCATCAGTTCATATAAATCCTTTCAGGTTTCTCTGAAATCTGCCAGCTCATCGTTTCTTACAGCACAATGGTATTACATTCATATACCACAACTTGTCCAGCCATTCCCCAATTGATGGGCAACGCCTCAATTTTCAATTCCTTGCCACCACAAAAAGAGCAGCTTTTTTATGATCTCTTTGGGAAAAAGATGTATTGTTGGGTCAAAGGGTATGCACAGCTTTATAGCTCTTTGGGAATAATTCCAAATTGCTTTCCAGATGGTTGGATCAGTTCACAGCTCCACCAACAATGCATTAGTGTTCCAATTGTTTCACAGCTTCTCCAACATTTATTATTTTCCTTTTTTGTCATATTAGCCAATCTGATAGGTGTCAGCTGGTACCTCAGGGTTGTTTTAATTTGCATTTCTACTTATATCTTCTAAAAGTATTTCATGTATTATACATGCCAGTGCTTACAACAAGCATTTATAACAATATTATTGTGAAAATAATTACAGGTTGTGTGCTAAAAACTGTTGCAGAAGGATGAGGAGGTTGAGGAATTCTAAGAAAAATTTAGTTAGACCTCCCAAATTGTCAAAATACCTTTGTAGAACCAAGAAGGATCAGTGTCACAAAAACCCAGAGATGAAAGAGTAATAACCAGGGCCATGAGGTTGTCATCAGTGTCAAATACTTCAGAAAGGTCAAGGAATATGAAAATCGTGGAGTGACCTTTAAATTTGGTGATTAGGAGATTGTTGGTAACTTTGGTGAGAACAGTTTCAATTGAATGATGAGGTCAGTAGCCACTATGCATACTAATACCTGGTGACTTCAGTGCAAATGCAAACATAGGGAAGGATAGGGAAAAGTGTTGGAAAATACTTACAGACTATATAAAAGCCTTGGGCTTATTATATATTGTGAATATTTTCTTTGAGAAGAGAGTCAGGAAGTGCTGGACGTATAAAGAATCAACATTAAAAAAGAAATTATTATATTTTAGCCAAAAAAAACCCCCAACTGGTTTCCAATATGAGAGTAATTTATAAGTCAGCTTTGTGAATATGGTCAGATCAACTTGTTAAAGCAATAATCAAAATCAGTATCATATTAAGAATGTGTTGTGCCCTCTTTAAACAAGCTATTGATGCTGAAAAATGGGAAGTGTTCCAAAGAACAGACTTAAACACAGACCATCACTATTTGATAAGGATATTTAATCTATGCAAATCAGTTGTTATCATAACCTAACCAAGAGACCCTTGGAATTTCTTCACCTAGAAAACATTTAATCTACTTTCCAAACAGGTATACAGTTTTTCAATGAAGAGATCCATTTTTTCTCTCTTTCACTTTGTCTCCTCCATTGGAAAAAAAACAAAACAAAACAAACTAAAAACCTTTGTAACAAATATTTGTAGTTAAGCAAAAGAAACTCCTAGCTATGTCTTAAAAATATGTTGCTTCTCTGTCATCAGTGATTCCTCTGGAATTGTGGTTGATCATTGTGTCAGTCCTAGTTTTTTGATCAAAGTTGTTTGTCTTTATAGTATTGTTGTTATTGTTTAAGTTGTTCCCTTGGTTTTGCTTGCTTCACTCTGCATTAGTTCATACAGGTCTTCCTAGGATTCTCTGAAATCAGGTTTTTCATAATTTCTTAACGCACAGTATTATTCCATTAAATTCATTTATCACATTTTGTTCAGTCATTCCCCAATTAATTGGCAGCCCTTCAGTTTTCAGTTCTTAGCCAGCACAAAAAGAGCTGCTCTAAATATTTTTTTATATGGATTATTTTCTTCTTTCTTTGATACCTTTGGAACATAAGGGTGTCACAGCATTATGGTAATGTACTATTTAAATAACTTTTTGGGCATAGTTCTAAATTGTTTTCTAGAATAGCTGAACTAATTCACAGCTGGGCTAGCTCTACCAACATACATTAATGTATGTGTTTTCCTGCATTCCCACCAACGTTTATTATTTTTCTTTTTTTGTCAACTTTTTGGAACCTCAATTATTTTAATTTGCATTTCTCTAATTATTAGTGGGGTTAACCTCTAAGTAACCTTTAATTATCTGGAACATTTTTAAAATTTGACTCTTAATAGCTTGGATTTCTTCCTTAGAAAACTTCCTGTTCATATCCTTTGACCATTTGTCAACTGTAGAATGGTTCTTATTCTTACAAATTTGATTCCATTTCTTATTTATCTTGGAAATGAGACCTTTATCAGAGAAATTAGCTGTAAAAATTTTTTTCCCAGTTGCCTGCTAAAGAAAAACAATTTTAAAGAAAGTGGGCGGGAAGTACCCAACTAATCAAATTAATTCTAAGATAAAAATAAAAAAAATAATTCCTTCCTTTAAGGAATTTAAATTCTATTGGGAGACAGAACAAGTAAACAAATAAACAAGTAAACAAGTAAACAAATAAGTGAAGTTAGAGAGAGTACTGATAACTGAGTGGATCAGTAAAGACTCTTGACTAGGAGGTGTCTTCTGAATTCAACTTTGAAGGAAGTGGGTTCTAAGAGGTAGAGACAAAAAGAGAATATATTTCTGAGTTGGGGCATGGTCTGTGCCTAGGCATTTTCTCTTGGGTTTTTATCCCTTCCCCCTAGCATTTTATTACCTTCTCCCACTAGAAACGTGGCTTAGTGTTACTAATTTCTATTATACTGCTTGTTAAACTTGGCTCCCTTACCAGTATCATCTTTCCTTGAATGTGCTTCTACAATCTCACTGACAAATACTTTGTCCTTTTTTTGTTTGTTATGCATTTTGTATGAATAATTAATTTTGATTCAAGCTGTCTATCACCAGTATTCCCTTGAGTGGGGTGCTCACTTTCCCAGATAACTGGCTTGGTTCTGATAGTGCTACTTCATAGACAAATGAGTTGACACATGGAAAACAAAATACTTCAATACTTGGATGGATTTGTGATCTTGTTGATATAGGTATACCTCCCAGTGATGAGGATCTCAAATCATCTGTGCCTTCTTATTCTGTGTGACTTTTGTCCATGTCTTCCCTTAAATCCTCCACCAGAGGAAGGTTTAGGACCACTCCAACATGCCCAGGTTCTAGTTTTCTACTTCTCTTGACATCTTAAATATACCAGTTGAGGACATGGGATATCCACGGATTATTTCTCCACTCTTTTCACATGACTCACCCATGTTCTTTTTCCCCCATACAACTTTTTGCTCACATCTACCACATGCCTCTACATTGTCCTTTTGTTGAACCCTAATCCTAATCCCTTGGAAACTTTGGTATTCTAAGTCTTAGAACTATACAGCATCTCTGTGATAAAACTGTTGTTTAAAATATAGGCCTCATAGATATCAAAATAGCAGCACTTTTTGTGTTCGTGGCCCTGTTCCTAACTTCCTGGACTTCAAAACTATGTTTTCTTTACTTTGGGGTTATCCTGGAGCTTTTCTCAGTGTCTGGGACTTCCTCACTCTAGAACAGCCTATACCCCTACACCCTGCTCACCTCTGCAAGACTGCCCTTCTTCGTCTTCCATTAGTGAGTTCTTCTCTTTGGTGGAGTGGCCCAGGTTGACCATCCTTTAATTCCCCTCAAGGACAGTGACTGTCTTTCTTTTTGCTTGTATTTATAAGCCTTAGGGCCTAGTTTCTGGTTAGTAAGTAGTGACAAGTCTCTCCCTCCCTTCTTTCCTTCCTTCCTTCCTTCTTCCTCCCTTCCTTTAGAAAAAAAAATGAAACCAAAATGGGTATACATCATTTGGATAATGACTGAACAAATTGTGGCATATGAATGCAATGGAATATTATTATGCCATAAAAAAGACAAATATGAGGAATTCAGAGAGGCATGAGTAGACCTATATAAACTGATTCATAGTAAGATAAAGAGAAATAGAAGGATATAAAATGACTATAGGAATATAAACAATAACACTGAAAGGCAAACACATTGATTTATTGTAATAACCAATCTTAGCTTCCTAGAACAGATGATGGAACATATTTACTTTATCTCACTAGAGAGGCAGAGGCATCAGGTACAGAATGTTGCATAGGGGCAGCTAGGTGGCACAGTGGACAGAGCACCGGCCCTGGAGTCAGGAGTACCTGAGTTCAAATCCGGGCCTCAGACACTTAACACTTACTAGCTGTGTGACCCTGGGCAAGTCACTTAACCCCAATTGCCTCACCAAAAAACAAACAAACAAACAAACAAACAGAATGTTGCATAAGCTGTAATTTGCAATTGCTTTGCTAGTCATACATATATTTTTTTTCTATATTACAAAGGAAGGTTTATCTGTGAGGGCTGCATTCAGAGAATTGATTGTGATGCAGTAGATAGAGTGCAGGGCCTGAAATCCAGAAGACCCGAGTTAAAATTGAGCCTCAGACACTTAGTTGCTGTATGATCTTGGGGAAGTCACTTAACATCTGCGTGCCTCAGTTTCATCATCTGTCAAATAGGCATAATAATAGCACCTACCTTGCAGGATTGTTGTGAAGAACAATTTAGATATTTGTAAAGTGCTTATCATAGTACCTGGCACGAGGTAGACAATATATAAATGCTAGCTATGATGATGTGAAAATAAAAGGCAAAAAAAAAACACCTTTAAAAGAAAACAAAATAAGACGAGCCTTTGTTTCAGAGATAAGTCTGAGGTCATGGAAGACAATCCAGCCGACTTCCATTCTCTTGAGTAGTTCTTAGTCCTAGGGTCCATTTATCCATCTGCCTTAGCTTGCAGTCTCACAGGGGAAAGAGAGTGTTTTAAGAATGGGTAAGAGACATATATAACCTAATTCAGATTGCTGTCTTGGGGAGGGGGGAGGGAGAAACATTTGAAACTAGAAATCCTATAAAAAAAATGTTGAAAACTATCTCTACATGTAACTAGAAAATAATAAAATACTTTTATGATTAAAAAAAGAATGGGTAAGAAATTTTGGTGGCAAAAAGAATTTAAATACTTTTGATTAGTCTATATAGTAGGTGATGATGATGGCCTAGATTTCGATGGTGGCATGAGAACAATAGAAAGGAAGAAATGGATGGATGAGGCACAGCGAAGGGGGAATTTATAGGATTTGGTGGCTAATTGACCTTTCTCTTTTCTACAGCTTTCCAGATTTTAAAGCTGACTCAAGGTTTTGAGCTGAATGATAAGATAGAGATATCATTGAAAAAAAAAATAGAACTGTTCAGAGCAAGAGCTCACTGATCAATCAAAAATATTTATATAGTACTTACTATGTGCCAGGCTCTAGGCTACAGATATAAAGAAAAAGTAAAGCAGTCTTTGACCTCAAGAAACTTGAGTTCAAATAGAGGGAACAACATACACCAATAGAGATGAATACAAAAGGCATAGAAAGCAGATACAAGGTAACCTTGTGGGAGAGGAGGGTGGTAGAAGAGATTCTTCCTTGGGTATAGATTGGGCTAGTGCACCTTTGAATGAAGTCCCTTTCAACTACAAAATTCTGTGATAAAACACATTGTTTGAAATTGTTATTTTTTAATAAAAGTCAGAGATCATTATGTCTCAGAATTGAACAAATTAAAAAACCATATATTCAGTCTTAGTGACAGAAAATGCTCATTTGTTTACAAATTATCTTTCACCAGCTGCCAACAGTCTTTTTAAGGTAATGATTTGACTGAGTCTCTCAGCTCCTTTAGCATTTCCCTGTTGCTTTTAAGATAAAATAAGAATTCCATTGTTTGGCATTTAAGGCTTTCCATAATCTGATTCTCATCTGTCTTCCCAGCTTTATTTGACATTATTCTCCATTACATACTCTGTTCTAACCAAAGTAGGCCGCTAGTAACTCCACATGCCGTCTCTAACTTCATTCATTTACACAGACCATCTTCCATGTTTGAAAATCACTCCTTCCTCAGAATCCTTATTTTCCCAGCATGAGGGCCACTTTGCTTTTCTAATCTCCTCTATCAAATTTGCCCAGGACACCCTTTCTCTACTTTCCCTTTTCTCCTTGTCTGGTATTGTGCTTATCTGTGTATATCTTCTCTTATCTCACATACCTTTGCCCTCCCCGTTTTCCTGGAGAATACAAGCTTTTTGAAGGCAGAAGCTATAATTTTTTATCTTTGTATCCTTAGTGCTAAACAGGATGCATTGCACATAGTAGGCACTTAGTACTTATTTGTAGATGAAAACATTGGGGCAATTGAGACTCCAGCCATTATTAAATAAGTTTCATATTAAAATATTTTTTTACTCCAGTTGACAAAGATGATTCAATTTATCACAAATTTCTTTGCTAGAGTTAGAAATAATATAGGAGCTATGCACATCACTTCTTCCTTCCTTTTCTTCTCCTTCCCAGGTATAGGATATAGATTGTGCCTTCTCTACCCATTTGAGAATTTGGCATTCTCATTGTTCTTAGGAATAGTCCTTGGGGGCAGCTAGGTGGCCCAGTGGATAAAGTACCAGCCCTGCAGGGATTCAGGAGGACCTGAGTTCAAATTCGGCCTCAGAAACGACACTTACTAGTTGTGTGACCTTGGGCAAGTCACTTAACCCTCATTGCCCCGCAAAAACAACAACAAAAGAATAGTCCTCCACGTAATGATACAGAGTATATGTGTACATAGCCATTTCCTAGGCATCCTTTCTGGATCATATCTTCCCCAAGCATATAGCCATCTCCTCAGCTCAAACCAGATGTTGACTTGCCTTTGAGAGCTCCCTGCTCAAAATTGCATGCCACTATTTTTCCTCTTTAGTTGGCTTTCTCATCAATTTTAGGCGGAGGAAATTAGGACTTTGGGTCCTTCACCAACTTATTTGATGATAAAGTGCTGAATGTGTCTAATCGGACTTTTGTTCTTCTTGTCCTCCAGTGCATCTGTTGATCTGTAGTCTGTTCTTTGATCTCAATAAACCTGGAACATTTTATTGTGTGGTTTCCTGAAATATGGTGGCCAAGCACTTTCTTTACATTTTTCAGGGAGTTCATTGAGTTTTAAATTTTCTCTCTGAGTTCTGTCTGTCATCTTTGCTTGTAAAATTATCAAGTTGTCTTCCAGTTGGGTCAACCTTTGATCTTGTACTGCCCTTCCTAGCATTTTGTCTTCTACCCAAACAGTTCTATTTCTCATTGATTCCATATTATTATTTAAAATTATCACAGATCTTTTTATGTTGTTAAGGTTTTTTTAAACATTCATTTTATTTTGTTCCTTTTTGTAAGAAACATCTCTCTTTACCAGTGTCATCTTCTTTATAGCTACTCATTCCTCTTTATTTTCCTTAGGATTCATTATCCAATTTAATGTGTCTTGTGACAGTTTCAGCATCATTTTTGCGTCTGTTATTGATGTTAATTCATTATTTTTTCTTCTGGTGTCTTCAGAATCTTTGACTTCTAATATTAATTTATGGCATTGTAGTATTTTTTTCTTGCTTCTTTGTTTCTGTGGCTGTTACTTTTCCTTTTCTGAGAGGTTATTCTTTTTTGAGCATTTCTGGTTACCTCTCTTCTCCCATTGCATTAAAAAAATGTATTTGGAGGCATTTGTACCTGTTCTTGTGGTGGATATTAGGGGAGCTGAGCTCTCTTATTATTTTCTCATTTCTAATCTTGCTAAAGCCTCTGACTTTATTACAAAGAGTTTTGTTCCTAGAGGGTTTCTTAATCGTCTTTTTAGTAGATATCAACATTCAAACCTGAAAAAAATAAGATTTTTAAATGTCAAAAGCATTTTTTCCTTAAAAATGCTAAAACTTTTATGTTTTTATCTGAAACCAGTAAGAATATAAGGTTACTATCAAGAAAGAATATGAATTTCATGTAGATCAATTGGCTAACTTAGGTTTTAATGTTAAAAAAAATCCTTTTCCCTCGCTGCAAAACCCCATCAATTGACAAATTAGATAATCCTACCAATATCCACCCCCTAACACAGATTACACTTAGCCAGGCAGGGAAGGAGGGGCATATTCAAAGGGTTAGGATATGATAATCTGTGAGAGCCAACCTATTGTATTCCCTATTGTAATAAGAGCAGTCATGATGATTGTTTATATAAACTTTTATACTATTAATTACCAGGTATTCTATAATACCTCATGTTGCAAACAGTGAAGCAAAGATTTTTTTTTTTAAAAGCAACTTTGTTATCAAAGTTGAAAATTTTTAAGTGTTTCTACCTTTTATTTGGGAGCAAAGATGATAAAAGTTGGAACCAGTGAAGGCAGATTACCTTTCAGGACTTTAAAAAAAATGTGAAATATAAAAAGAATCTACAACACTTTTGAATTAAGTACTTTAGCGTAACAATTTAAAAAATAATAATTGTGACATAGCAAAGAGAATAAATTCTTCCATACAGCCCTGTAGAAATGATATCCCAATAATAATGCCCAAAGCTTATAACTTATTGTAAACAGCTACCAAAGAAAGGTCAGTAATTCAGTATGATGGATCGTCACTAAAATTTATAAGCATTAGCATTTTTCTCCTCTTTGGATACTTTGACTTTGATATGACACATATTGAATGAATCATCTGAGTTGCAGGCACCAGGCTAGATACATCTTAATGCAGACAGGTCGGCGACATGAACTCTAATGGTCCTTATCTTAATCTTGTTTAAAAGCATCTTAGATTTCTGAGTAATCTTTTTGCTTTCTGATATTCTCTTTTATAGGGTACTTTTGCTAGAGTTGCTACTGATTTTACTCTAAATGCATTTTTGTACTATAATCTTTTAAGTTTTTTTTTTCCAGGAATTTAAATACTCTTTTTTTTTTTAAATGGGAGTTTTAATCTGGCCTTAGAGTAAATACATATATATTTTTAATGGAAAAAATCAAAGTTAAAGACATCAAAACACTATTTGATTATGAAAACATTGTAGAGTTAAATTTTCTTTGGTGTTATGGTGAGCAGATTGGGGTGTGTATTTTAATTATTCTTGTTTTTTAAAAAAGCAGTTGAAAATACTAAGGCACTAACAAAACAATCTACATCTATATTTTCAATCTCCCAAAACCTATGCACTCTCCCTTTCCCAAAGCATACATTTGTTGGTGAATGTGGAGTGTATTGTACTCAAAAATAACTTTGCTATTAATGAATCATATAAATGAAAAGCATACAAATAATCCTGATTTTGAAAATATTAATTTTGCACAGTTCTAAAAAGCATAATTAAAGCTCAGAGCTAAAGTTTCTGAATATTTTATTTTTCAACACAGAAAAGGGAAAAAAGTATCATTCTCTCTCTCTCTCTCTCTCTCTCTCTCTCTCTCTCTCTCTCTCTCTCTCCCTCTCCCTCTCTCTCTCTCTCTCTCTCTCTCTCTTTCTCTCTTTTTGCTCGGGCAGTAAGGTTTAAGTGACTTGCCCCAGGGTCACACAGCTAGTAAGTGTCAAGTGTCTGAAGCTGGATTTGAACTCAGGTCTTTCTGAATCCAGGGCCAGTGCTTTTATCCACTGTGCCACCTAGTTGCCCCCCAAAAGTATAATTCTGTAATTTTCTGCTGTAGTTGTAAGAGAACCAAACTTGGAATCAGGTGAGCTGGCTCCTACACGTATCTTTGTGACTTTGGGTAAGTGTTTCTGGTTACAATTTCTCTGGGACTTAGTTTTCTCAATCTAAAATATGGGAATGACAGTATTTGTACTATCTGCCATACAGATTGTTGTGGGAAAATTTCTTGTAACTCTTAATCATAATAAATTAATTTGCTTCTAAATATTTTTCTGACTCTTGGTAAGTATTCCTTTTACAATCTTCCTGAAATTTGACATTTCAGGAACATTCTTTTTTGTTGTTGTTGTTGTTGTTGTTGTTGTTGTTGTTGTTGTTGTTGTTGTTGTTTTGGTGAGGCAATTGGGGTTAAGTGACTTGCCCATGGTCACACAGCTAGTAAGTGTTAAGTGTCTGAGGCCGAATTTGAACTCAGGTACTCCTGAATCCAGGGCCTGTACTTTTTTATCCACTGCGCCATCTAGCTGTCCCTCAGGAACATTCTTAAGAGTTCTTTTTATTGTTTGATCCTTCATTTAACGCTAACCTCTTTTTGTATTCTTCACTTATTTGATTCTTGTTGGCAATTATCCTGGGTGTCTTTGTGTGTCAAAGCAGAGGGCTAAGGATAGATTTGGGTGGTACCTCAGTAGATCTGCTTCACCTACAGATTGACTCTCTAAGAATTGTCATTTGGGCAACTTTGGAGTAGAAAGTGGCCATTTCCTGCAATTATTACCTATGATTCCAAAACTCTAGTTCTCTCTTCTTCTTGGGCTATATTCCAGATTACTATGATGAATCATCCCTTGTAGTTACACTCCTCCTTCCCTATATATCTGAAAAGTTCAATTCAGTTCAGTTTTATAAAGCACTTACTGTATCAGAAAATTATTGTATACCCCTGAATTCTGACCACTTGATATAGGTCTCTTGTAATCTGATTTAAAATTTCACTTTTTAAATGTATGCCAAATTTTACCCTTTCATGTAGATTGTGGATACAATGTATCTGAAATATAGGCTAACACTGATAACCCTTTTTGTAATATCACATGCCTTGTACTGCCCCAAAGATAGTGTCACTGGATTCGTGCCAACCAATAAAAACTTGTTTGTCTTATTTTTCATAATGGGCCACGCTAGAAATGGGAACAGAATCTACTGTTAGAAGAGATCGGAGAATATAAATACTATATAATAATATAAATAAGAGAGTTCAATTATTGGGCAAGGCTTTGAATATAGAGTATGTATGGTACATGAAAGGAAATGAAATTCCTAAAAACATGAAAGAAGAGTCACGACATGTTCATGCTACCTGCTCCTCAGTGTTACATCTCTGGGTTCCTTAGACATTAGAAAAATGTCCATGTTAAATTCCAGGAAGTTGAACACTCCTGTGATTTACCTTATTGTACAGTGATTGCTAGTAGGGAATATTAGTCTTTAGGCCTTACTAATAGAGAGCATCTTATATCTTTCATTTAATTAGCTGAGGACCAACAGTGATCAAAGTGATTTATGCTGGGAACCTTGATTATGTTGCGGTTAAGAATTCTTTATTGTGACATCTAATAATTTTATTCTCCTTCATTTCTCTCTATTTCCTTTGCATTCATCCATTACATATTTATTATGTACCCACTATATGAAAGGCATTGTAGGAGAAATAAGAATGAATAAGCCATATATTGTCCTTGCTTTCAGGGAGCTTATGAGCTAGGAAAGGGGAAGAAGGGAAGTGTGCTGGTTTATTTAAACAGTCATAGACTACATACACATATTTAATGGAAAATTCCTTCTTGATATTTAACAACAATAATAATAATAACAATAATGTTTAGATAGCATCTACTTTGTTTCAGGCACTGTGCTAAAAGTTTTATAAATAGTATCACATTTGATCCATACAACTATCCTGGGAGGCAGGTGCTGTTATTATCCCCATTTTACAGATGGGGAAACTGAGGCACACAGCTTAAATGGCTTGCCCAGGATCACACAGCCAAGTAAAGTAATTTTCTAAGTCTGGATTTGAACTCAATCTTCCTGACTCCAGGCCCAGCACTGTACCCACTGTGCTACCAGCCATCCCACTTTTACAAGGAAAAATCAAGATGTATGCCATAAAAAGGTAAAAGCAAAATGCAAAAAGGGATCAGATGAGGATGAGATTGCATCCATTGGGTAGAATTGGATCAGGGAAGGGTTTTTGGAGGAAATGGAGGAAATTTTAATCAGAACTTAAATTATAAAGTAGAATTTCAAGAGGAAGGAATTGGTAGTAAGAACATTCCAGGCAGAGAAAACAGCATAAACACAGGCTTAGAAATGCCCAAGTTTAAAAAAAGAAAAGAAAAGAAAAAAGGAAGAAAGAAAGAAAGCCTAAGTACAGCTAGGTGGCACAGTGAATAAAGCACTGCCCCTGGATTCAGGTAGACCTAAGTCCAAATCCAGCCTTGGACACATGACACTTACTAGCTGTGTGACCCTGGGCAAGTCACTTAACCCTCATTGCCCAGCAAAAAAAAAAAGAAAAAAGAAAAAAGAAAAGAAAAGAAAGAAAAAAAGAAATGCCCAAGTGAGGTGTATGTTCAAAGAATTGCATCTAGAACATTTATTGACTGGGATGTAGGATATTGTTTATAGTAAATAAAGCTGGAAAGCCAGGTTGGAGTTAGATCAAGAAAGCCCACTTAAAATGTTATCCTTAAATATTAAGTTTTCCATGACAATGAAGAATAAAACAAAAACATCAAGACACTCAAAAACAATCAGAAGAAACAAAAAAAATCCATGTTTTTAATTCAGAACTTTTAATTTTAGAATTTTAATAATTTAAATTGTTTCTCTGTTTTTTTTCAGGATAATTTATACTTATTTCTTTAGAATAATTAATTTAGTAAGCTATAGTAGAAAAAAAACACACCCAATTTCCTTTTCCTAAAGAAACACTGAATATTTCCTGATATATTTTTTCCATCTTTTTGTGCAGTATTAAAATCAAGATGAGTATACACAAACATCTTTTTTCTTAAAACCCTGTAATTTCTTGTACAGCTTTCTAGTGTTGAGACTAAAGCAACCTGAGTTTAAAATTAAATTCTTTCATTAAGATAAATTTGATTTCCATTGTTTCTTGTTGCTGGAAAAAATTACATTGTTGCTTTAGAGTTCTGCAGGCTATCATTCAAATAAGTAGGAGAGTTCCCCACCTTGTCCTTGTGGATAGAAAGGTTTCCACTAAATCATTTTGAAACGGAGACTTTCTGTCTGGTGCCAAAGCACAAACTTGGATCCTTTTCTATATCCAATGCAGACTCTGCTTGATTGCCTTTTACACCTTTATGAGTCTGATGCATAAACCACTTCCCTGGAGGGAACATTTTGCATTTGCTGCTGGATTTCAGATAATAAACAAAATGCAAACTGGTTGTACGTGTGCGTGTGTGTGTGTGTGTGTGTGTATGCTGTCATGATTTTTATAAGAGTAATAATATTCAATGAAAAACTTGCATGTTGAGAAATTTCTCATCTTAGCTGTTGAGAATGTTCCACTTGGATTCCATTCTGCTTACTTTAAAAGAGCAACCACATCACTAACTATGAACTAGCTTTCATACATCTTATTCTTTATAGATAGAATCACTTTGATTTCTAGAATTGTAAGTCTGATAGATTGAATAGGCATAAGCATTTCTCTATTTATTTTTGATGTTTATTTACTTATTCTTTTATTCATTCATTTACTTATTTATTCATTTATTCATCTATCTATCCATAGGGCAGTGAGGGTTAAGTGACTTGTCTAAGGTCACACAGCTAGTAAGTGTCAAGTGTCTGAGGCCAGAACTCAGGTCCTCCTGAATCCAACGCCAGTGCTTTATCCACTGTGCCACCTAGTTGCCCCCCAACAAGTATTTATTAAGCACCTATTTTGTCTCAGGCATTGCGCTAAGTTGTTGGAGAGATATAGAAAGACAAAACAAAAACAGTCCTTCCCCTTCAGGAGCTTATTGACAAAAATTATGAACAAACAAGATAATACAGGATAAATTGGATATACTCAGCAGAGAGAAGGCTTTAATACAATAAACATTTATTAAGTACCTACTGTGTGCCAAGCACAGTAGTAAGTGTTGGGGATACAAAAAGAGACAAAACACACAATCCTTGCTCTCAAGGAGTTTATGATCTAATGGAAGAGGAAATGATATATGTATGTATGTATTTATGTATGTATGTATGTGTATATACACATATACATATATATGTATATATATATACACACGTGTGTGTATAAATATACATATAAAACTCAAGCTCTATACAGGATAAATAAGAAATAATTAACAGAGGGAAGGCACTGGAATTAAGAGAGGTTGGGGAAGGCTTCCTGTAGGAGGTGGGATTTTATTTGGGATTTAAAGGAAGCCAGGGAGGTCAGTAGTTGGAAGGAGGAGGAATAGCATTTTAGGCATCGGGGAAGGCCAGAGAGAATGCCTTCACATTAAGGGGGATTGGAAAGGGCGTCATGTAGTCTTCTACAGGATTTGAACTGGAACTTGAAGGAAGCAAAGGAAGGCAGCATATAGAGATGGGGAGGGAGAAGTTTTTAGGCATAGGGACAGCCAGTGAAAATACCTGGAGTTGGAGATGGAATGTCTTGTTGGAGGAACAGCAAGGCAGCCAATGTCAATGGATATAATCTTCATGAACTTTTTGGAATTTTTAATTAATCTTCACCCTTAAGTAACTTGTGATATGAAAGCAAAATTTCCATACATGTGTACATGAGGCTCAGAATTCAAGCATTTATTCCATGTCTACTATATGCAAAGCACTATGTTATATCTGTATGTTTATATCAACATAAAGCATATGTACAAATATAGTAGCAAGTTCTCCCTTATGGTTTTCTTGAGACGGGCTGTTGTTGTTGTTGTTGAGTCATTTTCAATTGTGTCCAACCCTTTGTGACCCTATTTGGGGTTTTCTTGATAGAGATACTAGAATGCATTGAAGTTCTCTTCTCCAGCTCATTTGACATATAAGGAAACTGAGGCAAACAGGGTTAAGTGACTTGCCCAGGGTCACACAGCTAGTAAGTGTCTGAGGCCAGATTTGAACTCAGGAAAATGTCTTCTTGACTCCAGGCTTGGCACTCTATCCACTGCACCACCTAGCTGCCCCAAGATGGGTAGGAGGTGTTTAAGTAATAAGAAAGTATAAATTGAGGGGTGTAACTAGGTGACAAAGTAGATAGAGTGCCAGGCCCGCAATCAGGAAGACTCATATTCCTAAGTTCAAATATGGCCTCAGACACTTACTAGCTGTGTGACCCTGGGGAAGTCACTTTACCCTGTTTGCCTCAGTTTCCTCATCTGTCAAATGAGCTGGAGAAGGAAATAGCAAACCACTCCACTACCTTTGCCAAGAAAACCCCATATGGGGTCATGAAGAGTTGAGCATGAAGGAAACAACTAAACAACAAAATAAATTTTTAAAAATTAATAAATTAACTAGGATATTGCTTCTTCAGTTTGACTGTTACTGTATATTCCTACCATGTGTAGGGTACTCAACTTGTATTGTGATATCAACAGCTATAACAAAGGACATTTCGAAAATGGAGTAAAATTCCTTGTAGATTTTCACCAAGGAAGCCTATTTAAGACAAAGAAAAATTGAGAGCTTTGAACCTTTAAAGAAGGCTTTAGACAGCACATGTTAGAAATTTTCTCTTCTGTAGAGCTAGTTTTACCATAGCCAATGAGGATACAGCTAAACCTCACAATTCACCTTAAAGGCAAGGTATCTGAATTGGAGGATATTTAAAAGAATTGGAATTGTATTTCTCTGAAGTAATGGAGCAACTCAAGTAATTGAAGCAACTCAAGTTAAGCCAATTTATTTACTTACTATATTGTTATTTATTCATATGTCTTAGGCCCTTTATCCAACCAAACTCCTTGAGAGCAGAATCTGAGTCTTATTTCAGTTACCTATATACTTGGCATATAACAGGTGTGTTGTACATGTGTGTTGAATGGAATATGTTAATTCAAGCATTTCCTTCAGTGAATTATTTTAATGACTAAGACTTAAAATAGGCAGTACAGCGGCTGGGCTGGAGTTTACCTTCATTTAACAAACCCCCATTCACTGTGTGGATTGACAGTATCAATATAAATGTGGCTATAAAAGTGTTTAATTTTGAATGACTTTAAATCATTTGTGAACAGTGAATATGCTTCTTAAAATTAGTGTTATGTTGTTTATTGAAAATCCAATGAAGGTTATAGTTTGAATGAACAAATTCAATTTTTTAAAAACAAATTCAATTTAATAAATATTTATTAATGCATTTGGCCATAGAAAATTTTCAAAGACTAAATACCAAGTCGTAGAAGGGTTTACAGTCTGCATGGTGGAAGGAGTACCTAGCCAGAAAAAAATAATAAATCCTTAAAGTATTATGTATGATGCATGTGTACGTGTGTGTGTGTGTGTGTGTGTGTGTGTGTGTACACTATCCGTCAGTTAACAAACATTTATTAAGAACCCACATGTTGCCAGGTGCTACAGGTGCCAGGTAACAACAAAACTGAGAACATTCCTGTACCCTTTATTACTCTAAATGGCCTGTGATTTCATTTACTGATAGAAATCCTAACCCCTCTATGCCTTAGCAGACACTTTCATGA
Source organism: Dromiciops gliroides (assembly GCF_019393635.1). NCBI lineage: Eukaryota > Metazoa > Chordata > Mammalia > Microbiotheria > Microbiotheriidae > Dromiciops > Dromiciops gliroides. The sequence continues at coordinate 165,947,402 of NC_057864.1, read as the reverse complement.
GTTGCCACAGCCAAAACCAAATTCATTACCTGGTAGGTAAGTCATAGCTCTGTTAGGAAACCCAGAGGCAGCTTGAAATTTACATTTTAAAAATCCTCTTTAAAATTTTACTTTAACAGTGTTTCAATTGCCTTAATAGTTTATTGTATTTGTAATAAAACTTTATTCTTGACCTACCTGACATTTTTTATGGTGAACATAGGAGTAGCATAGTGCAAAGAGTATGGGGTCTGGGAGTTTTTGAGAATTGCTATGGTCAAACACATTAATAAATATTTGTTAAATTGGATTTGGATTCCAAGAAATCTGGGTTCAAGTCCCAGTTCTGCCTCTCATTCTGGTGATGAGCCTTTGGAATGTATTTGGGCTTGTGCTCTTGCCTCTGCTCACTTGTCTTTTCAGTTTAGTAGGGCCTCTCCAAAGTATATGTTCTGTGGGAAAAGTCCAGGGTTGTATATACCTGTTGGGATGAAGTATTTGAGAGAGAATTTAGTAGCAGATCTATGTGTGTGTTTATATTATAGAATATGTAACATTTATGTATATAAATGTATGTTTTTATATTTATGCATGTAGAGATAAATATATATCTATATATCTTTTATAAATATCTAATATATTACTTCTGAAAGTTTTTGAGAGAATATCAATCAATCAATCACATCAATGCCTTAATTTCAATTGGGCTTCTAAAGATCTTTAGTTCAAGGATCTTATAATTTGTTCATTTTTTTTTCCTTTGTCATTTAAGAATTTTGCAGTTTAATTTGCCCTGGAGTTTTGATAGCACAAAAAATGTTTGTCTGTGTTTTTAGTAGTTTAACTATCATGAAAAATGATATTTTTTCTAAGCTATTATCCAAAACAATTAAATTGTAGAATTCATATTATTAAGATGTTTTAGATTTAAAGTGGTAATCTCTTTTTAAATTCAGTTTATTATGTTTGCTTAGAACAAATGTGTTTGAATGCATATGTATTGTTTAAATATAATAAATACTCTCATTTTTTCCTGTTCATATCATATTGTGGCTGAAAATAGTAAGCTAAATTGAAAAACTTCATCCTAGTAAGTCAAAAGAAAAGCTATGGAGAGGTACAGTCATTATAATTTCTGTAATACTTTAAAGAAATATACAGAATAATGTTTTCACCATGGCAAAAGGAAGTCTTTTACATTTGCATAATAGGTTAATTCAGATCTATAGAATTTTCAGATTATATTAGTGTTAATTCACTTCTTCAACTACCAGGGTAAGATAGCTCCTAGATAGGATGTGGGGCAGGATGATGCCATAGAAAAAAATATCTGGATTTGGAATCAGAGTTCTTTCCCAATGGTTGCCCCATTTTTAAAATTTAGGGGTTGAATTAGATGGCTTGAAAGTCCCTTCTAGGGACCTACACTTCCTGCATTCTTTCAGGGGTGTGTAATTATATTGGTTTGTCTTTTAATTATATGTGTGTGCGTGCGTGCGTGTGTGCGTGTGTGTGTGTGTATATACACACATATATACATATATATACACACATATATACATATATATACACACATATATACATATATATATACACACACGCACACACACATTTATATTTATATATTCACACACATATATATAAATTCAGTACTTTATCAAACACATATCTTTAATCAAGTAGCTATATTATCAATCATTGTTGAAAATCTTTTGATAAACATACTTTTCTAAAACAGACTTGATAAAAATTCTAAAGAACATTTCTGATGACTTTAAGCAGAATAAACTAGGGAACTGAGGAGTAGAAAGTATAAGTAAAATTTGACTCAGAAACTTCAAGTAGGTAGAATGCAAAAACTTAGGAATTATAGAATTAGAGATTTAGAGGTGGAAGGCATCTAGTCCAGTCCACTCATTTTACAGATAAAGAAATTGAAGCTTTAGAAAAGTGATTTGTCCAAGGTCAACCAGATAGCAAATGACTAGAGCTGGAATTTGAACCCAGATCCTTTGACTTCAAATGTAGTGTTCTTATATCTCAAAAATAAAGTTTTATTAGAAATACTGTGGGGCAGCTAGATGGCACAGTGGATAAAGCACCTGCCCTGGATTCAGGAGTACTTGCGTTCAAATCCAGCCTCAGACACTTACCACTTACTAGCTGTGTGACCCTAGGCAAGTCACTTAACCCCAATTGCCTCACCAAAAAAAAAAAAAAAGAAAGAAAAAGAAATACAGTAAACTGGAAAGGCAAATTGAAAAGTAGCCAATAAAGTAAAGCTTTAATGCAGTTGACATTTAAAAATTGTAACTTTCAACTTCCCTATGGATCTCCTACCAAAGAGAATTAAGTGAGATTGGCACTCAGTGAATTTTTCCCAAATCCAATTTAGAAAGTAGTTTTTGTTGGTTTAAAGAAGAGATGCAAATTGTTAGAACTTCTTGGGAAATTGTAGGTGAATGTGTTAAGCAGAACTCAGTTTAAATTGACCCTTTCACAGTGTAGGTTCTTCACTCTTGCTTGGGGCCTTATTGTGCTAACAGTTCACACATCATAGATCTTAAAATAGCTTCTGAATAATTTTTCTTTTGCCTGAAGACTTTGGACAGGAAGCTTTTGAATATAGATATTCTAGGCCTAGAGCCTCCTTGGAATTCTGCCTTTGAGTTACAGGTACCAGGTGCCCAGGGCTACTGCATTTGTAAAAACTTTAGAGAATATAGTGCTTTTTGTGTGGTAGGTTATTTGTGAGAACTTAGGCCAATCAACCAGCATTTTTAGAAACAATCTATTAGAGCTGTTAAAGAAATCACCATGATCTGAGGCATTTTTACACATGAGGCAATATGCTTTTTTCATTCATTTAGAAAGACTATCTTGTATCTTAATGGATCATACAACTTTGTAGCAATCAGAAATACAGTCATGGGGCGGCTAGGTGGCGCAGTGGATAGAGCCCCGGCCCTGGAGTCAGTAGTACCTGAGTTCAAATCCGGGCCTCAGACACTTAACACTTACTAGCTGTGTGACCCTGGGCAAGTCACTTAACCCCAATTGCCTCACTTAAAAAAAACAAACAAACAAACAAAAAAAGAAATACAGTCATTAGATCTGAATTTCCTAACATCTGCAGATGCCAAATGTTATTGGGAGCAAGAGGTCCATGATTGCTCAATGAGGATAAAACTATAGATCACATGTTAGTCATTTTAGTCACAGTCACATTCCCCTGCCCAGAGGTCTTATCTCTGGCTCAATCATGATCCCATTTTAAACCCAATTCTTTTAAGATATTTTAGGCCTCAAGAAACAAGCAGAATCTCTGGTGTTACTATCTATAAGTAACAATATGCAGGAGCACCATGGCCTTGGAGTCAGGAGGCTCTCTGTTCAAAACTCATCTCTAAGACTTACTACTTTCTAATACTGCATTATCCTTGAGCAAATCAGTCAATCAGTAACCCATTACTTAGCACTTAAGTGCCAGGCACTGGACTAAGCCTGGGGATACAAAGAAAAGCAAAAGATGGACAGTCCCTCCCTGCCCTTGAGGAGCTCACAACCAAATGCCATTGAACCTCTTTGGCAATTCCATAGGACCATTTTGTGACTGATGCAATCTGTTTTAGTGAAGTAAGTTTCCAAATTGGGAGTTCTCCATATTGACAAAAGGCATTTTACTTGTGTATGTTCCTACATATTAATAGTTTACATTAAAGAGAGATAGCATTGGGGCAGCAAGGTGGCGCAGTGAATAAAGCACCAACCTTGAATTCAGGAAGACCTGAGTTCAAATCCTGCCTCAGACACTTGACACTAGCTGTGTGACTCTGGGCAAGTCACTTAACCCTCATTACCCCGAAAGAAAAAAAAAGAGGCAGCATGGTACAATAGATAGAGCAGTGGATTTTTAGTTAAATGACATGGATTCAAATCCCAGGCACTCCATGATTTTTTGTGAGACCTTGAAAGTAATTTCATGTTTTTGTGCCTGACTCACATGGGGCCTCATGTAGTTTTGGTCTGATATAGGAACAAAATGAGATACAGGCCATCCAGCAGTTAAGCTAAAGGGGATTTACTTAGCCACAGAATAGAGAGGATACGCAAGAAGACACAACGTGGATGTAGCCCTCATTTTGGGTAGGTAAGTGTGGAGGGAGGGGGGGTGGCCCTCACTTCCATAGGGAAATGTGTCTTGTTAGCAAGGTAGCATATTAGCCAGGTTTGAAGGGCGCCAACTCCCTGTTTGATAGGCCTTATTTATGCACTTGGGTGACTAAGAATGATGATAATAAAAAGAATAGCTAGCCTTTATATAGCACTTTAAGGTTTGCAAAGTGCTTTACAAATATCAACTCATTTGGTGGGTTCCCTCGGAGGTAGGTGCTATCATTATCTTCACTGTACAGATGAAAGAATAGAGGCAAACAGGTTAAGTGACCAACCCAAGGTCATACATATTTGAACTCAGGTCTTCCTGACTCCAGGACCAATATTCTCACTACTGTGCTACATAATAATAATACTAGTTAGGATTTATACAGTGCTTTAAAGTTTGAAATATGCTTTACAAATATTATATAATTTGATCCTTATGATAACTTTGGGAGGTAGGTGCTTTTATTATCCACATTTTACAGGCAATCAGTGGTTAAGTGACTTGCTCAGGGTCTCATAGTGTCTGAGGCTGTATTTGATCTCGGTTATTCCTGAGAGCGGTCAGAGTACACTCTATCCATTAGGCCATGGAGCTGTCTCCATAGGGCCTAAGGCTAGCAGGAAGATACATAGTTAGGTGACTTGAAACTTAGTCTTCTGGGCCAGTCAAAAGAACTAGCCTTACCTATGGGAGGGGGGAAGGAGACACTGTGGTCTCTCACACCCTGCCTTTGCTCAGTATGCATGGTCAGTTTGGGTTCTTTGATGGTTAGTGGGTTGTCATTCTTTGCCTGCCCACCCCTTGCTCCCCATTTCCACCAATCCAATAGAAAGCATCTTGTAAGTCTCCTGGTCCAGGCTCTGCCTTTCCCACAGTGGGAGACCAAAGGGATACAGGCAGACCATGTATCTTGCCCTCAGTGTAAAAAAAGATGGAAACTCTTTTTCCTGGGTAGCCCACTTCACCTCCACAAGGACAGGGGCACTGCTCAGATCCCTGGAAGTGTGTGTGTGTGTGTGTGTGTGTGTGTCTGGGCAAATAGTCTCTACTTTCCTAGGAACCATTAGGGGAAGATACTGGGACTGAGCATGGACATACTGCACTAAAGCCCATCATGGACAGGGGAGGAGGGGAGAGGAGCGAGATCCTTATGGGCACAAATGGCCAGGCTGACCAGGAGGTTGGGGTAGTACATTGGTACATTATATAATTTATGAGTGAATACACATATATTGATAGTGCATTCATATAATAGTTTTCTGATGGGGACATGATCAAAAAAGTTTAGAAATTGCTGCTTCAAACAATAGGGATCCACTGATGAGATGAATTTAGGGGAATAATGCATTTTCCAGAACACTTTAGTTTTATAATGACTGGTTCAAAGTAGGTTCAGGTTGGCATTGTTTGAACATTATAACATGGGGTGAGGAAATCCTAGATTGTTTTAGCCCAGGGCCTAATGAAGCAGGTGCTCCGATCATCCTTAAATCTGAGTTGAAAATGGTGAAGCCTTCTCTTGTCAGAACATTCCCCTAGAACTTTGGGTTTTACAAAGATCTTTCCTTATAACAGTTAGTAGTGTTATCATCATGCCCTTTGAGATAGTTACAAGTGTTATTATCCCCATTTTTATAGATGGGAAAACTGATGTTAATAGGTATCTGAGGTGAGATTCAAGCTGACATATCTTCTGACTCCAACTCCCTTTCCACCATGCAGTCCACATCTCATATATATGCCAACTAAGACAAATGGTTAGATTTATTTATCCAGTACTTTAGTGAATTATATTTTTCCTAAGACTACTTTTCTTGGCTTTAAAATAGCAAAGTAAGGTCAAATGTATACATTTTAACCAAATGGTTGTTTAAAGGTAGGTATTTATTGAGTTAGTGAGATTCCCTGAATTTGTAGTTTGTGTTTAGAGGGCTACTCTGAATTTCAGTTATGGTATCTCAATATTTTTCTTTTTAAAAGACGTAACAAAGCGGGTGGTCAGGAGCAAGCTGTGGTTTATGCTATTTAGAATCCAATTTATTGGAAACCTTTATTTTTTAGTATCATCGTGCATTTTATAAGAATGTGACAATGAGTGGCTGGTTAGGTAAAAGTGTCAGTAGGTGCTTCTAGAATTATTTCAGAATCTTTTAGCTTACTTTATTGAGAGGGAATATGACTTTTTAAAAAGACTGTGGAAACTTTCATTTCCACTTATATGACCACTGGCAACTAGAAGGGAGCTCACTTTCACCTCTAGAGAGTTCTGTCTTTGGAGTACATGGCTGCAATCTGGATTGGTTGGAAGCCTCCCGAGGTGGCTGTGCTACCATCTGAGTCAGACCTAATACAATAAGGTGAATTTGGTATTTAGTTTCAGTAGAAACTCATATTTCTGAGGCTTTTTTTTTCCAGTTTAAGCATGACCCATAACTTTATTTTTGACATAATGTTTTATGCATATAAGAATAAAAGGTCTATCAGTTTTCTAGTATGAATTCTTTTACATCAGTTGTAGAAAGCACTGCGTTTTAAATTTTCATTATTGTTTAAAAGGAAATGTATTGGATTTCTAACATATGCCACCTGTAGTTGCATATTAACTGAGTTTTAAGAAAATCTACATTCTTAATATATTAACCTAATTTTTAATGATTAGGAAAAGTATAATCAAGAGTCATCTTTATAAAAATGTGACAATTTTTACCCGAGGAATGAATTATGTGAATAAAATTACAAAAGATGGTAGTCTGTTTAGGCTGTCCTATTAAAAGCATTAAGATTTGAACACTGGCTGTTAAAGTGAGTAAATGGCAATATTATAAAGTTAAACACATGCCAAAAAACATTTTCCAGAGGACTGGGATTGTAACAATACCATTAATGAGGGCAAAGAGGTCTTAATGCAATTTGCACATTCTAAAGTTTCAAAAAGAGGTTTTGAGTTAGTGCATTATTAATGTACTGAACATCTGGAACTGTGTAAAAGCTATAGACATTGAGCAAATGCAGGGTTTCCCCACTAGGTTGCATTCTAACTGATTTCCTCCCCAGTGAGAAGCTTGTTTTAAGAAGTTTGAACCGCTAAAGTGACAGTATCCAGATAGGATGTAAACATTCCAAAGTGTCTCTATGTTTGTGAGATGCGACTCAAAAGAAATTTTAAGCCACAAAGGTTAAGCAGTCTAAGCAATATGAAAGCTAAATAGTGAATTAAATCACTCACATCTTGGTACTCTGGTACAGTTGCTCTAGATGAGAATTAAAGTAGAACCTTCTTTAAAAAGAAACTTAAAACTTTCAATCAGTACATGTTAAATCCTAGCAGATCACTCTTTTAATATACTCTACTTTTAGGTATTTAATTTCTAAATTTTTCTACCCAGTGGGACCTTCTTAGGGAAAGTTTTTAATTAATCACTTTAGTTATATGTATGTTTAGGAAACATGTGGTTGATTTCTCCAGTGAAGTGGAAATAATTAAGATCTATAAATGTGTAATTTATGTGTCAACTGCAATGAGAATAGAAATGATACAGACCTAAGGATTTTGACCGGAAGATTTCTTTAGGTAAAATTGGAATGCTGCTACAGACAATTTTCACTGAAATAATTCAGTAGATGTTTTTCCCAAGATAAAAATACAGCCTTTAGAAAAGTACCACCTTAGGAGAAAGCTTAATAAAGGATCTAGAGATTAAAAAAAATTTTTTTTTAGATTCCCTAGCTAATTAAGACATTGAAATGAGAACAGAAGAACCTAGCTTCTACATTAAGAAAAAATAAAATAAACCCATACCCTCAATTGGTCCAAGCCAGATGTCCTCAACAGGTTGATTAAGATCTACCAGTTTTAGGGGCAGCTAGGTGGCGCAGTGGATAGAGCACCAGCCCTGGAGTCAGGAAGACCTGAGTTCAAATCCGGCCTCAGACACTTAACACTTACTAGCTGTATGACCCTGGGCAAGTCACTTAACCCCAATTGCACCCCCCCCCCCCAAAAAAAGATCTACCAGTTTTGAAGCCTTATTTTACTTTGATTGATCTCCAAGCTGCCTCTGGCTGGTGCCACCATGACCCTCTCCTTCCTCCCCACTCTCTTCCCTATTCTCCTATAAGCTCTCAGGAATCCACTTGGCTGAGAACTACTCCTACTGCTCACTGTCCCTAAGCAACTTGTACTGTTAACAGCACACCTCTGCAACCCTCAGCCTGTGAGAATTATAACTCTGCAAGTGAATCTAAGATAGCTTTTCATCAGAAGTTGTTATGGATCTCTAGTCAAAACTTTGGTGTTAACATTCATGGGTACAATAGAATTCCTAAAAGAAAGCATCTCCCTTCCCCTCACACCTTCCCCCCCAACCCCCACCACCCACCCAAAGGCACACTGGGGAAGCAGCGTTTTGTGAAAAGTTTGTTTCAGATATTTCAACACAAGACTCTTAAGTTTTGGACTTTGGGGGTAGAAATAGACAAATGGCTTCAGGAACTCATTGCTGGTTAAGCTTAAAGTTGTTTTCATTTAGACTTCCCCACCATTTAGTTTTGTGATACAAACAAGAGTATAAAAGGAAAGAAAGCCTGGTGGAAAATGGGAAATGTGAATCTACATATATATCATGTCTATTCATGCATTTCCTCCCTAGAGAATTTTCCCTCCTGGTCTACTTTCACATCCCCTCCCCCCCAGATTTGAGAAGAAAATGAGGAAAAATATTTTCTCCACATAATTCACCCACCCGCACATTTTTTCCTTTGCTTTGAAACTGTTTCTGGCAACTGCAGGAACCTTTGGAAAGCTGCCACAGCTGCCAACAGCAGAAGCTTCATGGTGAACTGCTGGCAGCTAGAACAGCAGCAGCCCCAGATCCCTGGGACTCCATTATGAAAATATAATCATTTCTTCCTGGAGTTCAGAGGAAATAGCATGCATACATGATTATCACAAGCATCATACTTTGGAATATAACCACTGCAGTTAAAAATGCAGTGTCCTTTATCTGTATCCCTCAACTTCCCCCTACCCCCACCCCATCATGCACCCTCCAAAGAGCAGAAATCAGTTTTTCAGTAAAAGACAGAGTGACCTAAATATGAGTTCTTGATTTGGCAAAAAGAAGGGAAGATATTGATTATAATTCATTTGGTCACTGACTGCTGTCCAATTTTGAGTGAGTCACTGTTTTTAGGGAATAATATTTGATAAAAAAAATGTCTTAAAGATTGGCAGTGGTATATCTTTGGCCATCTCGGTTACTTATATTATTTGCATAATTCTCCTTCTTCACTATGTGTTTTAGTATTCCCCTTAGTAGGAGGGGAATTATGTTAGCAGTCACATTAAGGTGTGTAGAACTGTTGCTAATAATTGAATATGGTTTGGGATCTGCTTGTGTTGGTGTGCCTGCAGTGGTTTAGTTGGTTAAACCATGCTGCTGATGAAACCAGGGCCATACAGTTGAGTTCCATAGCCTAAACACATGCTAGGTTTCTGACTTACAAAATAGGAAAATAACCTTTTATGTTTGGTTAGTTGACATGCAGTTATAGTTAACTAAAATCCAATTAGTTTTTCCATGAGAAAGCACCCAGACTAACCATCTCTCAAGGGTAAGCTTTGAATTACGAGAGAGATAAGGTGAGAAGCACAGTCCTTACTACTACCAGGAAAACAACTTAAATCCCTGTGCCTTATTGAAGAATAGCATGTTCTTTCATACCCATTGTTGGAGTCTGAGTATCATCTCCTTTTCTCCTCCTTGGGTATAATTGACATTTTCAAATAAAAGGCTACAGACTGTGATATCTTTAGAATTTTAAAGTGTTAGATATTCCCTTTTGAGGTTAAAAAAACCCATCCACCTATCCTTTTCCTGTAACATTAGATCATTTTAAAATTTGTCATCTTGATTTGGGGGGAGGGTGATTACTACTGATTTTTAGTGTCAATATTGACCAATGGAAAAAGTTGAATCCAATCAGGTGACTATATCAGGTGTTTTATTTAACTCTTTTCTTCATCTCAACAAATACACAAAATACTTGATGGGTAAAGTGGTTTTTAAATTTCCTTTTTATCAGGCTAAACTTTTAACAATTATCTGTAGTGTGCTGGCAGGAATGGTACAAGGGAAAAACCCTGATCCTGGAATTCAAGGAACTAGGTTGAAATCCTGACTGTATTACTTTGGGCACTTAACCTCCCTGGGCCTCAGGCCCTTTACCTGGGAAATAAGGGATCGGGCTAGATGGAACCTGAAGTTCCTTACTGCTCTAGATAAATAATCTTGGGATCCTCTGAATGAAAACCTATAATAAGGCCAACACCAAGAGTGGTTGATTCTGAGCAGGTGGGGGCAAGTAAGATGCAGAGGTAGAATGTTTTATGGAAAATTATTTTATATCATTTTTTGAAACCTTTCAAATCATGGAAGAGCATGTACTATATCACTGTGCCACTCCTTGCTCCCTAAAAAAGTGACCCTGTTTCCATTTATTGCCATATGCAAAGTACCCCATCTGTTAAAATTATATCTTATTCTGGTCCCTCTGTCTGCCCCCAACCCCCTTCTTGTCAGGATAGTAAGTTTTAGCAAGCAAGAAGATTGCAAAGGGGATGCCGGAAGTCACATACAAACCACCTCAAAGATCAAAAGAACATAATTGACAAATTGTATCATTAATTAAAATCTGCATCCTGATACTATGTGCCAAATCAGGGGAAACCATGTAGGTGCTGCTGCTTGTCAAGGTTTCTGGTCCTATGATATGTAAATTCCAGACAAATCTAGACAATAACAACTCCATATCAGCAGAACATCAAAAAGGTGCTGATAACTTTGAGATGACAACTTTGAAGTTTTACTGATAACTCTGAGGTGATTTGGATATGTTAATGAAAAAAAAAAGTTGCATGGATAGGAGTTAGTCTATTTAACACACAAAAACCTATAAAATGAGACCTCAAACTTCTGTCCCCTGAGGATTCTTCCATCTCCCTCAGGTCCATGCTGCCTCGACCTCCCATTTCTAATCCATGGTTATGTGCGTGTTATTCTCTACTTTTTCCCTTTCCCTTCTCCTCCCCACACTCCTACCCCTCACCATCCCCTTCCCTGTTGCCACTCTGCTGTCTACCTTTGTATCACTTTTTGACACTTATCTCTGCCTTTCTGGACTTTTTGCCTCTATACCCTCTGTGTTTAATTAAAATGTGATTACCGCACTGTTTCCTGCTGCCAATCGTAGTCTTTCCTGGCGAGTACCCAAAGAACTGGGCATGCCTATCCCTATTTCATAATTTCATAAATTATCAATTCACTGTACCACCTAGTGTTTCTGCCAAGGTTATGTCTTCTTATTCCTGGTCATCATAAACATAATGAATAGACTATATAGGATTAGGGGATGGGATGCCCCCCCCCATTTCAGTGCTAGTCAAAGGATTTAGTCACAGGTATGGGAATTTTAATGTCATAATAAGGTATTAATATAACTGTAAAATTATCTCCAGGGGCTGGTCCCCCAGATCCTTTCCTGAAATCTGAGCCTCTTTCTCTGACAATTAAAGGAACCTCCTAGGACAAGCAAAAATTGGGTACCTCTTTGTAGAATTTTAATATCTGAGTCCTATATGAATTTAAGCAGTTAGATTTTTTTAATTATAAAAGTATTTTATTATTTTCTAGTTACATGTAGAGATAGTTTTCAACATTTGCTTATATAAGATTTCTAGTTTCAAATTTTTCTCCCTCCTTCCCCTTCTTCTCCCCTCCCCAAGACATCAGGTAATCTGATATAGGTTATATATGTACAATCACATTAAATATATTTCTGCATTAGTCATGTTATAAGAGAAGAATCAGAGCAAAAAGGAAAAACCCCCAAAAAAGAAAAACAACAGCACCAAAACCAAAAGAAATAGTATGGTTCAATCTGCATCCATATTCCACAATTCTTTTTTTTTCTGGATTTGGAGAGCCTTCTCCATCATGAGTCCTTTGGAACTATCTTGTACCGTTGTATTGCTGAGAAGAATCAAGTCTATCACAGTTGATCGACACATAATGTTGATGATACTGTGTATAATGTTCTACTGGTTCTGCTCATCTCACTCAGCATCAGTTCATGCAAGTCCTTCCAGGTTTCTCTGAAATCTGCCTGCTCATCATTTCTTACAGCACAATAGACTTCTATTACATTCATATACCACAACTTGTTCAGCCATTCCCCAATTGATGGGCATCCCTTCAATTTCCAATTCCTTGCCACCACAAAAAGAGCAGCTACAAATATTTTTGTACATGTGGGTCCTTTTCCCTTTTTTATGATCTCTTTGGGGAAAAGATGCATTCCTTTTTTTTTTTTTTACAATCCACAAGTATTCTTTTTATCAGTTCTTTCTATAGGGGTGCATAGTAAGCTTCCTCATTAGTTCCTTGGGATTGTCTTGGATTATTGCACTGCTGAGAGTAGTTAAGTCATTCACAATTGCTCATTGAACAATACTGCTGTCACTACGCACAATGTCCTCCCAGCTCTGCTCACTTCACTATACATCGATGTTCATTAATCTTTCCAGGTTTTTCGGGGATCATCCTGTTTGTCATTTCCTGTAGCACAAGACCATTTCACTACAATCGTATAGCACAACTTTTTCCATCATTCCTCAATTGATGGACATTCCCTTGATTCTCAATTCTTTGCCTCCACCAAGAGTTGCTATAAATATTTTTTGTACAATTTCCCCCCCTTTTCTCTTTTTCATGATTACTATTGTTAACTGTTTCCATTCCATCCTATTCCCCTCCCCATGATATTTATTCTATTATCCATCTTCTTTCATCCTATCACTCTTCAGAAGGGATTTGCTTCTGTCTGTCCCCTCCCCCACTCTGCCCTTCCTTCTTTTGTCCCTCTCTCTTTATCCCCTTCCCCTCTTATTTTCCTGCAGGATTAGAGAGATTACTCCACCCAATTGAGTGTGTACATTATTTCCTCCTTGAGCCAATTCTAATGAGATTGAAGTCTTTGAGCCAATTCTGATGAGTGTTAGGCTCATTTACAGCCCAGATTAAACAGATTACTCCACCCAGTTGGGTGTGTCTGTTAGTCCCTCCTTCTTTGAGCCTTTTCTGATGAGTATAAAATTCATTTACTGCCCTGCTCCTCTCCCCCACTCCATAAACCTTTTCCTGTTTCTTTCATGTAGGATTTCACCTCTGCCCTTCCCCCTCCCCCAGTGAATTCCCTTCACCCCTCAATTTAACCCTAAAGATGTCATCACCTAGCTAAGTAACAAAGCATCACCCCTGGACCCAAGGGGATCCCAGCCAAAACCCAGGCTCAGACACAAGACAGTCGCCCACCATATGACCCCAGGTATGTCCCCCAGCTCCAATTTTTATGGTTCTCTAGGGTCTTGTATTTGAAAGTCAAATTTGCCATTCAGTTTAGGTCTTTTCATCACAAATATCTGAAAGTCTTCTTTTTCATTAAAGTCCAATTTTTTCCACTGAAAGATTATGTTGAGTTTTGCTGGGTAGGTGATTCTTGGTTGTAATCCCATTTCCTTTGCCCTCTGAAATATCATATTCCATGTCCTCCGGTCCTTTAATGTAGAAGCTGCTAGATCTTGTGCTATCCTGACTGGGACTCCACAGTACTTGAATTCTTTCTTTTTGGCAGCTTGCAATATTTTCTCCTTGACCTGAGAGCTCTGGCATTTGGCTATAATATTTCTAGGAGTTTTCCTTTTGGGATCTCTTTCTGGAGGTGATCAGTGGATTCTTTCAATTTCTATTTTAGCTTCTTCTTCTAGAATTTCAGGGCAATTTTCCCTGAGAATATCTTGGAAGATGTTGTCTAAGCTCTTTCCTTGTGTGATGAAATAATGGGATTTAGCAGATACTCAAAGACCCACCTGGAGATTAATCTAGACTCATTGAATCAAGTGAGAGTGATTGACTGCTGATTAGCCTACTTCAAGTTAACTGAATTGTAATCACGCCTGGCTAGCCCTTAAGAAAGTATTATTCTCAGAAGCTAGACTGTGAACTCAACTTGAGAACACCTTCAAAGCCAATGGATTTGGATGATGCCAACCAATCAGCTTGAAGCAGTGTGTAAAGACCGCCTCTGTTCCAGACCTATAAAAAGCTTCCACAATCAGCTTGCTAGAAAGTTCCTGATTAAAGCAGGCTCATGGAGGAGGACTTGAGGAAGAACCCAACCAGGCTGGAACTCTAGGCTAGATAGGATTTTTCTTAACTTTCTGAACTCCTTGTGAATATCTGTATGCTTTAATAAATGTTTAATGCCCAAAGACTGGTGCTGAATCTAATTTACGGCGATCACACAATATAGATTTTAAACATCACAGTTGATCATGGTTTTCAGGTAGACCAATAATTTTCAAATTATCTTTCCTGGACCTATTTTCCAGGTCAGCAGTTTTCCCCAGAAGGTATTTCACATTACCCTCTATTTTTTTATTCATTTGGATTTGCTTTATTGTGTCTTGGTTTCTCATAAAATCACTGGCTTCCATTTGTTCAATCCTCATTCTTAGGCAATTATTTTCCTCAGAGAGCTTTTGTACCTCTTTTTCCATTTGGCCAATTTGACTTTTCAAGCTGTTGACTTTTTTCTCATGTCTTTCCTGCATCTCCCTCATTTCTCTTTCCATTTTTTCCTCTACCTCTCTAACTTTATCTTCAAAGTCCTTTTTGAGCACCTCTATGGCCTGAGACTGATTCATATTTTTCTTGGAAGCTTTAGATATAGGGGCCCTGATGTTGACATCTTCCTCTGAGGGTACCCCTTGGTCTTCCTTGTTACTGAAGAAACTTTCTCTGGTCCTCACCTTTCTCTGTCTGCTCATCTTGCCTTTCTTTTACTTGACTTTTAGCTCCTTAAAGTGGGGCACTGTTTCCAGGCTGTAGTATCCCAAACTTAAGAAGTCCCAAGTGGTATGATTTAAGGAGGATCAGGTTCTTCACTCTCCTGGTCTGTTCCCTGGTCCTTAGATGACCCCAGACCAACTTGCTAATCAACCAGCTTTGTGTGTTGTGGTTGTTAGCTCTGATGAGCCTGTGCCCCTCCTCCACCTGGGCCCCTGCTACTCGAGCCTCGAAAAGATGTATTCCTGAGTCAAAGGGTATGTACAGCTTTATAGCCCTTTGGGCATAATTTCAAATTGCTCTCCAGATGGTTGGATTAGTTCACAGCTCCACCAACAATGCATTAGTGTTCCAATTTTTCCACAGCTTCTCCAACATTTATTATTTTCCTTTTTTGTCATATTAGCCAATCTGATAGGTGTCAGAGTTGTTTTAATTTGCATTTCTCTAATCAATAGTGATTTAGAGCATTTTTTTCACATGGCAATAGATATCTTTGATTTCTTCATCAGAAAACTGCCTGTTCATAACCTTTGACCATTTCTCAATTGGGGAATGACTTGGATTCTTATAAATTTGATTTAGTTCCTGATATATTTTAGAAATGAGGCCTTTAAGAGGTACTGGCTATAAACATTGTTTCCCAGTTTTCTGCCTCCCTTCTAATTTTGGATACATTGCTTTTGTTTGTACAAAAACTTTTAAATTTAATGTAATCAAAATCATCCATTTTGCATTTCATAATATTCTCTATCTCTTGTTTGGTCATAAACTGTTCTCCTTTCCAAAGATTTGAAAGGTAAACTATTCCTTCCTCTCCTAATTTCCCTGTGGTATCACCTTTTATGTCTAAATCATGTACCCATTTTGACCTTATTTTTGTATTGGGTGTAAGATGTTGGTCTATACCTAATTTCTGCCATACTATCTTCCAGTTTTCCCAGCATTTTTGTCAAATACTGAGTTCCTATCCTAGAAGCTGTAATCTTTGGGTTTATCAAACAGTATATTACTAAAGTCATTTACTACTGTGTCTCCTGTGCCTAACCTATTCCATTGATCCTCCACTCTATTTCTTAGCCAGTACCAAATAGTTTTGATGACTGCTGCTTTATAGTAGAGCTTCAGATTTGGTACAGCTAACCTACCTTGCTGTGTATTTTTTTAGTTTCCTGGATATTCTTGACCTTTTGTTTTTCCAGATGAATTTTGTTATTATTTTTTCTAGCTCTATAAAATAATTTTTAGGTAGTCTGATTGGTATGGCACTGAATAGGTAAATTAATTTAGGTAGAATTGTCATTTTTATTATATTAGCTCGGGTCTATCCATGAGCAATTGATATTTTTCCAATTATTTAGATCTGATTCGTTTTGTGTGAAAAATTCTCCAGGACCAGATGGGCTTATAAGTCAATTCTACCAAACATTTAAAGAACAATTAATTCCAATATTATACAGATTATTTGGACAAATAGGTGAAAAAGGAGTTCTACCAAATTCCTTTTATGACACAAATATGGTGTTGTTACCAAAACCAGGTAGAGCAAAAACAGAGAAAGAAAATTATAGACCAATTTCCCTAATGAATAATGATGCAAAAATCTTAAATAAGATATTAGGAAGGAGATTACAGCAAGTGATCACCAGGATAGTACACTATGACCAGGAAGGATTTATACCAGGAATGCAGGGCTGGTTCAACATTAGGAAAACTATTAACATAATCAACCACATCAATAAGAAAACTAACCAAAATCATATGATTATCTCAAAATACAGCACCCATACCTAATAAAAACACTAGAGAGCTTAGGAACAGGTGGAGCTTTCCTTAAAATAATAAGCAGAATCTACCTAAAACCATCAACAAGCATTATATGTAATGGAGATAAGTTAGAGGTCTTCCAAGTAAGATCAGGGGTGAAACTGGGATGTCCATTATCACTTCTATTATTTAATATCGTACTAGAAATGTTAGCTCTAGCAATCAGAGAGGAAAAAGGAATTAAAGGAATTAGAACAGGCAAGGAGGAAACAAAACTATCACTCTTTGCAGATGATATGATGGTATACTTAGAGAATCGACTCAAAAATTACTTGAAACAATTAACAACTTTAGCAGAGTAGTAGGATATAAAATAAATCCACATAAATCATCAGCATTTCTATACATGACCAACAAAGTCCAGCAGCAAGAGATAGAAAGAGAAATTTCATTTAAAGTAACAGTAGACAATATAAAATACTTGGGAGTCTACTTGCCAAGACAAATCCAGGAACTCTATGAACATAATTACAAAACACTTTTCACACAAAAGGCAGTTAGTTTTTGAGGGGCCCAGCTCGGAAGCATTTTGTGGAGAAGACCCTTGCAGGAGAGGGAGGAGAGAGGTATTTTTCTGTCTCTTTTCTCCCATGATCATAGCAGAGCAAGGAAGCATTCAATCTAGCAGTTTGAGATTGTGTTGTCAGCTCAAGAGAGAGCTCAAGGTACAGTTAAGGGGATAGAGATACACATTTCTAACAGACATGGATACAGAAAGACTGTCACTTGAGGAAGGAAGCAGTTTCAAGGAATGATACCCCTGGAAACAGAAAAAGAGAGCCAGTTATGGATTGAAGGAGAGTCACACTCCAGAGCAACCCTCCCAAGCTGAGCTGCAGCACCCAGGGGAGGCAGTATGTTAACTACCAAGAGAAAAAGTACTTTCAGGCCCTGAGGTATTAGGGTTGCCTTTGCTCCATGTGATATCCAGTATGTATACCTCACTCTCACTGTACCATTGTACTAAGTTTGAACCTACTCCTCCCATGTATACTATGTATATTTGTGATAAGTGTGTCCTAGCTTTAGGAGGGAGAATGTTTTGGAGCTACTCTCTATGCTGTTTTAGTAAAAGCTATTGATTTGACCTAATTATGTCTACTTGATGACTGTTCATGGGAAGTCCCTTGGTGAGGACTTGTGAACTGTAGTGTACCCTAGAATTTAAGATAGCAGCTGCCCTCTGGAAACCTAATCTGTGAATGCTAGTCTAGAATTCTGGAGCAGGTAGACTAGAAAGGGTGTTAGTTCTCTCTAGATAGCATAGATTATAGGAGAGCAGACACTAGGTGTCTTATTTACCAAAAAGGAAAATAATTTTGTATGTTAGGTAAACTAACATGCATTATTGAGCACCTGCTGTGTGCAAAGCACTGTGCTGTTTACAAAAAGATTATAAAACAGGAGTCTCTGGTTTAGAGAATACATAATGTAGCTCAGATGCCAAAATATACTTAGGGGAGCAATTTGAGCACTATAATTACAAAGTAATATACAAAATCATACAATGTAGAATAAAGACATAACTACTGACACATGCTAAATGTATATTGGCCATATAAACCAGAGCCCCCAGACAAAAAGTGCCTTGGGAGTTTGGGGGAAACACAGAAATGCTGACTACCTCCTACCTCCTACCTTACCACCCAGATATTAATAGTAATTATAATAGCTCACATTTGTACACTTTAAGGTTTATAAATGGCTTTCCTCACAACGACACAGTGAAGGTAGTTAGGACAAAAGCTATTGATTCAGCTGAAATTTATTGAAAGGGGACAGCTAAGTGGCACAGTGGATATAGCACTGGCCCTAGATTCAGGAGGACCTGAGCTCAAATCTGGCCTCAGACACTTGACACTTATTAGTCGTGTGACCCTGGGCAAGTCACTTAACCTTCATTGCCCTGCCCCCGCCCCCCAAAGGTTATTGAAAGAGATGCTTTCTAAAATATTGGAGTTTGGGTGATAAATGGTAGAATTCTATTTCTGCTTCATTATATCACAAATTTAGAACTGGAGAGAAGATTTTACAGTTTAACTGCTCCATTTTATAGATGAGGATTCTGAGGCCTAGGCAGGCTAAATAACTTGTCCAAAGAGTACTAAATCTGGAATCAGGAAGACCTAAATTAAAATGTGACCTCAAATACTAAATATGTATGTGACCTTGGGCAAGTCACATAACATCTGTCAACCTCAGTTTACTCATCTGAAAAATGAGGATACTAAACCTACCTCCTATGATTGTCATAAGGATAAGATGAATTAATATTTATAAAGCACTTTGCAAACCTTAAAATGCTATATAAATGTTAACCATTGTGATTATGGTTGTTATCATTATTGACCCATGCCTTCTGTTAGTGGTCTTACCTTGCTGTCTCTCCCAAGAGATCTTCCTTTCCAAGAATTGAAGTTCCTCCTATTCATGTTTAGCTACATCAGTTATGAAGGAAATATTCCAGTTCAGCTTTTCAGTCTGCCTTTCCAGGAGAAATTCAGATGAAAAGATGTATAATTTCTTTTCTGCTAACATGCCCTGATTAATGATAATACAAAATGAGTTGAAACTGAAACCAATATATTTATTTTTATTCTTTTGTTTCTTTCTTGCTTAATTTACTTGAAACTTTGCATATTTTGAAGGGACCAAAGATGTAGACTGAAGGCCTGAAAGTTTGGGAGTATTATTTTTTTCTTAAACAGTTTTGATGCCAAAAGATATCAAGACCTTTAAAAAAAATTTCCCTAAAATACATGGTTTAAAAATTTCTCAAATGCAGTTTTTTAAAAAAAATATTAGTAGTATACTATATCACTTAAAAGTATAAAACTATCTACTCTGATAATATTTGATAGTATACTCTAGTACAATACAATAACGTAATACTAATGCTGACTTTTATCATCAATATGATAAAATGATCTTTTTTTTTAAATAAAGAAGTACCTTTTCCTTGTGGTAGTAAATTAAAAAATACAGTTATTGGGTACCTAGCATTGTGTTTATGATTAAATGTCTATTTGAGGGAGGAAAAAAAACACATGTAAATGTATTCAAGCACAGAGTTTTCAGCTTACTGTTATATCACAAATATCATAAATAAATATGTTGTTATAAATATCATAAATAAATAAGATATAAATATATCTTATTTACTGAAGAAAGAAATGGCAAAACACTCCAGTATCTTTGCCAAGAAAACCCCAAATGGGGTCACAGAGAATCAGATATGACTGAAAATGTGAAAATGAACAAGACACAATTTATATTAGTGGGAATATCTTCTTTACATTCATAGTTAAAATTTAAGTCAAAATGTGAATATTACTCTTTATTTCTTTATTCAAAAATTTAATGAATGTTAAGCACAAAAATATATTTCTGTTTTATTTTTATATATTTAAAAACTTGCTCCACAAAGTCCCATTGCATCACACCATTGTGATGTAAAGGTGACACTGTATATAGCTTTTAGCATAGTCTTTCATCAAAGATGACCTTGGCTAAGTATGAAGGGACTTGTTGCCAATCCATTTGGTCATGAATTCCTGGTCCATGGAAACCTATAAAATGAAGCAAAATACAAAATATTATTTTCTGTTTCTGTAGTGTTAGTAGAAAAGGGTTCAGAAGGTGTTAAGAATCACAGGTTTAAAAAAAATATATATATATATAAAGCTTAATTTAGCTGTTATTACTCTAAACATTTGATCTTTATACAGGTGGTGAATGAATGTAGATAGTATTGGAATTACTAAATCATAATCAATGTTGGCATTTTTGCTATTTATGAAATGAGAAGATGAAAGGAAATGAATTGCAGTTCTTGGGAGAGGAGTTAGTGGAGTTAGTTTTATCACATATCCAAAAACTAAAAGAAACATCATTTCTCAGGCATTTGATTATTTCATATTATAGTATTCATAAATAAGTGTTTATAAGAAAAAGGCCACAATGAAAATAATTACTGGTTACCTATACTTACCTATATATATGTATGTGTTGTTGTCTCTTTCCCTTCTCTCCTGCTCCCTACCACAGCCAGATCAGAAGCCCTTCAAAGTTAAGAGCTGTTTCACTTTTGGTTTTGTATTCTTAATACCTGGCACTTAGTAGACACATAATAAATAATTATTGATTGTCTTGTGTACCAACATCTGTTACAGAGGATAAAAAGATGGAGAAATTGTAAAAGAACTTGATGAGCCCCTACAGATTAGACCAATACATACTTTTGTATTTATTGACTTCAGTGCAAAGATGAGCATAGCCATGGGCAGTAAAAAATATAGTTCAAATGTAACAAATGAAAAAATAGACTTATAGACTACACAGAATCCTTATGTCCACCCCATACTTTTTTTTAAAAACTAGGAGGTTCTAGACATGAGAGTACCAAATAACATCACAAAAAATGAAATTGAATATACTTTAACAAACATAAGATGACCACTAGTGATGCCATTCCTGAATTAGCTGTGACTTCTGATTTGTTAGAGCAAAAGTCAAAATCATTATCAAAGTAGGAGAACAAAAATTAGAAGAGACTTAATGTTCAATTAAAGTAACTCCAAGTTGACATTTTAAAACAAATTGACTTTGAAAAATGTGAAATGGATAGAGGAGAGAACATTGGGCCCAATTATAATAATTTCATACAGAAATTTAACTGGCATAAATCAGCTGCTACTACGTGTAGACCAAAAGAACTTAGCCATTGAACACTTGAATCTTTTGACTTGGCAGAGAGGTTTGGTAGCCAAGGATACCACCACTTTAGACTATAAATTCATTCTGAAAAATCTTATGAAGAAAGATTGTGGAAAATTATGAGCAGTATTCCCTCATAAAATAGTGAAAATCTATGGCAAGAAAATTAAGTGTAGACAAAGCTTGATGAGGGACCCAACTGGACATGAAAGGATGAAACTGGAAGGACAAGAAACAAAAGAACAGTAGAGAACATCTGCAAAGATTTTTATAACAAACTCTTCTGACCATCAAGGAGATTGTAGCTACCACATTTATAGCCTAACGTCACGGTCCCAGATGCACATTTTGAAAGAGTGAGATCATTGAAGAAATAAAAATGGTAAAAGCTCTTCTACATCAAGTATCTGCAGAGGAGGTTCATAGAGGAAGTGACACAGTTTTGAAATCTTAAGGTATTTTAAGGAAGAAAACAAAATACTAAAGAGGCAGAAAATATCTTGGACCTTGTTATTACCTTAAAAAGGTAACTGAGGAAGCATTAAGAATTACCAACCCATAAGTCTCTTTTTCCAAAAGTATAAATTTAAAAAAAAATTTGCATGCAAAGCCAATTCTTCCTTGATTAGGGTATTGGAATGAAACAGGCTCTTACAATCAATAGAGATTACAACTTTATAACCACAAAGTTATGGGAAAGATGTAGAGAATATAAGATTTCACTGGGGTTTTTTATTGATTGCTGATTTTTAAAAAGCTTTTTATTGGCCAGAGCAAAATGTTATTCTACAGATTGTTCTCCAATGAAGTGACTCCCTTGCTTGTGTCGAGTAATTTGTCGAAAATTATGCCCAAAAGTATAACTTTATTTGATGATCCTGTGATTATTCATATAAAGCAAGGCATAAAACCAAAAGGATATATTACAAATCAAAGGTGTACACCACTCTTATGGAGGATATGTAAACCTTTTTGATTAGGTTTTTTAAAAAATTCCAAGCCATATGAGGTTACCAAGCCATAGAATTCCCAACAAATAGCCTCACTGATTTTCAGAGTCACCCACTTCATCTCCACCTGATTCTAGCCATTCTTTATTTCACACTTTGGTCATCTCACCAGCTGCTGTACTTCAGCACTAGTATCCCTGTCCCATCCCTCCTCCATCCCCCACCCTAGCTATCCAATTCTGAAACCCTAATCAAACCAACTTTGTCGTTGTTCCTGGAAAGGGTACTCCCTTATTGCTCCATTCACTGTCCCTGTAACTTACCAAACCAAATTATCCTTCCCCGGCCACTACTCTATCATATGTATTATCTTTCCCGGGTAGATTGCTAGCTCCTTGAGGATGAGAACTCTCTTTGTTTTTATATTTGTATCTCCCGTGCTTAGCATAGTATTGACCCCTTGTAAGTGCTTAATAAATGTGTTTTCATTTATTCATTCACATCCTGCTTCTCTTTCAACAAGGAAGTAGACCACCATGTCATTTGCTGCAGTGGTGTGTTTTGTCATATTACACAAAATTTTCAATATATAGTTGGGTTTATTTAGTCTGGAGAAAAGAAAACTGACAGGGGAAGCCTTAATAGAAGCCGTAAAGCAGAGGTACTCAGTTGGTAGATCATAATGGATTAATTTATTATGGTCCACTATTGTTCTAGCAGCTGCTCTGGTCCCCTCTAATGGTTTTGTTTTTTTTTTGTGGGGCAATGGGGGTTAAGTGACTTGCTCAGGGTCACACAGCTAGTAAGTGTCAAGTGTCTGAGGCCAGATTTGAACTCAGGTACTCCTGAATCCAGGGCCAGTGCTTTATCCACTGCACCACCTAGCCGCCCCCCTCTAATGGGCTTTTAAGGCAGGGGTCTTGAATAGAAGCTGTTGATACTATCCCCTCCCCTGGGCCGGCCAAGTCCATGGAGAAGGGAGCATAACACTGACTTGAACAGGCCACCAAGGCGAGAGGTCGTATGTCCCTCTTTTTCCCCATCTACTCCATTTTTCCTGCAATTTTACCCCATTAACTAATTGTTTTCTTCAGGGAATTTTTCACTTTGGGATATAAAAAGTAGATCCCCTTATGGAGAAAGTTGGGGACCTTCTATTTTCTTCTCACTATATATTCAGCAGAAATCATAATCATAATCAATTGTAATGGAAGATTAGGCTTCAGAAAGAAATTTCTCTTCTGGGGATGATTATAGAACATTAAAAGATCTTACTAAGAGAAGATGTGGTGGCAGGAAGATTATAATATTGAGTGACTTCTCTAGATTGTGTGTTTTCAGAAAATCTTTAGAATGATGAAAAAAAGACATGAATTTTTTTTCTTTAGAATTTTCAGTTGATAACTACTTTTGAGTCTTCTCTTTTTTTTCTGTTTCTGTATCTCTTTCAAATTGTGTAAAGAAGTAGCTTAACATAAATGAAAAGATGGCTGGACTTAGAGACATAAATACCAGGGTTCAAGTCCTGACATGTTATCTGTATGAACTAGGGAAGTTATTTAACTTCTTTGTGGTCTAAGCAATTCTTTTTTTTTTTTTTTTTAAAGTGAGGCAATTGGGGTTAAGTGACTTGCCCAGGGTCACACAGCTAGTAAGTGTGTGTTAAGTGTCTGAGGCAGGATCTGAACTCAGGTACTCCTGACTCCAGGGCCGGTGCTCTATCCACTGCACCACCTAGCTGCCCCCTAAGCAATTCTTTAGGTCAGTTAGTTCCAGGAGTTGCCAATTTGCAGTTTACTTAACTAGGATTAATTAGTATGGGCCTCTTGTCCCTTTCATTTCCAAATAATGTTCATTTTCATAAAATTTTTTGATGAAGCTATGTTAGCTAATTTGAGTTCAAGTTTGTAATAAATAGCTAACCCTTTAAGGCCTACAAAACACTTTATATCCATTATCTAATTTTATGCTCACAATAATCCTTTCAGATAGGTATTACAGATATTATTATCCTCCCTCTACAGATGAAAAAACTGAGGCTCAGATAAGTTAAGTAATTTACCTAGAGTCACAATTGTGTTTGTGGCAGAATCAGGAATCTGTCCTGACTCCAAATATAGCACTTTGTCCACCACACGAAACCACACCATGCCATGCCATGCCATGCTCTAAAAGTTGTTAGTCTATAATGCTACAGTGGAAAAAAAAATACTAGATTTGGTGCTAGAGAATATGGGTTTGAATAATGGCTCTTATTTACTAGCTAATATGATTTTAGGCAAGTCATTTAACCTCTTTTATCAAATCTGTTTCCTTACTTGTAAAAGCTATTAAAGGCCATTATCATTGCCATCTCATCTGTTTCCCTGGGAAAGGAAAGATGGTTCCTGGAGGTTGAGCTTTTATTTTTTATTTTTTATTTTTTTAGTGAGGCAATTGGGGTTAAGTGACTTGCCCAGGGTCACACAGCTAGTAAGTGTTAAGTGTCTGAGGCCGGATTTGAACTCAGGTATTCCTGACTCCAGGGCCGGTGCTCTATCCACTGCGCCACCTAGCTGCCCCGAGGTTGAGTTTTTAAAGAACTGGGGAGAATCGGGCCTGTTTTTAGGTAGCAGGGAAGGGACTAGTAGAGAGAGAGGTTGAAAATTAGACAGACTGTGATTGTTGAGACAAATTCCTGGAGATGGGAGAAATGGGATCAAAGGCACAAATATAAAGGGATTGATTTGATAAAGGGATTGAGTTTGATGAAGGGAAGAGCTTCCTTTTCTTCAGATCTTGTATAAAGGGTCTTAGAGTTAACTATTTATTTGATTTCAGTTATTATTAAAGTATTAGTTTCATTGTAGCTTTCTATTAATGTTAGTTTTAGTAGAAATGTTTTTTCTTTATTTTTTCTATGAATATTTTCCCAATTACATGTAAATATAGATTTTATTTTTATTTTCTAAAAAGCATTTTTTAACATTCCTTTTAAAAAATTTTGAGTTACCAATTCCCTCCCTCCTTTCTTTCTCTCCCACCCCCTCCTTGAGATGGTAAGCAATTAGATATAGGTTATAAATGTGCAATCATGCAAAACATTTCCATGTTTGGACTTTACTTTTTAAAGTAGTTTTAATTGATTTATGATCAGATAAGAGGAGAGCGTTATGAAATGTTAAATGGATAATTTTGATTGCATTAAATTTAAAAAGTTTTTGCACAAACAAAACTAATGTAGCCAAGATTAGAAGGAAAGCAGAAAACTGGGAGAAAAAATTTTTATAGCAAATTTCTTTGATAAAGGTCTCATTTCTCAAATATATAGAGAATGGAGTCAAGTTTAGAAAAATAAAAGTCTTTCTCCAATTGATAAATGGTTCAAGGACATGAATGTGCAGTTTTCAGACAAAGAAATAAAAGCTATCTATAGTTATGTAAAAAAGATGTACTAAATCATTATTGAGAAATGCAAATTAAAACAGCTCTGAGGTTCCACTTCACACCTATCAGATTGGCTAATATGACAGAAAAGGAAAATAACAAATGTTGGAGGGGATGTGGGAAAATCAAGACACTGATGGAGTTGTGAACTGATTCAGCCATTCTGGAGAGCAATTTGGAACTATGTCCAAAGGGTTATAAAACTGTACATACCCATTAACCCAACAATACTACTACTAGTTTTGTACCCCACAGAGATTTAAAAATAAAAAAGGGAAAAGGTCCTATATATACAAAAATACTTATAACAGCTCTTTTTGTTGTGGGAAAGAATTGGAAATTGAGGGTATGTCTATCAGTGGGGGAATGGCTGAACAAATCATGGTATATGATTGTGATGGAATACTATTGTGCTATAAGAAATGACAAGCAAGATGCTTTCAGAAAAACCTGGAAAGACTTACATGAACTGATGCAAAGTGAAGTGAGCAGAACCAGGAGAATATTGTAAATAGTAACAACAGTATTGTACAATGATCAGTTGTGAATGACTTAGCTATTCTCAGCAATACAATGATCGAAGATAATTCTGAAGGACTCATGATGAAAAATGATATATACTTCAGAGAAAGAACTGATGGAGTCTGAATGCAGATTGAAGCATAATTTTTAAACTGTATTTTTCTTGGTGTGTTTTTTTGGGGAGTGTCTATGTTTTCTTTCACAACATGAATAATATGGAAATATGTTTTGCATGACTGCATATGTATAACCTATATCAAATTGCTTGCATTCTCAAAGAGGGGGGAGAGAAGGAAGAGTAGGAGGGAATTTGGAACTCAAAATTTTTTTAATGTTTAAATTGTTTTTACATGTAATTGGAAAAAATAAAAGATTAAAAAATAATTTTGGTATCTTTTAAAAAATCACCAGAATTTCTGTCTTGCTCCTCTTCTCTCAGAAAGCCATTTTGTATAACAAATATTTTTTATTTTTATTTTTTTGCGGGGCAGTGAGGGTTAAGTGACTCGTCCAGGGTCACAAAGCTAGTTAAGTGTCAAGTGTCTGAGGCCAGATTTGAACCATATCCTCCTGAATCCAGGGCTGGTACTTTATTCACTGTACCATCAGGTGCCCCTATAACAAATATTTTTAAAGAAAAAAAAGAAAATGAAGTCATGACTGAGTAATACATTGAAAAGAGTTTGACAATAGGTGCACTGTACCACACCCATGGTCCAGCCATCTCTCTGAAGGCAGAGGATGAGTGTTTTTAATCTTTTCTTTGGAGCCATGCTTGTTCTTTGTAATTTTTTATTCTTTGCTTCAGGTGACTTCTGAGGAATCAGAATTTGCCTCAGCTGGATGCCAGTCTCTTCTCCTTTTTGTGGAACCCCACACATGCTACCGCCTTTCCCAATTTCTCCTCTGTTCCTTAGTTCTCTGGCTGAGAATGACAGAAGGGGAAAGTGGGAGGAAACTAACTGAGTCTGGGAATTGGTAGGGAAGAGGTTTCCAGTGAGGGTGTTAGGGATTAAGAGATTAACCTTCTCTGCTTTTAGTTTACTTTAGCAGTCTTCTTGGTGTTTTAGACCTTAGAGACAGCTACAATTGATTAACTTCTTTTGCATAATTCTTATTTTGGAGAAGTTTGTAAGGTTGCATCTAGTCCTTTATCTTGTTGATCATATGACTTCCCCCCCCCAGTAATTTCTTGACTTTAAATGTTGCCTTCCAATATCCTAAGTAGTTTCTGATATAAAATAATTTGCTCCTCTCCATAAGAAAAGCTTTTTGTTGACTTTGAGGAATGATACTTTGTATTCCCTTTCTATCCTAATGTTTCCTATAAAGATTCTACTTATTCTAAATGACCATATGTTGGGTTTGGATTTATTTATTTATTTTTTTTGGATGAACTGTGGTTTTAGGAAAGGAAATACCTTCTACCCTAAGTAGACCAGAAGTGATTGTGCAGTTTGTTCCTTATTCAGTTGCCTCAGGACACTGAGAGATTAGGTGACTTCTGTAGGTCTTATTGCCAGCATCTGGCATAGACTAGAATTGAACTCAGGTCACCCTTACTGACTTTATCACATTTTTTAAAACAGTCAAAACAAGATTTAGGAAAATTAGTTAATTACACCCCTGCTCATTTGCTTTCCTTTCTTTTAGCATTGTTGATCATTATCATACTCAGATACTTGCTTGGGTTTTTAGATAGATTTCTAGAAGCTCCAAACTCTGCCTAATGTACTGATCATTTGGTTCTCAACAATGCATGTTTCTCTGCCTGACCTAGAGGACAGAATAGATGGAGATATTAGGATCATTTGGATTTGAATTCTTAGCTCTTACTCTGATGTGAAATATAAGGGGGAAAACTGTGAAGTCACATTTTTTCACTTTATCACCTTTGGTATTTTTTGTTTTCAATCTGAGGAGAAAAATGAAAATGATACTTTTGTTGGGGATGTATAGGAACAATAACTTTAAGTTTTTGCTATCTTTTTTTTTTTTTTTTTTTTTGCAGGGCAGTGGGTTTAAGTGACTTGCCCAAGGTCACACAGCTAGTAAGTGTCAAGTGTCTGAGGCCGGATTTGAACTCAGGAACTCCTGAATCCAGGGCCAGTGCTTTATCCACTGTGCCACCTAGCCGCCCCCATTTTGCTAGCTTTTTAAAAACCAGTAATTTGAACACTAAATATCAGTTTGAATCATGAATGAATTTATAGGCTTGTAGAGGCAGAGCTGAGGGGGACTTTATAAGTCTTTGAATCTAACCTCCTCATTTTACAGATGAGGAGACCGAGGCCCAGTGAGTTTAAGTAATTTACCAAAGGTTCTATAGTGTGGTGTCACTGAGGAGTAAGTGTCAAAGTCAGATTTTGAAGCCAGCGCTTTTCCTCTGCCTTCGTGGTTCTTTGGGTTTAGGAGGACATAGATGATTCATCTCAATTGTTTTTGTAACCAAATACAAAACCATAGGATAGAAAAAATAATATCTTAACTTTTAAAACAATAGGATAATTCATTTTCTTCATCTAACTCTTTGGAAAATATAGTTAGTTGAGACCAAACTGTTTTTGAAATTGGAATAAATGTCTTTTAAACATTATGGCATGATTGGTTAATGTCATATTTTTATCCAAATTGCTGCATTTATTACAAAAGCGCAGTTAACCATTTTATTCTGGAAGCTTTGGTGAGCAAAACATTTCATTTTTCATTATTGTTGTCACCATTCACATTTTCCATTATTTAGGGGAGTTATTGAAAAATTGATGGTATGTTCATGCCAGAGAGACATCCTTTAGGCTTCAGTGTTGATTCCTGGCACATGAAAGACAGTTCAGTGCTTCAGTGTCCTGCTGATGAGCGGTACTCTGTCTCTGTCTCTAAAGAAAAATCATACCAATGAAATCCCTAATGTTTCTCAAAAGTTGAGTGATGTATAACATTTATTCCAAAATGAATATGAATTATTCACCTTCTATTTTATTAGTGTATCCACAGTAGTGATCATAATCTAGTTTATAAGATCAAATGTTCACCATGTTGAGGGTTTCATTTTACTTTGGAGTTATAAGGTATACAGCCAGTTGTCTGCTAGTAAATGTTTAACAACCAGCTTGGTGGGAAGGGAAGGGCATAATGAATTCAGACAGATTATGTTGTTTAATCTTTATTATTAGCATTTACTCCATCACTTTCTTAAATCTAGACAGTCGACAGAACAATACATTAAGCCCTGATTTCTGAGGTGTAAATGCTCACACTGAAAACTTAGCAATCTGCTCTAAGGAACCAGTTAAAGCTGATTATAGCATATCCCTATGATATTGTTTCTAGTCCTTTTCCCCACTCCTTTGAGCATATGGCACGGTGTGCTAAGATTGTGTGAAGTAAGTATGCCACCTCCATATCTTGTTGCACATTGGTATCTCCCTACTTGCTCCTAGCTGTTGTTCATTAGAAAAACAACATAAGGTACTTTAACATTGCTTGCCAAAAATTATATGCGGTGGAAAGCAGAACAATCTATAGTAAGAAGGAGAAGACTCAGACCATAAAAACATAGTAGTAGATACAAAATTTATCTAGCTATTGATATAGTCAGTCAGTCAATCAAAACACATTTATTTAGCACCTACTCTGGGAGCAGCTAGGTGGCACAGTGGATAAAGCACCAGCCCTGGACTTGGGAGGACCAGAGTTCAAATGTGGCCTCAGACACTTGAAACTTACTAGCTGTGTGACCTTGGACAAGTCACCTAACCCTCATTGCCCCGCAAGGGAAAAAAAATGAATGAGATGACAGCATGTACTTTGTGCCAGGTACTGTGCTAAGCACTAGCAATACAAAAAGAGGCAAAAGACAGTACTTGTCCTCAAGGAGCTCACAATCTAATGGAGACGAGTACACAAATAAACTACATATAGGATAAATAGGAAATAATTAAGAGAGAGAAAGCACTAGAATTAAGAGGGTTGGGAAGCTTCCTGTAGAAGATGGGATTTTAGTTGAGACTTATAGGAAGCCAAGGAAGCCAGTTGGTGGAAATGACTAGGGAGAGCCTTCCAGACATGGGAGACAGCCAGAGAAAGTGCCCAGAGTCAAGAGATGGAATGTCTTTTTTATGGAACATCCAGGAGATTGGGTGTCACTACATCTAAGAGGATTCGATAGGTAGTCAAGTATAAAAAGATTGAAAAGGTAGGAGGTGGGGTATACCGATTATTGAGAACTAAATCAAATTTATAAGAATGCAAGTCATTCCCCAATTGAGAAATAGTCAAAGGATATGAACAGGCAGTTTTCTGATGAAGAAATCAAAGCTATCTATTGCCACATGAAAAAATGCTCTAAATCACTATTGATTAGAGAAATACAAATTAAAACAACTCTGAGGTACCACCTCATACCTATCAGATTGGCTAATATGACAAAAAAGGAAAATAATAAATGTTGGAGAAGCTGTGGAAAAATTGGAACATTAATGCATTGTTGGTGGAGCTGTGAACTGATCCAACCATTCTGGAGAGCAATTTGGAACTATGGCCAAAGGGCTATGGGACTGTTCATACTCTTTGACCCAGTGGTACCACTGCTAGGTTTGTATTCC
This sequence comes from Dromiciops gliroides, assembly GCF_019393635.1. Classification (NCBI taxonomy): domain Eukaryota; kingdom Metazoa; phylum Chordata; class Mammalia; order Microbiotheria; family Microbiotheriidae; genus Dromiciops; species Dromiciops gliroides. Next base: position 165,916,309 of record NC_057864.1, on the reverse strand, counting down.
AAAGAGATCATAGAGGAGGGAAAAGGACCCACCTGTACAAAAATATTTATAGCAGCTCTCTTTGTGGTAGCAAAGAATTGGAAATTGAGGTGTTGCCCATCAATTGGGGAATGGCTAAATAAGTTGTGGTATATGAATGTAATGAATGCTATTGTGCTGTAAGAAATGATGAGCACGCAGATTTCAGAGAAACCTGGAAGGACTTACATGAACTGATGCTGACTGAGAGGAGCAGAACCAGGAGAACATTGTACACAGTAACAGCAGCATTGTGTGATGAACAATGGTGGTAAACTTGGCTCTTCTCAGCAGTGCAATTATCCAAAACAGTTTCAAAGAACTCATAATAGAAAATGTTCTCAACATCCAGAAAAAAGAATTGTGGATTATGAATGCAGATTGAACCATATTGTTTCTACTTTGGCACCATTTTTTTTCTCTTTTCTTTTTTGAAGTGTTTTCCTTGTGCTCTGATTCTTCTTTCACACTATGACTAATGCAGAAATTTTTTTTTTAAAAGAAGAAGCAGTAGTCAGATAGGTAGGAGGAGAATCAGAAAAGAATGTTCCAAAAGCCTAGAGAGAAGATAGTATCAGGGAAGAGAGGATGATCAGCATGGTCAGAGGCTACAGAAAAGTTGAGTATAATGAGAATTGGAAAAAGACCTTTGGACTTGGCGACTAAGATCACTGATAACTTTGGAAAATATAGTTTTGGTGGAATTAGAAGGTTGGAAGCCAGATTGTGAGGCATTAAGAAGAGAGGGAGAGGAGAGAAAATTGAGGCACCTATTGTAGATGGGCTTTTCAAGGAGTTTTGCTACAAAGAGCTGAAGAGATATATTAAAGTGGGGGGGAGAACAAGTGAGGTATTTTTTAAGGATGGGGAGACATGGACATGTTTGTAGATAAAAGGGAATGAGCCAGTAGATGGGGAGAAAATGAAAATAAGAGAATGTGGAATGTGATCACTTAAACAAATAGACCTTTTAGGCTTTGTAAGGAGTAAGGCCCCCTCATGTGAGAAAGGGGTGAAGGTGGGGATAAGGGCAGAAGGCACCAGAGTGGTGTGAGACTAGGAAAAGATTATGGACTCTGCCATTATTATTATTATTATTATTATTATTATTATTATTATTATTATTATTATTATTAAAGCTGCTTCCCTGCTTTGGTGAGTCTTTAAAAAAAAAAAAAGGAGCTTGAGACCATCCTATTTTAACCCTAGCTTTTCTTCTCATTTCTCAGTCAAGTCACTTGATTCCTCTGTACTTTAGTTTCCTCCTCTGTAAATGGTGCTAATTAATGTCCTACATATTCATTGGCTTATTATGAAGCTAAAGTAAGATCATAGTGAAGTTCTTTTGTTTTTGTTTTAGAAAGACCGAAAATATTATAATAACATTTTAAAATTAGAAACTTGGAACTCGGGGCAGCTAGGTGGCGCAGTGGGATAAAGCACCAGCCCTGGATTCAGGAGGACCTGGTTCAAATCTGGTCTCAGACACTTGACACTTACTAGCTATGTGACCCTGGGCAAGTCACTTAACCCTCATTGCCTCACCAAAGAAAGAAAAAGAAAGAAACTTGGAACTCAAAACTTTCTTAAACAGAATATTTAAAATATATATTCAACTTTATATCATGTTTGGTTAAAGGGGAACGGTTAAAGAGGTGAAGGGAAACAGAAAGAAAGACAGGAAGAAGAGGAAGAGGAAAGATAGAACCTCCTTTCCCCCCTACCCTGAAAAAGACAAAAAGACGAGAGAGAAGCAGAGAGGAGAGAAAACTTAGGCCTCTGTAGATTCTAAAGATTTTTTCCCCTCAGGATGAACTTTATTATTGTTTTTTCAAGTTTTATAAAGTAATTCTTTGGCATTTTGGTATGGTACTGAATCTATAAATTAATGTAGGTAGTAATGCAATTTTACTTAGATTGGGATGCCCAACCATGAGCAATTACTGTCTCTCCAATATTTGTCTTCCTTTATTTCTGCAAAAAAATTTAGTTCTAGTCATATAATTCCTGCATATCTTAGAACTTTTATGCATTCTGTAAAATTCTTTTTCTATCTCTGTTGGATTTTATTCCTATCCATCAAAAACATTTTTTTCCTGGACACTTCTGTATATTTGTTGGCTTTTCATATATAAATGTTTCCATTGATTTTTTTTTCTTTTGTGATTTAGAAATGTGGCATCTAAGTTTTTTCATTTGATAATGAGTTTTAGGGAATCCAAAGATTCTTTTGGGGGGGGCAATGAGGGTTAAGTGACTTGCCCAGAGTCACACAGCTAGTAAGTGTCAAGTGTCTGAGGCTAAGATTTGAACTCAGGTGATGTGGAGTACTCCCAGGTGGAAGACTGCTATGTCATAGATACTGATTAGTGCATGCCTGGTGTTGTGGCCCTTGGGACATTCTGAAACCTAGAAGTGGTAATAGGTGTAGGTAATGTTGTTCCCTCAAAAAAGAGAAGGGAGAAGATAGTATATACTGTTTTCCTCTACTCATTGATTCTATTAAGTACTTGCTATGAGCATAACATTATTCTAGCCCGATATGAATTCTATATCTGTTAGTGATATCATTTGATATTTTGTTGAGAAAGCATGGTTATCTTCCTTGAGGTAGATATTCACTCATCTTTCCTTAACCCATTATAGATCTAAAACATATTTCCCACCTGTGCTACCTCTTGGAGTTAGGGCATTCTATAATTTTGTTACTTGTTGAATAAAGCAGTACTTTAAAAACCCACCAATATCAAAATTATTTGAAAGGGTTCTTCTTTAGCTTTGTTCTTAAAGGACTTTATGGATAAAACTATATTCATTGTATCTATCCTTGCATAAAGCTTCATTATATCCCCACTTGTCCTGCTTCCATACTGAAGAATATAATTCTAAAAAGTCACTTCTTTAAAAATGTCTCCATCTTTAATGAATGAATAAATAAGTCATCATCTATTAAGGACCTTACTATGTAAAGGACTGGGATACAAAGACAAAAAAGAATACCTACCCTCTGGGAGCTTACATTGCTTTGTTTTGTTTTGTTTTGTTTGTTATTTTTATTTTCAGTTTTAAATTCTCTCCCTCCTTCCACCCCTCCCTTCACCCACTAAAAAGCCAAAAAAAAAATACTATAACCAATATACATATGAGTCATGCAAAACATATTTCTGTATTAGCCATTGTAAGGGGCTAAATTTTAGCTAGTCTGTCTAAGATATCTAATGAGTGGTTGCCAATAAATTATAAACTTTAGCAAGAGTTAGACTTTTAAGCATTTATTAAGGAGAATAAGAATTTGGTAAAGAGAGAGAGAGAAAAGCCTAGATTCATCTATCTAAGGGAGAGCACATTTTTAGCTCCACCTCTCCCCCTCTTCCTCCACAAGCAAATGTCACTTCTGACGCCAAACAAAAGCCACATGTCTTGCCCTCAGGCGCCTTCTCCTCATGGCGGTGCTTTCCTACAGTAAGTCTCTAGCAGGTGGCGGCATTCCAATCGTTACCATGTTTCCTCCCCTCCCCAAAAGCAAGATAAGGAAAGTGAAAAAAAAATGCTTTAGCTTGCACTCAGAATCCATTAGTTCTCTCTATATAGGTGGAATAGCATTTTTCATCTTGAGTTCTTTGGAATATCATGGACTATTAAATTGATCAGAGTATCTAAGTCTTTCACAGTTTTATCATCATAACAATATTGCTGTTACTATGTGCAACGTTCTCCCTAATTTCTGGCTCATTTCACTTTGCATCAGATGATATAAGTATTCACGATTTTTCTGAAACCATCCCCTTCATCATTCCTTACTGCATAAAAATATTCCATTACAATTATAATACCACAACTTGTTCAGCCATTCCCTACTTGATGGCCATCCCTTTAGTTTCCAATTCTTTGCCACTGCAAAAGGAGCTGCTATAAATATCTTTGTTTTTTTGTTTTGTTCTGTTTTGTTTTGGTGAGGCAATTGGGGTTAAGTGACTTACCGAGGGTCACACAGCTAGTAAGTGTCAAGTGTCTGAGGGCCGGATTTGAACTCAGGTCCTCCTGAATCCCAGGGCTGGTGCTCTATCCACTGTGCTACCTAGCTGCCCCTGTATTTTTGGATTTTTTTTTTTTTTTTGGCAGGGCAATGAGGGTTAAGTGACTTTCCCAGGGTCACACAGCTAGTTAAGTGTCAAGTAACTGAGGCTGGATTTAAACTCAGGTCCTCCTGAATCCAAGGCCAGTGCTTTATCCACTGTGCCACCTAGATGCCCCTAATATCTTTGTATATGTCATTTTCTTTGATCTCTTTGGGGTACAGACCTAGCAGTGGTATTGCTAGGTCATAGGGTATGCAGAGTTTTATATCCCTTTGGCAATAGTTCCAAATTGTTCTACATAATGGTTGGACTAGGATTCTGGGAAGATGGTGGAGTATGTCAGAAGACTTCAGGTTCTCCAAATTTCCTCCATAAAAAAGAACATTGCCTCAAAGTGAATGTAGAGTGACAGAAATAAATAAGAGTCAAGAATAAAGCAGCTGTCCTCCTAGACAATTTGAGAGAACTTCAGGAAAGAATGGACCTCCAGGGGCTGAGGTTTGCCCCTGGCAACAAGTTTCATGGACAGTGTGGGGGTCAGAGAACTGAATGGGGGAAGATTGAAGGACCCTCTGCTGTCACAGGATGCCAGGCACAGCTGTGCCGACCAAATATAGTCCTGGGCTCCAGCCATGGGTAAGAGGGAACAAGCACTGGCCTATGAGTGCAGTGTCAATGGGGTGTGGACCTTTCTGGCTATGGGGACTTGCAGGAAAGCAGAGTCCCTGATTTCAGTTCTAGGGCAGTGGGGAGAATTAAAGTTTGCAGCCATGGGAGGGAGTGCAGGGAGCAAGAGCTTTTGTGGGATGTGGCTGGGGGCCCTAACTGTGGCTTAGGGGTGGGAAGGAGTGTCTGAGATTGGGCCCCTGGACAGAGCTCAGAAAATAATAGTAGGAAGGACCTGACGGTTTTGCATCACTGCTCTGATTTTTTCTCTTGTAACAGGATTAAATGCAGAAATAGGATTAATGTTATTATGTGTATATATATGTGTGTGTATATATATCTATATCTATATGGATATGGATATGGATATATAGATATAACCTATATCAGATTACCTGCTGTCTAGGGGAGGGGGGAGGGAGGGGAGGAGGGAGAAAAATCTGAAATGTAAAGCTTGTATAACAAAGTTGAGAACTATCTTTACATGTAACGGAAAAAATAACTACCTTATATGTAAAAAAAAAAAAAAAAAAATGCTTGGGTGGAAAAAAAAAAAAAAGAAGGACCTGAGGCCTGGGTCACCATTCCCCACACCTCAGGACTAGAACTTTGATTAAATAATAAGCTGCTAAAAATAAAACTAAACTGAATAAGCAAAGGAGGAAACAACCAACAATAGATAGCTACTATGAGGATAGAAAATATCTGGGTTCACATTTTCTTTTTACACTTTTTTTTTTTTGGTGAGGCAATTGGGGTTAAGTAACTTGCTCAGGGTCACACAGCTAGTAAGTGTCAAGTTGTCTGTGGTCGGATTTGAACTCAGGTCCTTTGAATTCAGAGCCAGTGCTCTATCCACTGTGCCACCTAGCTGCCCCTGGGTTCACATTTTTAAATTATTTTTTAATTTAATTTTTTATTTTTTTATGAGGCAATTGAGTTTAAGTGACTTGCCCAGGGTCACACAGCTAGTAAGTGTTAAGTGTCTAAAGCCGGATTTGAACTCAGGTCTCCTGACTCCAGGGCTGGTGCTCTTATCTACTGCGCCACCTAGCTGCCCCCCCCTTCACATTTGAAAGAAGGAAGTGAAGTTTAAAGAGCCACTCCTTTTTCAGAGAGATGTCAAATGATCACAAGCCCAAAAAGAGTTATTGGAGGAACTTAAAAAGACTTCAAAAATCAATAAGAGAAAAAAGAATAAGAGCAATCTGAGAAAATCAAGAAAATTATAAAAGAAAGTCAACCAACTGGAAAAGAGACCCAAAAACTTAAGGAAGAAAATAACTTATTGAAAACTAGAATTCGTAAAGGGAAACCAATGATGTTATTAGACACCAAGAAATAATAAAATAAAAAGGATGAAAAAATAGAAGAGAATGTGAAATGTTTCATTAGAAAAATAACTAGAGGGCAGCTAGGTGGCGAAGTGGATACAACATCAGCCCTGGATTCAGGAGGACCTTAGTTCAAATCCGGCCTCTAGACATTTGACACTTACTAGCTGTGTGACCTTGGGCAAGTCACTTAACCCTTACTGCCCAGAAAAACAAAAAAAAACAAAGCAAACAAAACAAAAGAAAAAAAAGAAAAACAACTGATCTGGGAGAACAGATTGGGGAGAAATAATTGTAAGAATTGTTGGATTACGTGAAAGGTTACAATCAAAAAAGAATCTTAATATAATATTACAAGAAATAATTAAGGAAAATTGACCTGAATTCTAGAACAGGAAAGTAAAGCAATAGAAAAAAAATCCATCAGTCACTACCTCAAAGACATACCAGGAGAAAAACATAAAGGAATATCATAGCCAAGTTTTGAAGCTCCCAGGTTAAGGAGAAAATATACAAGCAGCAAGAAAAAAAAATTAAATACTGCAGAGATACAATCAGGATCACACAAGACCTAACAGCCTCTACATTAAAGACCATAGGTCTTGGAACACTATATTTCAAAGCATTTATTAGCAACTGGGCTAAGCACTGGGGATACAAAGAAAGGCCACTCCCAACCTTCCAAAATTTGGATTACCCAGGCCTCAAGTTAGTAGTCTTTTTTTCATGCTTCACCTCTGACCTCTCAATTTTACATTTCTGTTTTATGTGTCCACTAACCATTTTGGGGGTCCTCCTTTAATACACAGCTCTCACATTTAGCCTGGCTAGATTGTTCCTTAGAAATCTGGTCCAGGCGTTCTTAATGTAGGGCCAGTGAACTTTCTTTTTTGAAAACTTCTTTTGATAACAATTTCAATATAATTAGCTTCCTTTGTAATCTTATGTATTTTAGTTGTATGTATTTAAAGCATTCTGGGGGGCAGCTAGGTGGCACAGTGGATAAGGACACTGGCCTTGGATTTAGGAGTACCTGAGTTCAAATCTGGCTTCAGACACTTCACACTTACTAGCTGTGTGACTCTGGGCAAGTCACTTAACCCCCATTGCCCTGCAAAAAAATTTAAAAAATTAAAAAAAATAAAAGCATTCTGAGGAATCCATGACACAAAAAAGGTTAAGAACCCTTGATTTTTCCTCCCCGAGTAAGTCACAACCACTATCAGCCTCAATTTCTTCCTCTGTAAAATTAGGGTTTGGGTGTTCATGGCCTTAAAAATCCACTTCAACTCTAAATTTATAATTCTATGAATTCCCACGTTTTACAGATAATGAAACTGAGGCCCCCAAAGATAAAATGTTTTACACAAGGCTGCACAGCTCAGGACGTGCTCTCAGCAATGACATTGCTCTGCCTTTTAAAACTAGAAGAATTTGGATATTAACTTAAAAGTTCACACACCTTTCATGGAATAAAAGCATTTTTAGAATAAAATCAAAGCATGTTTAAAGGACTGTGATGTGCACAAATTACCCAAAATATACAATTTTACTTTTAGAAATGGATTTTCCAATTCTCTAACCCAGGTTGTCAAGATGAATGGAGAATTTTATCTTTTTTCCTCTTTATTTCCTTTTGTCCCCTCTGCTAAATGGTAACATTTTACACCTAAAAATTAGTTTTTTAAATAATTTAATAGTCTTAGAACTATAATGCTAACAGGAACTTAGCTATCTTCATCTAAGCCCTTTGTTTCAGAGATATGTTAATTGCCCTCTAAATCAAAGACAGTACCATCTGTTATGATAATAACTTGTAATGGTAATAAAAATATCATTTTATTTTATATTTATAAGTTTTCTAAATATTATTTTCTATTATGCTTTCTTCATTTAGAAACTTTGTGGTGATTTGTGAATCTGTGGAATTATAACCACTTTCAGCATGTTTCAAGTTGGAAAATGGGTCGGAGAGCACAAATTCAATCTGACAATCTTTTGTCTTCCCTGAAATCTCATATTGGAGAAATAGTTGTGCTATCCTATACATTTATTCAGATACAAATATGGATTTGCTAGAGTTATGGAAATGTTTTCTGGTCTCATGAAAGAATTGAATACACCTATAAAAGTTTAGGGTGAATGTCAGAAAGTCATTTTTTTGCACACAAAATAAAAAAATTCTCATGTGAAGAATATTTGATATTCTGAGTTCTTATTTGGGCAGTGGATACGCCCGGCAGATCAGCATTTCTTTTCTGATTTCCCTGTTGTTTTTTAAACATTCCTGGTTAGAAAGCTGGATTTTTCAAACTGGGTGTGGTATTCAGTTTAGAAATTATCAGGTCATCATTGAGAAACCGAGTCCTACTTCCCCCAGGTGTTAAGCACAGACCTTGCAAATTGTAGTCCTTACCACCTTATGGAGTAAGAATCAGAGCTGAAAATGTGATCTGAGTTCTGGCAGGGAGAATAGAATGATACCACTACATCATTTTCCATTAAGTGTCAATAATTAGCAGATTTCCAGCACATTTTGTCTGGTTTTTACTAATTCTCCTGAGACTTTTTAATTGCCCTCTTTTATAACTAGCAAACCAATACAGAGTCGATACTTTAACTCATTTTAGATTATTTTTTCTGGGGTCTAGACCTATGTCAAAGGGACAATTCCTGGAGGACAACTCTCACCCATACAAATTGGCAGCTGATTTGTAACTAATAGTCTTAAGGATATGGGGGCATTGCCGAGGTTAAGTGACTTACCTAGAGTTCATATAGACCTGTGTGTCAGTGTACACCCAGGTCTCCCAGACAATGAGGCTACATCTCTATCCACTGTATCAAGCTGCCTCTTATTTCATTATTAGAGTCTTTATTATTTATTCGTGGGTTATGCTGGAGCAGCTTGAAGTGGCTGAGAGAAACTGATTGTTAAACTATTTGTGTGTATTTATACCTAGAATATTGATAAATGCTACAAATTAGGGTATCTCTTATTTTGTTGATGTCTACACTTAAGAAAGTAATAGAGAAAATGTTAATAATGCAGATTAAAGTTAAAAGGTCTGTCTGGTGTACATTTCCCCCCAAAGTTGTAGTTGTTAAACAATATTCCAGCGCCTCACTGAATATTTATGTGTGTTGTGTTTTTTTAATGATGGTTCTGACCTTTCATACCCATTTCCATGTGAGATACCCTCTGATGTGTTGGAGTTCAAATATTACCCTACTGAAACAAAGACATCACCCCATTAGAGAATGGTTTGGTGCTGACTGTGCAGAACTTAGTTTAAACTTCCAGCCACATTGGAGATTTGGAAGCAGTAGTCTATTCGAAAAGAAAATTCTAGTAGCAAATAAATATGAACTATGTAGAAAAAGGCTTCTAGATCAATGTCAGCCCCTTGGAAATCCTGACTTTTTTCCTCAACAGCAGCACTGATACCGTAATAGTTATTAAAGGGGAGCGCAATGATTGATATGCCTTTTTTTTTCCAAGTACCAGTGAAGTACTTTAATATACCTAGATAATAAATTTGATAAAATTTGCTTTATGGCTTTACAATGAAGCTTGTTACTATTAAAAAAAATAGGGTGAAGATTCTGAGGAGGTAAAATATCTTATAAAATGATTAGTTTCAGTTCTCCAGGGAATTTTTTTTTTTTGATGTTTTTTAGCACTTACCTGTTGTTCATTTTGTAATAGCTGGTCACATCGCATATAGATTTTTTAAACATGTAGCTAAAACAAAGTCTGACTTTAAACCATAACTGGGAAATACTGCTTTGTGTAATTTTCCAATTTCTAAAATTTATGATGAACAATGATCTTTGCTTTTCCAGTTCTTATGCAGTGTTTGTTTTATGTGCCAGATGTCATTGCATTGTGAATGGGGGTTTATATAGTGGGTTTCCTAGCTGGAAACTTGTAAGACTAATGAACACCAGATCTATTCTCCTCTACCTGCAATAATAACAAATTAGGAAACTTGTCATCAGTATTTGCTTTTTAGTGGTCTGTAATGGTATCCATGATTTCTGTTTGTCTTATGTTTTTATTTAGCACAGTTTCTTGGTGAAGAAACCTTAAATAGCAGTATCGGGCAATTTAACTTAATAGGTACTAATAAAAAAGCTTCCTGGATTTTCCTGAAGTTAATCTACCTAACCATTTTGTTACTCTTTGAAATTAAATATAGGGTTTAAAAAAATTAAATATAGTTTTAAAAGATTCACATCTGACTTTGAAAAGTGCATACTTTTACTCCTAAATGGAATGGAGATTTCTATCTAAACATAAGTAGACACGATGTTTTTCTTTTAGTTTTTAAGAAAATGGCTATTTAAAATCCATTTGCTTCCCATGGCCTTAAGTGCATATATTAAATGATGGTATATAAAATGGTGTTAGTGTCAATTTATACATGGGTGTGAGATTGGACTGCCACAGAAGTCACACCCTGCTTTTTGAGCATAATTCATTAATATCACTTAGTAGTCTTTGTAGAGGAAACTTTACTTTTGTATCTATTTTTACAGCTTGCTTTATTGTAATTTTGTACAGAATATTTTAGATGGGGCAGCCTAGGTGGCCACAGTGGATAGAGCACTGGCCCTGGATTCAGGAGTACCTGAGTTCAAATCCACGCTCAGATACTTGACACTTACTAGCTGTGTGACCCTGGGCAACGTCACTATAACCCCCATTGCCCCCACAAAAACAAAACAAAACAAAACAAACCAGAATATTTAGATCATTTGCAAGAAGTTTAAGGTCTTAAAAAAACAACAACAACCAACAGCCAGATTTAATCAACCAAAGACTGGACATATTGTTAGTATGCAAAAACACCAGAAAATTCAAATAGAAAAGGAGGGGGCACTAAAACAGTACATAAGGATCTATAGTGGCCCCATATTGACTTGTTTTAAAATGTAATGATACGTACATTTATTGTGTTTTCATTTAATTTGATTCATGTTTCCTAGTTACATTCTTTTTTTTTTTTTTTTTTTAGTGAGGCAATTGGGGTTAAGTGACTTGCCCGGGGTCACACAGCTAGTAAGTGTAAGTGTCTGAGGCTGGACTTGAACCTCAGGTACTCCTGAATCCAGGGCCGGTGCTCAATCCACTTGCGCCATCTAGCTGCCCCCCCTCCTAGTTAATTCTAATCTGGGTCAGGCATGCAAAGGGTCAGCATATTTGATACATTTGTGCTAAAACGCAGGAGACCATAAAATATAGAAACCATAAAATATACAGACACCTTTTTAGTTAGGAGGAAGTTCTTTGAAGTCATGTAGTAGGAGTTGGTCTTAGCAAACAATGGTGGTACAGTAGGTAGAACAAATGGAATCTATCCTCAAGTCCAGGTCATAACACTGCTCAATGGCCTTCATCTGGTCACTGACCAAGGCAGGAACCATCAGTCTTCAGTGAAATCAGAAGTCATTTTTATTCTCAGAGTTTTGGAGACCCCTGAGTTTGCAGAGAGAGTGTTAAGCATGAAGATAAAGAGATTTTTGCCTTCATTTTGGAATAAAATGCTATCTCTTAATTAGTTGTTGGGAGAGCCTGGAGGAGGCCCCATAAAAAGCAGCACCAAACCTTTTATTCCTCTCTCTTCCCTGCTTCAGGCACCTTAGACCCCATCCCCAACCTTCCTGGTAATGTTTCTTTCCCCCTTTTCCTTTCCTCTCAGGGCACAATCCTCCCAAGTCCATCCAACCTATATTTACCCTGAAGGAGGAACTCAGAATTTCTGCCCTACCCATAGCATTGGGCCACTATCCTCCAGGCTCCCTTTCTTGAGGGTCAGATGTCAGAAAAATCTAAGAATTCCTAGACCACCCATTGCTTAGCACAGTATTTGACACACAGTAATCATTTAACAAGTATTTTTCCTCCCTCCTCCCTCCCACCTTCCTTCCTCTTCCTTCCTTCCTTTCTTCCTATAGTTGGACACTCAGTAAATATTAAATTGAATTGCAGCCTTTGATACTGTTGATCACCCATTACCTCCTTTGATACTAGCATTTCTTGAAAATCCTACACCACTCTCTCCTGGTTCTCCTCTGTGTAATTTAAGATTCTAAATGTGGATTCTAATGTGTTCCCCAGTTTGGGGGACACTGACTAAAAATTACTGATAAAACGAGTTTAGGTTTTTAAGGGTTTTATTGGAAAAATAGAAAGAAAAAGATTGAGAACAGAATTCTACAGCCTGGCATTCCTATCTTTCTCAAATTCCTGTAAAGTCCTCTTGCCGCCACCACCATCAAGTCGGAAGCCAAAATGGCCAGCGCTCTCTGCGCAGGCTCCTTTCCTCCTTCCCTGTCTCCTCTCAGACCATAGGAGGCTCCTCCAGTTGATTGGCTGGTAGACTTGATAGACAGCACCCATGAGCAAACGTCATTTCCTGACGCCAAGGAAAAGCCACAATGCCTCTGAGGCATTTTCCTCATGGTGGAGCTCTCCACAGCAAGTCTCCAATAGGTGGCGTCATTCCAATCATTACACCTCTTACCTATCTTATCAGGCCTTCTCTCTTTCCTTCGCTGGATCCTCATCCAGATCATGCCCTCTAACCGCAGATGTATCTCAAGGTTCTGTCCTGGGCCTTCTTTTTTCCCTCTATATTCCACTTGGTGATCTCATTAGCTCCCATGGATTTAATTACCATGTCTGTGTGGATGATTCTTAAATCTATTTTGCCTGCCCCAACCTTTCTGCTGACCCCCAATCACATCTCCCACTGCCTTTCAGGCATTTCAGACTGGATGTCCAGTAGAGATCTTAAACTCAACATGTCCAAAAAAGAATTCATTATCTTTCCCCCTAAACCCTCCTTCACCCATACCTTCTCTATTTATATAGAAGGCAACACCATCCTTCCCAGGTCCCTCAGGCGCATGAAACCAGTCCCTCATCCCTCTCTCTTACCCCCATATCCAAGCTGTTGCCAAGGCCTATTGACTTCACAATTGTAACAATCTTTTGAAAACTTCTTCTTCTTGGCACTGCCTACTACCCTAGGGTAAGCCCATATCACGTCACACTTGATTATTGTAGTATTCTGCGTGATGGTCTGCCTGCCTCAAGTCTCTCCCCACCCAATTCTTCCTCCATTGATCCACTAAAGTGATTTTTCCTAAAGCATGGGTCTTTGACTCCCCATTCATTAAACTCCAATGATTCATGTTGCTTCTAGAATCAAGCCCCTTTACATCTTGAATGCAGTGTGGCATCATCCCTATTGTCTCTATATCCAGCCTCTAACTGAGAGGTAACCCTTTCGCTCACTAAGATCAATCCTTTTTCATGTACCTTTGATCACATTCCCTCCTTTCTTTTCTTTTTTTTTGTGGGGCAGCAATGAGGGTTAAGTGACTTGGCCAGGGTCACACAGCTAGTAAATGTCAATATGTCTGAGGCCAGATTTGAAGTCAGGTCCTCTGATCCAGGGTGGATGCTTATCTCACTGCGCCACCTAGATGCCCGCCCCCCCCATCTTTTGTAGCAAATTGCACCCCCACCCCCCCACACACACAATATCCCCTCTCTCTAATTTATCCATATCTTTTTCATCCTTCCTTGCTGCCTACAAATATGTCACAAATATCCTCTATCTGTAATTTTTAAAACACCAAACCCTTACTTAAGATCTTACCATTCCCTTAATCTAGCTTTTATCTCTATTCCTTTTCACAAACCGAACCCCTAGAAAGAATTGTGTTCATCATTGCCTTACTTTCTTTTCCCCTCTCTCCTCAGCCTTTTATAAATGGCTTTTGACCTCATCACTCAACTGAAACTGCTCCGCCAAGTTACCAATGATCTTTTAATTGCCAAATCTGATGGCCTTTTCTCAGTCTTTATCCTTTTCTGATCATTGAATATTGTTAACTGTCTTCTCCTCCTTAATGCTTTCAGCTCTGAATTTCCATGGTACTGCTCTCTGGTTCTCTTTCTACTGTCTGACCACTATTCCGAAGTCTCTTTTTCTGGTTCGTTGCCCAAATTACATTTTCTAACTGTGTCTCTGCCAAGCTTTGACCTGGGCCTACTTCTGTTTTCTATCCAGTTCTCTTTACTCATACAGCCACTACCCTCAGTCAAGCTCTTATGGCCTTAAGCTCCCCCCTCTCCCATCTATCTACATAGAGCGATCCAAGTGAGTTCCTTAAAGTACAAGTATGATCATGTCATTTTGCTATCCCTTAAAATTCATGGCTTCTCTTGCTTCTAGGCTTGAATATAATCACCTAATTTTTGGCCTCTAAATTGTTTCACAACCTGCCCTATCCTAACTTTCTAATCTTAAATAGATTACTCACTTTCCTGCCCTGATGGTCCAGCCAAGGTGACCTTCTTGTTTTCCTTACCCAGGGACACTCCATCTACTTTTGTGCTTTTTCATGACATCTTTCATACTTAGAATGTTCTCCTGTCTCCTCTGCATCTTAGAATCCCTTGTTTTCTTCAATACCTTGCTGAAGTACCATCTTCTACACAAAAGCCTTTCCCATTTCCATTGCTGCTGCTCTTTCCACCCTCTCCCCAAAGATCTACCTGTATTTATTGTGTATATATTAAATACTTTCTTATGAATATGTCAAGCATCCATTTAACACCATTGTGCTAAGCCCTGGGGGATACAAAAGACACATGCAAAAGAGATATAAGGTAATCTGTGAGATGAAAGCATTCAAGGTTGAAGAGACCAGGAAAGGCCTCCCTAAGGAAAGAGGCACTTGGGCTGAATCATTAAGGAAACCAGGAATTCCAGCAGAAGGAATTGAGCAGGGAGAGCATTCCCATCATGGAGGAAAACTAGGCAACTGTAGAAAGGGAAGAGGGCAGGTAATGAATGAGTAGGACTGGGAAGGTTTGGAAGGGGCAGGTATAAGGAGCTTTGAGTGCCAACCAGAGGGCTTTCTGTTGATTGTGGGGCCATTAGGGGCCCACTGGAGTTTATTGAATAGGATTTGTGACATGGTCAGACCTGTACTTTAGGGCAAATCTCTTTGGTGCTATGTGGATGATGGGAGATAAGTCAGATAGTAGTCTAGTGAAAGGTAATGAAAGGATAAACTAGTTTGATGGTTGTGATAGTGAAGACCAAAGGTAGACAGTGGGTTTATTATTGTCTTTGTATTTCTAGCACTTAGCACGGTGCCCTTAGCTTGAATAAATTAGACACTAAATGGTAGTTGCCAGCTGACTGAGTGAGGAGCAAAGGTGTGGGTTAAGCATAGTGAACAGAAAAAAAACACTTTAAGGGCCCCACACCGAATAGCTAGTAGTGTTGCAGGACTGTAGACTTTGCGGTAAAGCAGTATTGTAGCAAGGCCAACCTAGTGTGCAAATATCAGGGACTTTTCCCAAGCAAACACATCAAGTAAATATAATAAAAAATAACAAATATATAGATATAGTGCTCTACCGTTTATAAAGTACTTTTTTCACTATAACCCTATGATGTGGGTATTGTACACAGTGAGGTAGCAAAGCTTTAAGTATTGTCAGTCTCTGGAAAAGGGCTATAGTTTCAAACTAAAGGATAGCCTTTTTATATACCTTGCCCTCTTCAGGAACCCCTGGCAGAGCATGAATTGGATGATAAAGGCCAAATAATTTACCTACCCTTAAGTTGTTTGAGGGAAAAATCTGGAAAGATTTACATAAGCTGATGCAAAGTGAGATGTACTGTATACAAAGTAACATCAATATTGCAAGATGATCGGCTGTGAATGACTTAGCTATTCTCGGCAATGCAATGATCCAAGACAACTCTGAAGGACTTATGAAAAATTCAGTCCATCTCCAAAGAAAAAACTGATGGTATCTGAATACAGATTGAAGCATATTGTTTTTAGTTTCTTTTTCTTATTTTTTTGTCTGTTTTCTTTCACAACCTGACTGATGTGGAAATGCTTTGCATGACTACAGATGTATAATTTAAAAAGAGATGCCTGAGGGAGTGAGAAAACACTGCTGAAAGTGAATTGATTCAACCATTCTGGAAAACAACCTGTAATTATATTAGAGAAGTTACTAAACTGTTCATACCCTTTGAAACTCAGCAATCCCACTACTTGGTGTGTTCTACAGTAAGATCAAAGACAGAGGAAAAGGTCCCACGTATAACAAAAATATTTATAGTAGCACTTTTTTGTCATAGAGGACTGGAAGTAAAGCAATTGCCCATCCTTTGGGGAATGTGTGGACAAACTGTGCTATATGAATATCATGGAAATACAATTATATCATAAGAAATGATGACCATGAAGAATTCATAGAAACTTGGGAAGACTTTTATGAACTGATGTCGAACAAAGTAAGCAGAACCAGAACAATTTATAGGATGACTACAATAGGGAATAGGGATAGTGACCATTTTTGTGATTCCTTTGATAATGAAGTGAGTAGTATTTATTTCACTTTATCAAGATTGCTGAAAATGGAGAGAAAGCTGCTTGATATAAACATAACTTTCAAGTACTGGGTATTTGTACCATTTTTCCAGTATTGTTTTTAAGGAATATGTAGATTTCACTAAGCAAATGAAAGTTTTTCAGATAGAATATATGAGATTAGGAATGGTCTTGAGCTTCAGTTTAGGGGGTATTGAAGTGAGATTTAGGTTATGAGTTTAGAGATGGTACAACTACCAAACTTGTATGTTTGGGTCATATGGAATTCCCCTTCCTCCCCATTCTTCCCACCCCCGCCGCCTCCCAAAAAAAGAAAAGATAAAAGGGAAGAACAGATAAAGGGGGATGGAAAACAGTTTTCCAAGTTGAAACAGACTACTTAAGCATTCACTTTCAGTGAAAGGATCTGAGGTAAGTTAATAAGCAGCTCCCCCATAAGAGGCCAGTGTTCAAATTTTAAGTAGTACTGAAATATAACAGTGAGTTTTGAGATCTGATTCTCTGTTGGTACTTCCTAGTGCAATCATTTCAATTCAGTGACCATTTATTAAATACTATGTGGTAAGCACAAGGTACTGGAAGCAGACAGCTTTTTGCCCTGGAGTAGTCTATATTCTACTGGAATATTTGCTCTTTAAGACCAGTGATTATTGAAATTATCTTACCTAAACTCACTGGAGAAAATTTCCTATTTGTATTTTGCCATTTTGATAGCCTAATTGCTCAAGTTAGGTTTCCATTTCTTGTGTTTCAAATTGTAAATGTGCCAGTGGGAAGAAGAGAGCAATTTATTTAGTTAGCTATTAAATTTCTTTTCTTTTTTTCCTATTTTCCCTCTTTAGTTATTGGACAAATTAAAAGAACGTTGGATACACACTGGTTTATGGCATAACCTTGAGTTAGTGAAGACAGTCATTACGGAACCACAAGGGGGAGAGAAAGCTGCATTTGATGAAGTGTTGCAAGTGTACTACGATGCAATCAAGTGTAAAGGAGACCGAGGTACATGTATTCCTTGGCCAATGTATTCAATACTGTCATTGATAAAATTAGTGCAGATTTGTGTTCTCGGTATGTTGTATATTTGAATGTATTGTATATATTTAAATTTTATCTCTTGGTCGTAGGTGAATGGAGTAATTGTTTCAGATGGCATTGCCTCATATGACTCCTATCATATGTATGTTTATAATACATTTAGGCATTCTCTTTTCTGCTTTATTGATTACTTAAAATTTGGGTTCTGATAAAGTTATGGACCTTACGTTCATGTATCATGTAACCCTTGTTCAAAAACAAAACTGAAGAATGCACTCACTATGTAACCAGCCTACCTCTTTTCTAACTGTACAATATCCTTGATAGTGTCTTTTTGCCACTTTTGTATAGCATAGTCTTCATTGGTAAAAAATCTGCAGCCTTTTTTCCATTGTCTTTATATTACTTGTAATTTCCATGTAATATTCCATGTTCCATGACTCACAGCCATATATAGCATCTCTTGAACAGTAATTTGAGAGAGATGGGCTTTTGTAGTAGCAAGAAATGATGGGCTAATTTAATGTATTGTTTATTTATTTAACATGTCATAGTTTGAGCAGTGAATATTTTTTCATCCTCTTTGTTTTTGCAATGTGTATGATCATGCCAATCTCTTTTGCATTCCGTGGATTTCACAGAAGGAGGGTTGTGACATTCTAGGGTTCTATGCAATTAATATATCATCTGTGCTTAGGAGTGTTTAGAGAACCTTGCCATTAATACAGAATCCTTTGCCTTGAAATTTACATAAGATGTCTTTTATAATATTGATGAACTTCTTATTTGAACATGTCTCCCTGTTTAATGCTTTACTCTGTGTCAGTGCTCAGGAGATCATTGGCCAAAGCTATTGCTACAATCTCAACTATTATAGAGCTTTGCATGACAAAACTGTCATAGAGTTTTGTATGATTTTGATATTCATATGGGAAATACTTTTTATAATTAGAGCCTACAAGACTTTGTTTTATATTCAAATCAATAATCATATTGGACTTTATGTTCTCTCATCTCTCAGTAAATTGAATGATGATGAAAATGTGTTCTATATGGAAAATCATCTGCAAAAGCCCATGTTCTCATATTTTCATAAAATTGTAGAACATTATAACACATTGTAAGTGAGATCTCTGATCCCTCAAAAGAACTGGCTTAATACTTCACATGGGAAAAGACCAAGTGGGTGAAAAATGCATATTTTCTGTACTGTGATATACAGTAGGATATTTGGCCCCATAGAACTGGTCTACCAGCACATTTGTCTTAGGCACTATGAATGGATAGTGAACCACACCCGGAATTAGATGAAAATTGCAATCTCAGAGTTGGAAAGGACTTTAGAGGTTTATCAAGGCCAATCCATACCTGAATAATATTACCCATCTCAACATTCCCAACAAGTAGTCATCTAACTTTGCTTAAAAACCTCCCATAAGGGGAAAGCAGTAACCCTGTAACTTCCCAAACATCCTGTTCCATTTTGGATAATTCTGTCAGGAAGTTTTTCTTTACATTTACATATAAGAAGATGCTTTATTTCATTGGAGGAATGATGAAATACATTCACTGACCCCAGGCTGAAATAAAGGCCCATTAAAAAAATATAAATAGTCTCCTGGAAATCTGGTATGGCCGTATGGCTGTGAAACATGGAATTCTATAGAAAAAATAAAGGGCAGGTCATTTAAAGGACAATAGAAGTTTATGTTGGATGTGAGTAGTCTGTAGCATTTTAACAAGGAATTCTACACCCCAAAAAAATGATGTAAAAGATTGTACAGATAGAAAAAGAGGTAGGTTGGTTGTGAGGTAAAAATAAGAATAACATGCCCAAATACTCCACTGTATTTATATTCAACAAATAACTTGACAATAACAAGTCAACAAGCATTTTTTACATCCTTACTATGTACCAGGTGCAGTGCTAAATCCTGGAAAGACAAATAGAAGCAGAAAGAAAAACAGTCCTTATCCTCGGGGAACATTCATTCTAATAGGGGAAGACAAAACACAAGTGGAATCTGGAAAGGACAGAGGGAAGGGGAGAAGAAAGTGTTTGTATATACAGTAGAGGGAGTCCAGAGACTCAGGAATGGAGCTCAGGGAGGAATGAAGGCATAGCTGGCCTGGACACCTTCCTTAAAATGGAGGTTCTGGGAGAAACTGGTCAATCAGAGGAAGGGGCATAATTCAGGGAGAAAAATCCAGGGGCAGGAGGTTTCTGTGGCAAAATAGAGACAGTTCAGAGAGTCAGGAGTGGAACCCAAAGAGGAAAGGGGACCCATGAGATGATACCTATATAACACCAGGAAATCTAACCGAGTACCTTCAGCTAATCAAGAGAACTCCCTGTAGTGTTGATTTGTTGTTTGCTCTGCTGTAGACAATACACAGAGCAGTAAGTTCACAAATCCATCCAAGTAGAGGAGTGAGGTGGTACTGCTTCGTAAATGTTCTAGCTTCATAAATTTGATAGATCATCTCCTACTCTAAGCCAGTGTTGCCTTTGGCTGTTGGAACTTTCCATTTGGCAAATAGGATGACTGTTGGCTGAGGTGGTTACTGTGCTCTTTTGTCCTTTCTGAGGTTAAACTCTTTTGCATTGGTTAGGTTTTTCAAGAAGATGGTCATGGAGTCACTCACTTTTCCTATTTTTTCCCCTTTTTTCCCCAGACTTTGATAACTTGTTAAATAGATCCAAGCAGAGCTGTTCTATAAGTTTTAAAGACAAAATACCTTAAATACTTTAAAACTCTGCAATACATCATCATAATGGCCTATTATTTTAAATTAACACTTTTTTGCTACTCTAATTCTGAAGATATTTGGTTTTAGAAGTTGTAGGAATGGAAAGATCCCACATATATTTCTTTTAAATAATTACTCCCTTTTGCTTTAAGATGGTGCCCTCCTTGTAGCAGTTTGCCGAGGTAAAGTGAGTGAAGGTTTGGATTTCTCAGATGAGAATGCCCGTGCTGTCATAACAATAGGGATCCCATTTCCAAATGTGAAAGATCTTCAGGTAAGCTATCAACACTCTTATATGTTTTACTTGTTATAAAAAGAGTTAGCCTTCTTTGAAGCAAATTATAGATTTTGTTTATAATCTTCCCCTCTCATTTCTGTTCACTGAAGAACCTACCTAAGTGAGTAGTGTTTTAAATAGCCTAAATTTAAAAAAATTTTAAATTTCTGTAAATTTCTTTGGGAAAAAATATATAGACATATACACACACACATATATATATATATCTGTGTGTAGATAGATAGATATCTTTGGGGCAGCTGGGTAGCGCAGTGGATAGAGTAAGGGCCCAGAGTCAGGAAGATTCATCATCCTGTGTTCAAATCTGACCTCACTCCCAGGGCAAGTCAATTAACCCTATTTGCCTCAATTTCCTCATCTGTAAAATGAGTTGGAGAAAGGAAATGGCAGAGCACTGTTTGCCAAGAAAACTCCATATTGGGTCATGAAGAGTCAGATATGCCTGAAGTGACTCAACAACAACAACAATAACAATAAATTTCTTTGTCATATAATCATTTTAGAAATTTGTCCTATTTGAAAGTGGTTTTTCATTCACAGTTTAGGATAGGGAAACCACTTTTTTTTTTTAAGTGAGGCAATTGGGGTTAAGTGACTTGCTCAGGATCACACAGCTAGTAAATGTCAAGTGTCTGAGGCTGGATTTGAACTCAGGTACTCCTGACTCCAGGGCTGGTACTCTATCCACTGTGCCACCTAGCTGCCCCTGGGAGGCCACATTTTTTGCCAGTAATCTATATAGCTTTCATTAATAATTATTAAAAGCCTGTTGCACATTAGGAATGGAAGTTAATGTGCATTTTTATTTTTGTCTTATTTTGTTTGCTAGTTGGGTTTAAATCAGAGATCATCTCATGTATATACCATGCATTCAAGTGACAAATGGGGAAAGGCATGATATATTTTTACTTAACCACTGATAAACTGTAAAGAGACCATACAAATATATGAACATATATTTTTTCTATACACATCCTTTGCCTCATTCATTTATTTTACAGGATGGGGGTGGGGGTGAAATAAGATCAATAATTTCAAGTCAGGCTTTGGATGGGTAGCCTTGAAAAATCATCTGGGTGGGGAGGATCATTTTTCTTCCTAGGGATTTCTCTTTATATTTTTCTTTATGAGTATTGGTTTTTCTCTTATGTGTGTTCTGCCTCTCCATTTGAGTTGTGAGCTCCAAAATATTAAACATTTCTTTTGACATTCCCAACAATAGGAGCTTGCTGTTTATTCAGTAAGTGTTGCTGCCTGCTTGGATTGGGTCATGTGAAAGTACAGACCAGTATTATGGGTGGCTGTTAGTCCAGATAGGGATAAGGCTTTAAGCTGTGCAAATAGTTATGGATTCCCCTGTACTTCGAACAGAACTGGGAACCCATAGTGAGCCTGAGGAACATGGCGGCCCCATGCTCCCCTGCACTGAGGAAGCCCTAAAGAGCCAGAGATTTTCATCAAAGCATAGAAGGGAAAGATACCCTGGGCAGTATGCTGATCGACAACATAGGGCACCATAGAAGACAACCCTTGTACTGTACATATGAGTTACAGACCGATACTGTGCCTTGTTCCTATACATACATGTGTGTGAGCAGATGTCCCCTCCACCCTGGGGGACAGCTAACTTACAAACATGCCTGTAAGCTCCATGGAGGCAGGGACCATGTTTAATCTAAACTTTTTGTCTCCCCAGGCTCATAGCAGAGTTCTCTCTACACACTGTAAGAGCAGCAACAATAACCTTTATTTCTATAGCACGGACAAGTTTGCAAAATGCTATAAACATGGTATTTCATTTGATCCTTGTAGCAAACCTTTATGGTAGATGCTATGATAATTATCCCCACTTTATAGCTGAGAAAACAAGTAACAGTGTATGTATTTCATACAAGTTTGTTGTAAACATTGAATTAGGCTTTATAGGAAGGCGTCATTGCTGTTGCTGCTGCTAGCTCAACAAGTTCAATCTTTTTTTTTTTTTTTTTTGCCACCAGGGTGGGCCATGGTGAGGGGAGATGTTTTAATGGCTTTTTGACTTCAAATTGGGACTGAGAAATGAATTGCCCTGTCATTCACAATCCTCTGAAGTCCAATTCCCACCTACCCTTCTAGCTTTATTTTGTACAACTCTCTCATGAGCTTCATGCTTTAGGTAAATAGGCCTTGTTATCCCCCATCCTTTCTTTCCCTTTTCCAGGTCTGTGCACTTGGCGAGTTCCTCCCTTGGAGGAGGAAACTCCTTCTAAATCCCTATCCCTGAAATCCTTCTTTTCCTTCAAGATCCAGCTCAGGAACTGTTTCCTTTATTAGGTCTTCCCTAATTCCTCCAACTAAAAGGGTTCCCTCCTTTCTCAGATCTCTTATGGAGTTTTTCTTGATCTTTCCCACATTCTTCACTGTATTTTTCACTTCAGGAAATATTTATCAAGTGTCTACTATGTGCCAGGCACTGTGCCGAGCACTGGGGATAAAAAATATATTGGAGGGGGTACAGTGGGAGTGTAGGAAATGAAGAGATGGCTGGACTGAGCTCCCTCTTCAAATGGAGGTTTTGGAGCTCAGGGCTCCTCTTTCCAATCAGAGGGACAGAGTATACTGATGAGGTAACTTTTCTTTCTAGCCCTATTTCACATTACTCCCTTTCACAAATTCTACTTTCTGGCCAGACAGGCCTGCTAGATGCTCCTGAAATCAGTATACCATTTCCCACCACACTACATTCACACATGCCAGCCTCTATGCTCTAAATGCACTCCCTCTTTATCTTCTTCACCTCTTAGAATCCTCACCTTTCTTCAAGGCTCAACTCTCATGTCACTTCTTCTCAAAAGCCTTCTTCCCTGTTTGTCCCTTCCTCAAATTACTTTTTATTTACCTTTCTCTACACATGTAACAACCAATAGCACAGGCAATACTCCTGAGTGCTTTCAAACCAAATTTAAGTATTTAACAAAATAAACAAGAATGCAATAAAACATAAATAGTATTACATTGTAATACTAAGCTAATACATGGCCTGCAGGGATCTGGATTAGTGCCCCCCATTTCTACTTGAGTTTAATACCTCCACTTTAGGCAACTCTGATACTATAAGTTTCAGAGTAGGTGCCAACCTGAATTGGTAGAGGGATTTTTCTCATCCAGGAGTTCCCTTTCCCAGTGAAATCACAGGTCTAGTCCCTATCTCAAGTGCCTAACATAATACTTGGCACATAATAGACGATAAATGTTTGTGGAATTAAAAGGGGGTCCCTGAATAGGCCAGGAAAATTGTTCTCACAAAGTCTGTGCATTAACTTGCAGGAGAGGAATAGGCCCACTCTTAGGTCAGAGCCTATTAATTTTTGATTGTAAAGAAAATTAAGATTATTGATTTAATAAGCTTAGTTCTCTGGTTACCTTTGGCAGCCTTTGGTTCTTTGTTGATTACACTGTACAGCTGATTAGAAATTGTGAGATATGGAGGAGGAATGGTGGAATTTGCTAAAAGGAGGAGACTAGTAGCAGCAGATAAAATTAATGAAACTACCCAGAGACATTTAGAGCTAAAAGGGACTGGTGTATAATCCATTTCAGAAAAATTTCCATCAAAACAGATATTTTTAAAAGTGGTTCCAGCAATGCTGGATAAATGAGATATCATTACATGATATAAAGGGAAAATTTCCTTACTTTTAACTGGTTTGCCTACATGATGCACTCTCCCATCTCATAAACCTTATTACAAACCAGCTTATTTTAAGTAGAGCCATGAAATGTGCATGTGTAACTGATTTATTTCTGGGTGCTCCTGTTGACTATACCGATATGACCCTGTAATGGGAAATCCAGCTTCTAGATTTATCAGAAGAGGTGTAATTGTTATCTTTAGAGAAGGGTAATTTTTTTTCCAGAGTTATAGATATTTTTATGAAATAAAACACCCCCTTCGGGGTTGTGTTATTTAAAGGAATTAAAGGTTTAATTTATATTTTTCCTCACTGGAAATTCACATGCTCTAAAGCTGTCTAATAATTTGGATTGGGGTTTGGGATTTCCTGGTGTGATAGGTTGTCCACTACCCAAAAGAACAGAAGCATGTAGAACTCTACTTGATACTTCCTTCCATTTGACATCATACCAGTAGCAAATCACTTCCTCATCTTACTTCATTGTTCTAGCCAAACTATGTTTTTCTATGAATGAATAAAAAAGCATTTATCAAGAACTTACTGTGTTACAGGCACTATACCAAGAACTAGTAATACAAATACAAAAGAGGAATAATTCCTGGCCTCAATGAGCTTATATTTTACTGGAAAGAAATAATATGTCATGTCTAGGGAAGGATGTTTTCATCTAGGAAGTCACAGAGATGGTGAATGGAGCCATAGGGCAGCCAACTGATACCTCTTTTTCTTTTCCTTTTTTTCCTTTCTCTTTCTTGTTCTCTTTTGCCCTTCGTTTTTGTTTATTTCTTCCCTTCCTTCCTTCCTTCTTTGGTTTCCCTGTAGCTGTGCAACAGCTACACATGGGTCTGATCTCATTACTTATTAGCCTATAAGCTTTGACCTGATCTATTTCTGATCTGAGTTGGTTCATCCTTCTGTAGGCAGCCTAATGGGAGTACTCCCCTATGAGTGAATTGAGGAAATACCTGGGAACACTGTACTCTGCCACTGTACTTCTGCTGACCTTGGTCTCATGATCTTCTTCAGACTTTGTCCACTGGGTGCTGCCAGTTTGTCTTGACACTGCTCCATTGGTCTGCTAGTTGCTTCTAAAACCAGTGTATGACCAGGCTCACCACCACATCTATATTCTGGCTTAGCTGAAATCTTTGGCTAGTCTACTGCTATGCCCTTTCAGAAAGTCTCTCAATAACTGTGTTGCATAAGATAGTATCAGGAGCCTTGCTAAATTAATTAATTTCTATGTATGCCTCATCCTCTATTTGGCTGCCGTGGTAAACTTTAATTAATCCATAATGACTTAGGGTGCTCTGTTTACACTGTTTTATAGGAATGACGGAATATAAATTTTTGAAGCATTTACAAGTAATATTTCAGGGCAGCTAGGTGGCGCAGTAGATAGAGCACCAGCCCTGGATTCAGGAGGACCTGAGTTCAAATCTGGCCTCAGACACTTAACACTTACTAGCTGTGTGACCCTGGGCAAGTCACTTAACCCCAATTGCCTCACCAAAAAAAAAAAAAAGTAATAATTCAATGCCTTTATAATTGAGAAGAAACCTTGGGATACTTTAATCCCTCTTGGTCAATCATTTAGCATTTATTAAACACCTACTATATTCCAGATACCATGCTAAGTGCTAGGGATTCGAGGCAAAAAAGTTCTTCTGTCAAGAAGCTCACAATCTAATGCGGGAGACCACAAGAAAACAACTATGTACAAACAAGATAACTATGTATATATAAGATAAATGGGGGATAATCTCAGAGAGAAGCTTTTAAAATTAAGGAGGACTGGGAAAGACTTCTACCAGAAGGTGAGACTTCAACTGAGACTTGAAGGAAGCCAGGGAGGCTAAGAGGTGGAGATGAGGAGGGATAGTGTTCCAATCATGGGATATAGCCAGGAAAAACGCTCAGAGCTGGGAGATGGAATGTTGTGTACAAGGAACAGCCAGGAGGCCAGTCGTCCTAGAACAGCCAGGAGGGAGGCCATTCTTACTGGATCAAAGAGCATGTAGAGGGGAGTAAAGGGTAGGAAGACAGGTAGGTAGGAAGGGACCAGGTTATGAAAGTATTTGAAAACCAAAGAGAAGATTTTCTATTTGATTGGAGGTAAGAGGGAGCCACTAAATGGAGAAATGCTATATAGTCAGGTCTGCATTTTAGGAAGATCAGTTTGGTAGGTAAGTAGATGATGGACTGGAGTGGAGAGAGGGGACCAGTCATCAGGCAGTTTCAGTAGTTTAGGCATGAGGTAGCAAAGACCTGCACCAGGATGGTGACAGTAACAGAGGAGAGATGGTACAAAGGTAAAAATGACATGACTTGACCACTGATTGGATGTGGGTGATGCAAGAGAATGAAGAATGCAACACTTGGGTTGCAAACCTACGTGACTGGAAGCATGCTGGTACCCTCAATAGGAATAGGGAAGTTAGGAAGGGGAAAGCTTTAAGGGAAAGATGAGCTCACTTTTAGATGTCTTTGGGATATCTAGTTTGAGATGTCTAAAAGGCAGCTGGAGGTATGAGACTGAAGGTAAGGAGAGAGGTTTGAACTGGACAAGTAGATCTTAGGGTCATGTGCAGAGATGATAATTGAAACTAAGTGAAACAGCATAGCAGGAGAAGAGAAGAAGGTTCAGGACACAGCCTTGGGCACCATCCATAATTAGTGGACATGACCTGGATGAAGATCTGGCAAAGGAGACAGAGTGCTCAGATAGGTGGAAGGAGGATGAAGAGAGAACAGCATCATGAAAACCTAGAGGGAAGAGAATATCAAGAAGAAAAGGGGGATCAACAATGGGAAAGGCTGCAGAGAGGTCAAGAAGGGTGAGGACTGAGAACAAGGTTTTAGATACGGCAGTGAAGTGATCATTAATAACTGTGGTGAGAGCGTTTCAGATGAATGATGTTAGGAGCCATTGTTAGGAACATCAGTTATCACTATGTCCCTAACGCTTTTGATCGTTCGAGCGTTCTTATTGTTTGGATTTTGGATAAATCCTTTTTTAGCATTTTGTGGTGGTCGGAGCAGTAGCAGGTGCAACAATGTGGCATGATGGAAAGGGCACAGGATTTAGAGTCAGGTTACCTAGGTGCTAATCTTGCATTTGCCACTCATAGCTGTATGACTTTGAGTACGTTGTCTCTCTGGATCTCAATTGTCTCATCTCTAAAATGAGGATAATATTTGCAGTTTTCCTCCCAAAGTTATCGTGAGGCTTAAAGGAAATATTAGGTGCTATAGGCAACAAAGAGGCAGGTGAGTAATGGCAGATGAGCTGTGGGAAGACATTACGGAATGCCTGCCTGCCTGAACATAGTAGATAGTCAATAAAAGTCTGTTGAATTAAGTTGAAAAGACCTTGCAAATTTGGTAGGAGGATCAGCATCATTTACTTTAAACTGGGGGAAAGTATTTTAAAATTCTCTTTTTAACACATCTGACATTATTCCTTGAAGAGTAATTTACTGAAGTTCCGATGTATAAGACACAGCTCCTAATCACAAGCAGGAGGACAAAACAGGTATGAAAACAATCTGACTAAGACAATACTGCATATTTAATTACTATCACACGGTAATGGCATAGTTATTTCTTCCACATCGTGACTTTCCCTGTCTCAGTTTCAATATATCCTCATGGGGGTGGTGGTGGGGAGTTTTGTGGAAGCTGTAGATGACACACAAAGACCAACAGATGAAAGAAGAAAAAAGTTTAAAAACTCAAAAATGCACAAAATATATGTATAGTATTATATAACACCAACCCAACTTTTACAGTAAGGTACTATAAATACCCTGTGGGGAAAAAAAAAAGAAAAAATTCAAACTTCTCTAGTATAAAAGGAGGGCCAAAAAATGTTATGCAGACTTTCCAGATTTCGAGGGCTCAATGCCCTTAACCCCCACAATGTGAAAGGGATAACTGTGCTTTTTCAATGATCCATTATATCATCAATGTGGGTACTTGATCTGTGAATGCAACTCCTCTCTCTATACCTTAGTAGATTGTTCTTATAAGTTACAGTGGCTGAAAAAGTTCATCATCTGGTAGCCAACTCCCTGGTGATGAACTCCTCTGAACTTACATTGGTTCTTCTTTAGACAGCAGATATACATACAATCCGTTGTTTGACCTTTATTCAAAGAATTTCCAGTTTTTTGCCCAACCTTTCTGGTAATGAGGCTTCTTGAATTTAGTTCTGTTTCCTCATCTCCCACTAGTTTCTCAACCCCTTGAAATCTAGTTTCTGACCCTGCCACTTGACTGACTTTGTTTTCTCCAAGATTACTGGTGATTAATTGTTATACTCTTCAGCTTTTTCTCAGTTCTTGTTCCGCTTGACCTTTATGTGGCTCTTGACACTGTTGCCCACTCTCTTCCTCTTGGAGACTCTCTCCTCTGGTTTCCATGACATTGTTATTTCTTGGTTCTTCTCCTGCCTGTGTGACCATTCCTTCTCAGTCTTCTCTGCTAGATCATCATGTTCTCATCCTCTAAAGTGCTTCCCTCAAGGATCTGTCTTACAGCCTTTAACTTACACATCTTTACTCTCTCCTGATGATCATATCAGTGCCCATGGGTTCAACTGTCATCTCTATAAAGAGATCACAAGTCTATATCAAATCCATGTATTCAGCTCTAATTTCTCTCCTGTTCTCCCATCCTACATTATCTACAATCTTCTGGTCCTCTCCAGCTAAATATACTATACACACCTTAAACTTGACACTTCCAAAAGAAAATTGTTTATATTTCCTCCACCCACCCCTCCCATTTCTATTAATGGCACCACTCTCCATCCATTGAAAGATTTGCAGCCTTAGACTCTTCTCCCTCCTCCCATAAGCAGTTGTCAGATCTTGTCACTTCTACCTCTATAAGATCTTGCACGTGTTCTCCTTTTCTCAGTCACAAGGACACCACCCTATTTCAGGCCAACCTCACCTCTTGCTTGAACCATTGTCATAGTCTTCCAGTTGGTCTCCCTCTCCTCTCTCTTCTCTGATCTCTCCTCCACTCAGCAGCCAGACTGATGTTCCTAAAACATGGATCTGACCATGTCACTTCCCTACTCAAAAGCTTCAGTGACTCCTTATTATCTCTGTGGTAAAATACAAAATCTTCAGCATGGCATTTAAAGTCCATCATAATCATGCTCACCTCTTCCTTTACAGGCCTATTTCATATTGGTCCCCTTCATATACTCTCTACTCTAGCCAAACTGATCAATAGTCAAGTTGTTCCCCATACACTGCCTTCCATTTCCTAACCGTGCATCATCACACCTCCAGCCTGGAGGGCACCTATGCCTCTCAGAATCTCTAGTCTACAGGAGATGACATTCCCTACAGAAGGCTTTTCTGGATCCTCACACTTTGGAGCATTCTCTCTTGATTGAAATTATTTTTTTCAACTTTTTATAGGGATAGGAATTGAACCTGTGATTTCATTGGTATAGGAAACTCCTAATAATGCAGGTGTAAACGTTCTCTGAAACTTAGTAACTTTAAGAATTGGTTGTTTGCTTTTATTTTTTAATTGATTTGGATTCTTCCTTGGGCACAGATATATACTTCATTGCCCTCTCTGTATTCACAGGCTTCCTAGCAAGTCCAGATAATCACAGTCAGAATTTTCATTCTCTTGGCATAGCCTTTGAGACCTCAGGATTACCACTGTGCCATAATGAGAAATTAGAATAGAATTTTGGTAAAAGATGTCTTGATGAGTTGTTAATTTGTATGTTATAAGACTATAAATACAAATGGAGTTGGATAAGGGTGAGTGAAACCTCCTTTCCTATCATGTTTTTTTTTTTGTAAGATATGTCAAACAAATATTTGTGAAGTATTTAAAATAAATACAGTCTCGGTTTCCTCATTAGCAAAATTAGCAGATGATCTCTCAGTCTGTGAATCTTAAATTCGATGATTTCAGATAAAACCAAACTGAAATCATTATAGCCTAGTGACTTGCATATTTCATTTTCCCCCTAAATTAAAGCTATGGTATAATAATGTGTGGAATTTATTTTAACATAGCTATTTTGTTTAATCATAATGGAGATGCAGCATGGTATATTGGATAAGAAGCTGGCCTTGAAGTCAGGAGGAGCCAGTTTCAAGTTTCTCCTCTAATACATACTTGCTGTGGGACTCTAGACAAGTCACTTAACCTCCCAGTTCTCTAAGACTCTAAGTCAAAGGAAAGGGTCATTGGGGGAGGGTGTTTCCTCACCTGAGAGTTCCTTATACTAAGTTCATCAAAGTTCTAGATCCAATCTCTATTGATAGTAGAAATGAAAAAGACCACCAGTGAAACATTTTCTTCTTTTTAACTTGAATTCATAGTAAAGACAACTACTATTGGCCACTAAATATGTTAGAAAAATTAGAGATGTAGAAACTAAGGGGGCAGTGGCACCAATTTTATGGTCCAAAAAAAGATCTCTTCCTAACTTTGAAAACTCAGGAGGTAGAAGCAAAAATGAAAAGAAAATTTTAAAGCACTAACAGAAGGCTTTGGTATTCTCAATAGTAGGACTTGGCTATTAGAGAAGCAGGAAAATGTATTTGAGAGCCAAAAATATGACTTCTTTGGCTGTGACCAGGATTTCCTCTGCCCACCTTGGGGACCAGAAAATAGAGGTAGGAAAATTTGATTTTGGAGCCAAGTGTGACTTGTTTAGTTCAAGTCATAATTTACTGCTCTTACCTCAGGGACCTGAAAAGAAAGAAACTCACTATGAAATGTTGATAATGGGCAGCTCTGAAGTGCAGGCATTAAGTGAACTTTCCCAGAGAGGATTTTTTCACTTCCACCTTTCCCAGATGCTTCTGATCATTCTATAGTAGAACATACTTAATCGTATAAGAGTTAAAAAGAAAACTTTGCACTAACCCAAAGTTGTGTGTGTGTGTGTGTGTGTGTGTGTGTGTGTGTGCGTGCGTGCGCGTGCATGCATGCTGTTTTTTCTCTCTCCCTTCAGGGGTAGAGGGGGCAATGGCAAAAAAAAGGTGAAGAACTGAACCCTTTTACATGAATAAATATAAAAAGAAAAGCAAAACCTTAAAAACCTAGATTTTTCTAAGCAATTAAGATTATAGTGGTAACAAGGCTGCCCTTTTAAATGAACATCTAAAATAAATCCCTTAGCCAGTCAGTATGATCTAACTATTAACTACAAAAGCCTTCCCCTTCATATTTCAGGCAGGCACCTCTCAAATTGGTGCCATGTACATGATTTGTGAGCCATGACGGGACACATCATTTTATATTTTCAATTTGCTTTTCATCTCTTGGCCTTAGCATAGTTTAGCGGTCTATATAAATATTTCAGCTCCGAGGTTGATGTTTCTTTACCCCACTGATGAGAAAATCACAAAAATCGAGGCATGTGGCTGACACAATATAAACCCCAAACATGTTGAACTTGTATGTTGAATTTATTATAGAACTTGCTAGTTGTACTGAGGGGCTAGAAGGATCCTTGCAGTAATTAAAACTTAAGCAGGGGAAAAAATTACACTGATCCATAGCTTTGCATCTCATTTTCCCTTTAGGAGAATATCCTGTTTATAGTTCTGTGGATACTAATAAGTTGCAAAACTGTCTTTTTCTTGACTTCTCCTTGAAAAATCAGTGAAATGAGAACTTAAGAAGCAGATTAGCTCTACTGCTGCTGAAGAAAACATCCAATTTTAGATTTCTTTTGCAAATTTATTACCTTTTTACATTTAGAAAACTTCTTACCTCAAAAAATGCTTGACTGTTTGATTTTTGTTGTCTCTCCCAAATGGTTTCTTTTACTTTTCTCATGGTTGAAAAACACAGGCCTCTATTTCAGCTTTGTTGCATTAGCTTCTGGCTTTATAGAAAGCCAGACTTCCCTAGAAAAAGGACACTTAGGTAAATTTATTGAGCCCTGTCGGTGGTGTGCCATTATATAAACTGCCTAAACAACAAGGCTCCTACCCCAAAGGGCTTACAGTGCTAATAAGATACACTACAGATGAAACCTGGGCCTCAGGGTGTCAAAATATTGTCAGATGATGGTTTTGGCAGCATTTGAATTCCCAAGTCAATTAGGCTGAGATTTCTTTTTAAGGGAAACCAAATTGTTCCTTCATTACTCTTGCTGCTTTGACAGCACTTGCTAATGTGAATATTCATGAGAAAATTAATGAGAACTGAAATACAGGGCATTATTACATCAAGACAACATTAATAAGTATGTACTAGTAGTAGTCTCATAAAAAGCCTAATAAAACAACTTTTCTTACTAAGTTAGAGTAGATTCGGACTTTTTTGGGGGTTGTGTTTCCATCCAGTCTGCAAGAAAAATCACTGAGGCAGAGCTCTGAACCATTAGCAGTTTATTAAACGATCTCTGGCTCTCTCTAATGACATGGACCTCAGATCTTCCTCACAATCTTTGATGCTCTCTTTCTCCAGGGCATTACTTTTATAGGGCGTGGTACCCAGATACTCATAAGAGGCAAAGTAAAATACAGGTTCTCATTGGTTGATAGACCTTGCGTTTGACCTTCCAGGAGGTCCAGAGATATTGCATCAGCATGGGTGGTCACAGGATGGACAAGGCAAGGGTCATCTCCATTGCCTAAGTGGTCATAATATAGGCCTCTCCTCATGCTGGGCAAGAGAGGGTGGTCCGGAGGTACAAAAATAAGTTGGGGGACTTTCTGTATTATGCCAAGACATCCCACCCATGCTGAGTTTGGTTATTAGGAATCTTGTGGTTAAGCAAGTGAACTTTGTAACTTGGAAGTAAGTGGTGAACAGTGAATTCATAGGTTTTAAAGTTTGAGGCCTACTATAATAAAGAATCTGTCTCATCTAATTATCCCTATATAAGATATGTAAAATATGCACTAATACATATTATTCTTATTAATATTATTTGACTAAACTGACTAAGTGAATACTAGATGAGTATATCACTAATAATTGCTAACAATCATTACCCCTAAGGAATCACACTAAACTGATTAATACTGATTGGGGCAAAATAGGGGTCTAATTAGAATCTTCTTTGTCACCTTCCTATCTTGAAGGTTTTAATTAAGGCACTGTTCTCTAAACTTTTTTATTGAGTACCCCTATAAGTAAAAAAAAAAATTCAAGCACCTAGTCCTCTCTATGTTTATGTCATATATAGTGCTACTGTACATTATTTAATGTAAATTAATTTATTCTGTACATTACAAACCACAACAAATATAAATTTTAAAAGAATGAGATAAAGATTAAATCATATTTAAATAACATTTTATTTTATTAATGATACAAAGCCCTTTTTGTTCTCACTAAAATTTTTGTTAATGATACTTTTTAGTAAATGATGTAATTGAATTACTTCTTTATTTTCAAAAATCTTGGTTTAATGCTTTGTGATTCAGTGATCAGAAGGTCTGGTTCTAAGTTCAGTTTATTTTGATACTGTCAGAAATGAATAAAAAATTTTGCAAAGCTGCTTTGATCAAAGTGGAAGAAGTATATCATTGGCTGCTTATTTTTCAGTGCCCCATCCACCAATTCTGTAAAGGTTTTTGTTGACATTTACATCATAAATTTCCATCTTTCCTGATATCAAATAGTTCTTCTTACAAACTACTGAAATGTTGGGTTATATCTTTTAATAAATGAGTTTAAAACTCAGTAAAGCTCTTTGGAATTTTTAAAGACAGGAATGAAAATTCTGTTTCTATATTTTTAAAGTATTCAGATGAAAATTAATATACATTGAAGTTCTAGCATGTTCTTCCCTCATCCCAAGGGGTCATCGTGCACATATGGTAGGGTGCCTGTACTCCACTTTGGAGACCACTGGTTCGGAAGATCTAATGAAATAATATATATGAAAGCACTTTATAAACTATAAAGTGCTATTATATACCTAGGTGAAGTATTATTATTGTTATTTTTATCTTTTAAGCCTTTTTATCTCCTCAGAGCACCAAAGTTATTTTTTCAGCTGGATCCCTTTTTTTATGAACAGCTTTGCCAAGGATGTTATTAAAAACAGATTCCAAGCATGTTTTGTGACTTTAACATTTAAAAGTAGCTTAACTTTCGTTAAACTACCTGGGCTGACAAGTTATATATTGACCCTGGACAGTGAAAAATTACAGATACCAAAGCATTGGTCTCAGGTCCTTGTTCCCCTTAGTAAAGAATCCATAGAAAATGCTATTGTAATTCATCTTCTACCTTACTGTACTAATTATTCCCCTGAAATATAAATCTTCAGACTTGTAGACTGTGATTGGGAGGGAATAACTGCCAATGCTCTAAGTTCAAAAAAGATGTATGTACAGTTGACTTTTTTTGCTGTTGACTTAAGACTGTTACTGTGTTAGACTAGCTTTAGGGAGCTGTATCTGCTGGAATTTGTTATTTAGTTAAGTTGTCAGATAAATATTGCAACAAACCAAAACTACTTTTTTACTTTTTCTGGGTTGCATTTCTGTTTTAGAAGAATTTCCAAAGCAATTTTCTTGCATTTATCTTGTCGTTAGCAAGTAATGGTGACCTTTAGGTTTTTACTCTCCTGTCAAAATAAGTTGAAGCCTTTAAAAATGAAGCTATCACCCTGAGGACTTGTAAGGATGACTGACACTCACCACTTCACCTTAGACACTGTCACACTGAGCAGATGCAGCAGCTTAGTACCTCAAGGGAAATGGTTTGATTTTTTTTTTTTAATTTCTGCTTCACTGGAAAGAGATTGAATGTTTTCTTCCGAGGAAGGTTTTGGTTGTATTAGATTTTAATCAAGCCACTTGTTCAGAGTTCCTTAAAGCCTACAAGGCTGAGATGAGTAGATGGGCCTGGGGTGAATGTGCTACATGATTTGTCAAACTATAAAGCTTCAAGTTCTCCAAGATACCACAAGCTATAGTTGACATCACTGAGAGTGTTCAGGGGTTGTGACTTACATAAGCCTTTTCTTACTCTTTGTCATTGGGACGAAGGGTTGAATTGCTTTGGGGGTGAATTAAGTGCTCTACAACAATAATGCTCCGAGATTACATAGTTGAAGGGAAAAGATGCCCTTGTATGAGGTATTTTTTTAACTGCAGCTGGAAAGATGCTTTTGGAAATAACAGAAATCTAAATGGCAAGGGAGACATAATCTCATTTGGGGAGTTACGAAAAAACAGTGTTTCCAGTGACTTATTTCATATCCCCACACTGGGTACCCTAGCCTTTCTCCTTTGTACTCTCTCCTAAAATTGCCTCCTTCTTCTAATTCTTCATGACTTCATTATAGCTTTGTCTGTCTTTCTTCCCTGAGATAATTTCCTTTTGGTAATTTGTCTGTATGGAAAAACTTGTTCAAGAGCTGGTACACATGCTTAGCAAGTAGAGGCCCAAAGGGGGAAATATTTTAATAGAATGATATTGAAGCTCCTAGTGGGTGATAGATTCATTACCTGAGATAACTGTACTTAATTTTCTAACTCTATATATGCTACTATGGAAGGAGCAATAAATATCCTAAGGCTGTATCCCATGCAAGCTAGGCTAGTTTTTACTTAAAAGATATTGAAACCATCCTTGAGACTTAGATGGCCCAGGGAACTAAGGCTCAGTCCACTGACTTGGCTTCCTGGTGGTGTAGGTTCAAAAGCCAGAGCACAAGGAGTCAGTAGCTCCTCTCTCAGGCATCTAACCAGCATGCCCACATAGCCGATACAAAGGTAGGAAAGCTATACACAAATGAATCAATAGAGCATGCTGTGGGGCAGCTAGCTGGCGCAGAGGATAGAGTACTGGCCCTGTAGTCAGGAGTACCTGAGCTCAAATCCGGCCTCAGACACTTAATACTTATTAGCTGTGTGACCCTGGGCAAGTCACTTAACCCCAATTGCCTCACTAAAAAAACAAAAAATAGAGCATGCTGCATGTAGAGAGGTATCCTTTTCAGGTTCCTGCTAAGTAAACTTCTTTTTGTTAACCATTAAATGGCCTAGAAGTGTTTTATTTTGTTCCAGTCTTTATCCTGAACTACTAGAATGACCTGAGTCCAGGACCACAGCAGTATCTAATGCTTTAAAAGCAAAACAAAAACCTTGGGAGATAGCAAGCTGAGAGGCAGCCACCTCTACAAAGAAGTGATTAGAAGGCTGGTATTTTTGAAGGCGAGTGTACTTACTTAGAATACATGTCATAAATATACTTGTCAGTCGCTAACTAGTCAGTAAACATTTATTAAGTGCCTACTATAAGCCAGGCACTGTGCTGAGCACTGGGGATACAAAAAGAAGCAAAAGGCAACCCTTGCCCCTCAAGGAGCTCACAATCTAATGGATACCAATAATACTAACACAGAAAGAACTCTAAATCCTGGCCCTCTTTGTGGTATGGACTTAGTATATTTCTCAGTAAATATAAGATCACTATACACAAGTCACATAGAAAAAGTCAGGTTTCAAAATTATTAAAATAAGATTCTCTGGATACACTGGATAGACTTTCAGCACACTCACTGGTGTAAAAAAGCAACCTTTGCATGAGATACCTTGAAACTGATTTTATAGGTTATTCAGCGTCACATATACATATCAATCAGCATGGCAAAAGCTCTTTCAGAAAGGGTTTTTATCTTTGTACTAGACGGACTGCTTATGAGATGAGCTGCCCTAACCAGCAGGCCTCCTTTACAAAGTTAAGTCTGTAGACCTTAACTGCCCAAACACAGAACTCTATTTGAAAGGATGTCAAGATCTGTGGCCAACCTCTAAGTAGCCACTGACACTGACATAGAATGGGTTGGATTTAGAAGTATAGAGGTGGGGGGCAACTAGGTGACATAGTGGATAAAGCACCAGTCCTGGATTCAGGAGGAGCTGAGTTTGAATCTGGATTCAGATACTTGACACTTAACTAGCTGTGTGACCCTAGGCAAGTCACTTAATCCTCATTGCCCTGCAAAAAAAAAAAAGAAAAGAAAAGAAAGAAATAGAGGTGAAATTACCATCACCTAAATTCAGTGAGTATTACGTTTTTGCTATAAAAATAAAAATTGTTCCTACCCTTGAGGGGCAGCCTATGTTTTACTAGGGAAAATTATGTACACAGATTAGTAAGTGCAAAATATACAAAAGAAAATACAAAGTAGTTTGGGGAGGAGGGGGAATCACTAATGGCTGGGGGAATTAGAAAAGGCCTTGTGTACGAGATAATGCTTGAGTTGACCCTTGACTAGTGCTAGAAATTCTTGGGAGCCAAGAGGAGGAGAGAGGGTATTCTGGGCAAGGAGAGAAAGATCACGGAAAACTAAGGAGTCAGGAGATAGAATGTTTTGTATAGAGAACAGCAGGTAGTTCAGTTTAGATGGAGCTTAGAGTCTGTAAGGGGAGTAATGTGAAATAAGTCTGGAAAGATAGGTTCAAGTCAGAGTGTGAAAGGCTTTAAATACCAAACGGGGAAGTGTGTATTTTATCTTCATCTCTGCTTTAGGAATAGCAATTTGGCAGCTATATGGAAATGAGTTGGAAATGGGAAGACCAATGAGAAATTTAAGATGAAGGTGAATTAATATCTTAAATGATTTTTATTTTTTGTATTAATGTTACAAAAACTCTTGTCTTAAAGTCTTGCCTAAATGATAGCATTTTACTGCTTTATGTGGCAGCTTTACAGAAAGGCATTTATTACTGAAATCATTATTGCATATTATATGAATATATAATAGATATTTTTCATGAAAACAATGTGATTTGAATATGGCAAGAAATAATTAGGACCTGAACTAGGCTGGTTGCTTTGTAAGTAGAGAGAAAGGGACAAATAGGAGGGATGTTCTGAGGACCACTCAGCCCATACAGATTATATATAGTGTGGATATCAACATGTGTGTGAAGTTGGAGTTATGAGAATATATTAAAGTTCATGTGGATCCTGGACCATCCCTATTTTATCCTGGATAATCTGATTAAGTTACCACAGTGTTTGCATATGCTTTTTACTTGACACTTTGCAGAGTGAGCATGCTGAAAACAGTGTTTAATGCATATTCTTATAGTATCAACTTCCCATCACATTTTCTTCTTTTGATTTTAAATGTTTAATTCTGTTGGATCTTTTGCTCTAAAGACATCTTAATGTTTTTTTCAATTGTTAATGCTTTTTTTTTCTACCTACCTCATCAAATGAATTAATGTATATGAAGTGCTTTGTAACCAGAGTACTCTATAAATAAACTATTTTTAATATTACTAAAAATGATACTAATAAAGGGAATAAGAGGAGAGAGGAGCTTTTCTACTAATGTAATAAAAAAGCATTTATTCTGAAGCTTTTTGTTTCTTGGCAACAAATAAATAATGTTGGGCAGTAGCTGTGTTCCAAATAACTATAATTGCCTATTAGTTGAGATTGACCATGTTCAGAATTGGAGATGCTTCTTTTGAGGGGATAGTATTTTATTCTAGTCCTTGAACTGGATTTTTTTTTTTGCTAACTCAGCACCATAGAGATACAGAATAAAGTTTATTCTGCTCATTTTTCTTGCAGAGGCTGCTTTTCATCCAAAGCAGCCTGTGTACACATGAGCTGTGTAGTAATGTCACTCCTTGGCCTGCAATATTCTGCTGCAATATGCCGGTCATAGTATCATAAGTCAGGGCCTAATCTAACAGAGAAAGTAAGTAACAATTGAAAAACCGTTCCTGAAGTGCTTTTTTATTTAAAAGGGAGCCTGGCTTGTTAACTCTTGGCAGAAACCCAAGGTGGTTTTTTTTTCCATTTTAGCAAAATATTGTACTGTATTTGGTTAAAGTGGTGCCTGAGAAATCTTGAAAATATGCCAGATGGAATAAAACCAGTCATATTCTTTTTATCTATTTAAATTATTCCACATATAAGCTCTTGTACTGAGTTATGCCTCTAACCATTGGAATTTATATTGTGATAGTTGCACTGATAAATGTGTTTACACTATGGCGATATGAAGCAATAAATGCTCCTAATGCACGTTCTCTGTCTTCCAGTTTGGGGTTGCTATAAATGTTTGGGTTTCAGGCCCTGTACTTTGGCGAAAGATAAAACTGTTCTTCATGAGTGTCTGCTAGACAATGTGTTTATTTTTACTGAAGCAAAGTTTTCTTAATACTTTTAATTGGTAGGTTTAACTGATTTGTTTTTTGTCTTATTTGGAGCATTGAACTCTTGTCTTAAAGTCTTGCTTATGATTAAAGAATGATAGCATTATGCTGGTTATGTGGCAGCTTTACAGGAAGGCATTTATTACTGAAATCATATTGCATATTTATATGAACGAGGACAAAATCTATTGTCTTTCATGATGAGGTGGCTCATAAAATGAAGTGATGGGTTTATAGTTCTAGCTTGTATTTGTCACACCATTTGTTTCTCTTTAGAAGCTATTAATTAAATGTATAAAAGACGGCTCTTGTACACAGCTACTATTGGGCATAAAAGTGTTGCTTGTGACCAAGTTGAAAAGGTCCAACGTAGGAATTGTGATGTTAGTGAAATTTGTTGACATTATATCTGTCCTAGTCCATTAGAGTTATTTCTCTCATTCTACCCATTACAGCTGTGATGTTAGTTACTATGATTGCTCCCTGTCCATAGATAATACATTTAAGTTCCAGAAGATTTTTTGTGTGACCTGAATAATGTTACTGGCTAAATTATGCCTCATAACTCATATATTTATAGCTGGAAGGGACTTTAAAGGTCATCTAGCCCATCTCCCTCATTTTACAAATGAAGAAACTGAGATCTGGAGAGATTTAAGTGATTTGTCTGAGATCCTATTGAGAATATGAGCCAGCAGAAGGATTTGTTTTTTATTTTTTTCTGCAGGGCAATGGGGGTTAAGTGACTTGCCAGGGTCACACAGCTAGTAAGTGTTAAGTGTCTGAGGCTGGATTTGAACTCAGGTACTCCTGAATCCAGGGCCGGTGCTTTATCCACTGCACCACCTAGCCGCCCCCCAGCAGAAGGATTTGAATCCCTTTATTTTAACTTCAGATTTGGCATTATTTCTACTCTACTCCATGGAACCCGAAATCTCTTAATTTATATCTTGACGGCTTTGCCCTCATTTTTGCTGTCTACACTGACTTGTCCGACTTTTGCTCTTCTCAGGGCTTCACTTTTGCTCATGTCAATCGTGTGGACTTTAGATGTGGACACGTTTTCACTGCTGTCTAGAGACCACCAAATTCAGTTTACTTTTCACCTCTCATCAACATTTAACTGGCTATCAGAAGGAAAACAATTTTAGGAAAGAATGCATCACTTAATCCTTATTCCTCCCTGGCTATTCCAATACCCTTCCAAAAATCCTCAGTAGTTTTATTTTGGGGTTAAACCCCTTCTGTAGAGTTATAATTAAAAATAACCCTTTATTTTGGACAGGACTTATCAAGTATATTTGAAATGTAATACTAACTGTTCTAAAAGGTCATCTTTCCAAACTGCAGTCAGATAAAGTTTATGGTGTTTACTTTCTGTCAGAACTTAGAAGAAACATTCACAGTTAACTTCCCACAGTAGAGAATGTCTGTCTCATTAAGCATTAAAAGAAGTGGTGGGTAACAGGTATGATGTTGTTAGACTATGTAGCTAATGTAAATGTGACTGTGACCTCCCAGACAGATCAAAGACTAATTTCTCTGACAGCTACAATATGGCAGACCTTGCCATGGGCCTTCTGCTTCTGCCTGCTGAAGGTATTTGTCTGGAAAGCATGCCTGATAGCTAAGAATATATTTTTAAGGATGAGCAGGTAAAAGTAAAAGGCTGTCTTTTGACATTTTAACTAATCCCTTATAGCCTATGGTTTACTGCACATTTAAAAGATTCGCTTGCAGGAGAAACTGGCTTTTTCACATATGCAACATGCCATTTTGAATTGGGCGTGGATTTTGATGCCTGATATAGCATAGTTAGACAATGAAATGGATTCTGTTTCCATAAAATGAGATGTACTGGCCTTTCACCTTACCTAGTCTAACCATGAGGCTTCTGTCTAACCTTCAAGGGACTCAACTCATCTGTTCTCTATAGTGGAAACATGACCCTTAAGGATAACTAGAGTATTTTTCACTTTATTTTAAATTATTCCATTGTTTTTGTAATAATGAAAATTTTTTTCATTACTTTAAAATATTTCTTTTTGAGATAGTCTTCATGAGTTACTGTAGCCAAAAACCAAATCAAAACAAAACTTACCTCTTGGCCAGTCTACTAAGGAACCTCGCGCTTTAGTTAGACTGCTTTGTCACCACCCCAATCACTAACCCTTTTCCAGAGTCAGTGGGCCTATTAGAGAGTGTGCTCTACTGACATAGCCTTTGAGAACCCAGACAGAGGTTTCTCCACTCCAACATGGGGTTTAATGGAGTCTGATTTACAAAAAGGTATTTGAAAATGTTCAAGAAGCAGAATATAGTCAGTTAGGAACAGGGGATTATAGTCTAAAGTAAAAGGAAAGACTGGGAAAATGTAAATTCCCATTATTTGTTCCAGCAACTGCTATATAATCTCTGGCTACTTTATAATCATATACTTTAAGCATTAACATTGATTAAAGGTAAAGTGACTTACGTATAGTAGTGTCATACCTAGTCCATCAGAATGGCAGGAACCTTTGAAAACCCTTAAGCTACCATTGGCCAAAGGCCTATTGATACCAGATTCCTGCAAGAAAAATCTCATTTGAGAAACCACCTAAATTACATTGTAAGATGAAATTAGGGAATGTCTTCAAAACAACTGAAATTCAACATATGAGATTTTGCAAATGCAGTAGAATTTTTCCTAAACTCATACATAACACACACACACTCATACACATATAGTCTCTAATCTCTTAACATTCCCATATTGCTTTATTGCTGAGTACTCATTCATGTATATTCTCTATTTTATATGTAGTTTAGAGATTTGTTTTGTTTTGTTTTCTAAAGCACCTTATCATTTAGCATTTGCACGGTATTGCATGGAAGCTCTCAATAGCACTTAAGGGGACATGTTTCTTCATTGAGCAGTTGACTTGTGACTACACAAATTTTAGATCTATGAAATCAAAGTAAATTGATTTTCTAGTTACAAAGTTTGAACTGGGAAATTTGACAGACTGTTTTTAAAGGGCATAAGAATATAATATAACATTTCTTGCCCAAATTCAAGTTGAAAGTTACCTGTCAGAAGCAGTTAGGAGCCTTCTGTTTTCTCTCTTGAAGCATGTTCTTTTGGTTGTCAGTTTAAAAAGGTTAATACTGTGCCAAAGAACATTGACGTTCTTTTCTTTTTTCTTTAGTAGTTTTGTGTCTTATTAAAAACAATTGATTCCAGTGATTCACATCAAAACTGGAAAAATTTTGCAAGGAAGCAATTCTTTTGCATCTATAATTAGTCTGATTTTGGGGGATGATCCGGTGTGATAAGCAAGGTCTGTATCTTCAGGCAGCCATGGTTTTACTCAGAGGTTGCTTGTGGGTAAACATAGTATCTGTAATGAGCTGTTATTAATATTATTAATATTGTCATTATTAATCAATATTTTGTGTGGCATTTTGACATTAAAAACTTTCTAGTTATTTTAACTTTGTGACCTTTCTGACACTTATTTGCAGGAGTAATAATTCTTCCTATTTTAAAAATAGAGAAAGTAAGGCACATCATTGTTCACTCACTTGTCCTGGATTTAATATCTTCA
Source organism: Dromiciops gliroides (assembly GCF_019393635.1). Lineage (NCBI taxonomy): Eukaryota > Metazoa > Chordata > Mammalia > Microbiotheria > Microbiotheriidae > Dromiciops > Dromiciops gliroides. The sequence goes on along the minus strand of NC_057864.1, from coordinate 165,873,275 downwards.
TTACTTGACCTTCCCCTATATAACAACAACAACAGTAATAATAACTAGCACTCATATAGCATTTTAAGGTTTGCATAATGTTTACATATGCTATTTTATTTGATTCTCACAACAGTCTTGTGAGATAGGTGCTATTATTGTCACCATTTTACAGATGAAGAGGAAACTGAGACAGATGGAGGTTAAGTGATTGGCCTAGGGACACACAACTAGTAAGTAGCTGAGGCTGAATTTGAACTCAGGTCTGCCTGACTCCAGGTTCAGCATTCTGTGCACTGTGTACTACTTAGTTATGACTGAGTTCACTTAGCCACACAGTCACTTTTCTTCACTCCACTTAAATAAAACAAACATTAAGCACCTACTTTCACCACCAAAATCTAACTTTGTGAGAAAAAACAAGATAGCATCTTTGTTTACTTCACAATACTTGTCACCTCATTTGTGGAGGTCACTATGTCTAATTATAATCTGAATCCTTTGCTGTCACTGACTTAACAGTGACATTCATGCTCTTCATGTCCATCCCTATTGTAAGACCCAGCAAATTGGATCTCCAGGAATGAACCAATCCCATTACCACACAAAATTATTAAAATATACATATATATATATATATATATATATATATATATATATATATATATATATATATATATATATAGAGAGAGAGAGAGAGAGAGAGAGAGAGATTGAGATTTGCATAAGTATATAAGTTACCCCCTTGGCACTTAGTCTTCATTGCTGTTTTACTCATTGATTTGAGGCAGCTAGGTGGTTTCAAGGATAGAGCACTGGCCCTAGAGTCAGGAGGACATGTATTCAAATCTGGCCTCATACACTTGACACTTAGTAGCTATGTGACCCTGGGCAAGTCATTTAACCCTGATTGCCTAAAACATCTGAGTTCGTCTCCATTTGTCCTGATGTATATCTTGCCACTGAACTCAGATGGCTCTGGAGGAGAGAGTGAGTTTAGTGACCTTGCACAGCCCTCCCTCACTTAAATCCAATTCACTGCAAGTTATGACAATACCTCCCCGATGTCATGGTCCTCTTCGAGAATGAAGGATAAATAACAACAAAAACAACTCATTGATTTATGTTTTTTTGAGGGGGTAGGGCAATGGGGGTTAAGCGACTTGCCCATGGTTACACAGCTAGTAAGTGTCAAGTGTCTGAGGTTGGATTTGAACTCAGGTCCTCCTGAATCCAGGGCCAGTGCTTTATCTACTGCACCACCTTGCTGCCCGGATTTATATATTTTTTATCTCACCAACTAGATTGTAAGTCTTTTAAAGGCAAAGTAACTTACATCTTTTTTTTTTTTTTCAGGGCAATGAGGGTTAAGTGACTTGCTCAGGGTCACACAGCAGTAACTTACATCTTAATTCACTTGCTCATTGATAGAATCCTGGGAATTATAGTGGTTCATTTAAAATAAATTCCATTGCATGGAGTTTAAATGAACACCCCTGCATTACAAATTTAGTTACTTGAGTTTAATCTATCCAAACATTTTTTTAAATGTTGCAAGTACTAGCTGTGTTTGGGGCATCTAGGTGGTACAGTAGATTGAATACTAGGTCTGAGAATCTGAAGTCAGAAAGATAAGAATTCAAATCTGACCTCAGACACTTTCTAGCTGTGTGACTCTGGGCAAGTCATTTAACCCTATTTGCCTCAGTTTGTTCATCTGTAAAATGAGCTGAAGCCTTAAGGAAATGGCAAATCACAATACCTTTGCCAAGAAAATCCCAAATGGGGTCAGGAAGAGTGGGACCCAACTGAAATCAACTGAACAACAAACAACAACAACTAGATAGGTTCCTCCTTACATTACTAATTTTGTCTGTTAATATTTAAAACCTAACTACAAATTAATCATGTTTGTGTTTGGGCCTGCATCTAAAAAATTTCAGTTTTGCTATTTTATTTAAGTGAGGCAAGCAATTATAGTAACTTCTTCTATAACTTTCACCTAGAGTTCATTACTATATTGCATGGATAACATGTGAAAACTGAATGAATTTATCCCATAAAATTATCTCAATTTGTAATTTAAACATTACATTTGACAACTTTTCAAATATGCCATGTAGACCTAAATTGAATTATCACTCCTGCAGACCCAATGTGGGCTCGTAGATTGTGACTTAGTGTAACTTATTGTAAATTATTATTTACTACTAACAGTTAAATCTGTATTAAGGAGTTTTCTTATTGTATATAGAATTTTTCATCAGTTTAAATGGAATAGTCTAAGTCAGGTGGAAAAGGCACAATTCTTTATTTCTTTATGGCTATGGCTTTGTATGTTTCATAGTCCACAAAACCCTATATCACAAGTTATTTTGTTAGCTGAGGCTTGTACTGATCTGGAAGGAACACAGTACTTGGCACATAGTAAGTGCTTAATAAATGCTTATTGAATTGAAAATCAAAGTAGAGTATTGTGCAATATTTAGATGATGCCTGTGTCCATTTCAGATATGTAGTATGCCATATGTTCTGATCAGATATTACTTTTCCTCTTAGTAGTGAAACCAATTCTGCTTGAATTTCATAGTGTCTTTGTTTAAATCACTTCTCCTTCCCTCAAAGCATTCAGTGTATATATTACCAATGATTTATTGCAGTTGCATTCTTTGCCTTTTTCTTATTAGATTGCCTTGTTATTCTAGTGTGGAAAAACACATCTCTCTAAAATGTGGTTGATTTTTCATCTGGGTTCAGTCTGCCTGGGTGCCACAGTGACCCTACAATGTTTACAGACCAAGCAGATATTTGTTATGGAGGCTTATAATTGGCATCTTGTTGAAGGTCAGGGCAGCTTGCAGAGCAAGCTTGGAGAACCCATCTTCTGTAGCCAATAAAAAAAGTTTCATAATATCTTATGCCTTGTAACAAATCCAACTCCTCTTTTCTTGGGGTTGTAAGAGTCTAATTATTTAGTTTAATTTTCATTTGCAGGATCTTCCCCTTTTAGGGGCCAATAAACCCCTGAAATGAACAATTTATATCTCCTAGCTTGACCTTTAGGGCTGGGCCAAGCTGTGTCCTTCACATCATTCTTTCCCCACTCCCACCATGAGGTCATTCTAGGCCAATCCTGGGAGTTATGTCAAGTGTTTGGAGCTAAGCCTGCCTCAGGCCAGTCTAGTTATTCTAGCTAGGGATTGGAATGAGATGAGATACTTGTAGCCCATATAATATTTAACAAAGGATGTTCACTCAGCAATAGTATGGAAAGGATACTCAGCAAGAATACGGAATAAGTTCATTTGTACACAGCTCCCTTTCTCCCCCACCTTTTAGGCCATGTCCTCACAGGGGAACATCCAACCAGAGCAGACTCTCAGCAGTGGGGAATCCATCAAGTTTGAGTTTTGATTACTTGTGTGTTGGGTTTTTATGAGTTAGATGACAGGGAAATTGTCAATAAATTGTTGTTCAAACCTAATTCCCCTGGACTAAGCTATCTTAAGAACGATTCAATTTGCCTTTTAAGGAAACTTAGGGCATGAATAAATTGCCAGGTGTCTGTGGAGCCTATTTTTTTTGGTTATTACTCCTACTATTGCATAGTAAATTTGAAGAGAAACATTTCCATGTTATTCTTAATTAAAATTAAGGGAAAAAATCCTCTAAGAAAGCATAGGTATGTCACTGTCTTTAGATACATTTGAAGAGAATAATAATTAGAGATACCATTCTTAGAATAGATGTTTCATGCTTTTTTAAGGCCACTTTTTATTTTCTTACATTTGAATTCCTGAAAGGATGGGTGATTTATTACAGATTTTTAAAAGTACTGCCAGTCACAATTTCTCATTTAGAATGCAGTCCAACAAATCCTGATCATGCAAAATGTTCTGTGATAATAACAAAATGAATAAGATGTTGTTTTTGACTGCTGAGAGCATATAATCTTTTTAGAGAGGCAGAATATGCAAAAAGAAAACAAAAAAAATCACTTAGGATAGTGTATTTATAACAATGGTGGTTTTTTAAAAAAAGTTCACATTTAAGGGGTTGATACATTTTTAGGGCAGATGAACTGGGAAACTTTGGTGTCCCTGAGATACAGTGCAGTGTTTTAATATATTACTTTTCACTGATTGACATTTATAACATTAAAAAAGGGTGGATAGCTGGATCTAAATTATGAGATACATGCCCATAATAAGACCCTGAGAAAACTAGAAATTATACCTACCAATTTAAAGACTAACCGGTTTATTTATCCCTTTTAGCCTTTTTTACAAAGTAAAACAAAGTAATAATGAAATAACAACAACATATGCTATCCTACCTTTAGGTTGAATTAAAGAGAAAATACAATGACCAGCATTCAAAAGACAGAGGTCTTTTACCTGGCCGCCAGTGGTATGAAATTCAAGCTTATAGGGCCCTGAACCAGGCACTCGGCAGGTAAGTGGGATTATGAAATATAAGGTATATAATGATGAACTATCTATCACTAAGACTATTTTGAAAACTAGTCATATTGCTCTGCACCTTATAATAAATAGATACAATAAAACCTTAATATCTTAGAACCCAATTAATATTTTGTAGTATAAAAGTTTTAGAAAGCTGACATTACTGGAAAAAAAACAAAGTCAGTAACAAAGTCAGTAAAAATATTCATTAAGCACTTCATATGTGCCAGGCTCTAGAGTCAGCACTAGGGATACAAAGAAAGGTAAAACCATAGTCTCTGCCCTCAAGGAACTCACATTCTAATGGGAACAACAATGTACAAAGCATACAAAATATATACAGTGTAACTGGAAGCTAAACTCAGCAGAGAAGGCTCTGGCATTGGCGGGAGTGGTGGTGAGGGAGATGGGAATCAAAAAAAGCTTTGTGCAGAAGGTAGCATTGTAGCCGAGTCTTGAAGGAAACCATGGCACAGAGGAGGGAGAGAATTCAAGGCAGAGGGGATAGCCAGTGAAAATGTGTAGAGCTGGGAGCTGGAGAGTTGTTTGAGAATAATAGCAAGAAGGCCACTGTCACTGGATATTGAGTACATGGAAAAGAATAAAGTGTGAGAAGATTAGAAAGGGGGGAAGGAGCCAATTTGTGAAGGGCTTTACATAGAAGATTTTCTATTTAATTTTGGAGGTAATGGACCTACAGAAATTTGAATCCAAGAAAGGGGAAGGTGCCATGGTCAGATGCGTATTCTAAGAAAATCACCTTGCCAGTTAAGTAGAGAGAGAATGACTTAAGGTGGGGAGAGACAAACCAATAGTGCTGAATAGTCCAGGAGAGTAATGGCTGAATGATCAGACAAAAGGAGTCATACTTTAAATAGGTTGTAGAGGCAGAAACAGCAAGACTTGGCACCAGATTGGTTATGTAGAGTCTGGGTGACCAGGAGGATGGTATCTCTCTCCACCCCCCCCCCCTCACCCCCCAGTAATGTTAATGTGTGGTATTTGAGGGGCAAATTCAAAAAACATTCAGTGAAGCTACAGAAAGTACATTGGTTGGTCAGACCAAGCAAGGAGCTATAAAAAATGAGTCCTGACAGTACCAGATCACAGGAGATGGTTATGGAAGGGGCAGAAAAATGGCAGGTGGAGTAGGAACATGTTGGCAGGGTTTTCTAGAAAAGCTACAAGAGGGAAACAAGTAGCAAGGAGAGAAAAAAAGTGGCCAGGAAAAATCTTAGGGAGGATAGAAGAAATTCTTTGATTTAATAAGTAATTTTATATAAAAATAACAATATCATATGGTCTACAAAGTTGATCAGCTATACATTTAAAAAAATATATACTTAAAAGGATGAAGCTATTTCTTTTAAAAATATACATTAAAATATAACAAAAATACACATACATAAAAATATATTCGAAAATATATCTTGGGATTTGTTTAGGTGCAACCCAGTCTTCTATGCCATCTATATATGTAGCATTAGCATTACATAATAAGAATTGATGTTCAGGAGCATAACCTTGAGAACTTACGGTTGGCAAAATGCTGAGTCATCAGAAAAGAAAGATCAATTAACATTCAGTGCACAGTACTTTTTAAGGAAGGAAAGTATACTAGTATATTTACCATAATCTTTTAGGAAGGGTTGAAATTTGTTTTTAAAAAAGGATTTGTATTGTTTAAAGGATTAACCAATGTTATATCATAAAGTTCTTTTAGATCATTCCTTTCCTGGAACAATTTTCTGCTCAATCAAAATGTTGCCATGTAAAATTAGGCCAAACTTCATTTTCCTATTAGAGGTTAAAATAAAACTGATTTTAATGCTACAATAATCAGGAATTGTTTTAAAATTTTACATTTTATATTCTATACAAGTATAGTAATTGAAGAAAAAACAGAAATATACAGAATAAACATAAAACATCAAAATTATTCAAAGTAAAGAAGTCTAGTTAAGGAACGACTACTCTCATGACCTTGGACTGAATCACAGAGATGATTGACTTCAACCTTTACCTGAACACCAATCTTCTCTACCATATCTCTAATAAGTAGTGATCCAACAACTTCTTGAAAATCTCCATCCCACTATATGACACTCACAGTTAGGCTAATCACCTTCTTGCTGGCTAAACCAAGATTTTAGATTTTTCACAGCATTCTGGCTGGCTCATCTTGGCCTCTCTAGAAACTTCAGGTTCATGTTCTGTAAAGCATGTTGAAAGAGGGGTTTCTGCAGTCTCCACCATCTCTAGACCTAGAAACCCATAATTTTATGACCGACAGACAGGCAGGCTAGACTTCATGTAAACATAAATATTATTTAAAATAATTTACATAAATATACAGATTTTTTTTTAAATTGTGGAATTGAAGAGTGTAGTTTTGTAGGGAAAAAATCCCTAATAATTTCATTCTCTTGTATGCAAAGAAACTTTCACTTATCTTAGTGATGATATCAGGAACTGCCAGAATAAGCAGATTTGTTTTGTTTTGTTTTTAAAATAAGTTTATCTGATAACTATCTTTCTGGGTAACTTTTACATCCCTCTCCTAATATTCAGTTTCCATTATAGGGATATGTAATTGACAAGTTCAGACCATCTCCATGCTTCTAGTTACTGAACTAAAATTTTTATTTTGTTTCATCATATAATTTAACTTAAATATTTTCTTTTTCACCATTTTCTTATAGGTGTATTCGGCATAAAAATGATTGGGGAGCTCTTATTTTAGTTGATGATCGGTTTAGGAGCAACCCAGATCGATATATAGCTGGTAAGATGCTCAGTTGACAGTATAATGGAATTAATAATAATCTTTGTTATTTAGTGGTATCTATTTAAACAAACATTTCTTGGGGTTGGAAATCCCAGATCAAATATAAAAATGTTATATATTTTGTTTTAAAATTCAGTCTTTTAAGCATCATCTATTTTTGAAAACATCTTTGTGAAGAAACTATTAACTACTCTTCAGTACACCTTAAGTCAAGTCATCCCTCTGCAGCTTTTCAGGATCTGAGATTTGATAAACTTATAGGGGACTGATAGGTCCCAAACTGGTGAGTTTTCCCTACAATTGAGGCTTGCTTCTTTAAGTGACAAAACTTTTTCTATTTTAAATATTTTTATGGAACTGTTTCTTAGATATATTACATCCTTTGCAAACTTCTTAAACACAGTATACTAAACATAATTTAACCTTTTTTTAAATGACTCAGGTCTAACCTTAGGCCAGTCCAGCAATTTAGACTCCAGGGTTAAAATGCAATGAGGCATACTCATGGAGCATAAAATGCAACAAAAACAATTTTTGTAATCACACACAATTAAAAGCATACAACCTTTAATTAAAAAGGATATAAAAATGCTATTCTCCTCAGTGTACACAGTCACTGGGTCAGGAAGCCAGGAAGAAGGTCCTTTCAAACAGTTGGAGCTCAGGGATACCTCCAAAACAATTCCTCCCTGGACTAGGCCTCTTTTAAAAGTCAGGAAGTAAAGAAGCATATTGGGTACCCCATTAAGTTACCAGCCAAAAGCTATGCCCTAGATACAGGCCATTGATGGGTCAGAGCTTCCAAAGCAGAAGAAAAGTAAGATGAAAGAGGAGAAAGGGAAAAGTAGGGGAAGAGACTGAGACTGAATGAAGGCAGAAGCCTCAGCAGCCCCTCCTTTGTCGTGGCCCCCAATGTCTTACACTTGGGGCTCTCAGAAAACACAGTTCCTACCACAATTGTAAACATCAGTTATTATGATTTGCTGAGATATCGGAGGCCTTCTGAAGTTACCGAGAAATATTGACCATTACAGGCCGTTATCATGTCTTTTAGTTCTTAAATATACTTATGTGCTGTCAAACTGTTAGCTGTCACTTCTTACTGTTGATACTGTGCCTGCTTCTACCACCTTCTCCTCCTAATTTGCCTAATCTACTTATGGGATAGGAAACAGATAAAAGGATCTGTTAAAATTGTGTATAAAACAAGTAATGATCTGAGGGGTCTTTGGATAAAATACATGGGCACAGACTGTGACATATTTTGTCTGCTCAAGGAAGATTTGTGCTCTTTTCTGTGATTTACAGTACATTCTGGATAATAAAGTTGCAAGGTGGCCTCTGGCTAAGTGACGTATAACTATACTTTAAAAAGAAAAAAAAGGTGCTATATATGAACAGGAGGCGGGGTGTAGTTGAATGGAAGACAAGGTTTGTTTGGTTGGTTGTGGGTTATTTTTTTGGAGAATAGGGGCTACACAGGAGCAGATAGGTGGTACAGTGACTCAAGAGGCAGGAAGACCTAAGTCCATATGTGGCCTCAGACACTTACTAGCTCTGTGACCCTGGGCAAGTAACTTAATCCCAATTGCCTCCCCACCTTGCCCAGTAGAGCTGCATGGTAGAGAAAGTAGATAATTTGTGTTTTTGCTTTAGTTCAGGTTATTAAATTCATCTTCCCAATGTACTACCCACATAATCTCATTCAACTTAATGCTAAAAAGATACAAGTAGAGGGGCAGCTAGATGGCACAGTGGATAGAGCACCAGCCCTGGAGTCAGGAGTACCTGAGTTCAAATCTGGCCTCAGACACTTAACACTTACTAGCTGTGTGACCCTGGGCAAGTCACTTAACCCCAATTGCCTCACTTAAAAAAAAAAAAAAGATACAAGTAGAGTATGAACAAGGATGAGGGAAATACTTTGGTACTTAATAAATTTGGTACTTAATTAATTTTGGTACTTTATTGCCATTAAAACTTAAAATTTCACTTTAGACTTATTCTGTTATTGTTATCAAGATACCAAGTTTTAAGCTTATTTCATATTTGTAATTGTAAGTGTAGACCTAAATTTTTCTTTTTCCACACATCAGTCATTATTTTTGTTGTTGTTCAGTCATTTAGTCTTGTCCAATTCTACATAGACATTTTCATTGGGGTTTTCTTGGCAAAGATACTGGAGTAATTTACATTTCCTTCTCCAGCTCATTTGACAGATGAGGAAACTGAGACAAACAGAGTTATGTGACTTGCCCAGGGTCACACAGCTAGTAAGTATATGAAGCTAGATTTGAACTCAGATCTTCCTGACCCCAAGCCTGGTGTTCTATCCACTGCATCACCTAGCTGCCCAACATCAGTCATATTATTCAGTCAGTTTTTGGTTGTGTCTGACGCTTCATGACTCCATTTGGGGTTTTCTTGGCAGAGATGTTGGAGTGTGACTTGCCATTTTCTTCTCCAGCTCATTTTACAGTTGAGTAAATGGAGGCAAACAGGGTCACATCACTAGTTAGCTAGTCTGAGGCTGGATTTGAATTCATGAAGATGAGTCTTCCTGACTCTAGGCCCAGTGTGCTATATAAACTTCGCCACTTAGTTGCCCCCAAACATCAGTCATAGAATGTTAAAAAATGTTTATTGTTATCTCCTTTCAAATCATTCATTTTCAGATATAACCCTTTCCAAATATAATCCATTTCTAATATAACTCAAAAATATAACCACCCCACCCCAAGGGCCTTCCATTGTAACAAAGATTTGAAAAAAGAAAAAAGGGAAAAAAGTTCAACAAAATCAGCCAATATCAACCCCATCTGATAGTATATACAGGATATTCTCCACCCATAGTCCTGTCCCTGACCTCTGTAGGAAAGAGACAGAGGTGTCTTTTCTTGACTTTTCCATGATCCCAAGTATGGTCATCTAATTGCACAGATCTCAATTTAATTTTATTAGTCTTTCTGCTTACATTGTCATAGTTGTGTTTTCCTGATTTTTCTTACTTCACTCTGAATCAGTTCAAATAAGTCTTAACAACTCTCTCTGAATTCTTCATATTCATTGCTTCTCACAGTAAAATAATTCATTACATTCATGTGCTACAATTTGTTTAACTAGTCCCCAGTCAATGGAGACCTACTTTATTTCTAGTACCATAAAAGTGCTACAATGGATATTTTGGTAAATATGAAGATTTCATTTCTGTTTGACCTCCTTGGAAGTACATGCCTAGCAGTAGAATCTCTGGGTCAAAGGACATTCAGATCACTTTTTTTCAAAAAAAACATAATTCTAATTGCTTTCCGATATGGTTGGACAGGCATACAGGTCTACCAACAGTGTAATCAGAGTATTTTTAATAAACATTCAGATTGACAAAAAAATTTAACTATCAATATTAAAGTTGAATTTTTTTTGTATTAGGTTGTTGCCAGCGATGATTTAAAAAGCAATAGCTTTTAATTTAGGGCTGAGGAATATATAACTAAAGGCAGATAAATAGCTGTTAAATACCAATATCTCGTCAGCAGGTGGAGCTCAGATTCTTTCATATTTGTAATAGTAAACAAGAGCTTTATACAAAGCAGAAGACCAGCTCTGCTCATAGAAAGCTAGAACTGAAGAAACACCTTTAATATTCAAATACATTTAAGTTGGAAGAACTTAAAATGTTTCTGCATTGCAATTCTTTCCGTAAGGAAAAACATAAACTATACAGAAAGGAAACTCATTGTTAGCCTTGCAAATTTCTTTATTTAAAATTCAAGATCAACTTAAGTTTTTAGCACATGGCTTAGGTTTTTCATAAGGAAAATTGAATTGCAACATTTTATATTATCTCTGAAAATATTTTTTTAACCTTTCTCAGACAGAGAAAGCCTATTGAAAAACTTTCAGATGTTAATAGGGTTATACATGCACAGATTGAGAGCTCTCAGGGATCTGAGAGGTCCTCTAGTCCAACATTCCCTAGCCCTGCTGCTTTTTACAGATGAGGAAACTGATGCTAAAAGGTTATTATTTACTCAAGGTAGCACAAATGATAATGACTAACAGATTTCTAGTGTAGTAGGCAGGGGGCAGCTAGGTGGCACAGTGGATAGAGCACCAGCCCTGGAGTCAGGAGGACCTGAGTTCAAATCCAGATTCAGACACTTGACACGTACTAGCTATGTGACCTTGGGCAAGTCACTTAACCCTCATTGCCCACCCCACCCCCCAAAATTGAATTTCTAGTGTAGTAGGCAGAACTGGAGATTTACTTTTCTACTGTGTAACACCATCTTTGTTTTCTTTCATTTTTCAGGAATGCCAGCATGGTGATAATAATAATAATAATAGCTAGCATTTATATAGTGCTTACTGTGTGCTAAAGGCAGCTAGGTGGTACAGTGGACTTGGAGTTGAGATCTGAGTTCAAATGCAGCCTCAGACACTTACAGGCTGTGTGACTCTGGGCAAGTCACTTATCCCCTATTTGCCTCAGTTCCTCATCTGTAAAAATAGGTACACATTGGAGAAGGAAATTGTAAACCACCCTAGTGTCTTTGCCAAGAAAACCCCATGAACAAAAGTCCATAGGATCACATAGAGTCAGACATAACTGAATAACCAAACAACACCTATGTGCTAGATACTGTTAAGCACTTTATAAAACGCTATCTCATTTGATCTTCATAGCAACCCTGTGAAGTGGGTACTATTATCAACCCCATTTTACAGTTGAGGAAATTGAAGCAAACAGAGGTTAAGTGATTTACCTGGGGTCACACAACTATTAAGTGTCTCAGGCCAGATTTGACCTCAGATCTTTCTGGCTCTGGAGCCAGCACTTTATTTACTGAGCCACCTCGCTTCCATGAAACACATTCTGTATCCTGGCTAATTGATGTCCGAGTTCAATTTTCATAGCACATTAAGCATTGATAGAAAAGCTAAAGCAAGAAAAAAGTCGAAGGAAAATTTGAAGCCCAAGGACATGGAATAATATATAGGTAGACCATCTTTTAGTAATATTGGTTTAATATTCCCCTGGATTTTCAAAAGAATCACCCTGAAACCAGTATTGCTGCCCTTTTTACAAATCCTAGCAGCCAATTCTATGTGAAACATCACCTTGTTAAACCTTTCTTGTGAAAATCTGCATCCAGGTTTATTGCAGGGATTTGCTTATAGCACTGGCCAAATTCTCCCCAAACTAACCAAACTCAGCAGAAATTTTTGATATAAAATGGTTGGTCCATAAAGCTATGTTAATTTTGACATTCCTACAGAATTATTAAGGTGTCCAATTGTATTTGGAAGAAAATTAGTGACAAAACTAATGAAAATATGGAATCTTGGGTTGATCTCTATGAATAAGATAGGTGATACAATGGATATAGTATTGGACTTAGATATAGCAAGTCCTAAGTTCAAATCCTGCTTCAACTACTTAGTAACTACATGATTCTGGATAATTCACAACTTATCCCAGCCTCAGTTTCCTCATATATACAATGGAGATTATCATAACACTTGTTTTACAGGGTTTATATGAGGATAAAATGAAATAGCACATGTAAAATGTTTTGTAAACATTAAATCACTATATAAATGTTCATTATCATGAATAGCAACAGCAACAACAACAATAATAGTAAACTGAATTTATTTACTTGGAGTGGGAGACATTGTTGGCCTCCTCCCTCCCTCTCTCCACTCTCAGTTTCTCTATGTAATATGAAGCAACCTTTATCTGTATAATAAATAAAACATTTTGAATTTCTATGAAGCAAAACATGCTATTTTAAAAGAATTGAGAGTTCATTTCATATTCTTTCTGAAAGTATAATCAAGGCATCTAAATAATTTGATATTGTAACATGGTTATCCTACCTGGGTTTGCTTTTTCCTAGGACTTTCCAAATGGGTTCGTCAACAGATTAAGCACCATGCAACCTTTGAAAGTGCACTGGAATCCTTGGCTGCATTTTCTAAAAAGCATCAAAAAGTCATTGATGTGTCATCCCCAAATAGTAATGAGTTTGTACAAGAAGTGGCCTGTTTAAAGGATGAGTCCTCGACATCTTTATTGGAATCAACAATTCACCTGTCACAGAATGTTCTTGAAGAAGATGAAAGGAAACCTTTTGTCCAGGAACTTCAAGCTCCTGCAACGATGGCTATGGAGTTCAATCTACATAATCACCCAAGTGATCATCATCACATAATCACAGCCAAGAGTAAAAGTATGTGTCATGGAGGAATCACAGCATTAGAGCTTGGAGCTCACCTAGTCTAACTCTTTCTTTTGTGTGTGTGTGTGTGTGTGTGTGTGTGTGTGTGTGTGTGGCAATTGGGGTTAAGTGACTTGCCCAGGGTCACACAGTTAGTAAGTGTCAAACGTCTGAGGCTGGATTTGAAGTCAGGTACTCTTGACTCCAGGGCGGGTGCTCTATCCACTGTGCCACCTAGCTGCCCCTCTTTCATTTTATAAATCAAAAAACTGAGGCCCTGAGAGATTAAGAGTCTTGCCTTAAGGTCACACAGCTAGTACCTGATAGAGTCAAGAGTCAAATCAAGTCTTCTAACCCTGAGTCCAAGAGTTTTTTACACTCTAGAACACTGCTAATTCTTAAGAGAAGCATCTATTTCATATTAATAAGAGAGTGGCTGATTAGACAGCAGCTTATCTAAAAAAAGATACAAGGATTTTAGTGGACTGCAAGTTTATTATAAATCATTAGTGTAAAATTATATGCCACACCTCACCAAAATGTGATGTAGGGCCTCAGAACAAAGAGATGATCATTGCATTGTCCTCTGCCCTGGTCAGACCATAGCTGTAGTATTGTGTTCAATTATCAGTGTCACAGTTTAGGAAGGATATTAGATAAACTAGAGAGTATCTAGAGAAGAGTAAACAGGACATTAAAGGATCTTGAGTGCCCTTATTATCTGAGGATCAATTGAAGGCACTGGAGATGCTTAGCCTGGAAAGAGAAGACTCAGAATTTGAGAACTATTTTCAAGTATTTGAAGGGCTCTCATGTGAAAAAGGGATTGGACTTATTCCATTGGATCCCAGAGTTCAGAAACAGGAATTGTGGGTAGATATTGTAAAGAAACAAATTCAGACTTGATATCAGGAAAAAGAAAACTTCCTAGCAATTAGAGTTGTTCACAAGTGGAATGGCCTACCAAAGGAGATAATGGGCAGTGCTTTATTAGAGATCATCAGACTGAGGCTGAATGACTTATTGGGTATGATCTGGGGGAGTGGGAGGTGAGGAAGATTCATTTCTGGGTACGGTTAGACTAGATAACCACTGAGATCTCTACCAACTCTAAAATTCTGTGATACAAAGAATCTGAGTTGTTATTTGTTCCATTTGCCAAAAATAATACCTTAAAGTCATTAAGTAAAAAAAAAACAAAACAAAAACTGGGACTTATCATTGGAAGCATGTTCTGTATCGTGGTTCTTAACCGATGTTCTTAAGTCCTTCCCTTCTGTCCTTCCTTTCCATTGCCACTACAACTACCCCATTTTAGGCCCTTGGTACCCTTTGCCCAGACTATAGCAGTAGCCTCCTACCTAGTCTTTTATCCATCCTTCCCATCGTACCTAAGTAATCTTCCTACTTTGATCACTTAACTCTTTAAAGAAGTCTTCAGGGACTACCCATTATCTTCCAAATATAGTGTATCGCTCTTCCCAACATTCAAAGACTTCTATAATTTGGCTCCAACCTGCCTTTCCACCTTGAAGTTATCATATCCTTTATGTATTCTGTATTTCAGCCAAACTATACTGTTTAATCTACCTGCCTTCTCCTGTCTTTGTGCCTTTACTCTATACACAGGAGGAGTACTTCCTCTCCCCACTCTCCACCATTTCTGTCTATTGAAGCACTTCTCTTCCTTCAGGATTTTTCTTCCTCCTTGAAGCCTTCCCTGATCTTTCCTTCTTCAAATTTCTCATAACACTTTATGTGGTGAACAGTTTAGTATATTGGAAAGAACACTGAACTTCTAGTCATAGGACTTGAGTTTAAATCTCAGCTTTGCCACTTACTATGTATATGACCTTGGAAAAGTCACTTAGCCTCTGGGCCACTGTTTCTTCCTCTGAAAAGTGAAAGGATTGGACTAGATAATCTTTAAGGTGCTTTCCAGCTTAAATTTTATGATTCTATTTATCTCTACTTTGGGCATCCCAAATTCTGCCTTGTATTATAGTTATTTGTGTAATCTTTATTTTTGTTAATATAGTTTATTAACAAGCTGTAAATTAGGATATTTATTTTGTACATTTTACTTCTATCCCAAATAGAAAACACTGGATTGTGGTCAGGAGACAGCCCTGACTCTTAAAGTCATAAACTGTGAAATTAGGCAGGTCACTTCCTTTCTCAGGATCTCTATAAGATGAATAGCTGGTCTTTAATGTTATCTGCCTGTGATTTTCCATTTACTATGTAGCTTTTAATTATCTGTGTATAAAATGTGATCATCTTAATATAGTAATGGTCAGTATAAGCAAAGGGAAGAAATTAAAATAATCTTTTTTTCTTAATGTTCATAGATGATTCATTATTATTGGAAGATTCTCCCCAGAAAATGAAGAGGGAAAAAATTTTTATGTCAAGATCCACAAGTCCAACCTTCAGTAAACAAACAGAAAGGAATGGCTGTCCCAAATCTAACTCTATGAAGAAATATTTTACCCCTAAGTCACTGACTTCCACACCTGTGCACAGATTTTCAGAGAACCATGACTTTGATACTTCCCCTTCCAAAAAGGAAAAGAGGGAAAGTACAATTGGTCTGTCTCTCACTAGTAGAGGCCAGTCCTCATCCCTGTCAGGAAACATGCCACTGAGACCAAGCCCCAAATCAGAAACTATCTCTTCGACAGAAAGGACCAATTCTGTTAGTAAAAATGATCCTGCTGAGCTGGTGCTCTTTCCTGAAGAAGCCCTGGATCAAGACATTGACCTGAGTGCTATACATGGAGAAGCTGAATTTTCCAATGTAAACATAGATAATGAAACAATGGAAGAAGATGAATCTATCTATTTCACACCAGAACTTTATGATGACATAGAATCAGATGCAGAGGAAAATGAACAGCTACTTGCAACTGATGGAATAAATCAAAGGACTGAGAATTCAAATTATGTTATAGCAGAAAACCTTTTGGAAATTGATAGTACCCAAAAAATGGGTTCAGATTACACAGATGTGAGGTTGAATAGAATCATGCAAAATGAAGAACGTAAAGTTGAAGACATTAGTAATAATGTAAAGGCAACTAATATACATGAACGGGAGCTGGAAAGAACTCAGGAAATGGAAACCATAGGTAACATCAGCACATAACCACCATGTTGTTTAAGGTTTCTGGACCAAACTTCAGATTAAATGATTACTCTACCTCTGATAAGTGATATAGATGCTTCTAAAAAACAGTAGGCAGCCTCATTTTCAATCTGTTTTCATCACTGTTAAAATAGCATCTGATTTTTATTTATAAACTGTTATTTTCTATTTGAAAGTGCATATTATGCTATTCTCTAGTTTGTTTTTTGAGGTGATGCACACAAAATAGTTTTTTCTAGAAAATCTTTGTTGTCAAAATAGATTCCACATTTAACATGGTAAAAAATAGATGGACTTTCTTAGGTTTCCTCCAATTTTACTTTAGCACTGAAATCTCATAAAATCCCCTCCTCTTATTTCAAATTTACATATAAAGTTCAAAACATACCTCTATCATGGATGTCAGTCCTGATTTACTTGTTAAGTTTTACCACACATCATGTAATAATAATCTAGTATTTCCTAGAGCAGTTCCTTCTCTGTTTAAAGTTCATATCAAATTCTTTTGCCAGCTTGTGATAAATTTAAAATAGCAGTTAAGGTACTGCACATATTTTTAATTGAAATTTATTTTATTATTTTTGTATGATAAGCTGAAATCAATAGAATTTGTTTTGTTTTGTTTTTTAACCAACAGAATTTGTAAACAAACTTCTGTAAAGTCATAGACAGTCAAATGACCTCTTAATTTTCAACCCTAACACATTCAGGCAGGCTGAAAAATGAGCCTAAAGATAAAGGTACAATTGAAATGTGCCCCCTTGTGGCCAGATGAACATAATAGTCTTTTACTTATTGCTGCACTCATTTGCAATAGTCCAAAAATACAGTCCAAAAAAGTCCATGAATGAACATTTATTCCTCATCAAAAATAATTTTTGAAAAATATGGTTTGTTTTATCATCATTCTGAAAACACACTGACTTTTTTCTAGGAAATATTCTTTCACCAGACAGATGCTGATCATAAGATTTAAACTGTGTCATAACCTTAAAGATCATCTGGTCCAGGCCCCCTCATTTTAAAGATGAGGAACTGAAGACTAACAGCCTTAAGTGATCAACACAATACCACACAAGCATTAAGTACTAGAACTGGGATTTAGAACTTTTGGTTCCAAATCTACTGGCTTTTTTCCCACCACTATATCCCACCACAAATGTGCCTTTCAGACCACATTTGTGTTTTCTAATATCTTATAGAACAAGAAACCAGTAGACTTCTTATCAAGTAATAGGAAATTATGCATAACAGTTTTAAACATAGTTTAATTAAAGAGATTTAGTTTTATTGTTCACCAATTAAAGGTTTTGGATTCCCAAAATGATTCCTCTTGATACCCTGTCTTTTCCTTATATTTATCAGTGAACAATTGACTATAAACAATAGATTGAAAGTAATTTTTGTAATCATGGGTTCATAGATCCAATCCAATTCAATTCTGTAATTTTACGGATGAGTACCCTGAGACATAGAAAAGTCAAGTGGCTTGCCCTAGGTCACGTAGGAAGTAAATAGCAGAGATGAGATTTGCACATAGGTCCACTGATTCAAAACCCTGTAACCTTTCTACTCTGCCGAATAATTTAATATATGAAAAGCTTTGAAAAATTCAAGCACAAGTCACTTCTCTTTGAACCTGTTTCCCCATTTGTAAAATGAGGAATTTGAACTCCTTTATCTCTACGGTTTTTTCTAACTGTAACATTCAGTTCAGCAGGCACTTATTAAGTGCTTACTGGGTGCAAAAAATACCATATTCTGATGATGTTCTGCTAGTAATCAATTTGAATTGGATTTTGACAGATTCTTCTTAAAAAACAAATATACTCAAACATAAAATCTACATTAATCCCATCCCAGTCAGAACAGGCCCTATGGTTTGCTATTCTCTTATCCCAATAATTCTGCTTTTGCTCAAAATTTGCTGGATCTCCTCTTCTAGCCTTTGGGCCAGTTTATGAGATACACAAAATCCATCCCATTAAATTAGAAGCAGTGCTCATTCTTGACCCCAAGCAATATTACTTAACTTTAATCACTGATTTCCTTTAACAGCTGATTGAATGTTTTGAGGCTTTTTTCCCCCAAAGGTGAAAATCTGCCATCTTAGACAATATTCAGGTGGATGTGTCCATGGGCTATTAAGGTAGTTCCAAAAGAGGATTTCTAACTACATCTGTAGCAACAAAGATCTTCTGAGAACCATTTTATGTACTGGCCCCTAAAATGACTCTTTTAGCTGGGACAGCAGTCTTTTGGAAATATAATGCAGGTGTCCTTACTGAAAAACAATCACATTGCTTTGTAGTAATGCCTTATAATGATCATAAAGTCATAGAAATTAGAGAGAGAAGGGACTCTGAAAGTCAACTAGTACCAACTCCTTCCTTTACAGAGGAAGAAAGAAAGGCCCAGGGATGTGATCCAGGTTCACTTCCTAGCTGAGCTGGGATGAGAACCCAAGCCAGCTGACCAAGTCCAGTGCTGCATGGAGATCACAATGAAGGGCATTTGTAGCATGCTTGTAAAAATGCCATCACTATTCATAGGGTCCTAGAACTTAGATCCAGAAGAGGCCTTACTACTCTTTGCATGCCCTCACTTATGTATCACTTACTAGATACATGAAATATATGGACTTTCCAAATTGCTAAATTAGTCTCAGATTATTTGGCATTCTGAAGGATTCTCAACTTTCAAATAGAATTACACAGGGTTCCTTTAAAAGTGAACATTTAAAACATGATTTAAATAACAAGAATCTGACTTGCATGCAACTCTAACAAAATAAACATTGAGGAAAGTGAAATAGACTGTGTACAGTGAAAAGAGCACTAAACTTGAAAGTTTTGGTTCCTAAATTCAAATCCCAGTTCTGCTACATAATAACTATATGTGAGTTATCTTCAGATAGGTACCTATCATCTCTGGCCCTCACCTTCATCTATAAAATGAATGGATTGGACAAGATGACCTTTGAGGTGCCTTCCAACACAGATCTAGATCTGTGATCACGCTGGCTTTGCTTAAAGACCTGCTTCTATTTCTTAATAATCAGCCTGTTATTTGGTGTTCCATGTCAAATAAAAGCAACAATCATGAATCTCACTTGGTCCCTATGTATTTTTCATTGCTCTACAATCTGGCAAGTTGTAATAGTTCTTGTGAAATGTAATTAACAAAAAAATTCTAAGTATTGATAAACCATGGAGCTCCTTTATCAGGATACCTCTTGGAGCTATTTCTACTATTTAAGTTGCTGCCCTTTCGGGGCGTGGGGTGGGATGTAGGGGTTGGGGAAGTTAGTTTTTATAGTTTAAGGTACAATTTTTAGGTCTCCAAATGCTTAAATAAGATATCTTATGTGTATGTTACATAAATATCTATCTATGTTATAACAATATCTTATATAAGAATTATTATCAGGGATATACAGTTTATACTGGTGAACATAGGCTTTTTGGGTATGGTCCTGATGATTTCTTCTTGCCATCTTCTATAGAGAAAGATTAAAACTGAAAAATTCACTAAAATAAAGCAGGTAGCCAAGTATACTAGTAAAGGGTGTTCTTTTACTCTTTGAATAGCACCAAGAAAGCAAATGCTACCTAACTTATAAGAGAAAGAATAGCTTTCAATGAAGATAACTAATTGCTTTGTAAACTGTTTGCAAATTATAGCAGTTGGAAGGCAGGCTGATTTATTTTAGGGTGATATGGGGGTATATAAGATAAACTAGTTGTTTTTCAGATAACTTGCACTCTATATGCTCATTATGTGTAAAGTAACCATCTGATCCTGAATTTATTTAAGGCCCAAAAGTATTTAGAACATACAGAAAAAGAACCCGGAAAGCTATCCATTGGAGAAAGGGCTTCATTCATGGAAGGAAGGTACAATTGTAGAGTAAAGGTTAGATGTTTTAGTGTTGGAATCTTAGGGTAAAACATTATACCAAATTTCTTAGGATGTGTGTCTAAAATAAATAACTGTTCTTTTCGTTTTGTTCCTACTAAATATATTTGATTATTTTGGGTTTGTTTGTTTTTGTTTTTAATTGTCATCAGAATGAAGCTTTCTTTTTTAAATCCTCCCTAAGAATTGTATTCTAGACTTGCCCCTTAATCCATAAGACATTATTATTATAAGGCTTCTCTAACAGCATGGTTCTAACATGGTATTTTCCTGCAATAAAACACTCAAAATATTCAGTCCTTGAGAAAACATTATGAAGACATTTCGTCAGATTGAAGTTGTTAAGTATATGATGATTTAAGAGAGTTATTTATCATATGCCCATTTAATCCATCAGAGTAATGGCTTTCTTCATATACTTGATTAGCACGCTTTTATTCTCCAATTATGTTCAGCTACCTACTTCAAATATCTTTTGTTTAAGCAGAAAGTTTACCTAACCCTGCATGGATTTCTTCTTTTTATTTCTTGTCCTCTAATTACATTTAACCATTATAATTTTCTAAGTGTGGTTAAATGTATGTCCCTATAGGAAAAGTACTTGTCAGAAGATAAATCCTCAAAAGGATCCCAAATATATTATCAAATGAGAGCTGAACAATCAGAAAACCAGCGAAGAGCAATATTGTGGGGAATGGATATTTAGGCGATGGATCTAGGCACATGATCCTCTATCACATAAGATTTTTCTCTACCAAAAGAAATTTGTTTCTTAAAATTTCTTTTGATAGAACCATTAGCTGCTTGACTTCCTGTGTTAACTACAATGAAGCCTTGTTATAACATCCATGGAGTTTATGCCAGTGGATCACCTTATTGGTGAGACCACCTAATAATGAGGTGCTTTCAGTAACTAAACCCTCTTGGATGGAGTCCAAGACAATCTACCTTATACCGAATTCCTCTCTGTAACAAACTGTTATAGTCAGATTCCAATGAATTTGGAAGGGGAAAGGACTGAGAGAAACTTGTGGTTCCCAGAAGCTTAACCTTTGAAAGTGAATGTTGACCTAGATCAGTTTCTCAGAAAGCTGTTGCATGACACTAAGTCTTCCCAAAGGTCTCAACAAAGAAGCCTAACAGAGACTACTCAGAGATTTTCTGAATTCCATTTTCCTAATGATCGTGGTCCTTTATCTGTTTATTTTGTTGTTGTTGTTATTATTAAAAACAAGAAAAATCATGAGGCAAGGTAGGGCATTTGCAAAATAATAAAAACTGTGGTTGGATAAAAAAAAAACAACGAGGGGAATGTTTATCAGAATAAATGCTCTTGTCAGTAAGGAATAATCAGAATGCCCTTTACAATAAAGTACTAAAATGGCCTTGATCTTCATTTTTAAAAAGTGTTCTCTCAGATTTTGGTTAAGTCTTAACCTAACTGAATGTTACTTTTTGCTCAAATGGGAAA
Organism: Dromiciops gliroides; assembly: GCF_019393635.1. Taxonomy (NCBI): domain Eukaryota; kingdom Metazoa; phylum Chordata; class Mammalia; order Microbiotheria; family Microbiotheriidae; genus Dromiciops; species Dromiciops gliroides. The sequence continues at coordinate 165,851,281 of NC_057864.1, read as the reverse complement.
TCATTTCACATTGAAATTGATATGGATTAAAATGCCAAGCATATTAGTCATAGGTAGAATAAAGTTGTTGTTTTTTGTTTTTGTTTTGTTTTCAGGGCAATGAGGGTTAAGTGACTTGCGCAGGATCACATAGCTAGTACGTGTCAAGTGTCTGAGGTCAGATTTTAACTCAGGCCCTCCTGAATCCAGGGCCAGTGCTTTATCCACTAGCCACCTAATTGCCCCTAGAATAAAGTATTTAAACAGGTAGACATGCATTTGGGATGATGATGATAAAGATGTTGTTACTGCTGCCTCCACCATGGAATTTATAAAAAGTGCTGGGATTCTGGAGACTTGGGTTCTGCTACTAACTACCTATGTGGCCTTGGGCCATATTTCTCCAAAGTAGGCCTCAGTTTCATCAGTTAGAAAATGAGAATAGCCCAGGGTCTTGCTGTGTCTGAATGTCTGAAGCCAGATTTGAACTCAAGATGAATCTTCCTGACTCCACGCCCACCTAGCTCTCCTGCAAAATTTAAAGCCATATATACATTTTAGCTACTATTAATTTTAAACATAACTATATATAAAAACATATCTTATATACTTTATATACATTTTACATATATACATTATTATTTGATAATAGCTTATGTTTATGTTTATGACAGTTATAAAACAATACATTTAATCTTCAGTACAACTCTGTGAGGTAGAAAGGATGCTTGTTCCCATTTTATAGATGAGGAAACTGATGGTCAGAGAGGCCACCAGTTCATGGGCAGCAGAGCTTGACTTCAGACCAGATTTCCTGTTGCCATATCCTTTGATCTTTCCACTATACTCACATTGGTAGGAATTCTCTTTATCATTGACATCAGAAGTCCAGTTCCTGTTCCTATTAATTTTTGTCTTTGCCTTCCTTTTTTTTTTTTTTTAAATAGAGATAGGGACCGCACCTTTGATTTCATTAGAAAAAAGAATGCCACATACCAATGTAGGTCAGCACCTTCTCTGCAATTTATATTCTTGGAAAGTTTCCCAAGGCACTGAGAGGCTAAATGATTTGCCCAGGGTCACATAGCCAGTATGTGTCAGAAGCAGAATTTGAACCCCAGACCTTCCTAGTTCTCTGGCCAGCTCAGTGTGACTATAATGTAATGAGACAGATCTCATATGTAGTGATCTATATGATTATTTTTCAGTCATACCACTTAGTATTCAAAGCTCATATTCTGATTGCAGTTAAAGTCTTAGATCTTCCTTCATAAAGTACCAAATTATACAACTAGCCTATAATTTATATAAATTAAGATAACTCCTTATCCCGTCTAGGTGCAATATGAGCTTTAAAGGCATTCAAATCAGGGGTTCATAACTGTCCTTGTGTCCTGGAACTCTTTGTCAGTCTGGTGAAATCTGTATTTCTCAGAATAATGTTTTTAAATACATAAAATAAAGTATATAAGATTACAAAAGAAACCATTTATATTGAAATAGTTATCAAAAATATGTTTTAAAAGTTCATAGACTCGGGGGCAGCTAGGTGGCGCAGTGGATAGAGCACCGGTCCTGGATTCAGGAGGACCTGAGTTCAAATCCAGCCTCAGACACTTGACATTTACTAGCTGTGTGACCTTGGGCAAGTCACTTAACCCCAAATGCCTCACAAACAAAACAGAAAAAAGGTCCATAGACTCCAAGTTAAGAACACCTGTATTAAATATTGATTCAGATTTGCTATTGCTTCCAGCAGGATGAATTCCTTAAATATAACTTTAATATTAATTTTGGTTAGAATATCACTTTCCTGGGGCTTATTTTTTTCACAAATGTTATCATCTTTATATTTAGATGTTAAACATTTTCTGAAGTTAACATCTTCCTTACTCTTGTCTGTTGTGAAAGGACACAATTAACCAGTCTTGCAAGTCAGGACTTTGCTGCATTGCTTGTGGAGCAGAATTATTACCCAAAGTGGAAGGTAGGATCTGTGCAAAAACTTGTTTTGTGCTTTCCTAATTAACATTTGTACTTTGGCATCCAAAACACATCCAGGACCCACTTTGCTCCCTTCTGCTAAGTACCTACTCTGTGCTAGGCACCGGGCATACAGAGACCAAAAATGAAACACTCCCAGCTTTCAGGGAGTTTGTCAGAGGAGACATATACATACATAAGTATATACAGAATAGATAAAAATAAACATAAGCTAATTAAATAAAAGGTAGCTAGGAAGGGAGGTTGCTAGCAGCTGAGGGAGGAGTGAGATTGGGCATCTGCAGGTGCTGCAGCTCTGGCCTCCTCCACAACCACAGCTTTTGAATGCGAGAAAAGAATGTTCTCTCCACCAAGTACTTGGCACCACCAGACGGTTCAGCTTTACAAACAGATACGGTTTTATTTATGGAAATGAGACATTAAAGGACATGCATTGCCATCCGCTTTACCACTGAACCCTAAAGGCCTTTCTGTGTTACTTGTGTGGCCTTTCCCCTATTGCCTTGTGAGCAGGCACAGTTTGGCTCTGCTCATGGTATCCCCCAGCACTTAGCACAGTGTTAAGTGCTTAATTATTCTTCTTTCATTCCTCAGAAAAGGCTTTGTGTAGAAGGTGGTACTTGTGCTGAGTCCTGAAGAAAGTAAGAGATACTATGAGGCAGAGGTGAGGAGGAAGGAACATGGGTGAGGAAATGAGAAAATGCCAATTTGTCTGGACCATAGATTGCAGGAAAAGGAGAAATGTATAATGAGGCTGGAATGGGGCCACGTTGTGAAAGGCTATAAAAGTCAAACAGAGGAGTTTATATTTTATCCTAGAGACATTTGATTCAGGCCACTGGAGTTTATTGAGTAAGGGAAGTGATATGGTCGGATTCACACTTAGGGAAAATTACTGGCAGCATACAAAGAAGTTCTTAGTCTAGTATGGAAAGACAACACGCACAGAGATAACTAGTATGAAGGAAAGGCTTCATGGAGAAAGTGGCATTTGGGTTGGTGATTGAAGAGTAGTTAGAGACAGACAAGAAATCAGGAGGCTTGTACAGAAAAAAACGTGTAGGAACACCCCTGCCAAGGCCTAAGAGGAAGAAGAGCAACCAGAGGGTAGGAGAACTGGAAAGGTGCTACCACAGAGGCCAAGGCAGGAGGGCTCAAAGAATTTATGCAGTGGAATAACAGAAGTTGGAGAGGAGGAGAACAGAAAACGCCCTTGGATTTGGCTATGAGTAAGAGCAATTTCAGTAGAATGGTGTAGGTGACAAGTAAAGTTATAGCACATTAAGGAGGAGATGGATGATAAGGAAACGAAGGCAGTAAAGAAGACTCATTTCAAGAAGTGTGGTAGTGGAGAGGATGGAGAATGATAGGGCAGTAGCTTAAGGGGGAGCAGAAGCAAGGTCTAAAGGAGGTTGGGGAAAAATTTCAGAATCCACATATTGTTCTTATAATAAAGCATCTTAAAGCATGCTTTGAAGCTGAAATATAAACAACTAGAATCAAAGGGGAAGTTGAAGTTGGAACAGAAAAGAGGGAAAGTCTCTTTCTAGGTTACACATAAGTTAAGCAATTCAAATCCAACATTAAGTTCCTACTGTGTGCAAAGTGCTGTGGTTTGCCTAAGACAAGATTACTAATTAGTGACAAAGCTAGAACCAGAACCAAGTTCTTCTGACAAGTGACTTCATGCTTTTTCCATTACACTACTATTAAAATAATAGTGACTATTATTCAGATGCTATTTTGGCATATTCATTTCTGTTAAAATAATCCTTGAGCTTTGGAACTGGAAAGGACCTTAGAAATTCTCATCCAGCCCAACTTCTCATTTTACAGATGAAGAAACTGGGCCAGTAAGGTGAAATATGTCACCCTGGGTTATACAGCTACTTACTGTAAAACTGGAAGCCAAACCCAGGTCTTCTGACTTCCCTATCCAGGGCTCTTTCCACTCTACTGCATCACTTGTTTTAATATACTTTAATATTGTAGTTCAAATTAATCTTGTTTTTCTGCATACTCTGTGCCTCCACTAATAGAGTGAGAGGGAGGAAGGGGAAGTTCAAAGAGGCTACGTTTGAAATAACACATGGTTGGGTGCCCCAAGTTGTCGTCTCAGGTAGATTCCCTTCAATTTTGGGGGCCTCCCCCCCAAATCACTCTCTCTTTGACTTCTCCTACCCCCACCCAAAGTTGCCTCTCATTTTGGCTCATATACAGATCTCCATAGACATATGTAAAATGATCTCCAGCTCCCATACAAACACTTAAGCTAACAATGTACAGCAGGCACAGAATAGCCTTTCTTTCTTCCATGCCACAGAATATGCAGAAAACACATGAAGGACTCAAAGTAGCACTTAGATAATCAATACCATTCTCTCTCTACTGTGTCCTGCCTTTCCCCAGACCCCATGATCCTCCACACTCAACACATCACCCTTTGCGAAGGAAAAGAAACGGAGTACTGAGAGGGGCAACCCTCTAACATTCTGTTGTGTTTCTCATTCTAGACACACATTCAGAACTCAAGCCTTATAGTTCTACCCTGATGGCTTAGACTTCCCCACAAGGGAAATTAACAAAAATATGACAAGAGTTGAGGGCAGCCTCAGCCTTTTGTTTCCCTGTATTATAACTTTATTCCCTTGCTCCAAATCCAACTACTGGGGAGGAGGAGGGAGTGGTAGGAGTGCTAGATAGGTGTGCTTCCCAGGAATGCTATTTGTAAAGGAGGCTGGATCCTAGGATCATGCTGCCCTGAGAATGCCTTTCCCCCCTTTTCTATCTAGGAGGATGGGATTATCCCATCCCACCATCCGAACCCCATGGTTCCCTCTCCACCACTGCCATCTCTCAGGCTGAGAAGTTATACCACTCCCTCTCCAAGGGCACAAGGATGAGAGTACAGGCACGTCCCACATTCCTTTCATGGGAGAGTGGAAAGAGAACTGGATTTTGAGTCAAAAGAACTGGCTTTGAATATACAAAATAATGAAGCCTATTAACAGCTCTTAGTAGGACCAGTTTTTTCCTAAGCCTCTGGCACCCAGCTCAACCTAAGAGCCTTGAGATAGATGTTACCAGTAGTGACAGAGTCTTATCATCATGAATTTAACCTTGGGTCAAGTTCATTACATGACCCAAGTCTGTACCTTCCTTTAGAGAGAGAGAGAGAGAGAGAGAGAGAGAGAGAGAGAGAGAGAGAGATCTCAGGAAGGAATGTTTCCATTTGTTTACATGAAGGTAATACATCAAGAAATAAGTCAACCAATTTGAATGAGTTATATTTACATAAATAGATATGATGAGAATAAACATTAGATTTCAAGAGCAGAAAAAAAACCTCATTACCAGGGACTCTTTCTGTTGAGCTGCTTCTATAATTAGCTCTGCCTTGGGTCTGAGTTACTTTAGCAATTTGTGATTTCTTCAATTTGGATACACCTTCCCCAACACCCATCTGTGCCTTGATAGGGTTGCTTCAGGAACTACTGACCTGGTGACCAACCCTGTGGAGATGAAGTTTTCATAGTGTAGACACTATGTAGACACTATGTACAAATTGCAACCCCTTCATATCCTCTTATTCTCTGTGATTCTCATCCATCTCTCCTCATAAATCCTTCATAAAAACTGACCCAATACCCTGAGTGGCCTTCCTCTAGTTATTTTAATATCTAAGGATTCCAAATTTACAATTTGTGATGAAGTTAGGTACTATTTCATATATGAAGAAACTGAGATGCAGAGAGATTGGATGACAGAGGATACAAAGAAAAGCCAAAGACAGTCCTGCTCTCGAGGAGCTCACAAACAACTATGTCTGAACAAGGTAGATAGAATAAACTGGGGATAATCACCAGACAGAAGATATTAGCATTAAGGGAGATCGGGAAAGGCTTCCTATTTATAGAAGATGACATTTTAGCTGAGACTTGAAGAAAGCCTGGAAATGGGGACAAGAAGAGATCATTTCAGGCAGGAGGAATAGCCCCTAAAATACAATCAGCTGATGGAATGTTGTGGGGGATCTTTGAGGTAAAGCAAGGAAGGAGGCCACTACCATTGCATGGCAGATTATATGAAGGGGAATGAGGTGTAATAGGATTAGAAAGGTCCAAAGGGGCCAGGTAATGGTTGGTTTTAAAAGCCAACCAGAGGATTTTGTATTTGATCCTGGAGGTTCTAAGGAGACACTGAATGGGGAGGCCAGGGGTGGTGGGAAGGGTGACTGTGGCATGGTCAGACTTACACATTAGCCAAAACCCATGTGAGCTACTTATTGCCATTCATTCCATTATCGATCTCACATGGTTATAGTGATGAACTATAACAGTTTATCCAATGCTTGGATGAAGGCATAAATGATATGATTATCAATTTTGCAAATAACACAAAGTTGGGAGGGATAGCCAACAGACCGAATAACAAGGGAGAAAGAGATCTTGACAGAACAGAATATGAGGCTCAACTGATTAAGATTGAATTCAGTAGGAATAAATGGCTGACATATGTTCAGAATTTCAATGTCACAAGTACAGAATGGGGGACACAGTTATACAGCATCTTGCCTGAAAAAGTTCTGGGAGTTTTTGTAGACTTGAAGCTTCACAAGAGTCAGCATTTGATATTGCAGCCAAAAAAGCTGCTGCGATCTTAGACCTCACTTCAAGAGACATAGCTTTCAGGAGTATAAAAGATAGATAAAAGATAGATGATAGATAGGCCGTCTGTACTTTGTCCTCTTCAGATCACATCTGTAGCATTGACTGTTACATTTTAGGAAGGCCATTGATTGGTTGGAGTGTGCCCCAGAGGTAGGCAATAAGTATGGTGAAGGGCCCATGCCTTTGAAGCTCAGTCGAAGGGACTTGGGTGTTTAGTCTAAAGAAGACTTAGGAGAGACCTGATCACTGTCCTCAGGTTTTTGAAGAACTGCTATGTGGAAGATTAGGTTGGCTCTCTCTCATTACAGAAAGTAGAACTAAGGACACTGAAAGTTGCAAAGGTTAGGCTTATGTTTGATATAAGGGGAAACTTTCAAAGAATTAGAGTCTTTCAGAAGTGGACTGGGCTGCCTCAGGAGGTAATGAATTCTACTCCACATGAGGTTTCCAAGGAAAGGCTGACTGAGCCCTTGTCAACTATGTTTTAGAGGGAATTCTTGTTCAGGTAGAAGTGAGTCTGGAGTGCCTCTAAGGGTCCCTCCTAGCACTTAAATTCTGTGATTCTGTAAAAAAAAAAATGGTTTATGAGTAAAAAAGGAAAAAAATCACGTTACTTAAATCTTGTAAATTTAGAAACAATGTGACATCTTTTTTTTTAATCTCTTTAAATTTATTTTGTTCTTAGGAATTCTGAAAAAAGCGTTTTCCAGAAATGCTGAACTGACAAAAATCCGGAGACTCTTCCTAAATGTTGAAGTCAGTGTCATAGAATCCATTTGTCAGTGTTCCAATGAATTAGATGGCAGGTCAGAAGACGAAAATATACTCTATGTCATCAGTGATAGTGCTGCTCTTAGCCACTTAAAAACCACCCTAACAGTTTTTCAGACTACAGTGAAGAATAAAGGTAACATTATTGAATGGGACAGCTAGGTGGTGCAGTGAATAGAGCATGGGCCCTGGAGTCAGGAGGACCTGAGTTCAAATTCAGCCTCAGACACTTGACACTTACTAGCTGTGTGACCCTGGGCAAGTCACTTAATCCCAATTGCCTCACCAAAACAAACAAACAAACAAACAAACAAACAAACAAACAAAACATTATTGAATGACCACATGGCTCTCTGGATGTGGTTCTTTTTTTCATCACCTTTTTTTATGTCAGTGGTCTAAAAATCTTTTTTGTCATATTTTTATATCCAAGACCTGAAAAATATGGAAATAAAGCCAATGGACAGCTAGGTGGCACAGTGGATAGAGGGCCAGGCCTGGATCCAGGAAGACTTATCTTCTTGAGTTCACATGTGACCTCAGATACTAGCTGGGTGATCCTGGGCAGGTCACTTAAACCTGTTGGCTTCAGTTTTCTCATCTGTAAAATGATCTGGAGAGGGGAATGCCAAACCATTCCAGTATCTTTGCCAAGAAAACCCTAAATGGAGTTGTGAAACAACTCAACAACAAAGCCAATGTTTTTTATACTACACCAGTGGCTGACTCAACTTACTCTAGTGTCTGACAGTAATATGATGGAAGATGGTGAAGAAATAAGGTTCTGAATAACTAGGTCTTTAAATAGGGGTCCTATTGTAACACATAATCTTTTTCCTTTTCCAAAATATAACCAAAACCTTACAACAGGTTGCCATGTGGTTAATTTTTCTGAGATGCTTATCTAGCATTTTTAAAAATCACATCTTGCTCTCTCATAACATGCAGTAAAAATTATCCTTTAGACAAAAAATGAATTTGACCCTATAGGAAGTGAGGGAAGAAGAGAGCTTCAAGAGTCTAACTTGGATGCTAAAAATTTTGTCCAGGCTTGTGTGTAGGGAACTCCAAGTTCTTCTACCAGTAAAGATCAGCAGTTTTTTCTGTAACTTGCACACATTGCCTGGGACTGAAATTTTAAATGACTTGTATGGACAGTCATGAACTAGTATGTGGTAGAGTCAGGACTTGAACCCAGGTATTTCTGCTTCCAAGGCTGCTCTCTAGCACTCCTTGGAGGACTCAGAACCAGAAAGGTTAACTGACTTGTATAAGATCACACAGTAGCTGAGCCAAAACTCTAACCCAGGTTTCCAGAGACAGTCTTCTCTCCATAGTCTTGCAGTTGCCCTCCAACACCTGTTCTCTCTGTCTGTTTGTAACAATTTTTTTGGTATTGTGTAGTACCATTCTTCACTTTCATCAACACTTCTTTAGAAATCATTCATCAATGTTCTTCACTCCTAGTTGCTTCTACTTCCTCCACTGGAGAATCTGAGAACTGCTCACTTTTACACAAAAGGCAGCCACAAAACAAAGATGGTTGTTCTCACCAATTTAGGATTAGAGAATTGGTTTTCCTAATTTTTAAAAATGGGGGGGAAAAGAGAAATGGGAGAGCTTTCTGGCCTTTAGGGGGCATCTTTGTAATCTGCTTTGGACAAGACTTTGTGTTTTTGTCCATGTAGAAATCTCCTAATGAGAAACTCCCTTTCCTAATGTAGATCAGAGCCTTTTCTGAAATTCAGAGCCTTATAGAGTTGCCTGGGCTGCTGAGAGTTTTAAGTGACTTGTCCAGGCCACATAGCTAGTGTGTCTCAGAGGCAGATCTTTTTGTTTGTTTGTTTTGTTTTGGGGTGTGTGTGTGTGTGTGTGTGTGTGTGTGTGTGTGTGTGTGTGTGTGGTTTTTTGTTGTAGTTGTTGTTGTTGGGGTTTTTTTTTTGGTTTGTTTTTGGTGAGGCAATTGGGGTTAAGTGACTTGCCTAGGGTCACACAGCTAGTAAGTGTCAAGTGTCTGAGGCCGGATTTGAACTCAGGTCCTCCTGAATCCAGGGCCAGTGCTTTATCCACTGCACCACCTGGCTGCCCCAGAGGCAGATCTTAAACTCAGGTCTTCCTAATTTCCAGGACAGCTTTCTATTTTCTGTGACTTACTGCCTCTTGTTTGAAGTCATAAGACTTATTATTACTAATTTACATGTGACAGAAAGGAGATAATGTCCTTTGAGATAGGATATTGTACCAAGTTGTTTTGCTATTTCAGTACCCTGAAGCGAGAGTTAATGATGTTTCTTTGAAAAACATCCTCTTGGGGGGCAGCTAGGTGGCGCAGTGGATAGAGCACTGGCCCTGGAGTCAGGAAGACCTGAGTTCAAATGTGACCTCAGACACTTGACACTTACTAGCTGTGTGACCCTGGGCAAGTCACTTGACCCCAATTGCCTCAAAAAAAAAAAAAAAAAAGAAAAGAAAAGAGAGAAATATCCTCTTGGAAACAGAGGGGTGCTGAAAGATTGTGGTCTATTGAAGGAAATCCAAATGATAGCAAAAGAAATGTCTATTTTATAGCCACTTTTTACAATAGAATTTCTTCACATTCAATTGATATAAACCTAGAATAAAGAGGTAGCTTTGGATAATTATGTAAAATGGAGAATTTTCACAATAGTGTTCTCAATTTTATATAAAGGAAGTTTTTTAAAACATGAAACAATGAGTTTATTCTTGTAGTTTTGATTATTTCTTTATTAAAATTATTTTTAAATCTCCATTTTATCTACTACTAACACATTACTCAGCATTAATATTTTAAAGGCTTTCCAACTAGAGTTTTAAGTTGTGAAACTGAGATGTTGAGTCTGGTATTTTAAAGGCAGTCCAGAATTTCTGAAAGGTTTGTGTGTTTTTTTACCTTTTATAGGAATGGAGACAGGTTTATCTTTAAATGCCATCTGGAATATGAAGGAATGTTCCTTAACCAGCTACTTACAGTGTAGAAACTGTATCAATCAATCTCTTTCCCCGTGTCCTTTAATAGGGGCTGAAATAACCGACCCTAGAAACAGTACTGAGTCAAGGGTAAGTTTCTGCTGCATATCAGTTACCTTTGAAAGTCGGTAGTTTTTGCACATGCATTGCTGTACTATTCGTAATTAAAGCTATGAAACAATGCACTTTATGGAATATGAATAGGTCCAAAAAGGCCCAGATTCCATCATGAAATAATCTGATAGACAGAAAAATATATAGTTTGTAATTAGTGAGTCCCAGCTAGCATTTAATTTATTTTTTTTAAATCAAAGTGCTTCATTTTATTTATTTATTTATTTGTTTGTTTGTTTGTTTATTTATTTTGGTGAGGCAATTGGGGTTAAGTGACTTGCCCAGGGTCACACAGCTAGTAAGTGTCAAGTGTCTGAGGTCATATTTGAACTCAGGTCCTCCTGAATCCAGGGCTGGTGCTCTATCCACTGCGCCACCTAGCTGCCCCTAGCACTTACATTTCTTAATGCAAGTAAACTTGTTCTGAAACTTTTAAAGTTGTTTTCAAAGAAGGAATTGAAAGGGCATTTATGAACATTGACGTGACATCATACAAAAAAGATGCACATATTTGGATTTGGGGCTTTCATACTACAGTTAAATTATAGTGTTTCAAGTTGCATCTGGACAGTCTTGTTTCTTTTTATGTTTTAAACACAATTATTTGGACACAATTGAGGTTGAATCATTGAATGTTGGGGAAAAAAGATATGACCCAAAGTTTTTCTGACTCAGTGTGAACTGTCAGCCCACTTCCTCAAACCAGGCTATCAAAGAGGGTCAGGCTTAGAATAGTGGTCTAAATCATTTGGTTATGGCTGCAGTGACAGCAGACTGTTGTCAGTTGAAGGTAATTTGGGGATGAGAAGTATGAATCAAAAAGCATTTAAGAGCTTACTAAGTGCTGAAGATACAAAGAGAAAAAGTTGGACAGTCCCTGCTCTCAAGGAAGTTGTGACCGCCACTAGGTGATGGAGACAGGAAATAAAAGAACAGCTTCTAGGCAGATGGGGAAGTAGCAGTGGGGTGGATGGCAAGGCTCAGAGATGCTTAGGTTACTTAAGTAGTTAAAAGGACAGTGTCAGGAGACTGCAGAGCATAGACACAGAACTGATAGTGAGGCACAGTGATCTTTCATTTTAACAAAAGGAATAGGGTGGTGACTTCCATATCAGTCAAACCCTGTGGACAGTCAAGCAGCCCAGGCAAGGATAAGGCAAAAAAAAAAAATTAGGGCCCAACACCTCTTCCCTAATTGTCCCAGATGAGTTCTGAGATGACCCAAGGCTAGGGGAGAGGGTAAATATGTTACCTGAAGTGTTCTGTGATTAATCTTATCTTACAGGAGATGACTAAGCTCTCACTCAGCTGATGAGTTGTTATGTGATTTATTTAATGTTTCTTTGATGCCATCTTCAGACCAAGCTAGTAGCTATAAAGGAAAATGCTAAGGCTCCTGCCCCTGTGTAGACTAGAACTGTTTGCTCTTAAGGTTTTAAAATTCTGACCATTGCTGAGCATTTGGACAGGTTATATAATGCTCCTGTTTTTGCATCATGGAATAATGTCATAGTCCCTTAGCAACAAGAAATGCTCTACTGCTGAGGATTTTATAAGGTGAGTTTCAATATCCATTCAGTAGAAATGCTATTTATAAGCATACAGTTAATTGCATGCAGGAAGGGAAGGGTGTAGTTAAGCCATGTTCTTTCATGGAGTAGTGAATTATACTTTGCAATTAAGGCTTCATTGTGGGAAAAACTGAAATTTTTTTAGTCCTTTCAAGGAGGTAGAATTGGCAGTGTAGAAAAACTGAAGAGTTTTGCCTAAATTGTATTTTTCATTTTTAAAATTTGAAAATATAATCATGACTAGATTTGATTCCAATGATTGAATTGAATAAACATTTTTTTAAATCTCAAATTGTCTCTATGCCTCAACCTTGTAACATAATTCTGCAGTGGGGCAAACTAGTGAACATTACCTTTCAGATGTCTTTCCCTTTTAATAACTCCCCACATATTATAACATTCACTTGTCTTCATACTGTTCTCTGATTTCAATGCAACTACTCTTTATGAAGAAGGCAGCTAGTGAATAGAGTGCTGGGCCTGGAGTCAGGAAGATCTGAGTTCAATTCCAGCCTCAGACATTTACTGTGACCCTAGGCAAGTCATTTAATCTCTGTTGGCCTTAATCAACTGGAGAAGGAAATGTTAAATGAGTCTGGTATCTTTGCCAAGAAAACTCCATGGACAGTGTGGTCCATGGGGTCACAAAGAGGCAGACATACTAAAAAGTTACTGAACAATAATATTCTTTATGAATTGTGAATTGAGATTACTCATCACACATAGGAAGCCGAAAACAACACTCACCTATATTAATAAGAAATAGATTACTATAGGAACATGATCTTAGTCCTATGTTCTGCCTTGTTATGACTGAACCAAAATGCAAATAATGGAGTTTGATTTATTTTCAAAGTAATGATTATTTTAATTGATGTAGATGTCTAGAAATCTAGTACGTGCAAATGAAAGAGACTCTTTCTGCGATTTCTATTTTTCCTGGTCTTAGTTTGTTCAGCTAATGTCAGCAATCCCATTGATACAGTACAGAAAAACATGTGTTCAGAAGGTGTTGATTTTTTAAAACCCAGGTGCATCATGTATTCCTGTATAATCAGCTGCTGTAAGATTTACATACTTTGTGTTTTTATTATGGTGTAGAGTACACAGTCTACATTTTTTTTAAACCAACTTGCAGGTCTTAACTGATCCTTTTTTTTTCCACTGCAAGCACACCCATTAAATGATATTTTAGGATTTTCACATAATATGGGCCTATTTCTTTCCTAATGTTACATCTGTCTTATCACTTCTATTCAAAATTGGTTTTTGTCACTGTTCATGCTAAAAATAATTGTTTGCTTACTCTCATTCCTTAATATTAGGTCATGAGAACATTAACAAAAATATAGTTACTTGGCTGGGAAATTTTTGTCTTTTTTGGAAACCAGTATACTGAAATTTTATATGTATATCTTGATGTGAAGCCTGTGCTTGAAAGAAGAGGGTGGTGAATGAAGAATCACTATGTCACAACAAGAATGACATTATTTGAAAAGAAGGGAATGTAAGGAAATAAGTGATAGAGGAGGGAAGATCAAGGCTGGGGTAGAGATCAGAACAAGTTGGTCTTGAGATCTGAGGGAATTTTTCAGAAAAAGCGGGGAGTACTGTCAAGCAGGGGGTAACACCCAGCCTGGCAGCTAATAAGAGAATCTTTGGTTTGTGTGGGTTTGTACAGAGAACAAAAGTGTTGACCACAAACATACAAATACTTTTCAGTTGGAGCAGCACTTCTGTTTAAGAAACATACCCTGGGATCCTTTGTGACTGCCACAGCAGCAGCTTTGAAGCAGCATGATGAGTGAGCTAAGAATCCTGGGGCACTTCCAAGCTTAGTGTTCTATCAGGAAGCAGGAACACTTTCTCCTTCCATTTTCAGAGAGAAGGGGAGAGAGAGACAGAGACACACACACACAGAGAATATATTATCTCTAAAAGATTTTTTAAAGGATTATTTTCATTCATTCTCCATTCTTAATGCCTCTCCTGCCTCCAGAAAAGGTTTTTTTTGCCTCTCATTCCTTTTTTTAAAAATTATACAATTAAGAAAAAGAGTCATGGGGACAGCTAAGTGGCACAGTGGATAAAGCACTGGTCCTGGATTCAGGAGGACCTGAGTTCAAATCCAGCCTCAGATACTTGACACTTACTAGCTGTGTGACCCTGGGCAAGTCACTTAACCCTCATTGCCCTGCAAAAATTAAAAAAAAAATTTTTTTTAAAAGAAAGAGTCATACATTTCATAGGATCACATCATAGACAAAGAAATAATTTCATACTGAAAATCAAAATATTTAGTGTGGGTCACATATAAATATTGAACAGTATAACTCATTCTTTTGTTTTCATATTCGTTATCAATTTGAGATACATATATCATCCTGAATCACATCATAGCCGCATTACCCTCTATATAAATTTGAGGAGGTTTCCCAGAATCTTAGAGGTAAACGGTATTGCTAAGACATCTATTCTAAACCCCTAGCTTTACAGATGACAAAACTAAGGAAGAGAAATTAAGCAGCTTTCCCAAGATCACACAGAGCCAGAATTCAAACCTGGGTACTCTAGCTCCCAAACTAGCTCCTAGTGCTCTTGCCACTACGTCATAGGGAAGTAGTTTAAAAAAGATCATGTAATTTTATATATATATATATATATATATATATATATATATATATAGTCCTATGATTCACCCCTATGGGAAACTGACTGTAAGCACTGTGAGCAGCTAATGTGTTCAGTGGTTCTTTAAAATGCCCCTTCCTGCACCTACTTGTGCTTCTTTGCAGAGGTAGAGGACTGGGGGTATTGAACAGTGTGTCCATTATTTTAATTAGTTTTGCTGAATTGATTCCCCTCCCTCTTGTTATTCTTTGTTATAAGCAATTGCAGGAAAGACTACATTGTGAGATGTAGGTGATATAAAAACAAAAGATAAAAACAACAAATTATTGTCAAAAAAAACCCCACTACACTCAGTTTTTTGTTGTTTTCTTTAGCAAATTTGTTTTTAGAACATTTATTGTTCAGCAGTCATCTCTTTAGGACATGTTTTGGTCAGATTCAAATACTAACTGTAGTTTCACTCTTAT
The DNA here is from genome assembly GCF_019393635.1 of Dromiciops gliroides. Taxonomy (NCBI): domain Eukaryota; kingdom Metazoa; phylum Chordata; class Mammalia; order Microbiotheria; family Microbiotheriidae; genus Dromiciops; species Dromiciops gliroides. Next base: position 165,836,086 of record NC_057864.1, on the reverse strand, counting down.
CCTTTTGATTTAAGATCTGTATAACACTTCTTATTGGTATTGCTACCTGTTTTTCAGCAGATATATGGCCCTTTCAACTTTAAAATAGAATTTTGCGGGGCAATGAGGGTTAAGTAACTTGCCCAGGGTCACACAGCTAGTAAGTGTCAAGTGTCTGAGGTCAGATTTGAACTCAGGTTCTCCTGACTCCAGGGCCTGTGCTCTATCCACTGTGCCACCTAGCTGCCCCTAGAAGGTGGGATTTTAGCCGTTGAGAGGCATCTTGGCATAATTTATAGAATTTTAGCATTGGAATCACAAAAACCAGGGTTCAGATTCCCCTCTGGCTCTTACCAGTTGTGTGCCCATGGTCAGGGCACTTAACTTCTCTTGTTAAGAACTTGTTCCCTCCTTGGTAGAAAAAGACGTTAATAACACCTCCCTCCCTCGATTGTTGTGAAGACCAGATGAGATAATATATTCAGGGAACTTTGCAAACTTAAAGCATCATATAAATAAATGTCAGCTCTTGTCATCATCATCATCACCTGCATTTCATATTCCTTGTAAACAGGGACTGTTTCTTATTCATCTTTGAATGAACAGGATGCCTCTAATAGCACATAGTAAACACTCAGTAAATATTTTTTGAATGATTAAATAAAAATTTAATTTGTATGGAAATAAATTAAGAGCAAAGGCTCAATTTTTAAGATAAATGCCATTTTTATCATAATAGTTGCTTAACATATATTTATTAAATTGAATGGAATTTGTAAGGATATTAAGAAGGTGGTGTATCTTATGTAGAATTTTTTTAAATTGAGGGAAGTGACACAATTCTCCTCAAGTCACTAAGAAGCTTTACATATTTTCAGTAACAGGGTCACTTGTTGATAGTATCACATTATGCAAGTGGTTTATCAACAATATCATATTAGACAATGTAACCTACTCTTGATTTTGAGTGCATAGTCAGTTTGAATTATCAGTTCTTTTAGAAAATTATATCATGTTACATATTCTATATACATTATATATATATATATATATATATATATATATATATATATATATATATAAAATATTAAGATATATCGGAGGAAGTTTCACAGAATCTCAGAGATGGAAGGTTCTCAGAAGCCATCTAGTCCACCTCATACCTGAATGAGAAGGCCCTAAACACACTAGGGCAGGCAGAAGACCCCATCAGTTCCTAGGGCAGCCCTTTCCACTTTGGGACAGCTCTGATTATTACATTTTTCCTCACTTTGTCCTTTGGCAACTTCTGCCTGTCACTCCTGGTGATCAGAACAAGCATGTTGTCTTCCTGAATATCCTGTGGGCATTTCAAACTCGTGTTCAAAACACAAACTATTCTATTTCTTCTTAGCCCCATTCCTCCCCCTAACTTACCTGCTTCTATTAAGAGTACCATCATGGGGGGCAGCTAGATGGTGCAATGGATAGAGTACTGGCCCTGGAGTCAGGAGTACCTGAGTTCAAATCCAGCCTCAGACACTTAACACTAGCTGTGTGACCCTGGGCAAGTCACTTAACCCCAATTGCCTCACTAAAAAAAAACAAAAACAAAAACAAAGAATACCATCATGGGGGCAGCTAGGTGGTGTAGTGGATAAAGCACCGGCCCTGGATTCAGAAGGACCTGGGTTCAAATCCGGATTCAGATACTTGACACTTACTAGCTGTGTGACACTGGACAAGTCACTTAACCCCCACTGCCCCTCAAAAAAAAAACAGAAACAAAAAAAGAATACCATCATGCTTGCAGTCACAAAGGTTGACAACCCCAAAGTCATCCTTGACTCTTTTCTCTCCCTCAGCCCACTTAACTAATCAGTCCTAACAACATCTCACATCTACCCTCTCCTCTCCATTCCTACCACTCCCACAGTCTTTCAGTTGAAATATTACAATAGCCTAATCTCTCCCCTCTCCTCTCTATCTTCCATACAACTATCAAATTGATATTCCTAAAACCTGGATCTGACCTAGTCATTACCTTAATCAGAAAACTTCATCAGTCCCATTACCTCTAGGATCAATTATAAATCTTCAGTCTGGCATGTGAAGCTTTGCATAATCTAGCTTCCACCTCCTTTTCTAGTCTTATTTCATGCTACCCAATTTGAGTCACTCTCAGTTCCATTCAAACTGCTTTATTAGCTGTTCTTCATACACAAAATCCCATCCTTCACTACTATGTTTTTGCTTGGCTCATCCTCACACCTGGAATGCATGCTGCCTTACCTCCACCTCTGGAATCCTTGGTGACCCAAGCATCACCTTCTACATGAAACCTCTCTTGACACACTACCTCTCTCCTTACTTTATAATTAATTTTGTATAATGTATACATTATGTATACTTCTGTGTATATATACCTGTATGTATGTATTGTGTGTGTATAGTTTCCACTGCAGCACCACACCCCCACTCCCCATTCCCCAATTTAAACTCTTTGAGGATAGGAACTGTTTGTTTCACTTTTTTCTTTGAATTCTCCCACCCTTAGCATAGTATTTGACACATGCTAGGTGTTTAATTAATACCTTCTGGTTGATATGCTAGTCATCCTTCCCATACTTGTATCATCTACAACTTTGCTTATCAAATTTCATACTGAAAACTAAAGAATTTTAAAATCATGTCAGTATTTTTTTTAAAACACTGAAGTTCTTCAAGAGATTTGAGATCTTAAAATGTTTGTATATCTTTTAACAATGAAATGGGCTCTCTATTTTCCAAATTTTTACTGAATTTGATTTTATAGTTAAAGTGAAAATTCTAATATCAGAACTCAGTATCTTCAAAGTGTTCTATAGCTAGGTCCTAATTAGCAAATTTAATGGAACATCTAAGTCACAAAATTAGGGTTACAGATGGGTGGACTATGAAAGATTTCCAGAATAGGATTGTGACCCAGTCCCAAATCTGATTTTCTCCACAGTTTATAATCAAACTTAGAAGTACCAGTTTGATTTTTTTAAGTGTACAGGAAGAAACAAAAGACGTACAACAGTGTATACAAAAAGAGTAATTTTGTTAACGTCTTTTAAAATTAATATATACATGAAGAAATTATATATAACAGTTCAGTTTCTTATGTAATCTTTTTTGTTCTTTCTATATCAAAAAGTTTGGTTTTTGATTGTTAAATTCATAATAGGAAGGGGTTTTTTTGTTAAAGAAAAGCAAGAGTTTGATTCAAAATATAGTATATGCCAACCTGATTAATCTTTTTTTCACATTCCATTCATTGGTATTTCATTGAATAAGTAAAACATTCATTCATTGCACATGTGAATACTATCTTTGTATAAGACAACATGATAGGTGCTGTGGAGAATACACAATGTAAAGATTCCCTGCCTTCCAGGAGTTTACAATCTATTATAGGTCTGTATATGACCACAGGGATTGCTTGTCTAGGATGTATCAATATTTGTAGTAATTATTTTACTCCTAAAAGAGATGAAGAGAATGTTATGTTCTAATGGATACTTGTGCTAGGCTCAAAATCTAAGATTCTAATAGACCTCTTCTACAACTAACTATACAATACTCTGGGTGCTTGAAGATGAAGCACAGTTAATTTTTTTAAATCTTCGCTAAAATGTTAAATCCTTTAAATACCTTAAAAAAACTTATTAGGCTCTTATTTTCATAACCTATTAGACAGTCTGCTGTTCAGAAATTGGACTTTGCATAATAGGATGTTGTTTTTCTCCAGGTTGCCACATTTGGCAAACTTTTATCTTAATGCGCCTTTTGAGAATACCAGTCTGACCTCAATCTGAGTAAAGCCTTAATAGTAGAGATGAGAGAGATGCTTGCAGGAGGTGACATGGTAATTTTTGCAGACTGGATGTTTGTTGTCGCATGTTAATCAGATTCATCATTAAAGATTTCATCTGCCACGCGAATGCATAATTGGCTATGTCTGAGAGACTGCCCTTTGTCTTGAGCAGATTGCTAAAACTGCATTAAGCATCATTAGACAAAAATGACAACCTTATTAATTTGTCCTTTATTTGTTTTCCAGCAGATTGGACCTCATTATTATGCAAACGTAGCCCAGAAAAAAGCCTTAGAAGTAGCTCATTATGGTATCTTCCCCTTAGTTCATAGCAGACTTTTTATACTGAAGGATGCATGAAATAATTGCTAATTGAATGTACCAAATTGTTCGATGCTTTCCTTCCTGTTTCTTTTCAATGTGTTTTAAGCATATTGTATAACCTATTCAGAGACCAAAGGTTAAAGTAGTATTTAAAACCAAACCCCCCCCCCAAAAGTGGACATTAAGCACATTTTCTTCCTAGATGTATTTCATCATCTTTTTTTCCTAATCAAAATTATACAAGAATGAAAAATATACTATTTAAACCAAACTTACCTATTAGTTTCCTCTTTAAAATTTAGCAATAGGCAAAAAGTAAAGTACCTGAAAACAGATTTAAGAAGCAATCCCTTTTTTCTCCTCACATTATTATTTTTTCTTAAAATACTCAGTGAACGTCATTAGTTATATATTCTCAAACATATTGTTTTTAAAAATACCAGTTTTGAATGTTAATTTCGCTTGGAAGTGGTTTTAATGATTAGACCTTTTTTTTTTCAATTTACAGTATCATTCTTTATATGCAAGTACAGTAGATAATGAAATTCATGCATTTGGCCTTCATCTGTGGTTCAGCAATTTGGCCATAAGTGTATAATTGGTTTAAGCTGGTTGTGCTTCCCACTGATCCACAGCACATCTTCTGTAATCTGTCTGCCACTGGAGCTGATAAGACTTGGCCACAAATGAAGTTTTTGCAGTCCTAGAATTGAAATCCTCATCCATTAAGGGTTTGAGTGGATTTAGCTTTATAATCTGGTTTAGAAGTTTTCAGTAGATGTATACGGAAAGAGACAAACATTGTTTTTATAAAGATAAACTCAAAATCTTTCAGTCAGCTTAAATTTTCTGGGCTTCTACCAAGACTTTCATTGTATTTTACATAATTTTCCCTTTCATTTAATATTTTAAAAATATTCGTGATACCATGTACTGGTCAGTAGTTTTAAGGAAGGGCATTTGTGTTGTTTTTAGCTTATCAGAAGATTGGATTCTCACAAAGGCTCTCACTCTCATCAAAACTAGCAGACATTTTCTAAATAAAGCATTTGCTACCACCAATATAAATGGTTTATACTGTGCTATTTTAACCCAAATATTGTGTCTAAAGGGGAAAATTTTTGATAGTACCTACATTATTTACTCTGGAACAGAATTTGGCATAAATTAGGCCCATCTTGTCAAGAGAAGTCATTTTAAGATTATTTCAATGATCACTTTATTGTTTCCCCACCCTATTATACCCTACTACCAATCGCTCCTAGTCTACCAGAGGGCAGAAAAGAAAACCTCCTAACAGTTAGATGTTGCAAAAAGAGTACACTGCTCTAGGAGATATTCAAGCAAAGGTGGGTAAACACTTGTTGAAGAATACTGTAAAGGACTCCTACAATGGGTCATAATATATGACTTCTAAAATCCCTTCTAATTCTGAGACTCCATGAATTTTTACTACACAAAATTGTAGGAATCTAGAGATAAAAGGGACTGTAATGATTATCAAATCCAACCTCCTTCCTTTTACGATCTTTTCTCTGCTTATATGCATCCTTCAAAATCAAACTGATGTACAAGCTTTCCTAACTATTCTGGTTCATCTCTCCTTTCTCTGACAATGTTTACCATCTGTAGCATGTTTTGTTTTTGTTTTATCTTGTTTTCTTGTTAAAAATTGTATTGCTATATTTTGTTTTTATACTATCTTCATTTCCAAATACATCTCTTTCTCCTTCTCTACCTAGAGAGTCATTTCCTTGTGACAAAGAATAAATAAGGAGAAAATAAGACATTTAGCAAAATTAGCCAACACGTCAACTGATTTTAACAGAATATGCAGTGTTCCATGCCTGGTCTCCCATCTGTATAAGGAAAAGAGGGAGGTGTATTTTCTTATCTCTTCTTTGAGGGCCACATTTGATCATTATAATTATACAACATTTAGTTTCCTTTTGTTCCTTCCATTTATATTATTACAGTTCTTTCTGTATCTTCCTGAATTCTCCGTGTTCATCATTTCTTATAGCATAATGTGCTACACCTTTTGGAATTTAAACCTACTGCCTTATATTCTCTAATTTCTTAATGTGTATAGATCTTACATCTCAAATGAGACATCATTCTCTTGAGGACAAAGATCATAGCCTAGATTTTACTCTTCCTCCTCTACCTTTCTTTTTTATTTCCCTACATGGAATACCACAGATTCCAAAAAAAATTAAAGATGAGGGCCAACCAAAGTCAAGAATCACTCAAAGGACAGTAAAGAATTGTATAGTATGTGCTAGTAGAATTTAGCAGTAGAGAACTGTGCAAAAAAAAAAATGGCATAAAGAATCAAACATAGTAATGTAGTATTCAGTAAGCCGAAGGACACTAACTACCAGGGTAAATTATGACTCCCTATTTGACAAAAACTGCTGGGAAAATTGGAAAGCAGTCTGGTAGAAATTGGGTTGAGATCAGCATATACCACTATAAAACACCATATAACACTCCTGTCTTACTTACTACATGTGTTTTCCCAACACACACACACACACACACATGAAAGTCAGGTTGCCAGAGCAACATAAGAGTTCTAGGGATACTAGTAAGGCGTTGGAGTGTCTTCCTAATACTCTCAGCTTGAGCCCCCATTCCTGTGTGTTCTTCCCAACATATGCTAATTCATGTCTCTTCAACATTAATTAACCAATTTATATCCATTAGATTTGCAAAGGATTATTTATTGGAAAAAATGCAGTGAAAAATCAAAGTATAAAAATGTCTTCCTGACCCCAGGCACATTCTTCCTTTAGTCCCTTAGTTCCTTGGAAAAGTGGGCTCAAACTTAAAGTGGTAGCTAGAAACATTGTTCCCACCACCAAGTTCACTTCTGGGTGCAGCATAGATAATAGAAAACTCACTCCTTTTTTTGCAGGACACAGCATCTCAGCTGCCAGATCAATCCGCTGCTAGGCTAGAGTGAAGCAGGTCACTCCTTAGACCTTAGCTGTTATGGCTTCTAGCAAACTTCTAGCTCTTCTGACATTTTGAAGCTTACAAGGTCATTCAGCCTCTAATCCTTCTTCACCTAATAACAGAAGGGCCCCTCCTCTCTCCAACCCACAGGAGGCCTAAAGCAATGCTTGCTTTACTTGCTGCAGAGGAAGAGAACTTGATTTGTTTGGTTAGTGCCTATTTATGCACATTCAGTTCTGGCTCAGTCAATTAAAAGGCTTTTCTTTTTTCTGTGTAATGATTGGAATGACGCCACCTGCTGGAGACTTACTGTAGAAAAGCTCCGCCATGAGGTGAAGGTCTCTGAGGGCCGACCATGTTTTTTCTTTGGTGTCAGGAAGTAATGATTGCTTGTGGGAGGAGGAAGGGGGAGCCTGGTGCTCTGACTCACTCTCTTTCCTGTGGACTCTGGCAGAGAGCGGAGCATTCGCTCCCTCCCTTTAATAGATAAATGAATGTAGGCCTTTCTCTCTTTACCAAATTCTTATTCTCCTTAATAAATGCTTAAAAGCCTAACTCTTACTAAAGCTTATAATTTATTGGCGACCACTCATCAGATATTTTAGACAGACTAGCTAGAATTTTAGCCTTTTACATCTGTAGGTAGACAGGTTGTTGTTGTTTGTCCTTCATTCTTGGAGAGGACCATCATGGCTTGCAGTGAATTGGATTTAAGTGTGCAAAGCAGACAGGAAGCACCATAAGACTACCTGAAGCAGATAGCTGGGCCATTCCATTCTACCTCATCAGGAAGTTCTAGCAACAAACCTCACACATAGGCTGGCTCCAATCAGAGCTCCCCCAGTGAGAGCTCTGGAAACTGGACCCTCACTAGGTAGCTCCCTAGCTCCAAATGGATATATGCCCTAAATATAAAAACTCACATGATAAATTATGAGAGATTAGAAGGAAGTACCTTTCACAACAATGGCTAGAGGGAGAGTTTTTGACTAAATAAAGGATAGCTATGAGAAAATACCACCCCACCTCACTCCTTTGTGTCAGTGGTAGGTCCACATTGCACATGCTTTTGGACTTTTTCAATGTATTGATCAGTTGGGCAGATTTTTTTCCTTCTCTAAAAATACTATTTGTCATATGGGATGGCTCTCTGAGAGGAGGAGGGATACTTGAGATAACTATGGTGATGTAAAAAAAAAAACCAGAAAAATCAATAAAAAACTTATTTTAAAAGGGGGAGGGGACAGATGATTATAAAAGATAAAATGGAAACTGTTTAATTACATACAATTGATATATGACCATGGATGGAATTATTAGATCACAGGTTTTTTTAAATTTAGAGACTTTTCTCATACAATTCCAAATTCTTTTCCAGAATAATTGGGTCAGTTCACAGTTCCACCAACAGTGTATTAATGTATTTGTCTTCCTTCAGTTCTGATATGTTAGCTTTTAGGAATATCCTTATTTTTTTTAATTTTGAATAAAAAAACTTTCAATATCTAAAAAATACTGACATTCAGAAATTTAGTTATCCAGAAATCTTCATTTCCTATCCAGGCCAGGTAATTATGTTGTTGCTATATTTACTTAATTCTTTGAATAATCTATCAAAGTTTTCCACATCTGAATAAATTGAAAATATTTATGAATGTTCACAAACTAAATATTAGTTACTAATTATACTGAAATTAAAATGTTGACATCTCTCATAGAAATTTTAATGATTTAAAATGAGCAAACTTGGGGGAGGCTAGGTGGTGCAGTGGATAAAGCACTGGCCCTGGATTCAGGAGTACCTGAGTTCAAATCCGGCCACACTTACTAGCTGTGTGACCCTGGGCAAGTCACTTAACACCCACTGCCCCGCAAAAAAAAAAAAATGAACAAACTTACAAAGTGAAGTAAGCAGAACTAGGACATATATAGTAATAGCAATATTATAATAATAATCAACTTGCAAGACTTAGCTACTCTGATAGAAACAATGATCCATAATAATTCCATAGGATTTATGACAAATGCTATTCACCTCCAGAGAGAGAATTAATGAACTCTTGAGTACAGATTGAAACTTTTTTCAGTTTTTCTTTTGCAACATGGCTAATGTGGAAATATGTTTTGCATGACTTCATATGTATAATAGGCATCATATTTCTTCCTTTACCAATATGTGGGGGGAGGGAGAAAATTTGGAACTGAAAAATAAAAATGCAGCTAGGTGGTGCAGTAGATGGAGTGCTGGCCCTGGATTTAGGAGTACCTGAGTTCGAATCCAGCCTCAGACACTTGACACTTACTAGCTGTGTGACCCTGGGCAAGTCACTTAACCCTCATTGCCCCGCAAAAACAAAACAAAACAAAAAAAGAAATCTGCAAACTCTACAATAGAAACATAAGCACTCATCAGATGAAGTCCTGACAAGATGTTTTAAGCTTCTTTAAATCGTTTCAGGATATGATTATATACAGTTAATTTCTTTGGAACAGCCAGCCAAATGAGATTGCAGGTTCATAGATTTAGGGCTGAAAGGGAATTTCAGTCATTTAGCCCAAATCCTTAATTTTACATATGACAAAACTGAGGCCTACAGAGAGGTTTTAGGCCAAAGTCATCAGTGTCTGTATAGTTACTTTACCATTTGTGTTATATATTGAATAAATGTCATAGAGAACTATTCACAATTCTGTTCTATGATGATGAAGAGGTGTTTATCTTTGACTACCATAAAGTTTTCCCCATCACAAATTAGCATTTTGCATGGTCCTTGCAACAGTGAAGCTGTCTTGTAATAATTATCAGTCAAGATAAAGTATGATGCATGTTATTAAAAAAAAAGAAATCCTATTTAGTTTCAAAATTTCGTTGCCTGTCTAATCAAATGTGCATTTGGTATGGTCTGTCATCATTCAATGTTTCCTTGCCTTACTGAATTAAAACATGCAGGGCCCATCAGAAGATAGTCCTGAAAAGAAAAAGGAGAAAAAAAGATAACCCCGAACAGGTTGCTTTGAAAGCCTGAAAAAAACCCAGCAGCTGCTGAAACCAAGAATTAAACATTGCAATTGTTTTATCTCCTAATGAGCAGCCATTGTAATGGCCAGTACTTTATGTTGATTGTGTCATGCATGCAAGATACAGCTGCCTCTGGCCTCAATACAAAGTAACAAAACTGCTCTTTGTGAACAGTATGGGAAATATCTTGGCCATTGTGGGTGTGAATTCAAAACAAGACAACATTCAACAGAAGGAAACTCAGAAGCCTATTTGTTTCCCACATTGGAACTTGTATAAGTATTAAATTGAGTTGTTTGATTTAATAATAATGGCTAATGTTTACATAGACTTGCAGAATATATTACACATTATCTAATTTGATTTTTCAATATATTTGCAGTCATTGAAATATTTAAATATCATTAATTGAATGTTTAATAGTCTTAAAGTTTATAAATAGATAAAAAATTCAGAGTCTATGTCATCTACTTATTAGGGAAAAAATGGCTGGTAATAACAATAATTTAGATTTCTTAATAAGCAAAAACAACATTAGTGATTAGAACTAATCATCTCCCATAAGAGATTTTTGTGGTTCATCAAAAACTCCCAGCAGATAAGGAAACTTGATAGCTAATTCATCAATAATCATTGATTATTAAATAATAATCTAGGTATAGGGTTTTACTGACATAGAAAACTCCCAGATGAGAGTTCTCTCTACTAATGAGGTTTATAGACTTCAAGAGTTATCTATGGCATTGAGATGTTTTAAGTGACTTGCCATACAATCAGTATGTTTAATAAGAGTATTATGTATTTCAAATAAGTGTAAATTGGTATGTACTATATTCTACAGGATCATTTTAGTGAAGAATAAAATAGTTCAATAATGGCCAAAAAATTCTAATTGAAAATTAAATTTAAAATTTTAGTCAATTGCAATTGCCAACCTTTAATCGTAAAAACAATTTAAAAATATGACCAGATGGCAAACTTTAAAACCACTGTGGTTTAGTTAATATAATGTTGGGCTTAGATTCACCAAGACAAGAGTTCAGATTCTACCTGTGACATTTGTTTAGCCATGTGGCCCTGAGCAAGTCACTGAACTTTCTGCCTCAGTCAACTCCCTAGAATTGATCTAATGACTCATGATCCATATTGGTGGAGAAAATATGAAATTGCAGATTCTTTGTATATGTGCATAAATACCAAACTACTTCATTTTTGCTTCTTTCTCAGAGAAGATGACATTTCTCCATAGTTTTTTACTAAATTTTTGTAAGGAAAACACTTGAAAAATATTCTAAGAGTTCTTTAGCATTAACAAAGTACTTATAGGATGTGTCATATATCAAGCATGGCCAAGGATGGGTCTGAATAAGTAAAATTGCCAGATAACTGAAGGTAATCCAACAAATCTTTTCATATCTTCTCTAATCTTCACATCTTTGACTTGACACTGCTTATTTTTAATCCGTGTAATATATCTATGCGTTTATTCCCTTTGGCAAAAGAGAATTGCTTACGCACAGATAGGTTTAGTGATTTTCTCAAGAACACCCAGAAATTCAGACTAAGATCAAGGAGACAAATTATTGCATATATCAGGCACTGTAGGAAGGTGTGTTAATCTTTGAGGCCCCCGTGGTATCATTTTGTATATTATTATTCCAACATTCTTGGGAGAAAAAAAAGGTAATGCTTTAGAAACCACATATTTAGAAATACAAATATGCATGCACCTATTAGAATAGTACCTTAGTGGACTCAGAAAGCTAATAAATACATCACTTCACGTTCCCAATTTATTCCCAGTAGGTAGAAATCTGGAAGGATATGGCCCAAGATGCCCAAAACATTCATTGTGACAACTTTCCAAGGCTGCTATGCTATGAACGTGTCTTATCACATAGAGGAAAGAAAATTCTCTTAAGGCACAAACATTTTTTGAGGATTGGGTAATAATTTACTTTATCTCAGAAGTTATTCTGTTATTGACTAGCTTTTGGAGAGGCAAATACTGTATTTCTTTCTTTGTTTTACTCCTTGTGAACTAAACAGATGCTTATACTCTTAAAAAGGAAGCACAGATCTCAAATGCTGCTTTGACACTTAAACTATGTCTTATAAACATCAGCTCCCATTCACTCATGCTTATGGAAACCGTCTGCGGCTTTCATTTCTGCTCACAGCCAGGGAATGCATGGTGGATGCATATTTCTGTTTTAGCTTTTGTTTGAGCTGCTTCCAAAACATCCTATAGGTTTTTTTGGAATCTGTGCCAAGTTCAGCTCGGATTAAGTTTCTTTGTTAGATTTACTCTTTTAAGCATCTGGATCAGAAACTGTATACTCGTGCTGCATAGCAAAGAAACATTTGGAAATCATCAGAGAAATCATAATGGGGGATGATAGTGTTGTGTGTTCTTTCTCAGTGTAGGTAAAGGTTGGACCGAAGGTGGGAGTATTGGAGTTATTGAAAAAAGGACAATTTGATATTGTTAAATATTTTTAGATTTTGAGCGAGCCCTGTATGAAGTTCGTTCTTTGGAAATGTGAACTGTGTATTGCTATGTTCAAAGATGCTGCTTCACTATGCATTATATTATTGTGATGCATTCATACCGTAGCAGATCCATGATGACAACCCATCCCCAACTTCTAATCCTGTGCCGTCCTTGTCATGTTTTTTTCACATTTAAAATCCTTTGTAATCTGGCTCCAGCCTACCTTGCTGGGCTTATTTCCCATTAGAAACCCCTGCCCCCTACACACACATAAATATACACACACATAAATATACACACATATACATATACACATAAACACACAATGCACATATACAGTTGTTGTTTGTCCTTCATTCTCGAAGAGGATCATGACATCAGGGTGATATTATGACTTGAAGTGAATTAGATTTTAAGTGAGGAAGCAAGTTCACCAACTTCACTCTCTCCTCCAACGCCATCTGGGTTCAGTGGCAAGATATATCACAGGACAACATGAGATGGATGGGTTTTTTTGGTTTGTTTTTGTTTTTTGGTGAGGCATTTGGGGTTAAGTGACTTGCCCAGGGTCACACAGCTATTAAGTGTCAAGTGTCTGAGGTCGGATTTGAACTCAGGTCCTCCTGAATCCAAGGCCGGTGCTCTATCCACTGCACCACCTAGCTGCCCCCAAGATGGATGTTTTTTAAAGGCAATTGGGGTTGTGACTTGCCCAGGGTCACATACCTATTAAGTGTCTGAGGTGAGAGTTGAAATCAGGTCCTCCCAACTTCAAGGCCAGTGATCCACTGTGCCACCTAGTTGCTCTAACAAATACATACATTCATGCATACATATATGCATGCCTATATACCCCCAAACCCACATACATGTATGAACACACATATATACATATACATTTACACACCCACACACACTAATTGTACCTTCCAACCTAACTGACCTTCTTGATGTTCCCTAAACATAGCATTTTCCTGCCTCCGTGCTTTTGCATGGGAATGCCCTTTTTTTTCCTCCCTCTTTCAGGAAGTGGAGTCCCTCATCCACTTGAGGGTTCTATCCCCCACTGTTAGTAATCTTCCTACACTGACCTCCAATTTACTTTGTTTATATTTTGTATTTACTTTCCTATGTATATGTTTTTCTTCCAGTAGAATGCAGGCTCCTTTGGTCTTTGTTTCTTTTGTTGTTGTTTTGTTCATTTGGGGTTTTTTTGTTTGTTTTTTACCGGGCAGTGAGGGTTAAATGACTTGCTCAGGGTCACACAGCTAGTTGTGTCAAGTGTCTGAGGCTGGATGTGAACTCAGGTCCTCCTGAATCCAAGGCCAGTGTTTTATCCACTGTGCCACCTAGCTGCCCCTGGTCTTTGTTTCTTTAGCATTTAACCCAGTTCCTTGAACATAATAGATGCTTAATAAATGTTTGTTGAATGAATGAATGAAAAAACGTTGGATCTACCCAATCAACTTGGGAGCAGATCTTCTGTTTTTTTTTTTTAATCTTCAATATATCATGGATATCAGCATAATGCTTGATTTATCCATCCATGAACCATCACTAAAGTAAATTAAAAGTTTCTGCTGTATTCCAGATTTCATTCATACATTATATACAAGCTAAAAAGATTTTCAAGGTATAGAGATAGGTTTAACTTTTTGGTTTAACTAAACTCACAGCTTAATTTTGCTTCTTTCCAAATCATTTTAATTCTAGGTTGGAAATGCCTTACATAACCATGCTACCTTTGTTTTATTATTGGGACTAGAGCAGTACAGTAAAGGTAGAGAAACAGAAATGAGCGTTGGCTTTTTGGGATAAAGATGTAGACAAAAAGATGACTCTTTTGTTATAGCCAAACTTTCCATTGTCCAGTTCTTCAAGCATCCTTGTTGCATGAATCGTTGGCTTTTAAATCACTGATAAGTAGCTCTGTAATAGGTTTTACTTTTCACTGAGCCATACATTCCAATGGCTTCTGGCTTCTGTCTCCTTTGGGATTCATATGAAGGACTTTTCCCTTCCTTTTGCTCTGTTTATCAACTTTTTGATGAGCTGATGTCTATCAGAGAGATGACTTACCTCTTTCAAATAGGTTTTTTAAAAGGCCTTTCCTTGCCATGAATATCATTACCTCCATTGGTCTGGCGTAAAGTGGGACTGAGGGGAGGACTTTTACATTATTCTTTTTATTGTAATAATTATAGCCCATATTTCTAAAATACTGCAAGACTTGCCAAGGACTTGCCTCACAAAAACTCTATGAAGTCATATTATTATCACCCTTTTATAGATGAAGAAATACCACAGAGGTTAAGTGACTTGCTAAAAGTCAAACAGCTGATTTGAGCTTGAACTGTGGTCTTCTTCCTACAAAACCAGTGCTTTTTCTACGACAAGATACAATCGATAGAGAGCTGGCCTTCAAGTCAGAACACTGTGGGTTCAGGTTCTACCTTTAATATGTCCTGGCTGTGTGACTCTAGACCAGTTACTTAACTTCTCAGTGCCCCCAGGCAACTCTCTAACACTGTAAGTTTCAGAACAGTTGCTGATCTATATTGACAGTGAGGTTTTTTGCTTTCTACAATGGTAGAATCACCATAGGTCAAGTCTTGCCCCAGCCCTACATACACAAAAAGTCTAAAAACCACTTTCTGCTACATTATATACAAAACCCTTTACATACATTACTTCATTTCATCCTTATAACTTATGAGACAGGTAATGTAGGCACCATTTCCCTTATATGAGGAAATTAAGTTAATTGACTTGCTGAAAGTCACAAGTTATTAAGTGGCAGATTTGGATCTCAAAATCATGTTTCCTGATTTGAAATACAGGGCTCTCTCTGCTCCATATCTTTTCATTAGACAGCCTCTCTGGTTAAAGAGGTTATTCTAGATCTAGTCTAGAATTCACTAGGCTACAACAGTCCTAATTACTCTTCTGGAAAGGAAGGACAATATAGTCTAATGGATAATTTTCATAATTGCAGAGTCTGTCAGATTTTATATAAATTTGAAATGTAGTGATGGCCTTTCAGGTCTTCAACCTCATCTGAAGTTTGTTAGAATGAAAATACAAATATCAAAGCGCTCTGTTAAGGGCTAAAATTCTAGCTAAACTGTCTAAAATATCTAATGAGTGGTCGCCAATAAATTATAAGCTTTAGCAAGAGTTAGACTTTTAAGCATTTATTAAGGAGAATAAGAATTTGGTAAAGAGAGGCCTAGATTCCTATCTATTAAAGGGAGAGCACATTTCTAGCTCCGCTCTCCACCAGAGTCCAAAGGAAAAGCCTGAGACAGAGCGCCAGTCTCTTCCTTCCTCCTCCCACTAGCCCGCATCACTTCCTGACGCCAAAGAAAAGACTCCTGGTCTTGCCCTCAAAGACCTTCGCTTCATGGGCGGAACTCTTCTACAGTAAGTCTCCAGCAGGTGGCGTCATTCCAATCGTTACAGGATGGAGAGAGAGAGAAACACATCTGTTCTCACCTTTTGCCTTCAGATAGGTGAATGTTTTAAGCCATTCAAAATAAAGCCCACATCCACAAACTGGATCATTTTGACTGTGGCCCAGAAAGACCACATGAATTGGTGAATAGATATCTAAGTTGTGGATTCAGGGGAGCTAAAGTTTGGTCTTTTTTTTCTTGTGGAATTATGTCTTTGAGTATGACTTTGTCCCTCTTGGTCATTATCTGTCTTGTTATTATACCTACAAATCCTCTTCTTAAAATGGACCACAGACCTTCCTACTTAGCATCATAGAAATGAGGTAGGCCCTTTAAGACAGAGCACAATGTATGCTTCTTGAAGGTAGGAACTATTTCATCTTTGTATCTACATTACCTTGCATAGAAAAGCCACTTAATCATTGCTTATTGATTGAATTCCAACATGGTATGTTCACAGTGCATGGTACTTTGAGCTTTTTACTGCTCAGTGACATTTCTGTAATTCTTACTTTTGCAGTCAGCACCTTTTCTGTTGTGTGGGGTTTTTTTTTTTTTCTGTTTTTGTGGGGCAATGGGGGTTAAGTGACTTGCCCCGGGTCATACAGCTAGCAAGTGTCAAGTGTCTGAGGTCAGATTTGAACTCAGGTCCTCCTGAATCCAGGGCCAGTGCTTTATCCACTGTGCCACCTAGCTGCCCCAGTCAGCACCTTTTTATTATATTCCTACATCCCCAACATTTCAACCACAAATTTACCTTTTCTTATTAGGCAAGAAGGTCTTTTTTTTTTTTTCGGTGAGGCAATTGGGGTTAAGTGACTTGCCCAGGGTCACACAGCTAGTAAGTGCCATGAGGCCAGATTTGAAGTCAGGTACTCCTGAATCCAGGGCTGGTGCTTTATCTACTGCGCCATCTAGCTGCCCCCAGGCAAGAAGGTCTTAAAGAAGTAGGCTAGATAGATTCCCACAGGAACTCAAAAATGATCTTCCACTCCTTTATTATAGCCTTCCCACCTTAATAATCTCCACCTTAAGGACATTGCTTTAAAACACAATGTCTGAAATGTATGCAGCCAATGAAGGTTTTTATTGATTGATATAAATATGTATGGCTTTGTTCAGCAAAATACTGCAAGTAGGAATTACTGGAGTATGTAATACATTATCTTATTACACTCATTTTATGGAAGCTGAGCCTGATGGGACAGTGGTGGGAGAACTCATTCCGGCTTTCTGGAAAAGCGATTAATTCTGCCGCATATGTAACAGCCATGCCTTGGATCGCACTGGAGTGAGTGAGGGCTGGCACCCCTTCCCCTTTTATTAAAACAAAAATGCAGCTGCCGACCAGAAGTGCAGCTCTACAAGTGGGGCTTTCATCATGTCGCTAAGAGATTCATATCCAAGGTTGACATCATTTCACTTAGGGCCCTTTCCTTATTAGAGTTTGGAATTTCAAGCTTGTTTATTGAATAGCTGAGGCCGGGGCTCAATCGCCAAACTCAAATCCACTTATTTTCCTATACTGTGATGATAAGTGGATGAGGTGTGCTGGAAAATGTATTTTTAGATTTTACTGCTGAAGGAATTATTTTAATTGTCAAGTACATTTTGTCTTAAAGGAAACGACCCCGGGTTTTTCCCCCCCTATCATGCAATTCCATCATTTCTTTGCTCTCTGTCCCTCTCTAATCTCTTTCTCTGTTTCTCTCTGTCTCTGTCTCTTTCTTTGTCTCTCTCACTCTCTCCCCACTTTGTTCTCTCCTACCCCTTTTCATCCCTTGTCTCCAACGCCTCTCTCTTTCGTCCTCTGTACCCTTCCAAATCTGGGAAGTACAAACCACAAATGTTTCATTTCTGTTGGCTATGGAGGATTTGTGAAACTAGTGGCCCAGGCTTTTGCCTGGTCATTGTGGCAACTCTCCTGTGGATGTAGTCTGCTTCTTGTCAGCCTCTAAAGGGGGTAATTCCTTGAGACACAGGGCATTCCGCAGTGTTTACAAAAATTCTAACTCTCAGTGTAGCCTGTGTGTTAAAGGGCCCTCTTAATCGGTAATCCAATCTTTTTTATGGCCGTGCATCTTTTATTGTAAAAACGAAAATTAGCAGAATGCTTTTTATCTAGAATTTAATGTAAATTCTATAAAAAACAGAATTGACATTTTATAGTTAAACAAAGACACTTTACAAAGACGTTCATGAAACAAAAAGGTCCAACTGCAATATATTTTATATTTTTAATTTCTCGTGTTTCAGGTTGGGGGCATTTTATCTCTTCCTTTTCCATTATATCATAGTCTATTGGCCTTCACTTTTGACCTCAGTAAAAATCACTGTAATAAAGACCATTGAATCGGTACACTGTAGCCTTTCTTCCTATGTTCTCTGCATTCTATGCAATCTGCATGCTTCCTAGTAGGCAATTTTTTTATTATTAGTCTATGTTGGGGCTCATTTTATGATTTAGGATGAAAGTAAAATCATAAATCAACCAGAGAAATGACTGGGATACCACTCTCAGACTGCTTTTCTTTAAAGGCACTTTCAATTGTGTTTACAGTAACACTTAGGGGGAGAGGGGGGGAAACAAATTCCAAAGATAAAAGCCCTTGTTATTCCATACAATAGATACAGTTACAGATACATGCTGTGGGAGGGATAAAATGCAAACAGATCTGTAAACAAATCATTTTGATAGAATGTTACATATGGCAATGATACTAAATTAACATCAATCATATTGCAATATTTTCCTAATTGTGGTAAGTTGAAATATTTTCCCATTCTATATTTACATGTAAGTGAACAGTGATGGATGATCCATTTAGTGAAATAGCATCACAAATGCTAATATCCTCTGCTACATATATGTAGCATCTTATGTTTTTCATCATCATTAACAGCAACAGCAACAAATTACATAGGGGACCAAGTGAATGTACTAGGTCAGATATATAGTTAAAATAGATAGAATCCCCTGCCTGTTGAAGAATTTGACTCTAAGTTCCTTACAGATGTAATTGACTAGTGATATAATCCAAAGTCAGTAAAATGCTTCTCATTAATGGATTAAGTGAACATACAGAAAATGCAGCATTGACTCTACTTAGTATCCATGACCAGAGAATTAATTTGAACCCAGAATTTTGCTGTCCATTAATTACATATACAACATGCTGTATCCTTGCTATGTTCTGGTATGAAAATAGTTTTTTTTCATAAAAGTATTTTATTATTTTCCAGTTACATGTAGAGATAGTTTTCAACTTTTGTTTTTATAAGATTTCTAGTTTCAAATTTTTCTCCTTTCCCTACCCCCTCCCCAAGACAGCAAGCAATCTGATACAGGTTATATATGTACAATCACATCAAACATATTTCTGCCTTAGTCATGCTGTGAAAGAAGAATCAGAGCAAAAAGGAAAGACCTCAAAAAAGAAAAACAACAAAAAAATAGAAATAGTATGGTTCGATCTGCATCTAGATTCCATAGTTCTTTTTTTTTTTCTGGAATTGGAGAGCATTTCCATCATGAGTCCTTTGGAACTATCTTGGACCATTGTATTGCTGAGAAGAGTCAAGTCTATCACAGTTGATCAACACACAATGTTGTTGATACTGTGTACAATGTTTTCCTGGTTCTGCTCATCTCGGCATCAGTTCATGTAAGTCCTTCCAGGTTTCTCTGAAATCTGTCTGTTCATCATTTTTTTCTTTTTTCATAGTTTTCTTGTGTTGCTTTCATTTCTCTTAATTGATTTTAAAATCCTTTTTGAGCTCTTCCAAGAAGGTTTTTTGTTTTTGAGACCAATTCATCTTCCCTCTTGAGGCTTCACATGCAGGCAATTTGGGAGTATTGTCCTCATCTGAGTTTGTGTTTGCCTCTTCCCTGTCGATACAAAAGCTCTCAATGGTGAGAGCTTTTTTTTGTTTCTTACTCATACTGCAGCTTATTTTATTTTTTATTTTTTTAAAGTTGAGGTCTCCTCTGGGAGCACCAGGGTCCCTATTTCAAGATTCTTGTGCTAGGATATAGGGACTGTGTCACTGGCTCTCTACACTGAGGCTTCTATGGCTTGCAGATTTTTCACCACCCTGGACTTCCTGTCAGAGTGTGCTGGGATCAGTAGGCCAGGTTGCACCTGTCCTGTGGGTGGCCCTCCAGCTGGCAACCTGCCTTCTCAGCTGGTGCAGGTGGGTTTCACCACTGTTCTGCTGCACCACCAGCTTGTTGTGCCAGGATCCAAGGGCTTCAGTTGCTCAGCTGTGGCCCACAGCTTTCTGCTGACTTGCCCCGACCTTCTCCTGCGTGCTGCACTGTGGTGAGCTGAACCTCCCTTTTGCCTGAGTGAGACCGACCTTTCCTGAAGTCTTCTAAATTATCTCTGGTTGGAAGACTGTGTCTCTCTGTCTCTTTGCAGGTTCTGTAGTTTCAGAATCTGTCTAGAGGCTTGATTTAATGTTCTTTTTGAGGGAACAGAAGGAGAGCTCACGCAATTTGCTGGCTACTCTCGGCCATCTTGGCTCTGCCCCTGCTCATCATTTTTTATAGCACAATAGTATTCCATTACATTTATATACCACAAACTTGTTCAGCCATTCCCCAATTGATGGGCAGCCCCTCAATTTTCAATTCCTTGCCACCACAAAAAGAGCAGCTATAAATATTTTTGTATATGTGGGTCCTTTTCCCTTTTTTTATGATCTCTTTGGGAAAAAAGACCTAATAGTGGTATTACTGGGTCAAAGGGTACGCACAGCTTTATAGCCCTTTGGGCATAATTCCAGATTGCTCTCCAGAATGGTTGGATCAGTTCACAGCTTCACCAACAATGCATTAGTGCAATGGTACAGAAGAGTTCCAGGGAACTCATGATAGAAGAGGATCTCCAAATCCAGGAAAAAAAAAAAAAAGAACTGTGGAGTATAGATGCTGAATGAACCATACTATTTCTTTTGTTTTTGGTGCTGATGTTTATCTATTTTGAGGTTTTTCGTCATTACTCTGATTTTTCTCTTATAACATGACTAATGCAGAAATATGTTTAAGGTTATTATGTGTGTATATATATATAACCTATATCAGATTACCTGCTGTCTAGGGGAGGGGGGGAGGGAGGGGAGGGAGGGAGAAAAATCTGAAATTGGAAAGCTTGTATAAACAAAAGTTGAGAACTATCTTTACATGTAATGGGAAAAAAATAAAATACTTTATTAATTAAAAAACAACAATAACAACAAAAACAAACAAAAAAACCCCAATGCATTAGTGTTCTGATTTTTCCACAGCTTCTCCAACATTTATTATTTTCCTTTTTTGTCATATTAGCCAATCTGATAGGTGTCAGGTGGTACCTCAGCATTGTTTTACTTTGCATTTCTCTAATCAATAGTGATTTAGAGCATTTTTTCATATTGCAATAGATATCTTTGATTTCTTCATCAGAAAACTGCCTGTTCATATCCTTTGACCATTTCTCAATTGGGGAATGATTTGAATTCTTATAAATTTGATTTAATTCTCAATATATTTTAGAAATGAGGCCTTTATCAGAAGTACTGGCTTTAAAAATTGTTTCCCAGCTTTCTGCCTCCCTTCTAATTTTTAGGTGCATTGCTTTTGTTTGTACAAAATCTTTTTAATTTAATGTAATCAAAATCATCCATTTTGCATTTCATAATATTCTCTATCTCTTGTTTGGTCATAAACTGTTCTTTCTGCAAATCTGAGAGATAAACTATTCCTTCCTCTCCTAATTTACCTATGGTATCACCTTTTATGTCTAAATTATGTACTCATTTTGACCTTATTTTAGTATAAGGTATAAGATGTTAGTCTATGCCTAGTTTTTGCCATACTATCTTCCAGTTTTCCCAGCAGTGAAAATAGTTTTTTTAAAAATACACTGATTGTGGGGGCAGCTATATGGCGCAGTGGATAAAGCACCAGCCCTGGATTCAGGAGGACCTGAGTTCAAATCCAGCCTCAGACACTTGACACTAGCTGTGTGATCCTGGGCAAGTCACTTAACCCTCATTGCCTTCCCCCCCCCAAATATACTGATTGTGCCTATGACATATTAACAACTATGTTTCTTGAATGGATTACTATCTTCTTCATTAATATTATCATAGATGATAATTGTGCCAGCTCAAATTTATATTATGCTTTAAGGTTTATAAAGCATTTCCCCCTTAGAACAGCCTAATAAAGGAGATATTGAAAGCTTTGTTATACCCATTCATAGGCAAGGAAACTTGGTTGAAAGGTTAAGTGACTTGTCCATGGTCACAAAGCACCAATATATTGGAACTGAGATTCAAACCCTGATCCCTGATACCAAATGCTCTTTCCAATATATCACACCATTTTTCACAGTAAAAATGAAAACATATTCATATAATGCTTTAGGGTTCACAAAGTGTGTCCTTATCAGCAGCCCTATGAAAGAAATAGTTTAAATATGATAGGAAATTATGAAGAATAAGAATATATAACTTTAAAGTCTTTGAAGCACATTACACACATTATCTTATGTGCTGCCCACAACAATCCTGTCAGGTAGATTATTAATATTCCCATTTTACATATGAGGAAATTGAGGGCTAGAGAAATGAGGCAACCTGACTATAGTCACAGATATAGTAAAAAGCCTAACTAGAT
Source organism: Dromiciops gliroides (assembly GCF_019393635.1). Lineage (NCBI taxonomy): Eukaryota > Metazoa > Chordata > Mammalia > Microbiotheria > Microbiotheriidae > Dromiciops > Dromiciops gliroides. The sequence goes on along the minus strand of NC_057864.1, from coordinate 165,813,370 downwards.
TTTGAACCCAGGTTTTCTGGGTCTAAACCTAGGGTGAGATTCCAGGTGTGGACCTATAAAGAAAGTTCTTGATTCAGAGTAAGTCTTGAGTTGGAAGTGTAGGGGACAGTGGGCTCTAGAGCATAGTAGAAGCAAGTATCTCCAAGCAAATTGTGTAGGGCCAGAGAAATTGTGTGACCTGGATCTTAGTGTCAAGCCTTACCAAGAATTTTGGGAGTATAATGATAAGTTTTAGTAGGATATAAGACATCTGATCTCCTTTAAAAATCTGTACTGGGGCAGCTAGGTGGCGCAGTGGATAGAGCACTGGCCCTGGAGTCAGGAGTACCTGAGTTCAAATCCAGCCTCAGATACTTAACAGTTACTAGCTGTGTGACCCTGGGCAAGTCACTTAACCCCAATTGCCTCACTAAAAAAACTTAATAATAATAATAATAATAAATCTGTACTGGGCCCTACCACCCCTTCAAGCTATCATTCTATATTTCTCTTCTCTTTCTCAGTTAAACTTTTAAACAAAGCTTCCTACATTCACTACTTGAAATTCTTTTTCTCTCATTCATCTTCAACCATTTGTAAACTAGCTTCCACTGAATCACTGGATTAAAATTCTCTTCAAAGTTACCAATGATCTCTTAATTGCTAGATCTGATGATTTTTCTCATTCTTCTTCCTTCTCAGTCTAACTGTTGCTTATTAAATTGTTGCCCACCCTCTAATACAAAGTATGCTTTCTGCTCTGGATCTTTTTGAGACACCGCTTTCTCCTGGTTCTCCTTTTCTACCTATCCAACTGTTTCTTCCCATTCTCCTTTACTGGCTTATCATCCATATCATAGAACCATGTCACACAGAGGCTCTGTCGTGGGCCATCTTCTCTTTTTTCTCTACAATCTGTCATTTAGTGACCTCATTAGCTCCCATAAATTTCCTATATAGATGATTCATAAATCTTTATATCTAGCACCAATCTCTCTGATTTTAAGATCCTCATTACCAATTGTGTATTGAACATTTAGAACTAGATATCCCAAAGACATCTCAAATTCATTATGTCCTAAACAACCCATTCTCTTTCTCCCTCAGCCCTCTTCCAAATTTTTTGTAGTTCTTTTGATAGTACCGGCTGCCAATTTTAATCTCGCAAGTTTATAATCTTAGCATTGTCCTTGATTTCTGTCTTTCATCCTCACATTTACAATAAGTTGCCAGATTTTGCTTTTTCTAGTTTGAACTCTCATATAACCTCTTATTGTACACAGCCACAACCTTAGTTCAGGCCCTCATCACCTCTAATGTGGTTATTGTAACTGCTTCTTCATTCATCTCCCTGCCACAAGTCCATCCCCATGTCAGTAATTCTCCATACTGATGCCAAAGTGATTTCCCTTATGGACAAGTCTGACCATATCACTTTCCCTACGAAACAAACACCTATTACCTCTGGGATAAAATACAACCTGTCTTTTCAATCTGGCCTCACTCTATCTTTCCATTCCCATTGTACATTGTTTACCCTCCCACACCCTCTGATCCAGCAAAACTGACCTTTTCTCTGCTCTATACACACAATTCCATTTCTCGTCATCATGTCTTTTTATTGGCTGTCCCCCACTCTTGGAATGCTCCCTTCCCTCACCTCTGCCTCATAGAACCCTTCTCTTCCTTCAACATATAGCTCAAGAACCACCTTCTACACGAACCTTTCCAGATCCTCCACAGCTACTAGTGCCCTCCCTTCTAACTACCTTGTAGTTAACTACCTTGTATTTATTTATATTTATTCTCTGTATACTTATATAATTCCCCCCAGAAAGTCACAGAGATTATTTCATTCTTTGTATTCATAGTCCCAGCACCCAACAAAGTACTCCCCCACACAATAAGGAAATGCCTCTTCATTGGTTGACTGGTATGGTATAAGCCCTCAATAATCTGGCTCCCCAGGGCTCACCCAGATGTATATGTGCACATGTGGGTTTCAGTGCTATTTGTTACATGGGAAAAGCTGGAATTAGACCTCAGACCTCTAAACTCCTATTAGATATTCCCAAGAGAAACTATGAAGAGCAGCAATGTAGAAGGTGTGAAGTTGGGCAGTTGCTCAGATTCTTCACCAACTGAAGAAAACGAGAGTGACTTGAAAGTGTTTTCTTTTCTTAGGTACCATCACCCTCTTTCAGTGGTATAGCAATGCCATGAAACTCACTTTTAAATTTTTTCAAGAAACTAATAAAATAAATACTTCACATAGAAAAAATAAAAATGTGAAGGAAAATATTTAATATACTCTGAGAATGTAATATTGAAGAAGCTATCATATGAAGGGGAGAAAATAATTTTAATCAACAAAATACCCACAGGGGAAAAATCAATGAAGGCCACATAAGCAAAAGGCAATGTACAGTAATCTAGTTTTCTGGATATTTAAAATGCAAATGAGAGAAACACGATGTCCTTGACCACTTTTTAGATTAAAAATGTACAATCCAAAACTATTCAACAAATGCAACAAATAATTTCAAAATACTTAATGACACATCATATTACTTGAGGGAACCTTAAATATTGACTACAAGGGTCCTGCAACCTTTTTTTTTTTTTTTGGTGAGGCAATTGGGGTTAAGTGACTTGCTCAGGGTCACACAGCCAGTAAATGTTAAGTGTCTGAGGCCAGATTTGAACTCAGGTACTCCTGACTCCAGGGCCGGTGCTCTATCCACTGCGCCACCTAGCTGCCCCTTCCTGCAACCTTTGACACAAGCATATCTGAGAGAATAGAGAAGGGCTGAGCAGGTATGTCAAGTACATCACTGTCATTGACCTTACATGACTGAGTCATCATCACCTGTAGTTCTTGGTCCTTCATTCTCAAAGAGGACCAGTGACATCAGGGGGATGATGTCTTGACTTGCAGTGAACTGGATTTATATGAGGGAGGGCTGGGCAAAGTCATCAGCCTCACTCTCCTCCAGAGCCATCTGGGTCCAGTGGCAAGACATGGCCCCTGATACAGTGGGAGACATCATCACCTAGGCTTTTTTTGTAATCTCTGCCTCAGACCTCAGCTTAAACTCAGCCCAAGGTACAAGATTTCCCCAGGGACACATAACAACAGAGGGAAACACAAATGCAGATATACAGGAAAAGCTGCTCAGGTATACAGACAACTCAAGGTTTCACTCTTTAGCAATGATGAGGTCTCTCCAAACTCTATTGCTCCTACTCCTATGACATTCAACTCTATAGCCACAGTATAAGGACCAGTTTAAAAATTGCTGCTCTGGGAGCTGGGTACTTTATATTTTTATATGCTATGCACAGGCAATCCCAATATAGGAGAGGGGCTTATGTCTTGTTACCTCAATTCCACAAGTATTTACTGATCTGCTTTATGCAAGGCACGATGTCTGGCCACAAGAATATAAAAAACAAAACAAAGCAAAACAGAAACCCTAGTGTCTGCCCTCAAGGATGTTACATTCTACTGAAGACATATTGGACAATATATATACAGATACGTAAATACAAAATAATTTGGGCAATAGGTGAGGATTGTGAAAAGTTTCCTATAGGAGGTAGCACCTAATTGAACTTTAAAAGAAGCTAGAGATTCTAGGAGAGGTAAGTAGAAGGAGAGCATTTCAAAAATGCTAAGTAATATGACAAACTGCCATAAGACTGGTTTGGCTAGACCACATCCTGGGGAGTAATGTGACATAGGGTTGTAAAGGTAAGTGAGACCCAGATTGTAGGAAACTTTAAATGCAGCTCAAGTATTTTGTATCTTATTCTAAAGGTAATTAAGAATAACTGAAGTTTTTAAAGCATAACACACACACACACACACACACACACACACACATATATATATATGGATATAAATAATATAACCAAGTTTTTCATTCAAAACAAATATTTGCTATATCTTCCCCCAAGCATCCCACTCTGGATTCCATATCCTTTTCTTACCTTAAAATTGACCCCTTGCATCCAAAATAACCATGTTCAAAATCTCCATCTCTTTTTCTTTTGAGTTTCCTCCTCTAAAACATCTTTCCAAAATCTCTTTCATGCCCCTTATATTTTCACTTGTGAGGAAAAAAGGGGTTTTAGTATATTACACAATGAATCAAGTGCCACATGGGATCATACATAGATTTAAAGGTAGAAGAAACCTTAAGGGGATGCATGTGACATGGAAGCCCTTTCAATCTTATGTGGCATTAAGAGAAACACAAGGTCCAGAAGTAACCAGGCAAGAGAGAAGGAGCACTCAGTGCTGGAGAAAGTGTCCAGGGATGTCGTGTAGTCCAAAGGGAGACAGGTTTCTGTGAGCACTAGAAGATGGAAAAAGTGTGAGATAAAGGGGAGTTTGTTAATGGGGAGCAGTAAATCTAGAGGGCTCAATGGAATAAGATGATAGCAAAGATTGTAGACTGTGGAAGGATAGGATTGTGCATAGGAGGAGAGGTAGCAGGAGGAAGAGACTTTTTGCCTCAGTCTAAAGATTCTGAATAAGAGAGTTTGCTAGTCAAAGAACTAGTTGATCAAGGACCCCATGCCTCAGGATCCTGGGATGACTAAGTACAGCAAAGGTGTGGGGACAGTGATGTCAACTTTCACAACTTGTTGCTCTAGACATTAGGGTATGGATGTTGGATGGAGTTAACAGGCAGTTTTTTCTAGGTGCCTAGGTCAGTAAATACATGGTATTTGGATACCCTGCTTAGAATTGAACACATACTTGCTACCAGATCCATATCCTCTCCCCAAGATGGAGGGGGTTGAAGCACACCCAGAAAATACTGCATTGGAGAGGAAGCACTCACTTCCCAATCTCTGAGTCCCTGGAAGCAGAGACTCTCTAACAGCCTTGGCATCTTGAGGCGTAGAATCTAACGAATCTGCTGGTGGGCATTATAGTTGTCATTGCCTCTTCAACTGATTATGGCTGGTTAGTCACCTTCCCCCTTGTCAGCAGTTCAGCCATCACAGTGCTCCCATGTGAATGCAGCCCAGGTCTCCTTGTACTTTCTTCCTGTAGATCCTCTTTCCTGTCCTCTCAAAGTACTTGCTTGTCTTAACCACCATTCCAGTTATTCCCATTGTCGTTTTTACCTTTGGTGTTCTGCCAGGAGAGATAAATTTAAAGGAGAGATGAATTTAAAAGTTATATCCCTGGGGCAGCTAGGTGGCACAGTGGATAAAGCACTGGCCCTGGATTCAGGAGTACCTGAGTTCAAATCCAGCCTCAGACACTTGACACTGTCCCGGGGCCAAATTTAATATGAGGAGAGTTAATTGGGTGGCTTGCTGTAATATTGGGGTTCAGAAAATAATGAGGGACCTCTAGGTCCAAAGTTTCCTCCCTTCCGAACTGCCTTTTTAGTTGTTTCTCCCAGGCCAATAAGAAAGGAATTTAACAGCCTCTTTTCCACAAACAAATCAGGTTTTTTATTAATGGGAATGAAATACACAGCAAAGGTGAAATTAATTAAGCCAATGACAAGGGAATAGTGAAAGAGAAAAATGGATAAGCACCCTGGCTCTAGCAAAGACTGACACAATCCCCAAACTTGCTTCTGGCTTAACACTTACTAGTTGTGTGACCCTGGGCAAGTCCCTTAACCCCCATTGTCCCGCAAAAAAAAAAAAAGTTGATGTCCTTGTAATTAATAATATAGTTAGGCACTTTCTCTAGGTTATCTTAACTCAAGAATTCAGCCACTACAATGGAATCTTGGAAGAGGTAGAGATATATGCCTATTAGCTTCAGGGGAAATGCTCCAACTATGTTCTAGTGAAAAGCAGGGCTTGTGCTGCCTGAGACATTGTAGCCCGGCACTATTCCTGCTAAAACTTTGTTGACAATCCCTAAAACTACCCAACCTATACCACTTCAGCAGAATGGTTTCCTACAATTTCATTCCTGCTCCCCAGGATTTCTCCTTTCAGTAGTGACAACTCTATCACATATATCTTCTGGCATATATTCTGAAGTCTCAGAATCAATCAGCATTTGCAACTGTTTGACTTGCCTAACACCGGGCAGATACTTTCTGGAACGTGTAGGGGGAGGAGAATACTTCTTTCCCTGTCTCTGGTAGTCTCCTTCCCTTCACTGAATACTATTTTCTCCATTGAGCAAGGCAATTGGGTCCTCCACACCAGAAGTACCAATTCTTGTATACCTGGTCTGTGAATAAATTCTGAGAGATCGTTCACTGTCTAGCTTCTCCTAACCTCTCCAGTCTCAGGGCTCTCTTGCCTTCAATTTCCACTATGGTCCCAATCTAGAACTCATTGACTGACAGGCTAGATTATTAGAGGGGGCCAAACTGGGGGTACAGACCATGATAAAGTATGCGCTGCTACCCTTTAGGGTATGCCATTTGCTAGCTTACCCCTACGTATAGGTTTAGAGCTTTCCTGCTCCATACTGCCTTCTCGGTATCAAACCCTCTTTCCAAATCAGAGACAATTGTCTCTCCAGGATAAAAGTTATACAGTTTCTCAAGATCCCGTTAACTGTTATGAATGCAGTAACAGGATCTCTAATCTCTGTGAGAGAAGTTTTTGATGCCATGGTTATACTAGATAGTCATTCAGCTGTATTGGTCTCTCAGTTGTTATTCACTCAATTCAGTCATGTCCAACTCTGTGATCTTAAAGCTGCCAATTATCTAAGTACTGGATGCCTTGCAAGTAGTCCTTTACATCCTCATTCAAGTTATTTTTAAACATTTTCATCAGTGGGGGCAGCTAGGTGGCACGGTGGATAAAGCACCAGCCTTGGATTCAGGAGGACCTGAGTTCAGATCTGGCCTCAGACACTTGACACTTACTAGCTGTGTGACCCTAGGCAAGTCACTTAACCCTCATTGCCCTGCAAAAAAAATATTTTCATCAGTAATGCCTCTTCCTAGTGGATGGAATCCCTTGTCAAGGCATGTTCTCTTTGTAGAAGTGCTGTTCTCAGATGCATTCCACTTGCAATGGGAATGGTACCTCCAAATGTCCAGAAATCTCACCTTAAACTAATAAAGCTTCCCCAAAAGAAATTGCCTAATCCAGAGAACACTACCTCCCCTTCCAAAAAAAATCTGTGTACAAATATAAGCCAACTTTGTCAGGTCTGTTGAAAAGGTTCATGGTTGTATCTAAAACACTATCTTCACATGAATATGCTGCCACCAAAAAAACCAAAAAAACAAAACATGGGTAGGGAAACAAAGGCGGACTGAAGTAGCAGCAATGCTTATACAGCTGGTGTATTGGTGGAGCTGCCATACTCACCTGTATGGTTCACTCCTGCTATTCCTCAATGAGTTACTACCTTATTGTAGTTCTATACTTGTAAGTGAATAATTTCCATCAGACCCTCCATTATTAAATGGTCAGGATAGAATATATAGTGCTAAAATTACTATCATGGTTCCACAATTGTTGATTACAAGAATCTTTAGACTTCTGACACAGGCATACCTGAGATAATAGGGAAAGGTTCAGAAAGTGTTTCCAGGATTCACCTGCAAGTGACCTAGTGGTGAAGAGTTGTCATTACCCAGACTTTTGGTATATTCTGTGCCTAAGACCTCAGGCAGCTTAAAGCACAGGCCAGTGCATTACAATTCAACAAACATTTATAAGTCACCTACTTGTATAAAGTACTGATTTGGTTCTGGGTACACAAAACAAAAACAGTCCCTGTCCTTAAGGAGGTTATATTTTACTAAGAGGACTTACATGACATTTATGCAAATAAGTACAGTAAAAGGAAAATTGGAGAGGGAGAAAACACTAACAATAGGAGGGGATCAAGTACACAAGAATTTTCTCAGGGACACATACAACACAAAAAAATACAAATGCTGATGTACAAGGTATGCTACCTAGGTAATACAGTAATCCAGAGCTTCACTGCTCTGTTCTTTTAAATATCACCTGGCTCCTTTATTCTCCCTCTTTTCAATATATTAAGCCCTACAACCACAATATAGCATAAGGGTCAGTTTAAGGTACACCAGCCCTACTGGCCTGGTCTCTGTACATGTGAATGCCCTGCCTTTAGGCTATCTTAGTTCAGAAGTATCAACTAAGCACTTCCTGGGTCTCAGTGTAATGAAAGAAGTATCTTCAATGAATGGAATTTCCAAGAATCACCACTAATTGCATGAACATCTTCTAGAAGAGTGAGGTGAAGATGGATTTTGATTTTTAGTTAGTCTTCCCATAGGTATGTGGCACAAAATGCTCTCCATGTATCTGAATGGTTAGAGGTATCAGAACCTTTATCTTAACCTTTATCCATATCCTATACTAAGGAGTTCTACAGGATCCATAAACAACAGAAATGTAGGATTCAAAATATCTTTGGGATTTGGAATAAAATGGGTGCCTTTATCAGAGGAAAATGGTATAGGGGAGCCCATGAAGAAGAATGATTTGTTCTAGATAAGATTTGTTCTTGATCATAGCTGCCACTTTGACAGACTTAACTGGACTATAATGCTATATCCTGAATAAGTATCAATTGCAGTTGCTATTTGCCCTGAGATGGGGGGTGGTGGTGGTGGTGGATATAATCATTTTGCCAGTTGGTTGCAGGTCAAGAACCACATAAGATTATACAATCATGATTTATCAAAGTGGATGTTCCAACTGGCACAAGAAAAGTCTTTGAAGAGAAGTAGCACCCTCATCCTTAGTTGATTAAGATGATTGTACAGTCCATGACCACAATAATATAGCATCACACTCCCCATATCTATATCTTCCCTTGGTGGTCTTTTCCACAAAGCTCATAATGAAACCTAAGGTGTCCCTATGGATTTGTTAAAGGTCCCCTGGTATAATGGTAACCTGGCTGCCATTATCTGGCATTCCCTTGTGTATTTGGTGGCCTACTCCTTTTCCAAGCCACTGGGACTTGGGCATATAGCCTTAAATCACTTCGAGCTCCAGTACTATAGCTAGAACAGCCTCAGGGAAACCTTGGCCATACTCTAGAAGAATTCATCTCAAGAGCCCCTCAAATCTTGATACAAAGACTTGCGTGATTTAGAGTGGTCAAATGAAATAGGGTTTGGGGGGGATGTCCTACATTTGGGCAAAACATAAGGCCACTAACTGTACCAATCCCAGTTATCTTGATATAGTTTTACCAACCCATGGGTGGATAATCAATCATGTTTTTGACCCCATATTTTAAGAATAACACCAACAACTCCTAAAGGGACAGGACATTGGCACCCTCTGCCCATCTAACATGGTATCAGGCACAGTACCTATTCCCATCACCCCATGAGCATCTATTTTGGGGAGGGAAACTGTATTTGGCTAGACAGCTACTGGAGCTGATGTTCCGATCCCCCTCTCAAATTTAATGAATTGATTTTCCCAGGTCTGTATGGTAATGTGATAGGGGAGACCCATAGCTACAACCTGATACCATGCAAGTGGGGCTTCACGCAAAATGCAGGATTTAATTACTCCTGACAGGCTAGTCATAGGAGTTGGGGGGCAAAGGAAGTGACATAGATCAAGTTCACCAGAATCCTTTTAGGAATTTTGCCCTCTCCTTGTTGACTTCCACTGGAGAATTGGCTACAGTGGAAATTGATCTTTATGGGCCCAAGTATACAGAGCTCCTTATCTTAGTCATATAAAAGGGGGCAAAAGATAATCCCTATCTGAGACATCTAACTGATTTAACAGGTTTTGCAACAGTAAATCTTTAGAGAGCTCCCCAAGTTGATGGAACTTTATAGCCAAAAGATTCTTTTGCTCCATTAGATTACACCTTCACTAACCATTATTCTATTGTTTATTCAGTTGTATCCTACTCTTTGTGACCCCATTTGGGATTTTCTTAACAAAGGTACTGGAGTGGTTTGCCATTTCCTTCTCCAGTTCATTTTATAGATGAAGAAACTGAGGCAAACAGGATTAAGTGTGTTGCCCAAGGTCACACAGCTAGTATGTTTCTGAGGCTGGATTTGAACTCAGGCCTTCCTGAATCCTGGCCTGGTGCTCTATCCACTGTGCCACCTAGCTTCCCTAACCATTATCCTAATGACTCAGTAAGTTTAAACTTCTCCCAGCTTCCAGTCTCACTATGAAGGAAATGGGGAATGGGTGGGTAGAAATAGGGTAAAACTGAAGCTTTCCTATTACATGTGATGGTTCCCCAGTTTTCATCTTTGCTTCTGCTCTCATTCTCTTATAGCCCTCAACTTAACAGGATTCCACACATTCTCCAGTGGGATTCTGGCTTAGAGGCTATGCTTCTCACCTGTAGCCTCTAACTTCCCATCCCTATCAGCATTGCCCTTTTCACCTGTGCTCTTACTGTCCATAAGTTACCCATCTATCTTCAAGGCACAATCCTTAAAAATCCAAAATAGATTCATATGTTTTATTTTTTTTTTTTTTTTTTTTTTTTTGTTTGCAGGGCAATGAGGGTTAAGTGACTTGCCCAGGGTCACACAGCTAGTAAGTGTCAAGTGTCTGAGGCCGGATTTGAACTCAGGTACTCCTGAATCCAGGGCCGGTGCTTTACCACTGCGCCATCTAGCTGCCCCGATTCATATGTTTTAAATTAATGAATGCACAAAGACAATTTGTTTTCATTTTCCTTATGTTGGCATTCTAGCTTTTCTAAAATAGGAATAAAAGACAGTGGATACTAGTTTTCACAGTACTTTTAATCCCCCTATCAAGTACCTTCGAGTCTAATCTTACAGGGTTAGAAGGAGCCCTCCTTATGCTATTGAGGTTTCCTTTATGGGGCTAGAAGAGTAACAGGCATAGAGTGCTAGAATCACAAATCTGGCCCTCCAATCACTCAGGGTTCTGTCTTTACCTTATTTCCCTTCCCTCACTTCAACCATGAGAACTATGCAGTCATTGCACCCCAGTCCTGCCAACTTTACCAAATGTTCTGGGTCAAGCTTAGTTCAGGCTCAGGATTATAACACAATGAATTATTCTTAGCCAACAAAATGCAATAAAATTAACTCAAAATATGATTAAAATGAAAGAATTAATTAAAAATACACACTGCTCCCCTCTCCTTCATTCACCAGAGCAGCAGCACCGAGTCAGAAAGACTTTCCCAGAGGAGTGGGAATTCTCCCAAACCTCATGAACATCAACCCTTATAAATTGGATTTTTTGATACCTCAGGTGACCAAGGTAACTTTGAAACTAACCAGATCCTGAAGATAGCCTCCTTGCTCCCTTAACAGAAAACTGAGCACAACCTTTGCAAAAACAAAATAAAACAAAACAAATGCTGTTTCTATAACAACTTCCCATTTTCTATTTGAATGAGAAGTTTTCACCTTATTGGTAATTTTAAAGTCATTAGGGCCAGATGACTAATTTAGCTCCTGATTAGTGCAGTCCCTGTGTCATTTTATCATAGCTCAAAGAAAAGTATTGAACCACATGGCTATTATTCTAAATGGGAAAAAGAATAAAGGACTTGAGGAAGGCATTGTCAATGACTCAGGGAGATAAGACATGCATGACTAGGTGAGTGTGTGTATTTCAGAGGCTGAGGGGAAAAGCTATCTATGAAAATGGGACAACTGTCTGAGTATGGACATTTAATGTGGTGTAGTGGAAAGGGCATTTGTCTCTTACCAGATTATGACCAACTACTAGCTGTATGACCTTGGACAAACCATTTAGCCTGTCTGGGCCTCAGTTGTCTCATTTGCAAAATGAAGCATTGGACTAGATGACTTCTAAGGTAACTTCCAGCACTAAATCTAAGATATTATGATCTCTAAGATTCTATCTTATTCTGACACTGTCTTTCTGCAAGTGCGAGAGAGGCTAATGCTCTTGTTGGGGTTATTGGCAGCAGACGACACCCTCCTAAGGTTTAACTGTTCTCAGTCTTTGATTGAGGATAGCAAGTTAAACAAGAGACATGGAGGCAAGACAGAAAGGGACGGGGACAGGGGTGGTGAGAGGTAGGGGAAAGCAGTGGGAGGAAGAATAGAGAGAGGTGGACAATCGAGAGAAAGACAGAGGGAGAAAGGGAAGGAGGAAGGAAACAAAGACATTTAATAATGTTCTTGGTGAAAAGACAGCCTTCTAGATTAAAACAAGCAAAAAATCAACTTTATCCAACAAGCAAGCATTTATTAAATACTTCCTAGTACCAAGAGGCACCATGATATAATGGGAAAAGTGTTAGATGTGTGGAATTTATTCAATTTTTTTTGTAAAGCAAGTGGTATGAAATAGAGATTCTTACCCACCACAAAAAGAGCTGCTATAAATATTTTTGCGTGAATAGGTCCTTTTCTTTTTTGGGATATCTTTGGGATATAAACCTAGCAGTGGTATTACTGGATCAAAAGGTACGCACAGTTTTATAGCCCTTTGGGCATAGTTCCAAATTGCTCTCCAGAATGGTTGAATGAATTCACAACTCCACCAAGAGTGGAGTCCCAGTTTTTCCACATTCTCTCCAACATCCAATATTTTCCTTTTTTGTTATATTTGCCACTCTGATAGGTATGAGGTAATACCTCAGAGTTGTTTTAATTTGCATTTCTCTAATCAATAGTGATCTAGAGCATTTTTCCTATGACTATAGATAGCTTTGATTTCTTTGTCTTAAAACTGCCTGTTTATATCCTTTGATTATTTATCAATTTGGGAATGACTTGTATTTTTATAAATTTGACTCTATATATTTGAGAAATGAGGCCTTTATCAGTGATACCTGTTTAAAAAATTCTTTCTCAGTTTTCTGCTTCCCTTATAATCTTGGTTACGTTAGTTTTGTTTGTGCAAAAACTTTTCAGTTTTATATAATCAAAAGCATCTATTTTACATTTTGTGTTACTCTCCATATCTTCTTTGCTCCTAAATTCTTCATCTGTCCATAACTCTGACAGACTATTCCATGCTCTCTTAATTTGCTTATGGTATCACCCTTTTTGTGTAAATTATGTAGCCATTTTGACCTTATTTTAGTATACTGTGTGAGCTGTTGGTCTACACCTAGTTTCTGCCATAGTTTTCCAGTTTTCCCAGCAGTTTTTGTCAAATAATGAGTTTTTGTTCCAAAAGACTGAATCTTTGGGTTTGTCATATACTAGATTACTGTAGTCACTTACTATAGTGTAATTTGTACCTATTCTATTTCACTGATCCACCATTCTATTTCTATTTCTGCTTTATAATACAGTTTGAGATCTGGTACTGCTAGACCACTTTCTTTCACATTTTTTTTCATGGATTCCCTTGATATCCTTGAGCTTTTGTTCTTCCAGATTAATTTTGTTATTATTTCTTCTACATCTATAAAATTTTTTGATCTTTTAATTGGTATAGCACTAAATAAATTAATTAATAGGTAGGATTTTCATTTTTATTATATTGGCTCGGCCTACCCATGAGCAATTAATTTTTCCAATTGTTTAGATATGACTTTATTTGTATGAAAAGTGTTTTATAGTTCTGTTTATATAGTTCCTGGGTTTGTCTTGGCTTCTTTGTTGTTAAGTCTCTCCAATCTTAGGCAGGTGCTTGGATGGTCTACATACAGTCCATTGTTGGACCCATGCTTAAAGCCTTTCAGAGTATTAAGGGATCTGCCAGATCTTGCATTTTTCTGAGAACCCAATGTGACCTTCACAAAGAGGCAGCAGAGGATTATCAAAAAAGATAAAATAGAGAAAAAAATCAAATATCCAGATATAACATGAAGAATTTACATCTATTGAGTACCAAAGTGGGCAAATGACATTGACCACTGAGATTATGTAAATCAAGATTTTATTATAATAAAGAAGCCATTCTTGCTTAGTTTAGAGGCCTAAGGACCAAAAAGATGTGATGAAATAAAATTTATATCACTATATTCTTGTTCTCTGTGCAGTGAACTAATCATGAATCTACTTTGTCACTTGAGTTTATTTAACAGCTGGTGTTGATGAAAAGATACTGGCCTCGATTTATAGTATGAGCAGTTTTAGCAAACCCAATACAATATGCTGAAACTTTTTTATGAGCCAATTCATAACATACAAGTGAGCTTGTCAAAAAGAATCAATATCAGAGTGGAGAAAAAACAGTTGGGTCTTCAAGGTCAGAGTTTTGAGATTATATCGCCTCTTGTTTTAAAATCTCAAGTGCTGACTGAATTAACTATTTTTAAGTATCTGGGTTATATTTACAAGTTATCATATATTTTCAGTTATACATTTTGATGTGGTAAATTAATGCAACAAATCAAATATTCCTTGCTAATAATACGCATGGATCCCTTTTTCCATTCCAGTATTTTCTAGATGTGAAGAAAAATTGGGTCTGATGATATTAATTTGCTGTTAACTAATGTTGTACAACATTGGTAAATGACAGTCTATCTATCAAATGGATGTCATGACATCTTACTTGTTATTTTAATATGTTATGAGGATGAAATGTGTTTTTCAGATATGTTTTACGTTTGCACCAAGTAATGGAAAGTACAATATATTATGTGCCTGTGCCCTGGAGGAAAGTTTTAACAAAAATAATTGAATGTAATAAATCTTGGCCCCTTCCATTCTATTACCTCCACCCAAGTATGCTTTCTGCATTTTATCTCTTTACATTGCAAGCCTGCTTGCTAAGGACATAGGTAGAAGATTGATACAAATATGTTACTAGAATCCATCAAGCCAGTGCCAACCAAAAGGTTGCTTCACATGGTTATTCAGGCTTAATTCAAATCCTTGGTTATGTTTGCATCTACAATTATCTGACTATTTTTTCTTGTAACTAAAAGTTGCTCTCAATGGCTACTGCCATTGGACATGTTGAGTTTTTCAAATAATTAGGAACATCTACTGACTAATAAATCTCTCTTACAGTTTCCATTTGCTTGTGTACCTGGTATGTGTTTATGTCCAAGTGTGTTCATGGGTCTATGATTTATCAGGTATTTTAGTTTAGAAAGTTTTCATCATAGACAGCAGTGACACAATTTGGTGCAGAGTTAAGTTGCCCAACTTTAGAGTTAATATATAACTTATTTCCTCCCTTATTGTGCCCTGATTCCCTTAATTTAAATGTCATTTCTTTTATTTAAGGAGGATGTAAAGATTCTCCTGAAGTTAAATGCCCTAAACAGTTTTCACAGAGTAACTTATTTTAGCATAAAATATACAATGCACTTAAATATTATAAAAGATTTAGTCTTATTTTGAAAGTCACTAGTATTTGATAACTTTTGGGTGGCATGATCCAGAGTATTCATACTCTGTGCTAAAATGTGGCAATATGTTGTGTAAAGGGCTTTGAAAATATTTAAATGGAATACTTTTCAACAAGAAATAATGGTGTGGATCAAAACTAATCCAGTAAATATGAATGTAGCCCAGGCTTGCAATCTCCGTTCATCCAGTTATTCTCTTAGTCCAAGTGTTTGTTTAGTGGGAACCTATCTCAGAAAGTGATGAGAGATGTATTTCACCCAATGCCAGTTATACAAGCCCAATGTCATGTATTTTCCGTGCTTGAAGCTACTTTGTTATGAACCATTGCCTATAAATGCTTTAAGTCACAGTGTGAGGCAATGTGAGGTACTCTTTTAAAAGAAGAAACACTGAGAGCTTAATATAAACAATTGAAGCATTTATCATTCTGGGTGGGATTGCATTTTCTCAATGATTATATGTTTTATAAAACTCTTGCAAAACAGTTTCCAAATTTTGGCTTTTTCTGCTCAACATGGGGCAATTTTGGTTATTTCAAATATCAAATCATAGGCTATCTAGTGCCAAACTCCGGCTAAAAGTGAAAACATTCAATTTATCTAAATGGTTCATATATTTGTGACAATAGGCATTCAGATACTTGAAAACATATGGATAATTAGCTGAATTTTAATTTTAATTTTGTCATCCAGATACAGTGTGGTATAATGAATATAGTGATGACTCAAAGCACACAGGTTCAAATCCTTGCCACTTGGGTAACGTCTGGTCAATCACTTTACTTTTCACAGCCTCGGCTGCCTCATTTGTTTGTGTTTTTTTTGTTTTTTGTTTTTTGCAGGGCAATGGGGGTTAAGTGACTTGCTCAGGGTCACACAGCTAGCAAGTGTCAAGTGTCTGAGGCCGGACCTGAACTCAGGTACTCCTGAATCCAGGGCCAGTGCTCCATCCACTGCGCCACCTAGCCGCCCCCTCAGCTGCCTCATTTGT
Source organism: Dromiciops gliroides (assembly GCF_019393635.1). Lineage (NCBI taxonomy): Eukaryota > Metazoa > Chordata > Mammalia > Microbiotheria > Microbiotheriidae > Dromiciops > Dromiciops gliroides. The sequence goes on along the minus strand of NC_057864.1, from coordinate 165,797,147 downwards.
AAAATGAAGGGGTGGGTAAAGATGCTTTCAAAGATCCCCTCCAGCTCCAAACCTATGACTCCATGTCGGATATATTACAGGCACGGTCCTAGTGCAGGACTATAAAGTATTACTTGAAGAATAGAAAAGAAATGTGACAGAGCCTTTTTTGCCTTTAAGCAGACGAAAATCTACTATGTTATAAGACTAACACATATAAACAATTTCAAAGCAATACAAGTTAATATAATTACGTGCTATCTTGAGGGGTCCTGGCTGTAAGTATACAAAGGAAGGAGGTCAGTGTGGTCTAGAGTATTTGGGAAAGGATCTGAGTGCTGGGTCTCGAAGGATGGTTATAATTTAGATGAATGGAGGAAGAGGATTGCATTGGAAATTTTAGTCTGATTCAGTCAGTTAGAGGCAGCTGGGTGGCACAGTGGATGGCAAACAAGGAAGAGCTGAGCTGGTCTTTGTGCACTTTCTAATTGTGTTACCCTGGGGAGGTCATCATTGTCCTCATCTATTACGTGGAGATAATAATAGCACCTGCCTGCCAGAGTTGTTGTGAGCATAATATTCATAAATTGCTTTGCCAACCTTAAAATGAGTGCATACTATTATTATTCAGTATCTACCTCTTATTCTTGGGGGCAGCTAGGCAGTGCCATGGATAGAGCACCAGGCCTGGAGTCAGGAAGACCTGAGTTCAAATCTGTCCTCAGAAACTTACTAGCTGTGTGACCCTGGGCAAGTCTCTCAACCGCCATTTGCCTCAGTTGCTCATCTGTAAAAGAGGGACACACTGGAGAACAAAATGGCAAACCACTCCAGTGTCTTTGCTGAGGAAAACCTATGGACAAAATCCATGGGGTCACGTAGAGTTGGACGTGACTAAACAACAATGATCTTATTCTTGGGACACTTCCAGCTTAAGTCAGGACTTGCATTTGTCTGCAGTTCTAAGCAGAGCAAGAGCCTGAGACATTCTTTTGTTTATTTTATTTTAGAACAGACCTGTGACTTTATCATTTATAGGGAGCTCCATATGTGGAAACTTGCTACTACCAAGGCAGATCAATCCCTGCTCAGCAAGAAATTGTCCTAGCCTTAGAGATTGGCTTGAGGCACTGAAGAATTAAGTCATTTGCCCATGGATTGTCCTACCAGTCTATAGATGGCAGAACTCCAGTCCAAGGCCTTCCCAGGTTTTTCTGACTCTTGCTCTACCAGAGCAAGGTGGTCCTATATATGGAAGGGAGATCAATCAGACTAAATCAGAACATTTGGCTCCAACATGATATCATAATCCCATGAAGAAACAGCCAGAAAATCAAAACTTCTCCTTAAGGGACATGCAATAATTAAAAGGACTGAATTCTGCTACTCTTTTTATGCCTTTTAAAAATACACAGCTAAACAAAGTTCAAGTTTTTGTTCTGCAAAAATATTGCCACAGGACTCAAACCTCCCTGAAACCAGCTGCAAAAAGATAAAAAGATCTTATTCTAATTAGTAAAAATAAAAATAGAGCAATCATAAGCAGACACAATTGATTTGGCCCTAATGATCTAGCATGCTCCTGACTTTTATGTTATCTTTTTGGTTCAACTATTTTCACCTATGTCCTATTACAATGCCTTGGGTTAACTACTCTCAGTCTCTAGTTTGTCTTGCATTTTACTGGTACATTCATTTATCACTGTGCAAAACATATCACCCTTTCCACTTTTACCTGCACATTTTCTGGTTTCCAAAGCACCTCTGATGCCTTGAAAGATCCAACCTTGGCCCTTAAACCTTGATGATCTTAGGCAGCTTTCTGAGGACCCCAGCACCCCTTGTAACCAATCTTAAGGCCTTGCCCTAAGGCTTTTCACTGGTCTGATCTTCATTGATCACTGAAGCACCTTTCAAGACACTGAGCTTCCTGTATTGTTTCTGTGTTTTCAGAGATCCGCTATACCAAATCCCTAAATACCCCTTCCCAATTCTTCTGCTCTGGCATGATCATGCCAAATTCTGGGCATTTCCCATTTCTCCTACCTTTTACTTTATCATCCCTGTCTGCCACATGCTCCAGACCCCAAGATATGTTTTAAGAGATTTGTTCACAGGTGAAGATTGTATATACATGCATACACTCACACACATATATGTATGTATGCATAAATATGTATATATATGAGTAAAGGATTTAGAAAGTGTTTTCTCCCATCCCAAGGCTCTGTTCTATTATCTCTTATTCTCTCTCTCTCTCTCTCTCTCTCTCTCCCTTTCTAATATGCTTCAGTGGGTTCAGTTATACCTCTACAGAAAAGACTCCCAAATCTATACATTCAACTCTAATCTTTCCCCTGAACTATAGCCCTCTGCCTTGATGTCCTAGGTCACACTTCAAACTCAACAGATCCACTATTGAGCTCAGCACCTCCTTCCTTCACCCAAACCTGGCCTTCCCACCAACTCTCCTGTTTCTGTTGGTGAAACCAAAGTTTTACCAATCCAGATTAAAAAACTGAGTCAGCTCCAACCCTCTCTCTGCTTCCACATCTAATCAGTTGCTAAATCCTGTCAATTCTACTTCCTCAATACTTGTTATATCCAGTCCCTTCTTTCCACTCACAAACCTACCATCCTAGTTTAGACCCTAGTACATAGTAAGCACTCAATAAATGCATGTTGACTGATAACTTTTCCCTCGGACTATTACACTAAGCTCCTAGCTGGTTTCCCTGCCCCTAGTCTTGCCCTTCTCCAATACATTTTCCATGCAGCTGCCAAAATAAGGCAATCTTAGACCATATCACTCACCTGCTCAGAAACCATCAACAGAACCCTTTTGCCTGATATTGAAGCCCCTCTGTAATCTAGTTCCAACCTACAACTTCAGCCTCATTGCCCACTACTCGCCTTCATGCGCTTTGGCTAGAATTGTGTTTAAGGCTTTCAGATTTCTTCAGTGCTGAGCCCAGCTACCACCTCCTCCTTCAAGAAGCTTTCTTCCCTGACCCCCCTACCTGAAAACATGCTCAATTAGATCATTTCGTCTGTCTGATTCTCTTCTTTGTCCCCATCACTAGGCCTGAGATTTCCCTGGTAGAGAGGACTCTCAGGAAGGTAACTTCCTCTACCAATGCAAGTCAGCAACTGTTGGAATGTTGCCTGCGATACTGTGAAGTTAACCATCACCCTGCTGAATCACACAGAGCCAGTGCATATCCCAGGCAATTCTTGAGTACAGGCCTTTAGTCTCTGAAGTTGGTTCTCTATCCACTAAGCCACATTGCCTCCCATGGTGCACTTGTAGTAGGTGTTTAATAAATGTTGTCTGAATATTACCCACCCTTGTTGAACTAATCTTTAACTACAATTTCCTAGACCTATTTAGCCTTGAGGAGTAAGCCTTATGATTACATGACAAGATTTTTTGTTCCACCCACATTCCTACCTAATGATTGAACTAAACTAAGGAGCTCCCTTCCCTCTTGCCCCAGATAGGACAGAGATAAAAAGAACTATCCCAAACATCACAAGTCTTTCCCATAACCTCTGAATTAGAGCACAGCACAACGCAGGAAGTACACAAAGACAAACTCAACTGTGACAGATGCTAAAGCTTCTGAATGTCACAGGCATAGTCAGGATTTTGCCTTCATTGGGAACAAGATGTTGTTGCCTGTTGTTTGTCCTTCATTATCAACGAGGACCATGACATCAGGGAGGTGATGTCATGACTCACAGTGAACTGGATTTAAGTGAGGCAGGCCTGTGCAAAGTCATCAACCTTATTCTCTCCTCAGGGGCAAGACATAGATTAGGACAACTGGAAATGCAGTGGGAAACCCTGGCCTTTTGAAATCTAAGGTATTTTAGGGGTCTCAGTTCACCTGAGGTGATGCCTATTCAGTGATTAAGGCTAGGTAAGAAATGAGGCAAAGAAAGACCTCTCTTACCTAGTCAAAAAGAAAAACAAATAAGTAAATAAATAAAGGGGATGGGGTGGGGGAGGGGGAGGAGACCCTCAGGGTTTCTGGCCAAAATAGAACAAGATTAAACATCTTTCTAGAAAACCATGCTATCCAGTGAGGTCCTCCAGTTTCTTCCTCCTCTCTATATCCCTGACCTTTCCATCCCCCCCTCAAATGTTATAGCTTTTCAGATATTTCTGTCATATCAACCTGTAAGAATAGAAGGTCAACCTTCAGAAGTCTAAGATGTGCCATGAAAATTCATTTCTGCTTCATAGAAATGAATAATAGCTGTAGGAATCCGAACGGTGTAAACCATACTTGCCCTTGGAAAGCTCCCTAAAAACAAACATATTTTATTCCTAATACACTAGGAAGTTTGTGGCTTTAAAATGTTCAGTTTTGTGTAACATGTTTGAATGTAGTTCCTACACACCTCTTTTCATTTTGTGGTCACCCACAAAGTCCCATGTCACAGCTCTTATTTGGGTGCAAAGGGAGGTGTAAATTGGAAATATGTAAAATGTAATGATAAGAAAATGTGTTGCCTGCATGGTCTGTGTGCCTAGCCATGGTATCCCTTCCTGTAGCTTTCCCTGCCTGTCTTGTTTAAAGTTGGAAGCTATAACACTTGTCACGAGACAAAAGCCATCTCTTGGCAAATACATTTAACCTCAGTTTTAAACACACTCTTCCCAACATTTTAACACCTATTGTACCTTGGGGCTGACCCCAACCGATTTTATATGGATTAATAACAGGACATGCAAAGTTAGTTGACAGTAAAACTTTTATTTGTGTTTGGCCAGGACTGTGTAAATATGATACTGGTGAAATGTGACACAATCCCAAGTTTAAATCTTAGCCACCTGTGTGTTTGTGTGTGTGTGCACGTGTGCAATTAGGACTCCTGCCATTATGCATGAAAAAAAAAATAACTGAGCTGAGGGGTTTGTATCCCCCAGCCCCAGAGGATTATATCCATGGAACAATTATTTGTGGTGGTATAATTTACCATTAAGAATAGGATCCAAAGTATCACTCAATGAATGTGGCCTGGCTTTATAGTATCTTTTTGTCAAAAGTGAATAATTTCTAAAAAGAGAATAATTTGAAGGCTGAAAATAAAGTTTTCCCCAAATAACAGAAATCATCAAATGGATAAAAATAACCAGCTTTCATCATATTCTTCCAAATCAAGCCATTTTCCTTTTCATATACCAATCAATACCTTTTTTATAGACTTCTACAGTTCAGGGTGGTATGGTATAGCAATTAGAATGTTGGTTTTGGGGTCAGAAAAACTAGAGTTCAAATTCTGCCTCTAATATATATTGGTTCCATAACCCCAGGCAAGTCATATAATTGATATGCACCTAAGACAATTCTCTAAGATTTATCTCCTAAGTCTTGGAATGGTTGCAGTGTGTAGGTAGTTCTCTCATTTAGTTCTACTAAGTAACAGAGGGTTTCCCTAAACCAGTGATCACACATCCTTGGTGTCCTTGTTGGTAGAGACCTTAGAATTAATTTAATTCAGCCCCTTCATTTTAATGAGGGATCTGAGGCTCAGAGAGGTTAAGCTACTTACCTAAGGCCACACAGCTAGTTACTACCTGAGCTAAGACTGGAATTCAAGTCATGAGCTCTTTCTACTATACTTCACAAAAGTTATATTAAGAATCTTAAGCCCCCATCTTTCTTCCTCCATAATAAAAAGAATAGAGCACCTATTAGAGAAGTAATGGGATGTAGAAATTCCCTTTATAAATTATCCTGGGAGTAGACCCTCAAAACTGTCAGTGGTGGACTGGAAATGTAGTTTGTCCAAAAGGGACTGCTGCTTGTGTTTTATTCCTGTGAGTCAGCCATAAGACCAGTGGAAATGCCTTCTTGGAAATGTCCATATTGTCTGCTTGTTCTATAGACAGTTGAATTTGTCTTAGGGTTGAGACAGCTCCTTGCTAAGTCACAGTTCCCAAGTAGGTCCTGGTGAATCAGGTTGATGATATTGTTAATACACTATTAAGTAGTGTAAGGGGTTAGAATATGGTGTTTGTTGGAGGTGGGAAGCTCCAGCAACATTCCCTGACTTCTTAAGGGTTTGCTCATTAGTTAATCACTGATTAATTTGTTCACCGAGACAGATGAAATCCCTACAGTCCAGTCAGGGTGGCTGTCTTGGTAAGCTTATCTTAAAGCTGAATATTGACCTTGGTCAAAATCAGGAGCATAAGGCAGACTCATTCCACCTAGTGCCTGCAGCAAGATAATAGAATTCAGTAGCATAGGATTCCCTTGCTGCAAGTCTTTTAGAGGTAATAATAATAATAATAACTCACATTTATATTGTGTTGTACAGTTAATAAAGCATTTTCCTTACCATAACCCTAAGGATAAATAGTGTTAAGTAGAAATGAAATAACTTGACCAAGTTTCTAAGTGTTAGAACCAGAATTCAGATCCTGATGTTATTCTAAGTACATCACAGCACCCCATAGACTACTAGAGCCAGAAGAGACCTTAGAGATCTCTCATCTAATGGAATTGGAAACTGAGGGAGTACTTCTGGGGCAGAGCCAAGATGGCGGAGGAAAGGCAGTGAGCTCTTGAACTCATGACATGATCACTCCAAAAAATATCGAAATAATGCTATAGGACAATTCCTGGAGCAGCAAAACCCACAGAAGAATGTGCTAAAATCATCTTCCAACCAAGGACAGCTTGGAAGGTAGGAAGGAGGGAGCTGCTGTGCTAAAACAGGAGTAGAGCCCAACCCCACAGTCACCCTGACACAGATCCAGTCCCAGGAAGGCCTCGCCAGAGAAAGAAACCCCCCAGAGCCTCTGAATCAGCTGTAGTGCCAGTGTCATCTGGAAATAAGGTCACAGTCGGGTAAGAGGGCTGAGCCCTGGGCAGGGGGGAGACTACAGGGGTCTATGCTGGTGCTGAGGCAGAACTTGGGTTTTTAACCCCTGCTGGGAACCAGGAGGTAGGCTTGAGTAGCAGTGGCCCAGGTGGGGGAGGGACACAGGCTTGTCAGAGCTAACAACCACAACACACAAAGCTGGTTGATTAGCAAGTTGGTCTGGGGTCATCTATGAACCAGGGAACAGGCCAGGTGAGTGAAGAACCTGCTCCTCCTTAAATCACGCCACCTGGGACTTCTGAAACTTGGGATACTGCAGCCTGGAAACAGTGCCCCACTTTAAGGAGCTAAAAGTCAAGTAAAAGAAAGGCAAGATGAGCATACAGAGAAAGGTGAGGACCATAGAAAGTTTCTTTAGTGACAAGGAAGATCAAGGTGCACCCTCAGAGGAAGATGTCAATGTCAGGGCCCCTATATCTAAAGCTTCCAAGAAAAATATGAATCGGTCTCAGGCCATAGAGGTGCTCAAAAAGGACTTTGAAGATAAAGTTAGAGAGGTAGAGGAAAAAATGGAAAGAGAAATGAGGGTGATGCAGGAAAGACGTGAGAAAAAAGTCAACAGCTTGAAAAGCCAAATTGGCCAAATGGAAAAGGAAGCACAAAAGCTCTCTGAGGAAAATAATTGCCTAAGAATGAGGATTGAACAAATGGAAGCCAGTGACTTAATGAGAAACCAAGACACAATAAAGCAAATTCAAATGAATAAAAAAAAGAGGACAATGTGAAATATCTTCTTGGAAACTGAGGTCTGTGGAGGGGAAGTGACTTGCTTATAGTCAGTAGCTTATTGAAATGAAGAAGTGGTAAAAACAGGACTCAAGCCAAGATCATTTGACTCCAAGTCACAGGATCATAGATTTAGAGCTGGGAGGAACTTAGGAGTCTCCAAACATAGGCCAAAGCCTTCATTTTACAGCTGGGAAACTAAAGACCCAGAGACATTAAGTGATTTGCCAAAGGTCACATAGGTAGTAAGAGAGGTGAGATTCGAACTCAGGTCTTCAGACTCCATATCCATTGTACCTCACTGTACTCTTTCCACCAGATTCTGCTGCCTGTCCAAGGCATGTGTCTGGTTACAGTCTGGTTCACTGGGGCCATATTTACCAATGTAACCCTGATGACATAATATATTTTCTAATACGAAGACCTGAGTAAAATTTAGGGGGGAGAAGGAGAGGTAAAGACTGCTGCAACTTGGCATCCTCTTCCTCCTGCCTTCCTCCTTCATCTCCCTCTCTCTCCATTCCATCACCTTGGCACGTCACTTTTCAGTGTACCTTCCTTGCCATGCTGCTCTCTTCCTTTCTCTCCTTCCTTTCCCTGCTCTCCCTCCTTCCTTTTTTCTCTTTCCCTCCTTCCCTTCCTCCTCTTCCTCCCTTTCTTCATTTCTGCCCCTCCACCCCCAATTTCCTGCCAGATTGGCATCACCATCTATGTCAGGTACTAGAGTCCGTCTTTGAGTCTAGAGTCAGCACATGCCTCCAGATCTGCCTCCAGGTCTGCCACTGTTTCTTCCAGTATGCACCTTCTCTGGGCATCTCCTATGGCCCTTCTGATACAGAAACATCTCATTTCTTGCAGATGTACTTGCAGAAGGCTTCTATATAGAAGAGGATTGGGGCTGACCCTGCTCCTCTTGGCATTTCTACCACCTTCTTCCCTAGTTAAAAATGTTCAGTCTCTAAAAATTATATCAGTTACCAATGTGCTTTATTTAGGTACATATTATATAACATTCATGGCTCACAAATAGAAATTACATGTAATTATGCCAAGATCATAGGTCATACCCAATCTAACATTACATAGCATCCACTGGTTATTCATAATAGGGTTGCATACGGTAGACCTTATATATATATACACTCTAGTATGTTATCTTCCCCTGATTGCAGTGCCCTGCGTTATGCTGAGAAATATAGATGAGCCACTTGGGTGATAAAATTACTTATCACTTCTAGGATATTTTGTATTAGTCTGGTCACTGGCCAGATAATCCAAACACATTTGTGGCCGCTCACTGCCACTTCTGAACACTCAGCCTCCTCATTCCGTTGGGGAGCAGGTGTTCTTGGGATCACTGATCTGGAGCCCCAGTTCTGACCCCATGAGTGCCTTAGAACACATGGAGCTAACCTCCAAGGGGTCAGGCCTCAATGTTTTCTACTAAGACCTGAAAAACCAGAGTGGCTGGCATTATAGGGACAGACATCCTTTTCTTTTCCCCCATCCAAGCAGATCAAGGCAGCCATAGTAGCTTTCCTATTTTGCAATGCTATAGCCAATTTTTTATCTGGATTTTAACCCATATTCTCCATATTGTGGGTCACTCTCATGCTACCTGTCCAACTATAGTTAGTAGATAGAGTCTTTGTGGAGTCCTCTTCCTAGACCTTCTAGTGCTGTTGCCCTTTTGTTCACTGGGAAGTCCATTTAGGTTCCCTCTTGGCAAAAACATATTGCAATGAATGTCTTCATGGGGCCCCACCATTCTCTACAGCTAGATAATTTGTGCCAAAGAATAAGATTAAGAATTACAATTTCAGGGAAGATTCAAGTGAAAATCCAGAGGGAAAGGAAGCTGAGTTTGGATTGTATCCATATATCCTGCAGAAGGGAAGTCTAGGAGTGGATATAGTATATAAACTTAAAATGAAACAAAGCTTGATTCTTATAAAGGCAGATGTGGAAGAGAAACCAACATTTATTGATTCATTATCATAGTTTGGGGAAGAGGGGAGTTCTCTCCAAAATATCCCAGGGAGGAAAGGGCTAGAATATAACCAAAACATATAGGAAGCAATAATGTAACTGCTGCCCAATTATAAGCAAAATATAGTCATCTATAGTAATAGAATCTACACACTTCCTCGAGTTTTGGAAAGTACTTTACATACATTATCTCATTTGAACCTCACAATAACTCTAATCAGATATAATTATTATTCCCCATTTGACAGTTAAGGAAACTGCAGCTTAGAGAGGCTAAGTAATTTGTAGGGATGACAGAATATTAACTGGCAGGACAGGCAAATGTAGCAGACACACAGCAGAGGAACTGAGGACCTCTTTTCCCCCCCATGCATGGGAGACCCCTGGGGCAAGAGGGGAGCTGTTCTGTATAAAAAGCATACTCAGGGAACAAACTGGGGTCTGCCCATGTTCATACAACTAGCATGCATCAGAGATGGGATTTGAATCCAAGTGTTTACTGAGTTCAAAAATCTTTCCACTACATTGTGTGGTGTATTCTGGAACCCTACATACCGAGAAAATTGTGCCTTTATTCACTTAGTTAATTCAAAACTACTGTATTTCGCTTGTAACTGGTGGAGCAGTCATTGAAACCCATCCATAACAGCCTTGTGAATCCCCATGGTGCATAAATTAAAGCTGGCCACTTATGGGGATCGCTTTGGGACTACTGCTGTGAGATAAATAATAGAGTTGAATTAAAAAACAACACACACAAAAATCCAGAGTGGTTTCCCAGAAGTTCTGAATAAGCCGTCATTAGGCACATCTTTCATTTTGAATTCTTATGGATAGAAGCCAGAATCACTGTGAATCCAGCATCTCCATATAGTATCGTCTGCTCCACACTTAAATGCTTGGCATTTTTGCCTTCCACATTTTCTGGCCAGATGTAATCATGAGTCTTGGAAGGGAAGCATTCAAGCTGAATGAGAATGATGAAAGAGATGAAGGGGGTGGAAGCACCCATTATAATAACTGTTCGATTCAGGGTACTGAAATTGTGTGATATGCTGCATCCTCCTGACACCTGTCCCCAACTTTGGACTATGCAGAAACTGTATTTAGCTAGGGTGGCTCCAAGGGAGGGCATAGATCCAATTTAATCTTTAGATCTAAACTGATTATAATGTTGAGATGGAATATTAATACATATTTACAAGAGCTAAAAGGCCAATTCAGAAAAAGCATAATAAAAATTGGAATGAACAGAAGCCTGACACTGCAGTTTTCCCTGATGCTTTGCTTTCTTTCTCCTTGGAAAATTGATGCATCTATAACATCTTTGGAAGGCTGATGAAAGGAGAAAATTGGTCTACTGTAGAGTTTCTAAGTCCCAATGCAATCATAGTCTGTTCCAGGGATAGAAGCTGACAAAATAGGCTTCCCATCTACAGCCATTCCAGAGAATCAAAACTTAACCAAAAATAGTATTCTCTTTAGATTGGAATCTAAGGGAAAACAGGCAAGGCGTGCTGCAAATGAGATATCTCTAGATACAAGTCATCCCTGGTTAGTACTTACTCCTTGTCTTTCTCAACTGGTTAATAAGAAAGAAAAAAGATGGTGCAATGAGGTATGTATAGGAGGGACCTCTGAAGATGTTAATAAACTCAGGTTTTATAAACTAGGTTTGAGGGTTCCAAAGTAATGACATGAGTTTTAATAAAGGAAAATAAAATCCTTCCCCAGGAAGTTTCAATTTGAAGGAGTTCTGCAAAGGCTGATAAAGGCACGGTAATGGGACCATAAGGAACTGAAGGGCATGGTTCACTGGGAAATCACAGAAGTTTTAGAGACTCCAGGAATCATTCCTTCTTCAATGATCATGTTGAATAAGCATTCCATGTTTTCCCTGACCTTCAAGTTTTCAGGGCCTCATGCAGTTCTTTATTTGGCACGCAAAATTATTCATCCTTTATTGCTCAATGAAGTTGGTATACTTCGTTTCATTTGCAAAACACATTTATATTTATCCAGAATTACTATGTTTCTGATATGGGCCAACCTGAAGTCATTAAATCTAAATGACAAGAAATTGACCTATATGTATCAACTATGTGATTTTCTGTTGAAATTGAAATTCGAGCAAAAGAAATGACCATACCTCAAAGTTGATGATGCCATACAGTTCTTGGCTCCTGAAATTCATGAAAAGAGTTGATGGAGTCTAACTGGAAAATTCATTTGATCTGAATATCTCTAACTGGAATAGTATTGCAAATATAATTTTAGATTCATTTATTGTTTATCATACATGTGTTTATATATGTGTTATTATATGTTTATATATAGTTTGTCACATGTGTGCCTGTATGTATATAAATATAATTTCATACATATGTATATGTATGTACATATATATGGAGAGAGAATATATGTGTACATATGCTTCCATACTTTAATGGAGCTGTTATCTTGCTACAGCTCTTGGCCAAAGTTCCCAGTGTATTTGATGTTTTAATCATCAATCATAGGATCACAGATACAGAGCAATCCTCTAGTCCTACCCCCTCATTTTACAGATGACAAAACTGAGGACCTGAGAGGTTATTACTCACCTAAGGTCACACAGGTAACACTTGTCAGAGGTAGGATTTGAATCCTGTTTCTTTTAACTCCAGAGCCAATGCTATTTTCACAGTGTGATCTCATTGAAATTAGTATTCCTTCCAACATTGCAGATTGCAACCTATTCATGCATTCTAATCTTGTATTCTTCTCCCTGTTCTCCTATAAATCCTCCTTAGAGGTTCTACTCAACATGTTAGAGATCTTCCTCTGGATTTAAAAAAAACATTCTTTGTGTACTAAGGTGTCTATATGCTATAGCTGAACCACTTCCTTTCTAATTGACTATCTCTTGAATAATAACTTTTATGCCATTTCTTGCATATGTAAGTCATTGTTGGTAACTTACTGGAGCCTACTTATACCCACCATGCATCTTTTCATTGCCCAACAATTTTGATTCTTTGGTGTCTTCTGTGATTATCAACCATATCATATCACCAGAAAAATACCAGTGTTTTTGTGTCAGGGAAATTCTTGGGATTGTTGAATGTGCTGCATAATTTTCCATATATAATCCAGCCTATTCTCTTCCTCCATTTCATTATATGTATGCATGTATATCATGATATATTCATGGTATACATGTGAGATTTATATATACATGTACTATTTAGATAGTCTGTACACATACATAATGTATATGTATATTATATGTGATCATAAATTAATGAAGTAAAGTTTTTAAAGATATATAACAATTTCAACATATGCATAGACTGCTTTTTTATCTTTTTATTCCTAGTGCCTACCATAGTGCCTGGCACAAGTAGATGCTCAATAAACATTTGTTTAATTGAATCGAATTCATATAGTATTGATGTCTGGAAAGGAATAGTCTGGAAGTGATATACTTATTCCAGTAATTTTTGCCATTGCTTAAAACATATTTCTAACCAACTCCTCAACTCCAAATCTGTGATCTTTTGATCCTCTTTGGATCATACTCTCTCTTAAATACCATAAGTCATGACAGTCTTTGTCTTTGGATAGTGGCTTTGATTTTTTGGAAACTTCCCAAAGTCATTTGGGCACAAATTTATTTCAATTCAACAAACATTTATCGATCACCTGCTATTGTATAAGACACTATGCTAGATGTTGGGGCTGTAGAGAAGAAAAAGAAGCCCTCTCTATACTCAAGGAGTTTACTAAGGGGATATGATGCATTTTAGGAAGTTAATACAAAATGTATACAAAGTAATGCAGTGTAATTTCACAAGGACGAGAATGCTATTGTGGTGCCTGCCTGCTCTAGGCTCACTCTCCTAACTCTCACTCAGATTGGCTGGTTGTCTCCAGAGAGAAATGGCCATTTATCCATTCAGGGTTCCAGGCATAAGCTTGGGGTCGTGGGGGGTGTTGTAGCTTCTGATATGATAGCTCATGGATCCCAATCTGATATGGTCCCCTCAGTATAAAATTGCTAGTTGACATCAATTAACTTTTACAACAAGGTATTTACTGAAAAGGTATACACACACACACACACACACACGTGTGTGTGTGTGTGTGTGTGTGTGTGTGTGTGTTAGGGGGCAGCTAGGTGGCACAGGGGATAAAGCACTGGCCCTGGATTCAGGAGGACCTGAGTTCAAATCAGCATCAGATACATGACATTTAGTAGCTGTGTGACCCTGGGCAAGTCACTTAACCCTCATTGTCCCGCTCTCCTCAAAGATAAGTTACAAAACATTAGTCCAAATGGGAATGGGGAGGGGTGTGCATTCCCCCGTCATCACACTTGGTCCTTAGAGTGGGCTTCAAAAGATTGTAAGGCACACATGTAGGGAACGTGTGGGGCCAAGAATACCTCTTAGCTTCTGGCCCCCTGAGTCCTTTTCTCTCTTCACAGAGTTCCCACCAAATTCGCTTCAGGGAATGGAGTACCAGTGGAAAAGTTGTGCCCTTTCTCAGCTGAGCTGACTCCTCTCAGGATATGGTGTCTTAGCTGATGGGTGAATCCACAGCTTGCTTAGGTCAAGCTGGTCACTGGGACCTCATGAGACTTGGCTGTTGCTGCTCTCAGTGCCAGTGATCTCTGCCACTGACTTTGGTAGCTGAGGGAAAAGGGTTAAGTAACTTGCTTAGGGTCACACAGTTAGTACATGTCTGAGGTCAGATTTGAATTCACAAAGATGGGTCTTCCTGCTTCCAAGCCCACTGTGTCACCTAACTGCTTAGTTTTTCCTTAAAAAGCATCAAAACTGTGGCATCTATGTGGTGCAGTGGATAAAGCACTGGTCCTGGATTCAGGAGGACCTGAGTTCAAATCTGGCCTCAGACACTTGACACTTACTAGCTATGTGACCCTGGGCACTCACTTAAACCTTACTGTCCCAGAAAAATAAAATACTTGGTTTTTTTTTTTAAAAAAGCATCAAAACCATGCTTGAGACTCAATTGACCCAGAGGGACTAAGGCTTGGGCTATTGATGCAGCTTCCTGATTACTGAAGTACTTTTGTACCTTGCCAGCTCAAGAGGAAACAAGAGGTACTCCTGCGCCAGCTCTACTGGCATAGCCAACCCAGAAATAAGGAAGCTGCCACTCAACTGCATCAGCACTATATCCTTGCCAAGCATCTATTCTATTTTATGGCTAAGTAAACCTTCTTTTGTCTACTGCAAGTGCCTCATTCCCTTTCAGTTCTGAACCAGGAACACCAGACCACCCTGAATCAGGCCTGTCCTACAGCAGTCCCCGAAGTCCAACCTCTACCATCTCAACTGTGTGTGGCCTGTGAGTGCCCACTGCCTTACCCCAAAAGGCCTGTTCTTTGCCTTTGGCACTTTTTTAAAAACAATTACCTCCTTCCAGTACCTTAGAGTTTCCTATTGGAGTACTATTGTTTCCTAAATACATAGTTTCTGACTGGGAGATCCAATCAGTCAATCAACAAGCATTTATTAAATATCCACCATTTATCAGGCTCTGTGAAGTGCTAGGAATAAAAAGACAGAAATGATACAAACAGTCCTTGCCCTCAAGGAGCTTACATGGTGGTGGTGGGGCAATCTTTCTCTCTTTTTCTACATACATACATACATACATACATGTTGTTCAGTCATTTTTCAATCATGTCCATTTGAGGTTCTCCTGGCAGAGATACTGGTTTGCTATTACCTTCTCCAGCTAAT
The DNA here is from genome assembly GCF_019393635.1 of Dromiciops gliroides. NCBI lineage: Eukaryota > Metazoa > Chordata > Mammalia > Microbiotheria > Microbiotheriidae > Dromiciops > Dromiciops gliroides. The sequence goes on along the minus strand of NC_057864.1, from coordinate 165,781,800 downwards.
TTCGCATATGTGGAAACTGATTCTGACAGGGTTAAGTGACTTGCCCAGTCACATAGCTAGTAAGTATCTGAGGCCAGATTTTTAACTCAAGAGGATGAATCTTCCTGATTCCAGGCCCTGCACCATATTTACTGTGTACCTGTCTATGTGTATATATAGATATATCTGTATCTATACAATACATATACATATGTTATATATACATGTATACAAAGTAATTTTGGGGAAATGAATGCTAGCAGCTTAGGGAACGCAGTGGATAGAGCATTGGATTTTAAGTCAGAAAGACCTGCATTCAAATCTAGTCTCAGATACTTACTAGCTATGTGACCCTGGACAAGTAGCTTAACTTCTTTCTACCTCGGTTCCTTCCCCTGTAAAATGAGTATTATAATAGCACCTATCTCCCAGGATTGTTGTGAAGATAAAGGGAGATGATATTTGTAAAGTACTTTGTAAACCTTAAAATGCTATAATTATGATGATGATTATTAGGAAAGATGTCATGTAGAAGTTGGCATTTGATCTACACTTTGGGAGTGTAATACTTATTTCCTTTTTTTTTTTTGCTCGAGGCAATGAGGGTTAAGTGACTTGCCCAGGGTCACACAGCTAGTAAGTGTCAAGTGTCTGATGCCAGATTTGAACTCAGGTACTCCTGAATCCAGGGCTGGTGCTTTATCCACTGCACCACCTAGCTGCCCCCGTAATACTTATTTCCTCAGATTTCCCCTAGAGAGTATAGCCATGATAATGTCAGACTGCAGAAATGGAGAATAGAATCTATTTAAGAGACTGTTCTAGAATTCACCAGTTTGGTGATTTGGAACTTGTTGTGAGAGAGAATTCTTGGAGATAGAGGAAAATGAGAGTTTGTCCATCTTGGCACCACTCAGAAGGAAGTGAGGTTGTCAAGGGTGTAGTAGAACATCCTCCAAGACTTTCATGAACTACTGTCACTGGACAGTAGTCATTGGAACTGCTTCCTGTCCTGCCTTGAGGAAAAAGCAAGTCTGGACAAGATAAGCTTCACATGGAGTAGCCCCAGGGAATTTGAAAACAGCCCCACCTGAGACCCCCTTCTTCAGTGTTGTGTGTGAGAGCAAGGCTAGCTTGACTGGATCATAGAGTACAAGGAATATAGAATAAGGCTGGAGAGAGATTGTGAAAGGGTTTAAATGACAGAGGAGTCCTACTGTACTGTTAAAAATTTTTTAAGAATCGCTACCTTCCTTCAGGTCACTGTATACAAGTGTTAGTGACTACCCACAGTTCCCTCTTGACTTGGCCCACAAAGCTGATTTTCCATGATTTCTTCAACTCCTGAGGGATGACTATGCTTGTCTATGGGGAATTTCTCTTGCTTGATGTGGCCTCTGGTACACATAGGGTGTTGATGGAATTTGTCAGATACCCAGATGGGGTATCTGTCACTTATCCAGGTATAAACTCTAAATTTGGGTCTGGAGTTTGCTGTCAGATTCAGCTCATCAGTCTCCCAGCTTTCATAAGGTTTTTGTTATCTTCCCATTTTTACAGTGTCATTATATGAGGTGCTTCTGACAGAGATAATGTGGCCGGGTTTGCTTTTAACTTTGAGCTCTTAAGATCCAAGTGTAGTTTGCCTTGGGTAGGTCAGCTGATACATTATCCATCAAGGGTTTATAATTAGCCTGTTGTGAAACAGGAACATAGTTATGAAAACATACTTACTGCCCCAAAGACAAAGAACGTGTTTGGGAAATTGAGCAAGCTAGTATAGCCCAGGACTCCCAAATCAACTACACCTACAAGTATTAGTAACAAAATTGTAAAACCATTTTCTATACCTAAAGTTAAGATACCACTTTACCCTTCCCTCAATACTTCTTGGCACTCTTCTTGCCTATCCTTCAGATGGATCTTACAGAATTTTATCTTAAAATCAGAAGAATCTGTTTCCAACCTTCATTACAAATTTTAACTCCTCTTTTCTTTTTTTAATTCTGCAGTCATTTATTAAGCACAGTGCTGGCACTGGGGACACAAAGACCAAAAAACCCCCCATAACTCTACTCTTAAGGAACCTATTTTCTAATTAGGCAATGCAACATGTATACAGACAAATAAATAAAGAATAATTTCAAGGAGAGTGCACAAACAACCAGAGGGATAAGGAAAGACCCTGCAGGAAGTGGCCCCTGAGCTGTGCTTAGAAGGAAATTTACCTATAAAGATCACGTGGTATGCTCTCCAATGTCAAGGAGTTCCCTACATTGCAATAGAGAAATGCTACACATAGGAGAAACACACACACACACACACACACACACACACACACACACACACCTTGTTAATAAGAAAAAAACTTATGGACATAAGCAATAGTCAGGAAGAAAGTGACCAGTGCAGAAACAGACTGAATAGGGCTTAAAATAGCTACACTGCTGCCCCCTTCCCATTCCCCTATTTATTAGATTTTTATTTGTCTATTCTTTTTTTTTTTCGGATGTGGCTCAAGGAGTTGTGAGATGTTGTACCATTAATTTTTCAGGCTTCTTGGGAAACAGAAATCAAGGATTATTATCCCACTTGTGCAGATGGGGAAACTTTCCCAAGGTCACAAAGCAATTCCAAGAATAGAATCTGGATCCCCTGGCTCTGGGTCATGGGCTCCTTGAGAACAAGGATTGACTTTTGCCTTTTTAAAAAAAAAATATCCCCAGAGCTTAGTGGAGTACCTGCCATATGGTAGGTGCTAACAAATGCTTATTAACTAATGGACTGATTGATTGGTTGGTTATTTATTCAAAAATAAAGCTGTATAAGGAGGATTTTGGCCACATTTTTCTTCCCAAGTTGTTCTGTCTGTATACCTCTTCTACCCATGGGGCTTCATGTATGAAAAAGATATTACAGAAGGAGACACCAGGTAGAGCCAAATGTTAATCATGAGACACCCAAAAAAAGCGCAGATGTTCCCAAAGCTAAAGAGAAATAGCAGTGGTTTCCTTACATCTTACTTTAACTTGCCCCCAAAACTATAAAAGGTTTATAAAAAGGGAAAAAAATCAGTAAATAATATGTTCCAAGCTGAGCTTAGTAGTATAAGTATTTAGTGATAAGAGGAGGTAGAAAGGAGAACCCCATTCTAATGAAATGCTACTTTTTTTCTCCTATAAAAGTGCACATTTTCTTTGAAAACAACCTAGTGGGCTTGCTTCCATATTTTATTGTAAGGCTCATCTGGGAACTCAGAGCCCTTTGCTTCCTGGAGCTTTGAACCACACATGACACATATTTTTTGAATGTCTTATAAGATTTTTTTAAACAGAGGAAATGGTAACAAATGGCATTCAGATTCCATTTTTTAAAAGGCTATTCGAAAAGAATTTGATGAGGGAAACTGGATCGAGAAGCACTGCATGCTCTTAAGAGGTGGAAGAATTTTACTTCGGTTTCTTGCTATTGTTTATTTCAGCGTGCGGGTGCAAATGCAGGAATTCCTTTGCCTTTGCAAAATATATTTGCCCAGTGTGAATTTAAATTAGTAGTTTTCAACTGCCTCCAACCTCCTCCCCCCCACCCCCAACAGAAAACTTTGTAGCTCTATCATCTGTTCCTCTTCATATGGTAGATCACAAGTTCTTGTGGGTTGCAGCTGGCTGCTTTACAAAATGGAGTTTGGATTCAATTTACAGCTCCAGTGGAAGATTCCTCTCCTGGATCTGGGCTTCTTCGTTGTTACATTCACAGAACATGGCTTCAACACAATTACTTAAAGCTTCCTCAATTAGAAATTGCAAGATAGCTGTCATCGAACTGATGTAATGTGGCCTAGCAAGGCATCTGGCCGAATCCATTCGTGCATCAGATTAAATCCTAACATTGTTTTCTCATCTTGAAGTAAAAAATATTGCTTTTGCAGCTATCAGAGGAAATGGAGGTGTGCTTCCATCTTGTTTTTTTTTAAAAAAACAACACCAAAAAGCCTCAAAGTATAAAGCACACATCCACCAGGGTGGTCTGCAAGCAAACAAAATAACTTCATTTTCATCAGCGTGAAACTTTGCCATCACTTTTAAGACACACAGTATAAAAATCACATGGAATGTTACCTCCTAGAATAAGTTGCCCAGTTGCTAAGTGCTATGATTTTTACCACCTGGCAAGCATTTCCAAAACTCAAGCTCATTCCAGTTCTAAGTAAGGCAGCATGTTGTAGTGGAAGAAGCAAAGGACTGAGAGTCAGATCTGAATTAGAAGCCTCGCTCTGCAAGTTGTTACTAATAATAACAACAATAATTATTATTATTATTATTATTGATATAGTACTTACTATGTGCTGCACCATATTAAGTGCTTTACAATTATTATCTCATTGAATCCCCATTTTACAGATGAGGAAACTGAGGTTAAGTGACTTGCTCAGGTCACATAGCTAGTAAGAGTCTGAATCTGGATTTTAACTTGGCTTTTCCTAACTCCAGGCCTGGCACTCTACCCACCATACCACCCTGCTGCCCATAACTAATATGCTGTGTAACTTTGGACATACCTCTTCATCTCTCTGAGCCTCAGTAATTTCCTTTATCAAAGGAGGGGGATGGACCGGATTGTCCCTATCGATCTTCCTAGCTATGATTTTCTTTAATTCTATAATGCCTAAGGGAAAGCAATGTTTTAAACATTTTCTAGTGTGTACATTTTAAGCCCATGAGCATATTTTCTTGTCCACATTAGATTGGTGCATTTCTAGGCTTGTAATAGGTAGAAAAAAGAACAGTGGAGTGGCCGAAGCAAATGTGGAATAAGAATGTAACGAAATCCTATTGCAGCATAAGAAGGGAAAGATATGAGGACCTCAGAAAAGCATGGGAACTATGAACTGATGTAGCATGAAGTAAGCAGGAGCCAGAAAACATTCTATGTAGGGCAAAATAATTTAATGAAAACAACACTGAAAGGCATCTGAACTTTGATTATTTGTAATGACCGATTTTGGTCCAGGAGAAAAGATGATGAAAATCAAACTTCCTTCCTCTCTCTAGATGGGTGGAGGACCGTGGATACAAAATGTTGCATACACAATCAGAAGTAATTGGTTTTTTTTTGTTTTTGTTTTTTTGCTTACCTGGTTTTCTTTGTTAAAATCGAAGGATTCGGCACTGGGAAGGTAGAATATATCAGAAAGTGACTATGGTATAAAATCAAAAGTCATCAATAAAACTAAAAAAAGAACAACAACAACAAAAAAAAAAAAACACCAAACAGTCCCCAACCTCAATTCAACAAATATTTATTAAGCATCTCTTAAGTACAAGTCACCATGTTAGATGCTGGGGATTCAAAGGCAACAATAAAATGATTCCTACCCTCATTCTCCTAGGGGAATATACAACATACACACAGCTAAGTAAATGTAAGGAAATCTGAGGAGGGAGAACAGAAGGCAGCAACAGATCCTGTTTTGATTACCCAAATAAATCAACTGATCAGTTTACTAAAAGAAGAAATCACAAGACAAATACATTGACAGGTAGTGGAAAGTTACAAGACAGAGCAGAGGTTTCATCTGCCTGATACAGTGGTAAAAGGCCCTGTTTTGATACAATCAAACTGAACAGGAGAACTACTGACTTGTGAATCCTGGGGCTACCAGAGAGAGGGAATGGTGACCATCTGGATCTAAGAAATTTCTTGTTCATGTAATTACAGTGATGACATCATTCACAAGTGGCAGAACATAGTACAGCATTTATCGTTTATTCCACAAGGTGGTGTGTTTTATGTATAAACTAGTTAAGAGTGGTGGCTTTCAGGATTGAATGGATTTTTAAAGCTGTCTTCTGTTTTTTTCATCCTGTTTGTATACCACTTAGAACCCTTGTACTGAGCTTTGTACAAACTGCCTGATGCCACTGCAGACACATATACTTGTTCCCAAATTGATAACACGTGCCAAGCTTCTCTTTATCATCCCCAACAAGCACCTTCCTAGGTTCATACTTGACCCTGACCCCAGTGAGACCTAGTAGTTTCTAATGTGTCCAAACCTGTTTCCCCATCAGACAAATGCAAAAACTTTAGTAGTTTTCTCCTGTTCAATGAGGCAGCACAGGTTAGTAAAAAGAGTGTTGGAGTTAGAGTCAAGAGACTTTGGTTTGTGTCTCTGTTCTGGTCCTTATTGACGAATCACTTAACTTCTCTGCTCCTTGAGTCCTTCATCTGCAAAATGAGGATGATAGCAATTTACACTACCTGCACCACAGGATTATTATGAGGAAAACCATCCACAGATTGCTATTGCTATTCCCATGTCAAATGGGTGGAAAAAAGGAAGTAGCTGAGAGAGAGAGGGAGGGAGGAAGGAAGGAAGGAAGGAGCAATTATTAATTGCCTACTATGTGCCAAGTACTATGCTAACACTTTACAGACATTATCTCAATTGTTCCAACCCTGTAAAGTATTATCCCCATTTTATAGTTGAGGAGACTGGGACAAAGTAATTACTTCCTATTTATCCTGTATATCTTGCTCAGTATATGTTTGTTTGCATATTTTCTCCTTCTTTTGAATGTAAATTGCCTGAGGGGAAGAACTGTCTTTTGCCTCATTTTATATCCCCAGTGCTTAGCACAATGCCTGGCACATAAGTGCTTAATAAATGTTTGTTGATTGATTGCAGTGGGTTACATAGCTAGTGTATGAGACCAGAGTTGAACTCAGGTCTTCCAAATGTAATACCCAGTGCTCATTACTACTGAGTTAGGGATCATAGGACTTGAATTCCAGTCCCAGTTCTGCCACTGAACAGTGTGAAATAGTTTCACCTTTCTGGACCTCATTTTCCTCCTCTATCAAATGATGGTATTGGAAGAGATGATTTTTGAAGTCCCTCTCAGCAGCAACATCATGTAAACCATGAATATCACCTCCTCTCTTAAGAGTCTGCCTGGAGGGGCAGCTAGGTGGTGCAGTGGATAAAGCACCAGCCCTGGATTCAGGAGGACCTGAGTTCAAATTTGGCCTCAGATACTTGACACTTACTAGCTGTGTGACCCTGGGCAAGTCATTTAACCCTCATTGCCCCATCAAAAAAAGAGAAAAGAGTCTGCCTGGAGACTTGCTGTTCTCTTTCCACCTCCCTTGTCCCTAATTCACTTCTTTAATAGGCTGTCCTCTAAGAGAACTGAGTTCTAAAGAGTGGGGAGTCCTTGATATGACTGTATATTTATCTAGATCTTCATTCCATACCTGCTTGTGTCCTGAGCTCAGTGTTGGGAACCAAACTTATTTAGAAACCATGGTTTATATTTAAAGATCAAATGCACATTTCAAGGTAGCAGCATCAAACTTCCTATATTTGACCCAAAGCAAATACAGATTACTCCTCTAAGAAACCTTTCCTTCTTTTCTTTTTTCCTTTTTTTGTTTTGTTTGTTTTTTGCAGGGCAATAAGGGTTCAGTGACTTGCCCAAGGTCACACAGCTAGTGTCAAGTGTCTAAGGTCGGATTTGAACTCAGGTCCTCCTGACAGGGCCAGTGCTTTATCCACTGCACCACCTAACTGCTCATGAAACTTTTACTTCTAATGATTATTTCTATCACTGTTTTAAAAGTATTATTTGATTCATTTCCTTCTTTGCTGTCTTTAAGTTGGTTTTAGCACTTTGCATCTTGCTAGCAAAGATGAGGTTTGATTCAGCCAAGTACTATGTACAGAACACTATGCTAGGCTGGGGGCGGTACAAAGTTTAGGTAAAAACGCTTTCCCATCCCCTCATGAAGCTTACAGTCTAGTCAGAGCATAGAACACATGCATAGACTTAGAATACAAAGTACTACAGGATGAGGATATAAGTACAGTTAGCCCTTCCACATTGCAAGGCTTATGGGCTCTGCACCCTCACCATCTGGGAAATCCACACAAATTCTTTTGGTCCTCCCTTCATACCAAAGAAGAAATCTGAATTATTATGATATTAAAAGATAAAATATGTTGATATTATATGACATGATATATATATTTTATGCATTTCTGAGTTTCTAAACTTTTTCTGTGTCATTTGAGGTCCTTCATATCGTCTGTGACTTCTGCATAACTCCCCCAAAATTCCCATTTAATTTCTTATGCAACCCACAATATATTGAACCAGTGATGGGAAAAGTCGCAATATGGAAGGGTAACTCTACAACCAAAGTACCATATGAAGGCATTATACAAGAGAGTTCAGAGGCTTTCTAATGCAAATAGTATTTGAGTTAGGATTTTTAAAGAAATGGTAGGGAATCAATAGACAGGGATGGGAGATGGGATAAGCAGAACAGTGTCCCAGAATATAAGGTCAGAGTTCTGCTAGGTACTCTGTCTTAGCCAATGGTAAGCAGTAAAAACATGGAAAAACGGTTGTAAGAAGTCTTGCCAAATAACTGGGTTTAATATACATAAAATCATAGATTTAGAGCTGAAGGGAACCCCCAGAGGTCATTCAGGCCAAACCCCTCACTTCACAGATGAAGACATTGAGGTCAGGAGATACAGCGCCTTGGCCAGAGTCACCCAGGTGGTAAGCAGCAGTCAGTATTTAAAACCAACTCCTCCATTCCTGGGGCAGTGTGTTTTCCCTGGTCCACTTTGCCTTCTAAAAGTATCAGAAATACAGATTTAGAAGGGACCTCAGTATCCATTTAGCCTAACTCATACCTAACACCTAACATTACTCTTTTTTATTATTATTATTATTTTTTTTTTTAGTGAGGCAATTGGGGTTAAGTGACTTGCCCAGGGTCACACAGCTGGTAAGTGTTAAGTGTCTGAGGCCGGATTTGAACTCAGGTACTCCTGACTCCAGGGCCGGTGCTCTATCCACTGCACCACTTAGCTGCCCCCTAACATTACTCTTGATCCCTAGCTATTCCAAGTTTCTAATTTTTACTTTGAAATCTACTTTGGAATCTTTATTGTCCTAGAGGGAGAGAGAAATGGTAAGTTAAGGCTCATGGGTAAATACGAGCTCCCAGATCAGGAGCTAGTCCATAAGATAAAAGCAAATATAGTTATTGATAGGACACACAATGAGAGGTTTAAGTGTATGTGTCCTGGCCACTGGGAAGGGTAGTGCTCTCCCACCTTGGGAGGGGCCAGCTGACTTGTAAAAGGGTGTCCCAGTTCAAATGCAGAACAAAGCTAGTGATCAAATGCCTTCCTACATAGAGATTAGCTCAGGTGTTTACCTTACTCAGTCTGTCTACTCAGCTTATAATGAGTGTTGAGTTAAAATGAAAAAGCATTCTATGAACTATGGAAAAAAAAAACAACTTGACGCCACTAAATAAGATAATTCTTATCCAAACTAAAAATGCATCTCTTTCTTTCCCCAAAATTGAGTCATCTGTGTGTTCGGTATTACACTTAAGCCAATAAAAGGAAGAAAGAGTAATAGATTCAGAAGCAAAACATGCCCAGACTTATAATGCCTGAACTTAGAAATGGTTAGTTAATTACCTTATTAAATTACTCCCCATAATGATGCTTTGGATCTCTGAAGTGCTGTATAAATGTTGACTAATTGATCCTCACTCCCATAAGGCATGTTGGTAATATCATCCCTGTATTATCCTTGAGCTTCCTGGGGCCAAGAAAAGTTAAAGGGCTTGCCCAGAGCAAGTATGTTGCCTTAGTCCTTACTGTGTCTAGCACTGTGTTAGGCATTAGAGTAGATGGGAAGACATAATAAAATAGGAGCTTAAGACTTGCCCCTAAAGAGTTTAGAATCTTAGTAGAGAAGCAAGATAAAAAAGAACTAGCAAACAATACAAGATGATTTATGATTAAATAAATGCCAAGGTGTGTGTGGTGCAGGAAATACACACTATAGGAACTCAGAGCAGGGAAATGGGAAAACAAGACTTTTTATTCAACTTTCAACCAAAAGGCCCTTCTGGCTGCTAAGGTGTGGGAGGCGTCGCTGTACTATCTTCTACACTGACTAGTTCATAATTTACTTTGAACTAATCACTAAAAGGCCAGGACCAGCAAGCACCATTCTGGAGCTCAGTCTGGCCCTAGTGAAGGCCGGTGGGGTGGGGGTGGGGTGGGAGGTGGGGGGAAGCCTGCTGTCCTTTGCACTTGCAGGATTGAATTTGGCATCTAGGCTGGGTACAGATTTGCTTGTCGGGTCCTCAAAAACCAGTAATCATCTGCAAAGACTGTAAACTGTCCATTCCCCCGGAGAGAATCCAAGCAATCAAAGAAACAACACAGAAACGGAAAATCAAAAAAGTACCAGCCAGCCATTCTTCAGTTTTCAGAATCTCTCTCTCTCTCTCTCTCTCTCTCTCTCTCTCTCTCTCTCTCTCTCTCTCTCTCTCTCTCTCTCTCTCTCTCTCTTTTTTTAAAGAACACAAGGGAGCCTAGGCATGAGACAATCCAAATGCATTCTTTTGGCATGTGGTTAGAGTGTAAACATACTGGATTTATTTCAGGAGAAGAAGTAACCTGATTGATTCAAACAGTACCCAGAATTTATTTGGTAATGTCAAAAGTCACAACTTCTTTTTATCGCTTTGACTTCTCAAAATTGCATCAGAGAAAGATATATGCCTGAGTGTGATTGCTCCCAGACATGCATTTTTCTTCCATCAAGGATCTGAAATGAAAATAATAATAATATAAAAAGCCAACCTGAATCTATGTGGGTTTCAGTGGCACTGAGCCAGAATGATTTTCCACCAAATGCAATGCCAAATCTGCAAAACAATAAGGATTTATCCTGACACCAAGAATTTTCTCTCTAGCATCTAAAGTTCAGGTCTTTCTGTTGATACCGTTGTTCTGCAAGGTTCCGCTAAAAATCTTGGGAACAGGAGAAGGGAACATACAAAGAGCCAACAGACACAGAAGCTGCTTAATGATAGAACAATCCTAATGACAATTCCAGGGATAGTGGTTTTCTCACACGTTCTGAAGAGCAATGAGAAATTCATAGACGGCTTGAGAGACCATAAGGGTTGAGCCTGCCTGGAAAAACAAAGGTCCTGCAGAAAACGAAATCTTCATTGTCTTTCATTAAGAAGAGGTCCTCCATGTGCCCTTGTCACCACCCTCATGTGTAGCATGAGCCCCTTGATTATTATAGGTCATATTCTTCCCAGTGTGAGAGGCCAGGGCATGAAATCGGAGCTGATCATCTGCTTGTGAGTATGGGAAAGAGATTCCATTTTTACTATCAAGGATTTAATTTGATGTTGATGCTAAGTGACATAAGCACCAAAAACAGATGCCAGATGGATTCTCACTGATTGACATGCAAATCTCTTGACAGCAAAAAACCAGGTTGTCATTTTGTTCACATGACTGTATCCTTGAGATCTGACCAGGAGAGGACCCCCAGCTTCTCAGATGTTAGCAGAGGAGTCACATGGACAGGGGAATAAAGAAATATCCTACCTGAAATATCCCTAGTACTCAAATTAAGAGAGAGAAAAGCATGAATGACTGAATTAGTTTCTCAAAAGAGGACTCTCAGGAGTTGTGAAATCTTTTTTTTTTAATCATAGAACATTTTTACATAGTAACTCTTACCACACTAAGTCCCTAGAGATCAAGGACAATATATTTCTCTTTACATCCTCTATAGTGCCTAGTATAGCATTCTCTGAAATACTTCCCCAACCTGCACTAAAGGTTGAATCCCCAGAGAGCAGCTGCTACCTTGGCTTCTAGGGTACCCTGTGGGTGTGAATGTCTAACATAATAGTTCATCTGCCCTAACCAATGTACTTCTCATTAATCATCAGCCATTAGATTCAAGCTCTTAGTAAAGGTATAATAAAAATAATACTTGCAAAAAAAATCCACCCCCCTCCCAGGTAATGGTGTACAATCTTCCACTAATATACACAACAACATGTGGGAAGAATGGACACAAACATGATGGTAGTGAGGCAGACATATAGGGAATACATGTGACCAAAGCTTCCTATTCCTCTAGTATTGCCTTAAAGTCCTTTATTTCACGTTGAGTCTTCACAGTGTTCTGCCCAGGGTACAGACAGCATCCCTCCAGTATGAGTTGTTTAGCTGGGCTTCCATGGTCTGATTGTCCTCACAGGGCAAGGGGACTCTTGTGGGTCCACAGTTGTCTCTCTTCTATGAGCTGGGAATAAAGGAGTAGGGAAAGGAGAGAACCAAATTTCTCCTCTACACACTTTGATACTATAAAGAATTTTTCATTTAATCTATGTAAATAATTAAATGAATGAATGAATGAAAAGCATTTTAGGCATTCAATAAGTGTCAGGTACTGTGCTACGCTCTAAGAATACAAATACAAAAAGTCTCTGCCCCCAAGGAACTCATATTTTAGTAGAGGAAAATAATACCAATAAGACAGTTAGTTAAAGCCAGGGAAAGGATTTTTGGTTTGGGATTTAATAGGGTTGGCAAGTTGATCCATAGAGCAGTCAATTGAACAAGGTTTTCCAAAACTAATGGTACTATTTATTTGATTGCTATGCCCAGAACAAGAGGTAGAAGGAACAGGGCTTCATGAACAGTAGCAGAGCAGATGGCAAGATGGCATAGGTGGGTAGCTAGATGGGAGTCTGGGCTCATCTGGGATTGGCTAGGTACAGTGGGCCAAACAAGTTTGTATTCACTCAGTCACCAGTGAAGACAGCTCATTCCCAGGGTAGAAATTCCAAAACTGAGTACATTAACATCCCCAGAGACTGAGGGCATGGATTCTGGGGTGACCAGGGTGCTGGTCTGGGTAGGGAGAAGTGGGGCAGCAATGAAAGCAGAGTACATGGCAAGATGACCTGGGTAAAATGTGGAAACATAAGTTCCTCTTAAGAAAGGTTCATAGAGGGGCAGCTAGGTGGCTCAGTGGATAAAGCACTGGCCTTGGATTCAGGAGTACCTGAGTTCAAGTGTGACCTCAGACACTTGAAACTTACTAGCTGTGTGACCCTGGGCAAGTCACTTAACCCCCATTACCCCGCCCCCCAAAAAAAGATTAGTAGAGAGTCTTCATGGATTTTTGTTGTTTAGTTATTCAGTTGTGTCCGATTCTTCATGACTCTATGGACCATAGCACACCAGGCCCTTCTATCCTCCACCATCTCTTGAAGTCTGTCCAAATTCATGTTTGTTGTTTCCATTTGTCCATCTCATCTTCTGCTGTCCCCTTTTCCTTTTGCCTTCAGTCTTTCCCAACATCATGGTCTTTTCCATGAGTCCTCTCTTCTCATTATGTGGCCAAAGTATTTTCAGCCTCAGTATTTGACTTCCCAGTGAATATCCTGGCTGATTTGACCTCCTTGCTGTCCAAGGAACTCTCAAAATTTTTCTCCAGCACGACAATTCAAAAGCGTCAATTCAGAAGTGCTCAGCTTTTCTCTCACAGTCATATACTGCTACTGGAAAAACCATAGCTTTGACTATATAGATCTTTGCTGGCAAGGTAATGTCTCTGCTTTAGTATGAGATCCAGATTTACCATAGCTTTCCTTCCAAGGAGCAAGCATCTTTTAATTTTAATTTAATGGCAGTCACCATCTGCAGTGATCTTTGAGCCCCAAAATATAAAATCTGACACTGCTTCCCTTTCTTCTCCCTCTGTATGCCAGGAAGTGATAAAACCAATTGCCAAGATCTTAGGGTTGGGTTTTTTTTTTATGTTAAGCTTCAAGCCAACTTTTATCCTCTCTCACACTCATCAAGAGCTTTCCTAATTCCTCTTCACTTTCTTTACATTGAGATTATTGATATTTCTCCCAGGAACCTTAATTTCAGCTTTTGATTCATCCAGCCAGGCATTTTATATGATGTACTCTGCATATAAGTTAAATAAATGCAGTAACAATATACTGGCTTGCCATATTCCTTTTCCATTCTTAAACCAATCAGTTGTTCCATGTTCAGTTCTAATTATTGTTTCTTGGCCCACTTGTCTCCTTAGGAGACAAGTAAGATGATCTGGTACTCTCATCTCTTTGAGGACTTGCCACATTTTGTTGTGATCCACACAGTCAAAAGCTTTAGTTTAGTCAGTAAAGCAGAAGTAGATGTTTTTTCTGGAACTCCCTTGCTTTCTCCATAATCTAGTAAATGTTGGCAATTTGGTCTCTAGTTTCTCTGCCTCTTGAAAAAAACAGCTTGCTCTTCTGGTGATTCTTGATTTACATGTTGCTGAAGCCTAACTTGCTTCTTAAGCATAACCTTGCTGGTGTGTGAAATGAGCACAATTGTTCAATAATTTGAACATTCCTTGGCATTGCCCTTCTTTAGTATTGGGACATAAATAGATCTTTTCCAATCCAGCGGCCACCATTGTGTTTTCCAAATTTGCTGGCATATTGAATGCTGCACTTTAACAGCATCATCGTTTAGGATTTTAAATAGCTCAGCTGGAATTCCATCATCTCCACTGGCCTTATTGTTGGCAATGCTTCCCAAGGTCACTTGACTCATTCTCCAGGATGTCTGGCTCTAGATCAGCAACCACACCATTGTGGTTATCAGTGATGCTAAGATCTTTCTTATATAGTTCTTTTGTGTATTCATGTCACCTCTTCTTTATTTCTTCTACTTCTGTTAAATCTCTACCATTTTTGTCTTTTATGATCCCCATTTTTGCATGAAACTTTCCTTTAATATCTCTAATCTTCCTGAAAAGATCTCTATCTTTTCCATTCTGTTGTTTTCTTCTATTTCTTTGCATTGCTTATTTAAGAAAACTTTCTTGCTATTCTCTGGAATTCTGCCACAACTAGGAAGTGATCCAGGGGGGCTTCATGGGTTACTGACACTGGAAGCATTCATCACCTAGTGGCTAACTGTCTTGTGGTAAACTTCTCCCAATTTAGCTAATATGGTTTTGGAGGGACATATAGATGCACACTCCACTGCTACGCCCATACTCAAAAGCTTTTCTACTTTGGTAGGACCTGCTAGAGCTCATGGTCAACTGGTATGCACTGAGAAACTAGGGTCACCTCAGTGCCACAATGAGGCATAAGGGTAAGACTTCAGCAAACATCTTACATATCTGATACACTTAATAAATGTTTGTTGAATGAATAAATGATTGAATAAATGTATATTGGTTCAGTTTTCTTGTCTGGAATGGTACTTCATGAACCATCTGAGGTAGTTTCTCAAGAGGAGGAATTTTAAGAGTCATGAAATTCCTTTTTTCTTAATTGCAGAATATTTTCACTTAGTTGTTAAGGTCCTACAGTATAGGAACAATTCCTTAAGTCCTTTTGTGTCCTCTTATCATATGCATTATGGTGTGGGGACCAGTTTTTAATATTGCTCGCCGCAATATTGGGGCAAGGAAGAAGACCGACAGCCTCCCTCAAAACAGAATAAGATTTATTTTAACAAGAACGAACTTAAAAAAAAAAAACAAGCACAAACAGGATCAGTAGGATCAAGGGAAAGGAAATAAAATGGGGAAAGGGAAATTATAATACCTGAAAAAATACCACCGCCCAGGAATCAGCTGAAAATACACAGCAGAATGCCTGTGGCTTTCCAGCTTCCACCCAGAATGCCCAATTCTCCTCCCCCAAACCTAGAAACACCCCACACGGTCCCTGCCAATGGGATGGCCACTCTGACAGTCACATGACTGCCCTCACTAGGCTTCCAATCATTATAATTTTGCCAGGCCCATGTAGGCGTTGGCGAGTGGTGATGACCGTGAGGTGCGAGAGCCGTGGCAACGGCTACAACCAGTGGGTGAAGCACAGTGTGGTTTGCAGAGCCCCAGGCCAGTGCGTGCCGAGGCATAAAAACCTCAAATAACAATTAGTTCTTTACATTGGTATGTTCACGTCTCTCCCAGACTCCAATGGGACAGCTTTAGTTCATTTCAACACTTTGGTTAAGAGAATAAGGTTGGGGCAGCTAGGTGGCCCAGTGGAAAAAGCACCAGCCCTGGATTCTGGAGGACCTGAGTTCAAATTTGGCCTCAGACACTTGACACTTACTAGCTGTGTGACCCTGGGCAAGTCACTTAACCCTCATTTGCCCTGCAGAGAGAGAGAGAGAGAGAGAGAGAGAGAGAGAGAGAGAGAGAGAGAGAGAGAGAATAAGGTCACAGTGACACTGGAAAACCCTGGCCCTATTATCTTTAGCTCAGTTGGGATTGTTACAGAAAAGAGAGCAAACATGACACCACCATGTGCAGAGAAAGACTAGGCTGAATTGAATTAGGAAAGCCAGAGGAGCCCTTTCCACCTGTACTAACTTTGGGAGGCATGTGTACTTTTGATTCAAACTGGTATAGTTTGATCAAGCAGAGGAAAAGAATGAAGTATTTATATGCTTTGGAGTGAGTGGTATTCTTTAGTATCCCAAAAAAGCCGTAGATGATGTTGGATGCTAAACACACATGATATTGTAAAGGATAGTTCTTGGCAGCAACATAAGAAGCTAAGGGGCTAGACAGTGTGATGTAGTGTAGAAAGGCATCCAAACTCATCTTTATTCCAATAAAGAACATAAATTCTGAGGTTTGTGTCTTTTTTTTAAAAAAAGCTTCCTCATAGGACTTGGGAAAGAGCAGAACATAGAACTTAGGGCTGGAAAAGATCACATCTAGTCTAATTTACTCATTTTACAAATGAGGAAACTGAGACTCAGAGGAGTCAAGTGACTTGCCTGAGGGTCCCACAAGTAGGAAGCAGCAGAAATAAGATGTGAACCCCCGTCCTCTGACCCCGGCCCTGTATTCCTTCCAGGATACCATATTTCAATAGGATGATTATTTGACTCTGTTCTTAACTTCTCCATGACTAACCTTTCCCATCATGGAAAGAACTAACAAAATCACTGCACAGGGCTATTTTGAATAGTAATTTATAAAAAAAAAACCTATAAAAATAATTTAAAGAACTTATTAACCATATATTTGTACATGGCATTAAGTTCACTAGAAATATCCTTCTAGGAGATGCATTCCTTCCACAACCTCTCAGCTTGAAACTCAATAGTTTCATAAGTTAATGTGGCAAAAAAAAATGCATCCTTTGGTAGCTATAACCTTCTGGTTAGGAATCCCTCTGAATTTAGCTAGCCTGATTCTGAGACATAAGGCACAGATTCCATCTCTGGGCCTAAACTCAAAACTTTCCCAATCTGACCTTTGTAAAAGCCTGCCTCCAACTATCATCTCTTTCAAGAATCCTCTTGCACTTCCATGCCATGATAAGGCATTAGACTAAGACTTTTATAGAATACCTAAATATAATGTGAAAAGTAATTTTAAAAGCTTACTTAGTAGTTTCCTTTCCCCAAGTGACAGCACTCTTGGGAAAGAGAAGAGGAAGGATACTGAACTAGGCACCTAGATTAGACCTTGAGTCCCTGTTAGGATATGCCACTCACTAACTACCTGTGTGCCCTGGAGAAAGTCACTGAGCTTTTCAGTCTCTTTTTTTCATTTGTAGAATAAAGGAATGTAACTAAATTATTTGTTTCCTTTAAGCTCATGATTCGATGATTCTAAATAATAGTCACTTTTTCCAAAGAGAGCTTTCTCTACACCGGCCTTTCATAACCCCAATTCAAAGCTATCCCCAGCATTTATTTCTGTGTTCTTTTTTTTAAAAATTTCTCTGTATTGCTATATTATGGTGACATCAATACATTTTCAGGTGTTTTATATAGATTTAGTTTTAAAGAAACTTCATGGCTGCAAGAGTATCTTCACCAACTTCTTTCAACAATAAAATAAAAGCACATAAAATTTTGAGTAAGTCAGGATTCTGCTCTATGATTCTATGTAAGGAATTCTTTACAAGTTATAAATATATGCAGGCTGGGCCAGATTGTGCCCTTAGCTATGTCCCATAACCCCCACTGGCTTCAGTGGGGGAGTTTCCCACAAGCCAGTGAGCTCAGAACTTGGCCCAGTAACATAAGAGATAGCCCACCCTAAATAGCATCCTCTTATCTGGGCTGCAAATAACACACAGCTTGTTTATTTCATTTTGTATATATACTCACAAATGTGGGTACTGGCAAAAGAGGGAGGAAGAAAGGCCAATAAATCAGTTGTTAGTTCCCAAGAAGCTTTTATACTTGGACGTTTGGTTAGCTGTGTTTCAAAACATAAAAAGAAAATGTCTGGATAATAAACCAACTGTTTGCTTCTGTTTGTTAGGTTTCACTGTGCATTAAACTAGTTTCTTAAACCTTGTTTAGTCATAAATATTTAAATCCTCCACAGGAATGGAAGAATTAAATTAAATTGTTTAATATCCTGTTGCAAAAAAATTTCCAGTTTAATTTGGAAATCCACCATGTACCAATCCCTCCCAGGCAATCTTTATTTATACAGTGTAGATTAATTAAGAGCGTTTCACCTTTCAATGATGTATGAGAGGTTGGAAAGAGTTCATATACTCGGTGTGAGTATTTGTTTTGAATATTTAGGGGCATGAAAAAAATCCGGTTTACTTCCATTGATTCTAGTGGGTGTTTCAAAACATGTCCAGAGAATAATAGCTGAAATGATATTGCAACATGTCTTATCTTTTCTCTTAAATCTAGGAAATATTATCTGTGTCCTTGAGAAAGTATAGGCATAGTCCATGGTGACAAGTAACCATTAATGATGGCAGCATTTACCTTTTACTAGAAATATATCCAAAGATTTATTATGGAAAAGTTAACTAGCTCTTTTCCAACTTGGCCCATATAATAAAGCAACTAATAAATGCTTTTCAAAATTACTTTTTTTTTTTTGGTGGGGCAATGAGGGTTAAGTGACTTGCCCAGGGTCACACAGCTAATAAGTGTCAAGTGTCTGAGGCTGGATTTGAACTCCGGTTCTCCTGAATCCAGGGCCAGTGCTTTATCCACTGTGCCACCTAGCTGCCCCCCAAATTAATTTTGATGATATCAAGTTGTATAGGGTTTGGGGTTAGCTTTGGGGGTGAGGGGTGGTAGGCATCAGGAGTATTTTGTTTTAGCAGATGAAATGGTTTGTCACTTTTACCAAATTCACAGTAACATCTACTATTGGAAGTACAACACCAAAATAACAAAACAAATTTTTGTAAATTTTTTTCTTCAAAAGTTATCCAGTAATGTGGAAATGTTTTGCATGGCTGCACATGTATAATCTATATAAAAATGCTTCCCTTCTCAAGGAGCGGGGAGGGGAGAGAAGGAGGAAGAAAATTTGGAACTCAAAATTTTTTAAAATGAATGTTAAAATTCTTTTGTCTACACGTAATTGAGGGGGAAAATAGCCAAAGTCATTTATAATTTAAAATAAGTTATTAGGATAAGAAAATGAAGCAAATCTTATGGGGTTAAAGCAGGGTTGGACGAAAACAACAACACCCTGAAGTCCTCATCCAGATTCCCACTGTAATCTTCAGTAAGTCACTAACCCCTTATTGCCCTTATTTTCTTCATCTTGTCAAATAGGGTTAAGAGGCGGGTTAGCTGAGTGGTACCTCAAGTGGGAGGAAATCCAGAAGTGCCTGTCACTCACTAGGATATGGCCCACACAAGCTGTTACATTGACCATAGCATGTTTGACCCTAGAGTATTCACCAGTATCTCAGAGTAACAAGGTATAAGACTTCTCAAATGAAGACGTTGATCTAAAATGTCAGATTGGTTAGATTCTCCTAAGGGAGCAAATCGGAAAAGAAAGTGACTTACCTCAAGGTATGTGACCTCATTTGATGTGGACAGATTGGTGATTTCATCCATGTTGGTACCCTTCCACTGAAGCAGATGATAGCTCCTTCAGGCCTTCTCCTTCTGTGAATCCCACCCTTGTTGCCCCGTAAACCACAAAATCATAAATCTAGAGCTGGTAGACATCTGAGAGGGGCAAGGGACTTGGCCAAGGTCACAAAGGTGATAGTAATAGTAAGAACTAACTTGATGCAATGCTTTAAGATTTGCGAAGTGCTTTATATATGCTATCTCATTTGATTCCCATGATAACTGTTAGCTATGGAGTACAAGTATTATTATCCCTGTTTTATAGAGAAGGAAACTGAGACTCAGATTCAAAGTGAGCTGCCTTGATGATGTAGCTACTATGTTACAGATGGAATTTGTACCTCATTCCCTCCTGAAGCCATCTAACACTATTTCTACTACACTGTGCTGCCTCTGGGTAAACTAACTCTCCAAGGTCTCCCATATAGTTCTTTGAATCTCTCCTACATACTACTCTGGTACATAGTTTTGTGATAGTTATTTGTGCATATTTCTATCCCCTACTATACTAGCAGCTGTTTGACTCTAATGACACTGTCCTGTTTAAACTTTGTTATCTCCCTCATTGTCTCACACAGCATTCTGTACACAATGGACACTTAGTTTTAAATTTTTTTTTTAATTTGAAAATGAGATAGCCCAAGGAAATTGGAAAAGTCAGACTAATCATAAGGACTATAATTCCAATTAAATAAGGAGAGAATCCTAACTAAATAAGGAGATGACAGACACTTACAAAATTGTTTGCAGCTGAATAATTATATGAGCACCACCTGCATTTTTTATTTGATCAAAACTTGGTTATTTCTGGAAATTTTCTGGTGTTTACAAACCTTATTTTAAAGGATTCACTTACAGTGAATGGAGCAACACTCCCAGTTGGAGAAAACCTTTGCTCTCTAGCACCGTCCAGGTTCTGCCCACTGCCAGGGCAGAAGCACTGGGACTAACAGAACAAAGCTATCAAAGAAAACAGATTCTGGAATATTCTGGCCTCACTGCTTTCCCAGTGGCTAATCATTGGCCACCAAGGCACTTACTGTCAACATGTCCAAAATGGAATTTATTATTTCCTCCTCTCTTTCCCATACCCTCCTCTCCCCCAAACTTCCCTGGTTCTGTCAAGGGTACCATTATTCTTTCAGTTGCCCACATTTGCAACCTTGGCATCATTCTCAACTTCATTCTCCCTCATCTTCCATATCCAATTAGTAGCCAAGTCTTATCCATTCTACTTCCACAACATCTCTCATATCCACTCTCTTCTCACCACTCATATGACCACCACCCTCATTTGGAACTTCTTGCTTGGTCTATTGCTTTGTTGTTGCTTAGTCATTTCAGTTGTGCCCAATTCATTGTGACCCCATTTGGGGTTTTCTTCGTAAAGATATTGCAATGGTTTACCATTTCCTTCTTCAGCTCATTTTATAGATGAAGAAACTGAGTCAGAAAGGGTTAAGTGACTTGTCCAGGGTCACATAGCCAGTGGCTAATGCCAGATTTGAACTCAGGAAGACTCATCTTCCTGACTTCAGGCCTAGTACTCTATCCACTGTACCATCTAGCTGCCCCTGGACTATTGCAGAAAGCTCCTACTTGGTCTCCTTACTTCCAGTGTCTTCTCTGTCAGAATAATCTTCCTAAGGACTTATGAAAATTGCAATCCATCTGCAGAGAAAGAACTGATGGTATCTGAAAACAGATTGAAGCATAATTTTTTTGATGGTTCCTTAATCTGAATTTTTGTTTTTGTCTATTTTCTTTCACAACCTGGCTAATGTGGAGATGTTTTTCATGACTACTCATGTGTAACTTATATTGAATTACTTGAATTCTTGGGAGTGGGGGGGGGGGGAGGAGGGAGGGAGGAAGAGAAGTCAGAACACAAAGTTTTAAAAAATTGATATCAAAATTTGTTTTTACATGTAATTTGGAAAATAAAATTCTTAACAAACAGAATAATCTTCCTAAAACACAAGTCTGATCATGCAACTCAAGAATTGTAAGTGGCTGTCTATTACTTCTAGGACAAAATATAAACTCATTTAAAGTCCTTCACAACTCAGCTCCAGGTTGCCTTTCCAACTCTCCTTCATCTATACTATGTTGCAGCCAACTATTCTACTTTTTTTAAAGCTCTTCTGGTTTTTTTTCACTTAATAATATTGTCTTTTTTCCCAATTGCATGTAAAGATAGTTTTAACATTCATTTTTGTAAGATTCTGAGATACAAATTTTTCTCCCTCCCTCTCTTTTCCCCTCCCCAGACAGCAAGCAATCTGATATAGGTTATACAGTACAATCATGATAGAAATATTTCCACATTAGTCATGTTGTGAAATAAAAATCAGAACAAAAAGGGAAAAACACAAGGAAGAAAAACAACAACAAAAAAGTGAAAATAGTATGCCTTGATCTACATTCAGACTCCATAGTTCTTTCTCAGAATGTGAAGAGCATTTTTCATCGTGAGTCTTTTGGGGTTGTCTTGGATCATTGTATTGCTGAGAAGATCTAAGTCTATCTTAGTCAATCATCATACAATCAACCATTCTACTTTATGTTCCCCACACTTGGCCTTCCCTCTCCTGCCTCTCTTCCCAGTTCTGCCTATAATTCACTCTCTCCTTACTTTTACTTCTTAGAATCCTCCAGGTTTGAATTTAGGAAGCCTTTCCCAAGTTCTCCAGTTGATAGTGGCCTCTATCACCTCAAATTGACATATTTTCCTATAAGATTATAGATTTATAGGCCACTGAATCCAATCTTCTCATTTTACAGATGAGGAAACAGGGGTACAGTGGTTAAATGACTTGCCTAAAGTCACACAGCTAGAATGTGTCTGAAGCAGAATTTCAATCCAGGTCTTCCATACTCAAGATCCAGAGTTCTATCCACTACTCCCTACTACCTCTATTGGCATATCCCAGCAGAATATAAGCTACCTCAGGGCAAGAACTGTTTTTAAAAATTTTTTGTCTTTTTATGCCCTGCACATTGCAATTAGTAGGCACTTAGTGTTTACTGAATTGAATTGTCAGAGATAAGCCTCTGCATTTGTTAACCCTTCAACATTTCAAAATTCATGATTTATACATCAGTGTAGGCACCGCACCCTCTACAACTGGATAAATGGCCTTTGAGAGCTGCAATAGCTGGAAAATAGATCCCTCTTTGGACAACCTGGTGATGAGCTTCTCCCAACTTGGCTAACCTGGGTTCCAGATGACAGCTGTACATACAATCCATGGCCCGGCCCATTATCAAAGCCCTCTAGATTCCACAAAACTTCACAGAGTTCTTGCTCCACCAACACAGCCTTTGAAAACCCAGAGGCACTTCTAAACCATAATGGAGCATTAGGAGGAATATAGTGAAGAGTCATTAACAAATGCACTTTTTTTTTTTAAGTGAGGCAATTGGGGTTAAGTGACTTGCCCAGGGTCACACAGCTAGTCAGTGTTAAGTGTCTGAGGCCGGATTTGAACTCAAGTACTCCTGACTCCAGGGCCAGTGCTCTATCCACTGTGCCACCTAGCTGCCCCTACAAATGCACTTTTTAAAGGGGAAAAGATTCCTCCTTCAAAGAGAGAGAGCATGGGAAGGTACTGACGTGCATTTCATTTGCAGCAGGAAGTAGAAGACCTGGGCTCAAGGTCCTGCTCTGCCATTTACTAGCTGGATGACTTCAGGCATTTTCTACTCTCTGAGTCTTACTTTTCTTCTCTGTTAAAAAATAACAGTAGGGGCTTCTAGGTGGCGCAGTGGATAAAGCACCGGCCCTGGATTCAGGAGGACCTGAGTTCAAATCTGACCTCAGACACTTGACACTTACTAGCTATGTGACCCTGGGCAAGTCACTTAACCCTCATTGCCCCACAAAAGGAAGAAAGGAAGGAAGAAAGGAAGAAAGAAAGAATAGAATAGAATAGAATAGAATAGAATAGAATAGAATAGAATAGAATAGAATAGAATAGAATAGAATAGAATAGAATAGAATAAACGCTGATCTGTTTTAGGAGACAGAAGAAAGTCTGATAAGAAGGAATGAGTTCCCACAGATGACTGCTGTGTGATCCAATTCAATTTGGTGCTGTGCTCAGGGTTAGGGATCAGAAGATTCACCATGTAACCTGCTCTCTGGGAGCTTCCCACCTAAAGAAGGGAAAAGACATACGCCCAAATCATTATTATGCATATCATAGAAAGTATAATAAAGAAACACAAGGGATAAATCCAGGCAAAGTGCTCTGATGCTCATTTTGTGAAGGAGAAAGATCATTTTCATCTGGGATGGGGAGTATCAAGGAAGATATCACAGGGGTGGTGGCTCCTGAATTAAGCCTTAAAAAAGGAGGGACTTCAACAGGCAGAAATTGATTATTTGGGGTGAGGAGGGAGCTGTAGTCCATTTTACAAACAAAACCAACCAAGAATACATGCTAGACACTTGGGCTTAGGGCTGCCACTTCTTCTTAATTATATCAAAGGAAATGGCAGCTTTTGGCTGTAGATGGCAGCATCACACTAGCTCATCCTATGTAAGAGCCTCCGATTGTTTGTACGTTAAAAACTGTGAAATCTAACAAATTGACTTCCCAAATGTGGGGAAACAATTCAAACACAGCAGTTAGTTCAACATAGAAGTAGCCACATTTTGTGTTTGTGGAGGGAGAAAAGTCCCCCCCAAATAAATCTCTAAGGCCAGGAATGTCATAAAGGCACCCAGTGTCAAATGAAATGCCAGTGCTGAATTGGGTTCATCAGATTCATTACCATCCAAACCCTTTATGTTGGTGTGGTCGGTGGTATGGTTTGGGGGCCTCCACCTTTTAATCTGAGGTTTGAGAAAAACAAATACTAGGTATATTTATGAGAGCTGAGGATTGTTTCCGGTTAAAGGCCCTTTGAAGACACCCAGCAAGATGTTGGCATTTCCTATTTATTAGGTCTTTGATTTGTTTGCTTTGCTTTGCTTCCCAATTTATAGAGGGCACCGCATTATAGAACTCGTGTATATCCATCTAAAGAACCTTTGGGTTATTTGTGACTGACAAGGACATCGGGGCTAGGCTATGTGACTTTGTCTTATTGATCTTAACAAGTTAATTCTAAAGCTAGGGATTACTTTAGTAGCCAGAGGAAAAGAAGTGACTTGATCCCAAAATCAGAAATGTCTTGTGCCTAGAACAAGCCTTCCTCTGACTGCACCGCAGGACAAAACTGATATTTTCCTGAAAAGCCCCTCCTCATTTTTGGCCACATTCTGCCTTCAGTCTTTAAACATATTTGAATCAGGGCGGCTAGGTGGCGCAGTGGATAAAGCACCGGCCCTGGATTCAGGAGTACCTGAGTTCAAATCCGTCCTCAGACACTTGACACTTACCAGCTGTGTGACCCTGGGCAAGTCACTTAACCCTCATTGCCCCGCAAAAACAACAACAACAACAAAAAAAAAAAAAACCACCATATTTGAATCCTTTCAAGTCTACAAAAATGTATTAAGTTGCTGAGGGAAGAACACTGTTCTTTTTAGGTGCTGGGAGAGGTACAAGGATGAATAAATCTAACAGAGCTTAAAATATGGTAGAGGAATTTAACACAGACCCTCATCACTTCTTGCCTGGGCAGTTGCAGTAACCTCCTAATTAATCTCTGATCTCTCCTTTCTCTAATGTATGGTCATGGTCTGGGAGCCTAATGATTCTCCTTTCTCTAAGACATCGTCCATAAAGCTGACAAAGAACAATTCCTAAAAGCTCCTCATTCCCACCCTTCCCCAAACCTCTTCCCAATCCACACACACTGAGAAGTCCCAAACTCCTCATTGCTTTAGCATAAAGTACACAATTCTCGGCCTGGCATTTAAAGCCCTCCACAGTCTGACTCCCAACTACTTGTTTCATGTAACTCCACTCTGAATATTCTACCATCGAGTGAAACTGGCCTGGTGGGCATTCTCTGTATACATCATGCTGTGTCTCACTTCCACCCCTTGGAGCAGGTGGGTTCCACATCTAGAATGTACTCACTCGGGGCAGCTAGGTAGCGCAGTGGATAGAGCACCGGCCCAGGAGTCAGGAGGACCTGAGTTCAAATCCGGCCTCAGACACTTAACACTTACTAGCTGTGTGACCCTGGGCAAGTCACTTAGCCCCCAATTGCCTCACTAAAAAAAAAAAAGCCCTTTCTGGCCACTTAAAATGGCCAGAAAGGTCATAGAAAAGTCCAGCTGTCCCACATAAGCCCCAGGAAGCATCTGAAAAGGACTTCAGAAAAACCAATAATAAAGAAAACTGAAGGGAAACAAAGAAGCATCTCCATCCAGTCCATCCAGAAGTGGTTAGAGATTGGCTAGGGGTGGGGAGGGGTGACACTAAGGAAACCAGAAGAGTTTGGGTAAATGGGCCAGAGCCCTGTGGAGATGGGCAGAAGACTTGTGCCAGGGAAGCCAGCATGAACTCTGATCATGGGTAGGAAGCTAGCAGAGGTAGGGAGAAAAACCATGCCAGGAAAACCAGCATGAATGTTGGCAAATGGCCCTGAAGACAGCCAGTGCCCTGAATAGAAGGATTGCAAGCCAACATGAGCTCCAGCAAATGGGGACTGAAAGCCAGGAGCCAGTCCTGACCTGTCAGAATAGAGGAGAAGGATAGACCAGGGGCCACTGGTCACTGTTCAGGGAGACAGGGCCTGGCTATGCACTCTTCAGAGCACTGAGAGCCAGAGGAGACCAGGCCAACTAAGTTGTTTGGTTATCAGGCTGTGGGAGGGAGAGGGAGGCTGTTCCTGAGACCTGACACAAATGTGATCTCTAATATCTAACAGGTCTGTAAGTGCTGCAAGAGAGAAGGGAAAAAATTCACAGCTGGAGATCATTCAAGGAGAAGGAAACAGATAGCAAGCAAGGCAGGAACCTGCCATAGGCAAGTAGGGGACTGACAGAAGGCAAGGATTGAGGCCCAGTTAAGCCCAGTACAACCTACCTTTGTGCAGATCAGTAATGATACTACAGAAGGGACAGGATCAAGCATACCCTACCCAACCCATTCAAGAGTACTTATTCCATTCCAAGAATTGAGCCTGAAAACATGAGTCAAAGAAGACAACACTAGCATGACAAATGGATATGATGGTTTAGGAAAGCCCAAGAGGTGAACCTAGAAGAATACTACAAGCAGAACCTCAAGAAGAAAAAAACTACTTGGCCGCAAAGACCACAAAAGTGCTTGGGAAAAGGGATGCAAGAGATGTAAAAAATGAAATTTTAGATGAAATTAGAACTTGGTAGGAAAAATGCAAAGGATAATAAACAGTTTAGAACAGAAAATGGAAAACTTTACCCATCACATCCTTGAAATGGAACGGAGCAAAGAGAACTCAGTCACTCCATGAGATAATAAGAAATATTAGACAAAGTAAAAATATCGAAACAACAGAAGAAAACACAAGATTTCTACTTTTTAAAAAAACTGGTCTATAAAATAGGTTGAAGAGAGGTAATTTGAGAATCATTAGACTCCCAGACCATGACCAAACAAAAAACCTGGACACCATATTTCAAGAAATCATAATGAAAACTGCCCAGATCTGTTAGAGCCAGAGGAAAATGTAAAAAATAGAAAGAAGCTACCAGTCACCCCTTGGAAAAAATCTTAAACTGGAAACACTCTAGATTGTCATAACTAAAATCCAGGGTTTCTAAGTTAAAGGAAAAATACTGCAAGCAACTAGAGTGATTTCAAATACTAAAGAACCCCAGTCAGAATCATCATAAGCTGTGTTACAACTACTGTAAGAGAGAAGAAATAAAGGAATACACTATTCCAAAAGGCAAAAATAAAATATTTATAACTAAGAATAACTTAACTGGGAAAATTGAGTATAAGCCTACAAGAAGGAAAAATGAATTTTTAATAGAAGAGGAGATTTTCAACGGCTTTTGATTAAGATCAAAGCTAAGTAGAAACTTTGGAATGAAAACACCAGAAGCAAGAGAAACCTAGAAAGGTAAATACATTTAAGTAAGGAAAGGGCTACGTAATGATGAAATGCTTACATTCTATTAGAAAGAGAAAAAACAAGTATTCTCTTAGCAACCATCTGTCTTCAAGGGTCATGTGCTAGGTGCTGTGCTAAGCACTTTATAATTACCTCACTTGATCCTCTCAACAATCCTAAGAGGTAGGTGCTATTGTTATTTCCATTTCACACATGAGGAAACGGGAGGCGAGCAGAAGTTAAATAACTTGTTCAGGATCACACAATTTATTAAGTATCCGAGGGTGGATTTGAACTCAGGTCTTCCTGATTCCATACCTGGCACTCTATCTACAGTATCACCTAGCTGCCCTGTGATGACACTGAAGCTTAAATTGTGTTCAGTATTCTCTGTGCCAAAGTACCATAATCTTTTGCTGCCATTTTAGAAAAATTTGTGTCAGAAGTAGTTAAAACAAACAAGCCAAAAATTGGTAAGCTTCAGTTACACAGAAAATGCTCGTGCGAAATACCTCATTCCTCAATCTTGTAAGATAATAAATGAAGTGATAATGTATTGATACTGATGTTATAAACTCGTAAAGTTATAAAAATAAATTATTCTGTGCAAGTGGTATAGATGCTATTTATATTCATTAAATTGTTATTGCATCAATACAGAGGTTGGACAGGCTGATAGATCAAGGGATTAGTTAATAGCCTTCCTTATCTAAGTCAACAAAAAGTACTGTTTCCAGCTGGTATCCAATGACCTTTTCTCAGCCCTCATTCCTCTTGACCATGCTGCAAGATTTGACACAAATTCCTCCTTAGACACTCTCCTCCCTGGGAAATGTTGCTCTCTCCTTTGCAGTGGCATCATCCAAGACCTTCCCCTTATATGGACCAGGGCTCTGTCCTGGTCTTTTCTCTCTCTTTACTCTCTTAGTGATCTTATCTACTTCCATGAGTTCAATTAACTTTATGTAAATAACTCCCAAATCTACACATTCAGCCATCATCTCTTTGCTGAGCTCCAGTCCACATATCTGCCTACTGCCTTATTGACAGTTGTCCCTAATGTGAGAAAGTTATTAATAATGGGGTATTTGGGGGGACTCAGAGACCCCCCTCACACACACAGGAACTCTGGCTGGTTTTGCAGGGCCAGCCCAGAGTCAGTAGAATTGCAAAAGAAATGTGCATTGACCTTCCTGACTACCTAAAGGATGTTAACTCACCTGGGTGACCCCCCCAAGTCATGTCAATCAATAGACTTGAATGTTACTGACCAATTAGCTTGAGTCCAGGTGCAGTGACCGCCCTCTACCTGAGAGAGGATAAAATCTTTGGGGGGAGGGGGAATCAGCCTCTTCCTTTCTCTTCTCACATGTGGCTCTTGGCTGGGACGCTGGAAGAGGCAGCCATACGACCCCTTCAATCTCTCTCTATCCTAGGTAATGTAGGACTTCTGAACTTTCAGAGCCATGTGCTCTCTCTTCACTAACATTTAATATGATTTAATAAATGTTTAATGCCAAAGACTGGTGCTATAGCCTCTAATTTATGAGTAACAATAGATGAGAAACCCCAGCTAAGTTCCCTAAAACCTAGAACAAAGATAGGCACTCCCATATGTTTTCTTCTTTTTTTTTTGGTGAGGCACTTGGGATTAAGTGACTTGCCTAGGGTCACACAGCTAGTAAGTGTTAAGTGGATTTGAGCTCAGGTCCTCCTGAATCCAGGGCCCATGCTCTATCCACTGCGCCACCTAGCTGCCCCTTCCCACATATTTTCAAAGGACACACTAGCTATAACATAGCCATCAGTCACCCAGGTCTAAACCCTGAGAGTCATCCTCTTCATTCTCTATGCTTCACTCTCCCTTACCACTGCCATGCCTAATGTCGCTAAGTCTTGTCACTTCTATCTCCATATCTCTTACACCCATCCCCTTCTCTCCACTCAAGCACAATCACCCAAATTCAGGGATGTATCTACATCTATGTTGGATAGAGCATTATGGACAGTGTGCATTAGACCTAGACTATGGAAGACTAGTTCAAATCTAACCTCAGACACTGGCTCTCTGTATAAGCCTGAGCAAGTCACAACCTTTGTGTGCCTCCATTTCATCAACCGCAAAATGGGG
This sequence comes from Dromiciops gliroides, assembly GCF_019393635.1. Classification (NCBI taxonomy): domain Eukaryota; kingdom Metazoa; phylum Chordata; class Mammalia; order Microbiotheria; family Microbiotheriidae; genus Dromiciops; species Dromiciops gliroides. Next base: position 165,751,921 of record NC_057864.1, on the reverse strand, counting down.
GTGATAATAGCACTTACCTCCCAGGGTTGTGGTGGGTATCAAACTAAATAATATTTGTAAAGTGTTTAGCACACTGTAGCACATAGTAGGCATTTAATAAATGCCTGTTCCCTTCCTCCTTCTTACCTGGGTTATTGTAGTGAACTTCTTCTTCTTCTTCTTCTTTTATGGTGAGGCAATTGGGGTTAAGTGACTTGCCCAGAGTCACACAGCCAGTAAGTGTTAAGTGTCTGAGGTCGGATTTGAACTCAGGTCCTCCTGACTCCAGGGCCGGTGCTCTATCTACTGTGCCATCTAGCTGTCCCTGTAGTGAACTTCTAATTGGTATTCTTGACTCCAGTCTTTTCTCTCTCCAAGTCATTCACCCCAGTGGCTGCTCAATCAACATTGCAAAGTACATTCATGACCATGCCACTCCTTTGCTCAAGCATATTCAATAGCTTGGTCTGGCCTCTAGGATGAAATGCAAATTCTTCAGCTTGGTACCTTTAAATATGTCTAAATGCCCTTCCAGACTAATTTCATGTTATTCCTCTTCATGCACTCTACATTCCAATCAACCTATCCTGCTTGCTGCTCCCCACAGACAACATGCCATCCCCAGCCTCAGTGTCTTTGCATGGTCTATAACACATGTCTTCCTCATGCCTGCCTCCTCCTACACCCCGACCTCCAGTGACATTGCCTACGAGAGACCTTTCCTGGTTGTCTCAGTGGTCAGTACCACCACCACCACCACCACTGCCTGCCCCACCATTACCTTGTTTTCATTTTGCATACCTTTCATAGGAACTTATCTACTTCATGTTGTTTCTCTCCAATGAAATGCAAGCTTTTTGGGGATGGCTAGGTGGCGCAGTGGATAAAGCACCGGCCCTGGATTCAGGAGTACCTGAGTTCAAATCCGGCCTCAGACACTTGACACTAGCTGTGTGACCCTAGGCAAGTCACTTAACCCCCATTGCCCCGCAAGAAAAAAAAAAAAAGAAATGCAAGCTTTTTGAGGATAGAGACTACTCAATTATAGTCTATCCAGTATCTAACCTATTTACTAGGTGCCACCAGCCTGGCACCTAGTAAGTAAGTGCTTAATAAATATTTGTTAAATAGAATTGATTTGAATTGATATCTGTTTGGAGGCACTCACACAACAAAAATTGTGATGTGAGTCTGGTCCCAGGGTCTACATCACAGCAGTGTTGTAGAGTGAAGTGTTGAACTTTGGATTCAGGAAATCAGATCATAGATTTCAAACTGGAAAGGGACTTTTTTGTTGTCCAGTCGTTTTTTCAGTCATATCTGACTTTTTGTGACCCGATTTGAGGTTTTCTTGGCAAAGATACTGGAATGGTTTGCCATTTCCTTCTCCAGCTTATTTTATAGATGGGGAAACTGAGACAAACAGGATTAAATGAATTGCCCAGGGTCACACAACTAGTGTCTGAGGCTAGATTTGAACTCAGGAAGATGAGTCTTCCCAACTCCAGGCCCTGCACTCTATTCACTGTGCCATCTAGTTGCTTGGAAAGGGACTTCAGAGGTCCTCTCATCCAACTTCCTCAACTGACATATGGGGAACTAAGGCCCAGAGAGAGTCAGGGACTTGCTGTAATTACCTTAAACAGGTAATAAATGGCAAAGTCAATTTGAACCCAAGTCCTCTCATTTCAAATCCAGTCCTTTTTTCCTTGGTACCATTCCGATCTCCCAGATCATTAGCTATGAGACAATGAGCAAGTCCTTCTTCTTTTCTGAGCTTCAGAGTGGAGATTGTACTGCTCACTTTACAGGGTGGACAGGAAGAGCGCATTTTCTAAAATTTAAGAAACCATATAAATGGGGAATATTATAATTGAGAATAATAATTCCAGAGCAAAAGTGGTTATATGGGATAAGTATAACATCTCTCCTATGCCCCTGAGGAAAGACAGGCAGGCCTGGGGAAATATTGTCCATTTATGGTGACAGGGATAAGGGAGAGGAGGCAACAGTCCTTTCCCCCTCTGCTGGCCTGCAACCCCATTCTCTCACCCTCTCCTGGGATCTGCCTTCCCTCCAACCCCCAAGGAGGCATAAGGCAGCAGGGCTCTGAACCACAATGGAGAGAAAATTCCCCCAGATCTTGTGACCTGGAACAAAACTCTGCCTGCCACACCCTAGCAAAGGCTTTAAATAATCTATTATCCTCATATATAATAATGTCTTTATCCTCTGCTCAGATTACCTGGGACTAAATAGCCCAACAGGACAGAAGAAGCCTCCCAAATCCCTATTCACTTAAATCAAATCAACAAATCCAGTATGGTAGAAAGAGACAACAAATCTAGAAAGATAGGTTTTGATCTCAGCCATGCTACTAAATCACTGGATGACTTTAGGTAAATCTTTTCATTACCCCGGGGCTTGGTATCCTCATCTCTAAAATAAGAGGTTTGTATTTAATATCTGAGGCCCCTTCCAACTCTTGAATGATCTGTTTCTGTGATTCTATGAAATATTTATGGAAAATTTCCATAGGTGATCCAGCCTAGAGCATTTATTTGGGTGGTATGGGAAACCTGGACCTCACTACTAGAAAGTCTGTTCTATCCAGGACAATAAGAACACAGTTCCCCAAGTTTTTATACAGTGCCCTACCCTGCCACAAATGTGAGGGTGGTATGCAAAAGCCAAAACATACATAGAGGAAAACACTTGTATAATTTTATAATATAATAAAATCTTTCATGAAAAGCATGAATTATACTGATTGGATAATGTGATTGTACGCATTAAAGAAGGCAGCATGGCATAGTATAACAAGCACTCACTAGATGTGGAGTCAGATGAGCTAGGTTTGAACCCTGTGCTGATTCTTATTACCCATAATGCCATGTAATCCATCCACTCATCACCTTAGAGCTGGAGGGAATCTTGAGGTCTCCTAGTCTAAATTATTATTTTTTCTTTGCAGGGCAATGGGGGTTAAGTGACTTGCCCAGGGTCACACAGCTAATAAGTGTCAAGTGTCTGAGGCCGGATTTGAATTCAGGTACTCCTGAATCCAGGGCCGGTGCTTTATCCACTGTACCACCTAGCTGCCCCCTAGTCTAAACTATTTTATAGATGAAGACACAGAAAAGTTCAGTGTTTTGCCCAAGGTCATATATCCCTCACATAAGTAGCAACTCAATTCTACAAACATTTATTAACCTAACTTTTCTGCACCTCAGTATCTTCATCTATAAAATAAGAATATAAGATCCCTTCCAACTATTGATCTTCTGAAGCATTGGTTCAGGACCCCTTTTTAAAAAAAATTTAGCCCCTTTATACTTTTGGTAACTCTTTTTTTAGCCCCTTTATACTCTTAAAAATTATTAAAGACCCCCCCAAGAGCTTTTGTTTATAGGGATAATAGATATTGATATTTACCATATTAGAAATTAAAACCTATTAGTATTATTATGAAAATAGTTTTGACCTTGCAGACCCCCTGAAAGGATCTTGGGGACCCTTGGGGTCCCTACACTACACTTTAAGAATTGCTATTCTGGGGGCAGCTAGGTGGCGCAGTGGATAGAGCACCGGCCCTGGATTCAGTAGTACCTGAGTTCAGATCCGGCCTCAGACACTTAACACTTACTAGCTGTGTGACCCTGGGCAAGTCGCTTGACCCCAATTGCCTCACTAAAAAAAAAAAAAAAAAAAAAAAAAAAAAAAAAAAAAAAAAAAAGAATTGCTATTCTGGATGAAATGTAAAACCGATTTTGTTCAGTTAACATATTTGTGGCTGCCTCACAAAACTAGGGAATACTAACAAATTGGCTCTAAGGTAGAGACCAAATTTTAAAATTAAACACTAGCTTATTGAAGAAATGTTATCATATTAGATAGGGTGCTGCTTCTGATCAATTATCTGTAGAAATTTGGACAAGTCATTCAACTGTATGCTCCTTGGGCAACACTCTAGAATATATCTACTAAGTCAGAGAGGAGTTGCACCTGTTCTGGTGGAAGGAGTTGCCCCACCAAGAGTTCTCTACACTGATGCCCCATGTGTTCTTAAGTTGATCTACTACCTTTGAAAATGAACCCACAGTATTAAAAAAAGGAGTAGTAGGGTTGGGCTCAAGAGTATCCAGATGCAGCATTTTCTACACAAACCACTTTCAGTTCACAACTTTCCATTCCTCTTGCTACTGCTTTTGCCCAGCCCCATTAGGCCTTACATCTGATCCTCACGCATCACCTTGTACCTGGATTACGGGATACCTCTCTACTTGGTCTCTCCCCACTCCAGTCTGTCCTCCAATCAACCACCAAAGTGATCCTCCTATAAAGCAGAAGTCTGACCATATGACCCTCCCACCTCATTCAGTAAACTCCTCTGGCTCCCTATCACCTCCAGGATCAAATATAAACTCTTCTGTTTGTCATCCAAAGCCCTTCACAAGCTGGCCCTCTCCCTACCTCTTCAGTCTTCTTACACTTCATTCCTCCCACCCCCACATACTCTGTGATCCATTGGCACTGATTATCTTGCTATCCCTCACATAAGACACTCCATCTCCAGGCTCCCAGCATTTTCACTGACTGCCCCCCATACCTGAAATGTTTGCCTCTCCTCATCTCTACTTCCTGGCTTCTGGTTTCCTTTCAAGTCTCAGCTCAAATCCCATCTTCTATAAGAAACCTTTCTCGATCCCCTGCAATACTAGTGCCTTCCCTCTGTTGGTTATTTCCAATTTATTCTGTATAGAGCACATCATCTCTCTCATTAGAGTGTAAGCTCCTTGGGAGCAGGGACTGTCTTTTGCCTTTCCTCTGTATTCTCAATGCTTAGCACAGTGCCCAGCACATAGTCACAACAAATGCTTATTGGTTGACTTATTGATCTGTTTCAGGAGTCAGCTTAACTGGTCACCATTATTCCAACTTCTTCCTGTTTCTAACATTCTAAACAATGCTACTAACTTAATTTTCCTAAAACATTCCACTATGCCTACCATCCTAACTCTCCTCCCCCTATTCTTTTTTCTTTCTTTGCTTCTTTCTTTTTTTTGTGGGGCAATGAGGGTTAAGTGACTTGCCCAGGGTCACACAGCTAGTAAATGTCAAATGTTTGAGGCCTGATTTGAACTCAGGTCCTGCTGAATCCAGGGTAGGTGCTTTATCCACTGCACCACCTAGCTACCCTACTTCCCCCATTCTTAAAAAAATCAATTCATTTGGCTTCCACATTGCTAAGAGAGTAAAGTACAAAGCCCTCAGTGTGACATCCATGGTCCCTCATATTTGGAGTAATGAAGTTGGACTAGATAATATCTAAGGCCATTTCTAGTTTTATGACTATCTCTACAACTTTAGATCTTTATACTCTTCCAAGCAAACCCTGAATCCTGGCCTCCCTGCTCTTTGTCCCCCAATTGAACCATACACAGTTCTGCCTTTTGCCTCTCCTCAAAGTCTCACTTCTTCCAAGTAGCCTTTTATAGATTACACCCAGCCCATAGTAACATTTCCTTCTAAAGTCCTGCAGCATATTTCATGTGCAATTCTATACTGTTCTTGAGTTTGTTGAGTATGTAATCTGTCTCCCCACAAAAACTACAGAAAAGGGCTCTCTTTGTTTTCCCATTACTATGCATGCAGTAGACTGTCATTTTTATCTTTGAAGGGTGCTGCCCCACCACCAACACTTACCAAATGACTTTAAGCAAGCCAAGCTCACCTCTCTCCGTTTCTTCATTAGTTCTGTGACGGGTGAAAGGTTTCATCTTTCATCTACCACAGTTCATCAGAGACAATAATCCTAATCCTGCCTACCTCGAAGGACATTGAGAAAAATATAAACCTTAAAGCAATGTAGAGGTGTGAGTTACAATAATGACAATAAAACCATGACCACTCATTTATATGATTAAACACTTGACTAAATTCCAGTTTTTCATGAGACTAGCCTCTTAATGCTTGTAATGTGGTGCTGACAAATTATACAACATACTAATATAGCCCTGTGATTAGCAGCATGATAGATTTAGAGCCAGGAAGACCTGCATGCAAATTCCATTTCTGACACCAGTCAGCTGTCTCATACCCTCTCTGAACCGTTTCCTTATCTACAAGATAGGGATAGCACTTCTTCTTTTTTTTTTTCAAGTGAGGCAATTGGGGTTAAGTGACTTGCCCAGGGTCACACAGCTAGTAAGTGTTAAGTGTCTGAGGCCGGATTTGAACTCAGGTACTCCTGACTCCAGGGCCGGTGCTCTATCCATTGCGCCATCTAGCTGCCCCGGGATAGCACTTCTAGTACCCACCTCACAGGGTTACTGAGGGGATCAGGTGAGTTCCTGTATATAAAATAGTACTTTGCACATGTTATAGCATTGTCTAATTGTCAATTATTATTGGAGAGAGTCACAGATGTGACTAGTTATATTTGCAGAAAGCTTAAGTCTTGTTGGTCCCTTCCATTAGGCTGCATACCTTGTTATCTTAACATCTCAAAGTCTTATTTAGCTAGTGGACCCAAATTCAAAACAAGGACTCATTTTCCTTAGAGCTCAAAGCCCAAGTTAAACAAGACACAGGGAAGGATTGAGTGGGCTAAGGTCACCCAGCCAGTCAATAGCAGAGGTGGGAGGAAAGCTGGAGTCCCTGCCTGCTTGGGCTGTGTTCTTTCTGCTCAGACTATGTGGCTTTTCTTTTAAGGGCAGCAGACCACACTGTGCCCTGGGATCAGTGGGGACTCAAAAGCATAAAACAATCAGTGGCGAGCTATGCCTAGGGTCCAAAGGTGCTCACCCTAATGTGTAAGGTAAATGTGCCCCAGCCTGGGACAGACCCCCATTGTGTAGCAGGGCAGCCTTCTTACAGACCAATTAAAGTGACCACCACTGTGCAGGGGGGAAACTTTGACCTTCTGCATATATCAAGTTCCCACTCATATGAGTATGTTTCATTTGCCTTCAGCGGTTAATATACCAGCTTCAAGTTGATTACCTGAAACGCAGCCACATTTTCTTCCACATTGAGGCAAACAATGAGGTTACTCAAGGTTTTCCTCTAGAGCTCTGGGAGGGGGTCCCTGGCTAAAGGGAAGAGATGGTTAATAGACTGGGTCTTGGGGGAGGGGAGAAGACTCATGTGCTGCAGGTGGCTGAAAGGAGATTAAGACCCTGAAGAATGGCCAGCAGGGGCCCTTTCTGGGGCACAGGGATGGAAGTCAGGGAGACTTCACTGAGGATGGGGTGGGGGCTGGGAAGGGACAGTACAGTAGAAGACAAGATAGGCAAAAGCAGAACCAGTGAAATATGGTTTGACCTCTTTAAAGTTTGATCACCCAAATAATAATGGTAATTATTATATAGCCCTTATATAGTGCTTGAGACATTATCTCAAATGAGCCTCACAACAACCTAATGAGGTAGGTACTACTAGTTTCATTTGGACACTGAGGCTCAGAGAGGTAGTATCTTGTCCATGTTTGCACAGTTATTAAGTGTGAGAGGCAGGATTTAAACCCAGGTGTTCCCCACTTGAAGTCCAGCATTATTCATTATGCTGGCAAATGAGATTTTCTTTGAAATTATGGCTTCAGTAAGACTGTGAGATCCAAACTCCTCAATAAAGATCCATATTGTGGCAGCTAGATGGTGCAGTGGATAGAGCATGGGCCCTGGAGTCAGGAGGACCTGAGTTCAAATCCAGCCTCAGACACTTAACACTTACTAGCTGTGTGACCCTGGGCAAGTCACTTAACCCCAACTGCCTCACTTAAAAAAAAAAAAAGATCCATATTGAAAATTACAGTGCCCAGGAGCTGCATAATATTGTCCAGAACTATCTGCTTCAGATTTCAGTAGAGAACTGTTTATCTCACCCAGCAATATTAAGTAAAATGGACACTATGGAGAAATATAAGTAAATTCAAGAAATAAATACTAAATGAGAAATTCTTTGGGAATGAAAGTATGTTGATAATCATATCAAGCTGAATGAACTAAACCATAACCGTATCTCCTATGCACACCACCCCTTATCCTGGTGGATCTTTACATCACAGCTCCCGACAACTGACTCCCTCAGCCTGATCCTCCACCCTCAACCCTACTTGCCTTGAGCAATTACATTTATCGGATGATCCACACAGATATGACTCTATTAATGCCATCCATGACTCTATTAACCATCTCTTCCCTCAGCCCCTGCCAGATGTGGACAATCCTGGGGTTTTTGAAATGTCTGAGAGTAAATCAAGTGACTAATGTTCATGAGTTATGCAGTTGTCCAGAGATTCTAGCTTCTCTTATAATGACTCAGAAGAGCAGAAATTTGTCCTGCTGTCTGGAGAGCACTGACCTAGAGAGTGCTGTGTGTCACTGTTCCTTTCCTCCACTCGCCAGAGATGGGTGTGAGCTTGCTTTGATGATCACACCACAAGCTGCAGCAGCTCACAGACGGTTCAGAGGTTTGCTTCTAATAGGCATCTTCTGCCAAGCTGGTCCATTAGACAGGCAATTAATTAATTCGTAGCTCTACCTAAAAGCTACTGACAATATGACTCAATAATAGTATTTTCTTGGGTGGTATTTTTTTTGTTCCTCTTCCATGCTTAAATACAGATTCAACTTTCTCTCTGTGTGTGAATCAACTGTGCAGACTTAGATCAATATAGGTGTGGCAGGCACAGAGCAGATGGAGGTATCCAAGCTAAATCTGAACCTAGAAAGACGTTCTCTTTTCCATACTTAGAGTAATGGCTCATACTGTTATACTTCGTCTCACTCCTTCCTTGCCATGAATTGAATACTGAAAAGGGGACTGGGGATGGGGGATGGGTGAGGAGAGGGTGAGTAGTCAACTATCACTTATTAAGTAACTGCTATGTGCCAGGCACTATACTAAGTGCTAGAAAAATAGGAGAGAGTATGTCCTTGAATCATCAGAAATACCAAGAGTAAATATTTGCTTTTTGGGCTTAGAAAAGCACATGGAAAATTTAAAAAGTTAAAGAAAGGTGCCTAATGTCTCTCAGGTACAATTAGTCACCAGCACTCCTGATGCCTACTGAAGGAGGCTTCTCCTTTGAACTTTCCCATTGAAATGTTCTTTGCGTTAATTAGCGTGCATCTTCTTGTCTTGGAGACCAACCATGTCGATCCCAATGTTAATCTGTGGCATTTGAAAGTTCATTTAGTTGGAACTCAAGGTGCTTTACCAAGCTCTCAGCTCTCCTGAAGAGGTGGGGAGGAGGGAGTTCGCTGAAGAACTTCAAGAAATTGTGTTTTTTCCCTCTAACGTTTCATTATTTTCCAATGTTTCCAGATATAATAGAGCCTAGTGATAATAGTTTCCATTGAAAAGAAGTTCAAAGAAAATGCTCTTTGAATAAGGCCAAACAGTTTACATAGAAACAGCAGGACTGCTCATTTTGTGCTCCCTTACTCACAGGTGATACTGTTTAATCATTGTTAACATTTTATGCTTAAGATCAATGATTTTAGTTTGATAATGCCTTGCACATTAAAGCTGCACTTAACATTGACTCACCATCTGGTATTATTAATGTGGTGGAGTCATAATACATAAAAGGGAATATTCTCCGGGACCATCTCTGGGGTTACGCCCATTGACACAAAAGTTGTAATGTTTTCTGAGATGTTTCCATTTAATTACCAGTGAGTCTGAACTTTTCACAAGTTGCATCAATGGTGAGTCACTAGAACTAAAGCCCTCCAGTATGTACCATGGAACAAAAGATAGAAAGGAAAAAAGAAGTATCAGCCTGTTGACAGATGGAGAACTTTCAAAAGGTACAAACGAAATAACCCTTTGTCAATTCCCTTTCTGTAGAAGTTCGGTAAGAAAAATACTGAAGAGTCCTGGTACCAAGTAAACATTCAGAGAAGACTAGGATTTGGGCAGGTGTGCCTACTGCTATTCAAACTGCAAGCCCCTCAAAACAGCATAAGAGCAATCCTTTGAATATCCCTCTGGAAAGGTGTTCTTTCCCAGAGTTGCGCCATTTTTTATTAAAGGTACAGCTACCCTTAATGATGGGATTTAAAGACTTCTACAGGTCCTTTGAGTCTTTATTTTGGGCTTTTGGGGTTTTTTTTCAGATATTTGAAAAAACAGGAAATAATTCAGTAGCCTTGATAAAAAAAATTCAGTTTGGTTAAAGGTTTTTTGTTTTGTTTTGTTTTCTTTAGTCAAATGTGTTTGGTTAAGGGATCAACTATATAACTACCTAAATATTAAGATTTTTCTAGTTCAAAGTCACACTTTTACTTACATATCTTGGGGTTGGTGTTCCACAACTTCTGGAATATACAAAGGGAAGGGTTCAAAATATGCTGTCCAGAAGTTATTCTGGGATTGGGCCAAATCTTCCACAGTCAAGTTCCATCGTTCAGGCTAGGGACCAGAATGAAACAAGACCTCTGAGGACTATCACTTAGCAAAAAGTTTACCTAATAATAGTATAGAAAGGATATTCAGCAAGGATATGGTAGTGATCTGGTTGGGTTCAGTACCCGTCACCCCTTTTGCTGTGTGGTGGAAGTGCATGTCAAACCTTAGGAGCCCATGCTAGCCTTTTATACTTCAACCAGGTGACTGTCCAAGTTTCTGTCCTCTGGACCAATGAAGTCTCAAGGATAGTTTCATTGCCTTTTAGAGGAAAAACTAGACTAGCCTATGTGGCAGGGACCTTAATAGGTGGTGTTTTTACACAGGCAAGTCAAGACATCACCTTCAGAACAAATTGACACCACCACCAAGTCAATCAGTCAACAAGAGTGCAGTCAGTATTGTCTTTGTGACATAGAATGATCACTGCCTCAACCACAGGTGTATTCTGAGTCTTAAGACCTATAGATTGCAGTCAAGTCCACTGGCACTACCCAGGGACACATTTAGTACAGGGGAACACAAAAACAGACACCCCTAATATACATTATCTTGCCACACAACAGTTTCACTTGGCTCTCTCTCCTAACAATATAGTTGGCTGCAAGAGCCTGTTAAGAAACACCAACCCAGGGAGCAGCTAGGTGGCACAGCGCATAAAGCACCTGCCCTGGATTCAGGAGGACCTGAGTTCAAATTCGACCTCAGACACTTGACACTAGCTGTGTGACCCCGGGCAAGTCACTTAACCCTCATTGCCCCGCAAAAAACAAAAACAAAAACAAAAAACAAAAGAAACACCAACCCAGAACTCTGGGGTCATTCTTCCTTCATAAACTGGCCTCAGGAAACCTTAAAAGAGAAAAGTTGGTACTTTATTATTGGCAGCAGCTGCTGCCTTCCTACTCCATGGATCAATTATCCTCCTTTCCTGATTGAGCTAACAGTTGATGTACTTTTGTAGCTAGAAGTCATTTTGATCAGTCAACCATCAGGTGTTTGTTGTGCCTAATATGTTGGGGTGGAGGATACTAAAGGACTATCATCGAGGAGTTTAGCCAGTAAATAAACTTGAAGCATTTAGAAAAAAGAATTATTAAACTCTCACAGACTCTTAAAACTAGAAAGGTAGAGATCATTTAGTCTGATCCCCTCATTAATTTTTTAAATTGTATTTAAATTTTTTCTTTTAAAAAACTTACCTTATTTGTACTTTTTGTTTTTATATCACATTCATTTTTAAATATACCTTTCCCTGTGTAATAAAGCCATCCATTGTTTTGAAAAAACAGAAAGAAAAAAAGAGAAGATGAGAAAAGCAGTTCAGCAAAACTGTCCAATGCATTGACCATGTCTTGCAGTAAATGCAACATTCCTCATCTGTAGTCCCCCCACCTCTGCAATGAAGGGAGAGAGGTACCTTTTTTCAATGCCTCTCCAGGGCCCTGCTTAGTCATCATGATTACACAGTGTTTAGTTTCACTCTTTTTGTTCTTCCTTTTACATTGTTGTAAGTCATTGTGTATGTTGTTTTCTTTAACTCTGACCAATTCACATAAGCTGTCCCAGGCTTCTCTGAATTCTTCATATTCATTGTTTCTTATTGGCACAATAATTTTTCACTATATTCATGTATCACAATTGGTTTTGCCACTCCTTGATTCATGGGTATTTACTTTGCTTCCCATTCTTTGCTATAGCAAAAATTGCTGCTGTTAATATTTCATTGAACATGATAGGAACTCTCTGTCTTTGACCTCTTTGGGATATATGCCTATCTCTGGGATTTCTGGGTCAAAATATAGGGACATTTTGGTTACTTTTTTTGAAGCATAATTCCAAATGACTTTCCAATTGGACTAATTCACAGCTCTACCAACAGTGCATTTGTTTATCTGCCTTCTCACAGTGCCTCCAATACCATTTCTACCTTCTGGCATCTTTGCCAATTTGCCCAGACCTCCTCATTTTACAAAGGGAGTAACTTAGGACCAGTGAATAGAAGTGACCTTCCTAAAGTTACATCTAGTGCCACAGCCAACACTAGAATTCTAGTTTCTCAGTTCTCGGTTCATCAGATGTTTCAGTATGGTGCTAAGTTCAGAAAAGAAGAAAGTGACATGGAAGGAGTAGGATTTGAAGAAGGAGAGGGGAGAAGATGTGTGTCTGTTAAGGGTAGGGCTCAGAGGAATATAGCATTTACCAGGAACTTGGTCATGTTTATTTTCTGTAGTGGAGTACAAAGTGTATCAGATCTGGAATCAGAAGACCTAGGTTCAATTCCTGACTCTGCTACGTTTTGCCTCGAGACTTTGGGTATTTCTTGGTCATGCCACCTTGCATCAGTGGATGGGAGGAAGAGAGATCTGAAGGAGCTCTTGGGTCTCTTTAAGCTTAAATCCAATGATACATTGTTTACATCTAGCATTGAATGTGTATGGGGCACTTGAAAAGTACTTATTGATTGACTGGACAACAAAAAAAAAAGAAGAAGAAGAAGAAGAGGAGGAGGAGAGGAAGAAAAAAAAGAAGAAAAGGAGGAGGAGATAGGGAGGGGAAGAAAGAAGGGAAGACATTCAGTTTCACAACGGGCATAAACAATGACTTTGAGGTGGGAATGTGTGGTAAACTGCAGATTAACGTTGTCAATGACTAATGAACAAAAACAAACCAGTCATTTTGGTCACAGATTTAGCATTGGAAGATCTATGTATTTACAGAGATCCTCTGTTTCCACTCTCTCCTTTTACAGGCGAGAATCAGAACCCAGAGAGGTTGCATGACTTGCTTCACACAGGTGTGGGGATTTGAACCTACTTCCTCTGACTCCAAATACCAGCAAGCAGTCCACTACACCACAGAGCCCCCTAAGGCAGAGTTGCTCGCCTCATTGAAAGAGCTGGCTAATTCCCTGGAAAAGAAATAGACCAAGCTAGTATTTTGGTGTCATGCTTTTGAGATATACTTCCAGTATATTAACAATCCTAGTGGAAACTGGACTCCTCTCTAGACACTCCCTCCCTACTTCTGTTCTTCAAGTCCTACTCCCTGTAAATATCTCTTAAAGATTTGCTTAAAATTCAGAGAGGTTAAGTAATTTCCCTATGGTCATACTGCTAGTTAGTGTCAGAGACCCCAAAAGGATGATAAATGTTTTCCTTTTCAGTGTCCTCCCCACTTCTGAAATTACCATGTATTTACTTCATATTTATTTTGTATTTACTTACCGGTTTTCATGTTCTTTTAATAGAATGTTAAGCTCACTGAAGTCAGAGACACTTTTCTCTTTTTGTTGTTGTACCTGAAGTGTCCCAGTACTTGGCAAATGATAGACACTTAAGTAAATGCTAGTCTAATGGAGAAACAGTCTGTAAATGAACATGGGTAGGAACATCTGTGTACTTGAAGGAATTGTTCTTCCATAGTAAATATGGAAAGTTTGGAGCATGTCTTTTGTCTTATTGTATAGTCATTGCAATTTGGTGGTATTTGTCTCTATAAATGTTTCCCCATGTATATTCGCATGCTTCCAAAACTATATAATCTGTAGAGCTATGTTCTAAGGGAGTCCACTCCATAGGAACCTAAAGAAAAGTGGCTGCCCCTGGAGTTAGATATTCAGGATCTTGACCTCTTTCTGCACATCAGGTGTGTTATCACCAGTAAGGTTTTGTACACACAACTTGGGTGCCTATAAATACGATATAATTAGAAAAGGAAGCCCAACAAAAAAGTCCTGAAATATGAAAGAGGTCATTAAAATATAAGTGGCTGCTCCGTCATTGTCCATCACTTTATTCCTAAACATTAGAAAATTAAAATAATGATCCTTCCCCCCTGAAGAATGTGAAATAGACTAAATGATCACATCATGTTCTAGAGAGACTCTGGCAAGAGAATGACATAGTTTAAAATGTTCAGGTCCCACAGCTTAGTAGAAATATGGAAATATGATCTCTGAATTCCCTGGCTTTGGAGGGGTGAGGTGAGAAACCTGAGTGATTTTGTTTTAGTGCTGGTTTTTTGCATTTAATTTCCTTTTTTAAAAGTGGTTTGACCTCTCTGGAACATGGGAAATTATGAGGATTGAGAAAAGACCAAAGAGTCTCCCCCCTACCAGAGCCATCCTCTCTGGAATAAGTCTACCTCCAAAGGTCTGCACCTGCTTTCGTGTTATTCTGCTTAGTAGGGCAGGGAGGCTACCTTCTCCCAGCAAAAAATACCAAATGAATCTCCTGCCTGAGAGGCTCCCAGGAGAATGCTGTCATTAGGAGCTAGCTGTGTATTGGGCCCAGTGCAAAATGTTTGCCTAGCATCCTGCCATGTGCTTAGTATGTGACATTTCATTTCAGGCCTTTTGTTTCTCTTGGATTGTAGGTGGTGAAAAAGTAATAAGAAGAAGATCTCATTTCATAAGAAAGCACATCTCTGATTGAATTTCCAGTCTTGATCTTTGGTTCTGAGCCAGGAAGGTCTGGGAATTTGGCAAAGGAGCTCTGTTTAGCATATCTGCAGCCTTCAGTAGTGACCACTTGAACTGACTAACATATGATGGATAAATCTCAAAGGAGGCTCAGCCAGACTAGTTAGCATCACATCCTACTAAGCTAAAAACTATGGGCCTGGTGATGGACTGGGTGTCCAGGGTCCCAGCACCAGCTTCACTTAGTTTAAAGAGTTTAAAGTATATCACCAGGAAGACTGCTCAGCGATTGATTTTTCAGCCCCAGCAACTCTTTTTTTTTTTTCAGGGCAATGAGGGTTAAGTGACTTGCCCAGGGTCACACAGCTAGTAAGTGTGAAGTGTCTGAGGCCAGATCTGAACTCAGGTCCTCCTGAATCCAGAGCCGGTGCCCTATCCACTTAGCTGCCCCCAGCCCCAGCAACTCTTGAAGACCATCCACTTGGTTGTCAAGAGGTTGCTATCAGAATCCCTGGGGAGGAGAGAAGGATGGCAGACAGCAGTTTGGGCTGGGGGGTGGGGGGTGGGGGGTGGGGCAGATCTGGGCTTTGAGTGGACTACAAGTTCAGTATGAGTCAGCAACGTGATATGGTAGCCATAAAGGTTCATTTGATTTGGACTGCTTTAAGAGAGGCACAGTTGGGACAGCTAGGTGGCGCAGTGGATAGAGCACAGGCCCTGGAGTCAGGAGGACCTGAGTTCAAATCCAACCTCAGACACTTAACACTTACTAGCTGTGTGACCCTAGGCAAATCACTTAACCCCAATTGTCTCACCAAAAGAGAGAGAGAGAGAGAGAGAGAGAGAGAGAGAGAGAGAGAGAGAGGCACAGCTTCCACAAATGAGGATGTGATGTAGTCCCACCTCACTCTGCAGTCCTTGTCAGACCAGTCTGGACTACTGTGCCTAGGACTGAGTGCTACAGTATAAGGAGGACATTGATAAACTGGAAGGTGTGCAGAGGATGATAACCCGGATGTTGAAGTGTCTTAAGTCTATAGCAAATGAAAAGTGTTTGATAGAATTAGGTATATTTAGCCTGGAGAAGAGAGGATTGGAAGGGTATCAGGAAGGGGAGAATGATAGCTGCCTTCAGGCATCTTAAAGGCTGTCTTGGGGCAGAGAGATTCATTTGGTTCTTCTTGGTCCCAGAGGACAGTAGCAATGGGTCAAAGTTGCAAAGAGGCAAATTTAAATTTCCTAACAATTAGAGTTGTCCCAAAGTAGAATGGGCTGCCATGGGAGGTTGTGCCCTGTTTCTCCCCCCACCGTTTGCAGTCTTGAGGCTGAGGCTGGAAGACCCCTCGTTGGGGGTGTTATGGTGGGATTCCTTTTAAATATGGATTGGACTAGATGGCCATAAAGTCCCTTCCAATGATAAGATCCTAGGATTCCCTTATTGGAGGTATTTAACCCTTTGGTACCTTCCACTTGTTTTGTACTTCACCCATCACTATTACATGAATTCTTTAGGAATCAAGTTTCTCAAAAGCTACAATATTCCTTTAATGCAAAGAATACATCTTTGAAAACACCTTCTATTTCCTTTCTTATTCAGATTTCCCTTTACCTACAATCTCCATAAGTAGGTAAGAGCTTTTCCTCTCCTTTCTGCAAACCCATTCTCTGACTGTAGAGATATAAGTGGAAATATACCCCTGCAAGGGGAGAGAACTAGAACAGTGGTTCCCCCTTGGAACACCACTGCTGAGGAAAGGAAACATGACTTCCAGGTTTCTGTGCTATGGAAGGACTGGCTACTGGGAGTAGGGAGGAGTGGTGCAGCTGGCCACCACAGGGAAGAATTCCCTAATGAGGCAGATGACCCATCTGAGACATTAAGGGATGGGGAGAAAGGGTTATATCGGGGGTGAATATAGCAGAAGCTCAGCATGGCACTGCCACCTCTAAATTTCCCAGATGCTTCCAGGGACGGAAGCATACCCAAGGTTGAGATTTCTGTTAAGGTATGAAAAGAGATGAGAGTTCGGGAGAGAAGTATACCTCTAGAAGGTGCTATTAATGGCATTTAAATTTCCCACCCTGGGGCAAAGGTTCAATAGATATACCTTAGTTACAGCACAGTGCTTATAGTTTCTATGAGCACCAATTGCATACAAGGTACTTCTGAAAGATTTCTATGCTCTCCTCCCTGAATTAATAACAAATATATTCAGGTTTCTCTAGGTCCTAGACTTCCAGGTCATATCACTGAATCATACTTTCAGGTTTGAGAACATCCCTCTCATCTTTGCAATATTCACAAGATCATAGGATCATAAATTTGGCTTTCAAAGGGACCTTAGAGGCCATATAATACAACCTCTTCACTTGACAGTTGAAGAAACTGAGGCACAGAGAAGTTACATGATTTATTCTACACAGACTATTCCACAACTTCATGCTTTGGAGGAACCAATTCAATGTCTGAGAGGAAAACAACCCCTGCTCAATAATTCTCTGGAACTCAGAAGCGATATGTCAAAGGCTCATTTATTTTCATTCTTGCGAGAATGGACACTTGCAAATAAATGCTACGGCTGGCACTGCTGAGAGTGAGGTCCACAGACCCCCTTTTAATCCCTAGTCCCTAAATAGAAATGGACCCTCCCCTTGTTCATCACTGGCCAATTACTAAGGGTTACAATCTACTCATGAAAGCTAGCTAATCGGAACCCAATATACTTAACCCTAATTTCCATAATTATTCTTTGGGTTTTCAGCCAATGGGGGAGGTGACACAGGGACATTTCTTCAATCTTCCGTTATATGGACACAGCCCAGAAGAGGACCTCATTGAGACCAGCTCAGGGCTACTTGAACCATGTGATCTGTTTGCTGGAGGGGAAGGAAGGGGTACTGAGGCCTTTGTCCTCAAACAGATCAGGAGGAGTGTGATTTGAATGTTGATAGTTATATCCTTATTGAGAGGAGACCATTCCCTTTCCTCACAATGTCCTTGATGCCTCCTCTCAATTTTCTGTTTTCTTCCATCTTTTATACCTTTCTTTATTGTCACCCACCAACCTGCTTTCTTTTTTTACCTTTTGCATACACTCACAGCTGAGGTGAGCCTTTCCCAGACAGCTATTTTTCCTTATAATAGAATTTCTATAGCTATCCAACACATGCACTCTGATTGAGGCAGCATAGACTTAGACAAAGCACTGGGTTTGGAGACAGGAAGACCTTGGCTTAAATCCCATTTAAAACTTCTAGAACTTACTAGCTATGTGAACTTGGTCAAGAATACCTGTAGTAATTTACAGAGTGATTGTGAGACTCAGGGAAGTTACTGGATATAAAACACTTTGAAATACCATATAAACATGAATGATCATTATGCCCTCTTGTTCTCCCTGACCTCTCCCTCTCCTTTTCAAACTCCAGCTGGTAAGTCATCTTCAAGCATTTTAGCAGTGGCTGATTCCTAAAGCTTTTGTGGGGAAAGAGCAGAGTCAGTATAACATAAACATGCAACATAAAGCTGTATTGTTGTTACCTTTCTGTGTGGATCACCCAAAAGAACCTAGTTAACCATCCTCAGCTGAGAAGCCTTGGTAATATGATCCTGGCATTTCTTTCCAGAGGAAATATTCTTTTGCAGAGAACCCAAAGAATTCCCAAAGTTTTGTCCTTTGCTTACATTTCATCACATATCAACAGGCCTATAATGTTGACAGGATCTTTTTTTTTTCAATTATAAAGTCAGTTTAATAGTCAAGAAATTAACGCAATCTAATTATGAACCATAAACTGTTATTTCAAAAGCATATTCATACATTAAGTTTTTATACTATTCTTTTTTATTATTTTATTTTTTAAGATCATAAAAGTATTTTATTATTTTCTAGTTACATGTAGAAATAGTTTTCGACATTTTCTTTTATAAGATTTCTAGTTCCAAATTTTTCTCCCTCCCTCCCTTCCCTCCCTCCCCCCTCCCCAAGACAGCAAGCAATCTGATATAGGTTATATATGTACAATCACATTAAACAAATTTCTGCATTAGTCACGTTGTGAAAGAGGAATCAGAACAAAAGGAAAAAACCTCAAAAAACAAAAACAAAAAAGTAGAAATAGTATGCTTCAATCTGCATCTAGATTCTACAGTTCTTTTTTTCTGGATGTGAAAAGCATTTTCCATCATGAGTCCTTTGGAACTATCTTGGACCATTATATTGCTGAGAAGAGTCAAGTCTATCACAGTTGATCAAAACACAATGTTGTTGATACTGTGTACAATGTTCTCCTGGTTCTGCTCATCTCACTCAGCATCAGTTCATGCAAGTCCTTCCAGGTTTCTCTGCAATACGCCTTCTCATTGTTTCTTACAGCACAATAGTATTCCATTACATTCATATACCACAACTTGTTCAGCCATTCCAAATTGATGGACATCCCCATGTTGAGTGGATCTTAGAGATAGAAGCAATCATAAATATCATTGAGGAGTTCTTCACCCCTAGTTCAAGTCCATGAACTTGCTTTTAAAGCATATTTTGATAACTATTTCAAATATAATTTGTATCTTTTGAAAGCTATGGTTTTGGGGGCATCTCCCTGGATTCAGGAGGACCTGAGTTCAAATCTGGCCTCAGACACTTGACACTAGCTGTGTGACCCTGGCAAGTCAGTTAACCCCCATTGCCCCGCCCCCCAAAAAAGCTATGGTTTAAAAAAATTATGTATTTAAAAACATTATTCTAAGAAAGAATGCATCCATAGGCTTTACCATACTGTCAAAGAAGGTCCGTCACAGAAGTTAAAAACACTTCCTCCTGGTCTAGATTTTTAATTTTTTATATAGAGAACTAAGGACTAGACAGGTCTCACAGAACCAAGACTAGAACCCCAGGTTTTCTAATTGCAAACCTGAATGCTTTCTTTTCCACTATGTTGCCTGCACAGTGCCTGGCTTAAAGTAAGTCTTTCTTTCTTTCTTTCTTTCTTTCTTTCTTTCTTTCTTTCTTTCTTTCTTTCTTTCTTTCTTTCTTTCTTTCTTTCTTTTTTGCAGGGCAATAAGGGTTAAGTGACTTGCCCAGGATCACACAGCTAGTAAGTGTCAAATGTCTGAGGTCGGATTTGAATTTAGGTCCTCCTGAGTTTAGGGCTGATGCTTTATCCACTGCACCACCTAGTTGCCCCTAAGTAAGTCTTTAATGAATGTTCCTAAGTTTGGACCAAAGAGGGAGAGGAAAGTCATGCATGCCTAAAGATACAATATTCCCCAAACTCGTGTGTACCAACTAGCTGCCCCTACCCAAGGTCAATAGGAATAGATTCTGTTCACTGTCAAAATCTAAGCATCTTTAATGCTTTGCCTGTGAAAACTGAATCTGATCTGCAACTGGATCTCATTGACTATTCCAATGAATACAGTAAAATTGTATTTCTCTATTCTGGGATTTATGAAACCCAAAGAAAAAAAAATGTTTAAAGAGAACATCCATCATGGAGTAATTTTACTGTGGATTGTATGCTGATTCACTTATCCACCTCAGAAGCAACTACTGTTTTCCTCCACACAGAGCGTTTGTGAAAGAAACGCGGGCTCTTCCTCCACCAGAGCAGGCCAAACTTGGCCATGGTGGATGAACTTTTCTAATTTATGAAAGGCTCAATAACAGAAGCTGATTTCTTTGTGGAGTTCTCTCCAGCAACTCTTAGTGTTGGGAAGACAGAGTCCTTTGCATTGATTTAGGGTGGCTAAATTCAGTTTGAGACTTACCAGACCCAGGAGTGTTCACATTTTCTTAGCTGAACCATAAATCATCTTTCATTTAGCAGATTTAGGGACAGGCTGAAGAGCTAAATCTTTTGGTTTTCCTTCCTAACTGGCAGAAGCCACTGGAGGAGCCTCATTAGGGTTTCTCTGGAAGGATTAGAACAAATAGTTTGCTAATGTTTAAGGAGAGCAGAACACCAGGACAAGGAAAACAGCTTTTGCCGTCTAATGGTTCATTCAGGCGTGATTAAAGGACCTTTGGAAGAAGTTTTAAAGAAGTCCAGCAGGGGACTCAAAATTTTATTCTTTTATTCCCCCTAGTTATTAATAGTATTTTATTTTTTCCAATTACATGTAAAGAGAGTTTTCAACATTCATTTTCTCCCTCCCTTCCTTCCTCCCCCCTCCTCCCGAAGCCAATAGGCAATCTGATATAGGTTATACATTACAATCATGTTAAACATATTTCCGCATTAGTCATGTTATGGGAACTCAAAATTTTAAAAGATGAATGTTTAAATGTTTTTAATGTAATTGGAAAATATTTAATAAAATATATATTTTTTAATTTAAAGAAGTCCAGAAGAACCAGGTCAAAACTACTTATTGGAATGGGCAGAAAATTAAAAGCAGCATGGAAGGCTTGGGATGCCCTGATTAATTATGCTGTGGGAAAGTTAGGCTAAAACTGACATGACTTCCTAGCTCTACCAGCTAAACTTTTTTTTTTCGGGGCAATGAGGGTTAAGTGACTTGCCCAAGGTCACACAGCTAGTAAGTGTCAAGTGTCTGAGGTTGAATTTGAACTCAGGTCCTCCTGAATCCAGGGCTGGTCACCTAGCTGCCCCTCCCAGCTAAACTTTTAGTTAATTAAAGGGAATTTCTGTCCTGGGGGTTGTGTTGTGTATTCACTTGAGCTTGGAACATTCTCTGCAGGCTTTGGTTGTGTTTCTAAAAGGGTTAAGGTACAAGAATTCTTTCCCTCCACAGCCAAGATATCTTTTTCTGGTAGGCCTGATCTCCAGCCAGATCTAGAAACTAGAATTTTGCTCTCTGGGTGGTGAGAGCACCTGAATATTTCTTGGATGTCTCACAGATTTTAGTTTCCTTGCTATTAAATGGAAATTTCATTCTGCTGAAATTTTAAGTCTGGTTCCAAAAAAAAAAAAGTTTTCTTTGTTTCTTCCTTTAAATGAACACTGTTCCGGGGGCAGCTAGGTGGTGCAGTGGATAAAGCACCAGCCCTAGATTCAGGAGGACCTGAGTTCAAATCCAGCCTCAGACACTTGACACTTGCTACCTGTGTGACCCTGGGCAAGTCACTTAACCCTCATTGCCCAACAAAAAAAACCCCCAGCAACACAAAAAAACCGCAATAAATTAACACTGTTCCATGAATACCTCTTTTTGCTGTCTCTGGCAGTGGGTTTTCTACTCCTTGGGGGCTAGAGCTCAGAAAGTGTTTTCTTCCCTAATTTTAGTTTTATACCAGTAGCTCTACAGATGTTTAACTTATTCATACAATTTCCCAAAAGGTGGTTCTAAACAATAAGTTTTGGGACAAGAGGGATCTGGACCTATGATTTCATCAACATGGGGAACTCCCAGGGTGGAGATCTGCCTTTCATAATCTTGGAAAGCTCCCTGGGAGCTATGGTCACATCGCTTAGTACCTGGACTTGAACCTAGGTCTTCTTGACCGCTATGACCTGCTCAGTTCACTAAAATCTGTTGGTTTTTATATGTAACTTGGGGGGAAATTCTAAATAAAAAAATAAACCAAAAATAAACAAGTTCTAAAAAAAATAAATACAGAATTTGAACCCAATAACCATTTCCATTGGTACCATTAGATTACTTGTTGATTCTTGCATTGCTCTTCTGGGTAAAAAATGACAAAAGTAATGTATCCTGGTCAGCTGTGAGCCTAGACTTGCTTCTGGATGAACCTCTCTGAATTATTTGGGTTTTTGTTTTTGTTTTGTGGTGTGTGTTTTTTTCAGGCAATCAGAGTTAAGTGACTTGCCCAGGGTCACACAGCTAGCAAGTGTGTTGGGTGTCTGAGGCCAGATTTGAACTCAGGTCCTCTTGAATCCAGGGCCAGTGCTTTATCCACTGCACCACCTAGCTACTCCTGGATGAACCTCTCAATGCCACTGGGAACAACTTGGGAGCATGGACTAAATTACTTAATCTTGCACACAGCAGGGGCAGCTAGGTGGCGCAGTGGATACAGCACTGGCCCTGGATTCAGGAGGACCTGAGTTCAAATCCGGCCTCAGACACTTGACACTTACTAGCTGTGTGACCCTGGGCAAGTCACTTAACCCCAATTGCCTCACCAAAAAAAAAAAAAAAAGAAAGAAATTCTTTTGGGGCAGCTAGGTGGCACAGTGGATACAGCACTGGCCCTGGATTCAGGAGGACCTGAGTTCAAATCTGACCTCAGACCCTTGACACTAGCTGTGTGACCCTGGTCAAGTCACTTAACCCCAATTGTCTCACCAAAAAAAAAAAAAGGTATTAAGAATCTTGCACACAGCAGGGGTTTAATAAATGTCTGTTGAATTAGGAAAAAAACCCCAAAGAACTGAAAGACTTTCAAAGTTTATTGATGACTTTTCTAACTGGAATGCTATTTTACCTGCGTGTGTATGTGTGTGTGTGTGTGTGTGTGTGTGTGTGTGTGTGTGTGTGTGATTTTAGCCACCCCAAGAAATTTGTCCTAGGGAGTATAGGTCAATGGACACATCTTAACTATTTCTAGAAGAGTATTCGTATCCCAAATATTATCTCTCAGTCCATGCCTGCAGTCTCCTAGAGAAACAGGCGTGTGATCATTTGCAAGGAAGCCTTTAGTTTTATTTTTGACATTCTGTTTACTGAGTCCAAATGAACAGGCCTAATAAGCTTTGCCTGATTAAGTGAATGAAATAACAAACAAGGTTGTCTGATGCTCATCTTCCTTCTTTAGCCAGATAATCACCTTTAGGAGGTTGGAGCCCATGCTCTGTCAGCCAGTGAGCCCCCCAGAGTCCAGTAAGCTGCATTTATCAAACTAAACCCTTGATCTCTAGCAGCATATCAGCTGAGGCGGCTGGGGGTGAAGGGGAGGGGAAGAGGGGAGATTGGTCTAGGATGAAAGTTGCAATTAGGATTTAGGAGGGCCTTTATTATGTGAGATTTGAAATAGGTTTTTTTGGTCAATCCAAATATCTTTCCACTTGAGCATGTTGACAACACCCTTCTGCAAATGTGCCCTCTTGAGTTAAGTGGGAACTGCCAATATTTAAAACTAGGAAGGAGTAAACTAGTCAAGGACATCATACGAGATTCTGGAGAAAGTCACTGATCTGGAGAAACAAAGCATTCCCAGCAACATGTCAGAATTTGTATGGTGGCATGATGGTATTATCAGAGGTGACTATCTTCCCTTCCTTTCTTCCTTCCCTTTAATAGACTTGGGAGATGGGAAGCAATAACTAACCTTCCTGAAAGTGATTTGTACCTTGCTGCAGGGACTATAATTTTAATTTCCAAATTCATATTTGTTTACAAACTGAAATAGCAATGCTTTCCATCTGAAGATTTGGAGAAATGTTAATGCCAAAGTGAAAAACACCCAAAAAAGAATTCTTGAACTGAGATTTCTTGTATCACAAGAGACAATGAGACAGTAAACACTAAATAAAGGCAGTGTGGCATAATTGCTAGAGAGCTGGCCTGGCAGCCTGGAAGCCCTGAGTTCAGGCTCTGCCTCTTACACATCCTTCTTATGTGATCCTGGGCAAATCACTTAATCTCTCAGTGCTCTAGACCAAAGCTTCTTAAACTGTGTGTCTCACTCCCATGTTGGGTAACTGAATGTGGGGGGGGTCACAAAAAATTTAACTACAGTAAAAGGTTATGTATAAAAAAGGTTGTGTATACCTGTTTTACATACCTATATATCCAAGGTTGTAGGGGTCACAAATGGAAAAAGTTTAGGAAGCCCTGTTCTAGACAATCCTCCAAGACTATAAGTGGCAGAGAAGGCACCAACCTGCATTGACAAAGGGGTTTCTTCACCCAGAAGTATCCTATAACAGTTCACATCCTTTCGTATCTTTGATATATTTAGCCCTCAGTTGTTCAAATTGTTATTACACAAAACAAACATTAATATGTTTAATTGTCAAGTATTTTCCTTAATTTTAAAGTCTTCATATGGTACCCTCTGTCATCAGCCCTTCCACTCTTACCCGAACACATGCACCAAATTGTGGATTTTCATTCCTATTTTTCTAGTGCTTGGTCACGTGGCTAAGCAGTAACAGAGCTAGCAATAGACCCTAGATGCCCTGCTTGCTAACTGTCTTTCCTGTAGTCCACCATCAAGTCTACAGACTTGAAAGTGGTACCACAGCATACAAATTGAAACCATTAACTCAAACATTTCATATCCCCAAACACTATGAACAACAAAGTCTTCTAGCAATTAAAGTCTAATATATTTTAAAACAGTCTGTCCATTATATAAGGTTTTAATAATAGTATGCTGATGTCACCCAACTATAAGCTTCTAAATTTAACCAATTTAATGAGCATTTATTAAATACCTACTATGTGCCAGGCTCTGTGCTGGGTCCCAGGAATATAAAGACAAAATCCAAACTGTGCCTGCCCTGGAAGAGCATACATTCTACTTGGGAAAAGGGCAGAGGAACTATTGAATTCTCTCACCTAGAACTACAAGATGCCCATGTGAGAACATGGTAAATGTTACTGGATAGGACCAATGAGATTATTTCCTGCTCCGCTGTGGACATCAGTTTTCCCTCTTACCCTTCACCTGCTGTAGTGGTCATATAGAATCCTTGTCCTCAGGTTAGCCTCACTTGGGATACTGATAACTAATTATCTTTTCTATATACCCACCCTTGGGCATGTGCCTTCATGTATGACTATGGGAGGTGGCTTACTCCTTCTTAATTCCCTGGAATTCCCTCCACAAAGCAGATTATGCTTCATGGGCTTTATGTGTGGTGCTAAAACCTTTAACACCCAACTTCTTTTGTCAGGGAGGCAGGCACCGTGCCCAACCTTTATCTTAGAGGCTTCCCCCAACCTCCTCCAATATCATATCTGAGAGATTCCTGAGCAATGCTATACCTTAAAGAGGGTCTTCCCTCCCCCTGAGAAAAGACTCTTTCTTACCTTTGCTACATTTAGCCCCTAGCTGTTCACACTGTTATTACACCACATAAACATTTCTACACTTATTGTCAAAGCTTTCCCTAATGCTAAAGTCTTAGTAATGTACTCTCTATTCCCTGCCTACCTCCTCCCCCCTTCCTCCTGAATACATTTCTAGTTGGAGTAAAAAACATCTTCTGTTGAACATTAGGTCCCAAATTTGACTTCACACTCTACTTTTAAATATTGGATTAAAATGAAAAAAAAAACATTGAATTTTTTAAAATTTAAAAATAATATCAGGTATTATCCTCCCCCCCCCCGCCCCTTTTCCATTTTTTTTAGTCACAGATGCTCCTAACTTTACAAGTGACCATTAAAATGGAACAGGGTATTAGGAATTCCTGAATCTGGGATGAATTCTATTTTGGGAGTAAAGAGGGGAACAGCACAAAGGAAAGCTTACCCTGGAAGCATTTGCAACAAAATGGGAAGCCTTAAACCTAGAAGTACTATGCCAGATCCCCAGGAGAAGGCAGAGGGCAGTGTGGGAGGGTTGGGCCCTGAGAGAGGGGTTGTCAAGGCCTGCAATACTCTCAGGAAGTGGTGGGGCAAAGCAAAGGATCATGAGAGGAAGCCAGAGTATTGCTGTAGGAAGAAATCACATCCCACCACCACCAGCAATGTAAATGCCCTGGGAAGAAGTGCCAATTATTCTGTGTCATAAAACTTGAGATCTGATAACCATGCCAATGGACTATGGAAACATTTCCAGTAGAGACTGGATTGCTCCCTGTCAGCAATGTTGAAAAGAGAATTAGAGCTTTGGGGAGGGTCTCGATCAGATGACCTCTAAGGTCTCCTTCAACTCTGAGAGCCTATGATTGTAGGGGACCTTTTGGCTCTATTCATCCTTCTTAGGCTTAGAAACCCCATTCTCTTTGCCTTTAACTTTACTGATGAGTACCCGAGGACTTCCAAGGCCCCTAGACAGGAGTCACCAGATTTTACTCCAATCCCCTGCTTGCTGTAAATGAAGTCTGGTCTCTTTACTAATGGGTACTGCTTGTTATAGATAAAATCTAGTCTCCTAACTTCCGGCCATTCTGTTGCCCAACATCATGGCTGAGAGCCCTATTGGTTGTAATTAAAACAGAGGCTGGGAATTACTAAGACAGAGGGATATGAGAGAAAAGTGACTGTAGGTATTATCAGCAGATAAACTCAGAATGGACTATGTGCTAATCCATCCTTACATAGCTTTATCTTTTGCCATGCTTTTTAAAAATTTCAGCAAGATTTGGACTGTGGGCTGAAGACCTTTCACATTCACTAAATCAGGAGTAAACAATTTTTCAGAAGAGGGGTACCAGATTTCAGGCCCCTATTTTCATGGGTTGGAGGAGGGAAGATGTGCTACTTAGATCAGCCAGGAAAGGCTGAAAATGCCCTCCACCACACACATTCCTCTAATTCATTAGGGTTAAGGAACTCCTCCTAAAAGACAAATAACTCCAAGGAGAGTTAAGCCTCTCACTCATCCACATCTTAGTGTGAATTACTTTAGTCAGCTAAGTTCCTAATATACAGCCAGACTTAGGAAAATTGGGGAACGCAGCTTTTGATCGGATGGGAGGGGGGGAGGAACAATTCTGAATCCAGGCCCTTGAGGGAGGGCAGGTTTGGGTGGAGCTTCAGGGTTGCCCCCCACCTTGCAAAGAAAGGGAAGGGGGAAACTTTGAACAACCTGGAGACATGGGTCAGAAAGGGGGTGCCATGAAAGAGGGGTGGGGAGGACAACAGGGAAGGGTAATTGGAATAGAGGCAAACTTTGCATAAGTGACAGGGCTTTCATGGCATAACTACCCGTATTCAGACTTGGGCACACATATGGCTTGCTGACAGCAGAGGTGGGGGTAGGAGGAGGGGGAAGGGGAGGAGGAAGATAATCAAAGCTTCATCTGTTCCTATTCTTAACAGTAGAGGTCCTCAGTAACATAGCTCTTCAATACAGATGCTGAAAAGGTCTCTACTTAGTCCCTAATGGATTGGGTTGGGGTTTTTTTTATCATCATCACTTGTGGAATTTAAGTCATTTTATGAGTATAGTTGTCTATTTCTATGCCATTAATAAATGAAAAACTCAGTCCTAATTGTATAATGTTGGTTTAAGATTTCACAATAATAAGCTGTCCCAAGCCAATGACTTTTCCCTTTTGTAACAGCTGAAATAATGTGCTAGAAATGAGTTGACTGAACAATGTGGAATATTTGAAAGGATTAATAAAAACATTCTATTGAAATTTTGGAAGAAAAAGCTTGTGGGCAGATGTTGGGAGTGGGAGCAGAGGGTTGGACTTTAATGTCTTATTATGGTAGAAAACAATGAGCTTTTCTACCATAGCTTCTAGGTTACTTAATCCTATCTTTGTTACTTATTAACTGTATGACCTGCCTCATTTTCCCCATCTGTAAAATGATGGAGTTGAACTAAATGATCTTTGAGTTCCCTTCCACTTATTTATATTGATCCCATTCTCTATGTTTAGCCCTCATTCTCATACTATCCAGATTCTTAAGGTTTGGAAAATGAAGCCTAAGGAAAAAGAGATATTCTAAATTTGCCTTGAAATGACATATTTTTAAAATCTACTTAGAAATCATGTTCTATTGTCTGTATTCCTCGGTTGACTATTTAAACAGAACAATATCAGAACCAGCTAAGAGAAGTAAATATTAATTAGAAATGGTTAGCTAAGATACAGAATAATTCTTTGTTCAAGGCCATAGGGAGAAGTTTCTTTAGGATGTGAGGGATGGCTTCTGTAAAAAACAAAAACAAAACCAAAAAAAACCCACTCTAATAATCCTTTTACCCTAAAGAGAGAAACCAAGAATACCCTTTACACCAAGAATTTTAACCTTTGTTGTGTATGTCATGGACCTGCTTGGCAGTCAGATGAAGCCTATGGACCACTTCTCAGAATCATGTTTTTTAAATAATTTAATAAAATGCTAAATTTCAGTTAACGGTTAGCAAAAATGAAAATGTATTTTTTTTCTATATTCAAGTTTGTAGACCCCTTAAAATCTATCCGTGGACCCTTTGGGGGTCTATAGACCCCAAGTTAAGAAGCCCTGCTCTACTCCCATTTCCAGCTTCCACACTTGATCCAGGCCAATTCATGCTGAAAATGACTACTCTCGAGCTGCTGGTATAAGCTAGATGCTTTTTCGGGTGCCCCACTGTCCAGATGCAGTGAAATCCTCAGCAAAAAACTAGCAGCTCCCACCTCACAAGATGTGGAGTCAAGCTTCTTCTGCAGGAGTGAGTTATACTGGCACTGTGTCCAGATCCAAGAGAAGCCTTCCCTTCAGGAGTGCCCAGCAGTTTATTTTCTATCCACATCTATGTTCACCCCCTTCCACGCTTTGGGCAAAAAAAAAAAATGGGACTTACTTATTTATGAAAACAGTACAACACACCTTTGAAAGCCAGTGTTGATCATGGTCATCAAAAAGAGCACTGTGAAGATTGTTTCAATTTGTTCACAGAGACTCCCTTGCCCCCCAAACTGTGTTCTATTATTCCCAGAGAGCTGAGTGATATTAGCAGTCTTTCTCTAAGACTGCAGCCACACAACATGTATTATCCATCTGCATTCTTTTCTCAGACAAACCACCCTACATACCAATGGTAACAGCACCATTTTGGTTTGTGACTCACAGATTCCCTTGTAAAAATGGCATTTTCCTTTCAATCAATTAGCAATGATATTTTGAACCAATCTGTTTTCTGGAAAGCTACAGAAGAAAGATTTTGGGAAAGCTCTCTCAATGAAAGATTAAAATCTGCCTTAGATTTCTATGTGGATTAAGCTTTAAATGAGCATAGAAGAATAACAATATGAATCAATTTGATCAAAGAAAAAGTGTCACTAATTATTTAAACAGGACACTTACAACAGGGATTTAAAGGCAAAGAAGCGGATTTCCCTTGCATGTGGATCAAATCAGAAGTATCCCATAATTGACTCTTTACAAGACCTTGCTTCAGTGTAATGGACTAGATATTAAAGCCTTAAGTATTTAAAGCTAGTTTCCGTCTTTCTCTAAATGGAGGTCTACCACTAAGAGCTATTTTACAAGTCTGACACATTAGCTGCATCACTGTGAAATACACTGACTCTGGCTTCTCTGGTTGGGAATTTCAAGTGCTCTCAATAGTTAAATGGTGTGAAATGGGTAGCATTGAACCTGTGAGAAGCAATGAGCATCCTAAAAAATAAATTCCAGATGGGAAGGGCCAGCGGGAAAGGATACTGTAATGGCTCCACACAATGAGTTAACCCCAGCAAAAACTTGTTGGTCTTGGAGTTCTCAAACAACTTCTTTGAGCGTGTATTTGAAAAGTATAAATAAATAAACTTGGGGGGGGTCCGCCTCCTTTTTCTCCCATTGTTATCTTTGGAGAAAATGGGGTCTTCAGCAAACTACTGCTATCAGATCAAATGCAGAGTGAGTAGATTTTTAAAAGCCATAATCATATGGGGTATTTTTTTAATCTTTCAAGACAATTTATATAGCCAAGAGAAGTAAACTTGTTTTGTTATTGTTGTTGTTGCTTTCCTAGCCCGAGGTTGTGTTAAAGAGCTCAATGACTCCTGAGAGGAGCAAGAAGGTACAAAGAGGAGAAAACAAAAATCAAAACAGAACAGAAAAGAAAACCCACACCCGACCATTAGCAATATGTCATTAGACTTTGGTTTAAGTTCTGTCCCTACCACTTAATAGCACTTGGACAAATCACTTTATCTCAGTAAACCTCAGTTTCTTCCTCGGTAAAAACAGTTGTTTTGCCCACTTCACAGGATTCTTGTGAGGATCCAGCCAATCAGTCAATAAACATTTATTATAGGATCCACTGTAATAATGTATGGAAAAGAGCCTTACAAGTGTGAGTTTTTATTGTTATCTTTCAGTATTCTCTTCTACAAAATGGGGGTTTGAGGTGGGTGATGCTACCATGACATCCATTTTAAAGCACATGGATCTTAATCCATAACCAGCACCTTGTCATTATAGCAAGAGACAGAAAGTTCTAGTTTAAATCTTGATTCTAAACCTTACCAGCTGTGGACCACGGACAGTCATTCTGTCTGTCTGAGCCTCAGCTTCCCCATCTTTAATATGGGGATTATAGGATTGTTGGGAGACTCAAATGAGACAATGGATGAAAAGTGCTCAGCAAACAGGAAATAACTATAGAAATATTAATGATTATTATTTACTGTACAGAGGTGCTTTAAGTCAGTGGGTAAGAAAATTAAGCACGTGAAGCTCATGAGTCATGTTTGGTTTTTTTCTGAACTGTTTTCTATTTTTGCTTTTCACACCCCTCCTCCATATTGCCTCATGGTGAGATACGCACATACCAAAAGCCCAAGGAATACATGTTTAATTAACTAATTAAGATATGCTGTTAAAAAAAAAAGATATGCTGTTGTTTGTTGCTAATGCTGATAAGATAACTAGCAGAACAAGTCAACAATAACTGCCCAAAAGAGGTTCTATCTCACCACCCATATACTTCCCATGCTTTCATTTGAGGATAGGCTTAGCAGACACAGAACTTTGGTGGAGAGGTAGGGGGAGGACTGCCTGAGGTCAGAGATGCTTCCATGTTTGTCTTTGTGCCTGACACCTAGTACAGTGCCTGGCACACACTAGGCCCTTAATAAATGTGTGTTGGATTGGGTCGAATTGGATTAGATGTACACATGCACATTTCCCATGCTCTAAGAGCAACAACTCTTGGAACCAGTCTTTAAAGTCCTACCTTCGGGGCAGCTAGGTGGCACAATGGATAAAGCACCAGCCCCTGGATTCAGGAGTACCTGAGTTCAAATCCAGCCTCAGACACTTGACACTTACTAGCTGTGTGACCCTGGGCAAGTCACTTAACTCCCATTGCCTGCAAAAAAAAAAAAAAAATCCAGCCTCAGACACTTGACACTTACTAGCTGTGTAACCCTGGGCAACTCACTTAACCCCACTGCCCCACAAAAAAAAAAACCAAGTAAATAAAGTCCTACCTTCATAATTTACTAAGGCAGCTGCTCTAAAATATGATTACTCCAGGGAAATACAATAGGCCATTAGAATGCATGCCTCAAAAAAAAAAAAGAAAGAAAGAATGCATGCCTCATTGGCTGATAAAGGATGGAAGCCCCTTGATAACTCCCCTATCTTTAGGTTGGGGGGGGTGCACAGAAGTGCTAGGAAAAGCAGGATAGAGATCTGGCCCTGACTGTAGTTAAAGTTCTTTCTGTGTTTTCATTACCAACTCCTATTTTTATGGTTCAGATCTTGGCTGTGGTAAACTCCAGATTGAATAAACGCCTCAGATATACATCTGAGGGCAGTATTTGGCCTTAAGTAGCAGTCAAGTCGCCTGCAGATGCATTTTTTGAAATGGGGCATAGAAAGGGTTTAAAAAAAAAAGTCAGGCGTCAAGAAGCCCTACAAATCATTTTTACGTGGCTTCCTGAACCTTTGTTTTTAGCAAATCCTTTAACGGGTTTTTTAAAAACTCATTTCTGTACCTCTTCAAAGGAAGGGTTTTGCAGGTAGCTCTTCATGAGACCTGCTGCCTTCCAGGATTTAGAGTAAAAAGAGTTTTAAAAGAGCAGAAATGTTTATTTTCGAATAGTCAGCTTCATACCTGTAGCCATTAGCTCTCAGCTGCTAGGAGGGGAGAGAGAGAGAGAGAGAGAGAGAGAGAGAGAGAGAGAGAGAGAGAGAGAGAGAGAGAGAGAGAGAGAGAGAGAGAGAGAGAGAGAGAGAGATTGGAGTTAGTCTCCTCAGTGGGAAAGTCTGTCTGTTTAGTCTTGCCTTACTGGGCCTTGCAGCTGTGGGAACTGAGGCTGAAGCTGGAGGATAAGCAGTGACATTTCAGGATCTCATTAGTACCATTAAAAATGGACTTGGTATGGAGTTAAGCATGGGAACAAACAAGATGGTATTCTGCTTGGCCAATCTAGATAGTATTATGCATCTGCTTTGAAAACTAAGTTTCTAAAGAATGAGAGTGTGTGTGTGTGTGTGTGTGTGTATACTCACATATATACTTTAAAGATATGCATGTATAAAGACATATCCTTCCATTCTTTAAAAGACAGATCTCAAAAAAAGACTTAGATCTCTGTATTTCTTTGCCTTCATGCAGAGATTTCTGAAGCAGCAAGTAGAATAATAGGTAGACTTTAGATCGTCATCCTGCTTCCAAACCTAAGTTAAAATACAAGCAAATCCAACTAACTCCAAAGCCAAATTTATTCTGATTTTATTAGGCAGGTGGTGTAGATATTGGATGATTTCCCTCTTGGGTTTTACATTTATTTCATGTGCTTTTCTCAGAAGAACAGGAGTTATTCTGTCAAAAATAGGGAGGTGAAAGCCCGGCTAAGGGGATACTGCAAATTCTGCCCTTTCAGCAGAGCTGATTTATTGTTTCATAATTAATATTCCAGAGTTTCTCTTTGTCTCTTGCATCACGATTTATGGCTGCTGTGTTTTCATGTTTCCCTTTTGCTCCTTGCCACAAGCCTGAACAAATAAACTGTGTATGTATTGGGGCTCTCTCCTCAGACATACATTTTGCTCTTTTCTAGGTATTGTTACCATTTTTTCTTTCCTTGACCTCACGTGACATTAGGACCTGAATTTTGCATGCATTACTTGAAGCCAGCAGGTACATGAAGCAGAGTTCAACTAGTGAGAGTGAAGAGTTTCCATGTTACATTGATTTAAACTCTTTAGTTTGATTTCTAAAGCCCCAGTTCAAGACTGCCCAGAAATCACCCATATTAAACACATCAAGCATACATCCAAGAATATATAAAGAATGACCCCTCTCCAAAGATTCAGTGCCTAGAACATTGTAGGTGCTCAATAAATATTTATTGAATGAATGAATGCATTTGGCCTTGAGTTTTGAAAGTATAGTCCTATCTGGCTTTTCAGATAGTATAAATTTACTTATATGTGAGCTATTGCTCCTCTGAATAAACATTTTTTTAATATGGACATGAGACTTCTAGTGGTAAGGAACACCAAGTATAGAAACTCCAAAGCACATTGGCAACTCTAACTTAGACATGGAAAGTAACTTGTCTATGGTCACACAGTTAATACCTATCAAAGGTAGAGAACATAAACCCAAGTATTCCGATTACAGTCCTGACTCACCATTCACTATGCCACACTGCCAGAGGTCCAATTCAATGTTTAAGCATTTATTAAGCACTTGACAGATGCCAGACACTATGAAGTGTTAGAGATATGGAGACTAGAACAAAGCAGGCCCTATCCTCAAAGAGCTTACATTCTCTTGGGGGAAAGCAACATGTAGATAACACAGGTGATGCTCCTTATATTATCTAAAGAAAATATATTCTAGTTTATGGTGAGCATCATAGAGCAAGCTAGGCATATCTCAATTATGCCAAGAACCAGGCAAAGTTTTAGAAGTTAAAGCCACTTTCTTCCACCCCCTCCTTCTCTGCCAATGGCTATTTGTCCTGATAATTAATAACACCCTGCTCCATTCTCATGATGGATTGTGAACTGAACCAGATTTTCCTGAACAACAGAAAAAAGCCTGTGTTCATTGTTGGGAGTTGGCCACATTGCTCTGAAGGATTGGCTTCTCCTTTATTTCCCTATACATTTAGGCAGAGACAGGTATACTTTGGGGTATCCAGGCTGTCCTTGTCTCTGACTAGAACTGTCTTTTGGCAAGAAAGACCTTCTAGAAAAGTCATGGAAGCCAAGAGGTTAGATAGTGTGGTGAAGAGTTGGAACTGAGGCTGGTTTCTTTTAACAAGGTTGGAGTTTCAGTTCATTCTTAAAGATTTTAGCCCTGTTGCAATTAACAGTATAAATAGAGGAAGAAGATGAAACCTTCAGGTATGATGGGAAGAGAATTTAGGAATTAGGAATGATGGGAATACCATTAGGGTATTGAGGTTAGACTACGTATCCACTCTCTAAATTAGTACAGATTCAGTCAAATTAGAGCAGAAATGGGTTCTGGGATACATTGGAAAGTAGCTAGGTTTAGTGAGTGTTGAGGGCACTACAGAGGTTCTCCTCAGAAGAATTAGGTTACAGTGCTAGCATGACCACTAATTACTAAAACACTTCACTCTATCTCTACAATAAAAGAGTTGGACTAGATGACCCCTAGAATCCCTTCTAGCTTTAGTGTTATAAATAGTTCATTTATTTAGCAATCTAACATCCAGAGAATGTTTTTACCCCTTTGGGGTCAGTTTTATGAATATTGTTACTCTTTGCTTACAGACGGGGGGAAATGGAAGCTGAGATCAGTGACATGATTTATCCAAAGTCACACAGTTGGTCAATATGAGACCAAGGTTTTCTGACATGGAGTCCAATGCTCTTCTGTCCACATATGGTATTACAAAGTCCCCCAATTCAGGTAGAAGACCCATAGACTTCTCCACCCCAACATTCAAAGCCTTAGTTTCTTCATGTGTGATATTAAGATAATAGCTCTAGTCCCTCGCTTCACAAAGGGGATAGAAAAACAAAGGAAGGCATTTTAGGAAAGTAATCTGGCCCCCACAGAGAAGACTACAGAGCGATGGCCAAGGGGGAGCAACATTTGAATGCAAAAAATGGCCCTCGGAGCCTGTAATCTGTATAAAGAATTGGTTTTGATTTGCACATCTTTGACTTCTGCCTTAACAGCATGTTTGCTGTGATTCCAGGAATTTCGTGATCCCAGTTCAGTGTTGATGTTTTACATCCTACCCAGGACTCTAAGTACTCTTGAAGGAATGTGTGGTTAATGTAGTAGAGAGAGTAATTCAAAATCCCACTGCATCCTGAGGCTGTCCTGCCTTTTCATTGGCTCCTAATTGGTCTTAAACTAATACATCTCCTTTTTCTGGCAACACCTGTCCCCTAGACACAGGTAAGAGCGGGGAGGGGGAAAGGGACAAAGCCAGGATCCTCAAGCTATCACCTTTGGCTGAGCCAGCCATCCTCTCTGTTCCTCCAAAGGTTGGGTTGGTTGGACTTTTGTCCATTCGGCTCCTTAAACTAGTCCTTCATCTAAAATAAAAGTCCAACAAGATGCTTCTTTGGGAGCTGGTTCTTGGTTCAAAGCCCTGGGGATTACCTGACTTGCTTGTTCCATGTGCTCTGTATTCGTAACCAAAATAGACTTCCTTTTCAAGAGCCTCCAATTTCCAATGGGTTTAACCTAGAAAAACAGCAAAAGACTCATAAAAGCTGGGAGGCCAGTCCAAGGAAAGCATTGTGGCTGCTGCACATTTTAAGGCTGGGTCCAGTAGAGGGGTTTGGAACAGTTGCCAATTCCAGCAGTGAATCCGATGTTCTCTGAATTGTGGAATGGGGCAGAGCCTTCAGCTGGAGGAAGTTTGGGCACCGGGGAGACTCCTGGCAGGGTCCCTTCCAGGAATAAATTACCCTTGACTGTTTTTTCTGTGTCACCCAAGTTTGGAATAATTGAGGTGGTTGAATTTCTGGCAGGTTTCAGTTTAGGGTAGGGCAGTGTGAATGCAGTTCAAAACAATTCAGTTCTATATGCATTTACTAAGTGCCTACTGTGTGCACTGTGCTAGGCTCAGGGGATGTGAAGACAAAAAGAAAAGGAGTTCCTGCCCTCTGGTATGCAGAAACAAACTCCTCCCACCTGACATTCACCTTTTATCAGTTTCACACCCAGGTTACCTTTCCTGGCGAATTAGACATTATTTTCCTTCCTTCGTTTTATATCTCATCTCCCATTTATGTGTCTTTATATAGACCATCCCTCATGTTTGCAAACTCTTCCCCGCTCACCTCCACTCCTTAGACTCTAGCTCCCTTCGGAGTTGAGCTCAAATGTCACTTCCTATGGAGACCTTTCCTGATCCTCCCAGTTGCTAGTACTGTATCTTTTCCCTGGAAATTACTTTCTATTTACTCATCTGTATTCATGCAAACTAAGTATGTCCATAAAAAGAATTCAAAACTGCAAACTCGGAACTCAAAAAAAAACCCCAACCACCAAAACCCCAACCCTTTATCTTTCTCCCCCAAACAACCCCTCTTCCAAACTTCCTTTTTTCTGTCAAAAGTACCACCAGACTCCCAGTCTCCCAGGTTCATAACCTTGATGTTATTCTTGACTCCTCACTCTCCCTCACCCCACAAAGCCAATCAAAAGCCAAAATCTTAACATTTCTATATCCACAATATCACTCAAATCTGAGCCTTCTCTCTTTTTTCATAGCCACCACCTTCTTGCTTAGACTATTCCACTGACCTCCCAATGGGTCTACTGACTTGCTACTGACTCTTCCTACTTCAAAATCCACCCTTCACATAGCTACCAAAGTGATTGTCCTTAAAGACAAACTTCTTCATGTTACACATCCTTACTGGATAAATTCAGTGAGGCACTGGATTGGCACAATATTGCTTTAGTATCAAATATAAATTCCTCTGTTCGGCTTTTAAAGCGCTATACAGCCCAGCCCCAACGCAACCTTCCCAGCTTCTTTATAAAATATATTACCCCCCCCCCTTCCCATATTCTGTGGTCAGGCCAGATTGGCCTTCTCTTTGTTCCTCACAGGAAGTGTTTCATCTCCCATATCTGTGTCTTTTCACTGGCCTTCTTCCATTCCTGAAATGCATTTCCTTCCCCATCTCTGCCTCATACAGTCTTTCTCTTCCTTCAAAATGAAGTTCAAGAACTCCTTTTAAAGACTTTGCTGCTCTCCACAACTGCTGGTACCCTCCTTAATGACCTTGTATTTAATTACCTTGTGTTTTTTTGTATATATTGATGTATGTACACATTGTCTTACACAATAGAATGTAAGCTCCCCGAGAGCAGGCATTGTTTGATTTGGGGAATTTATGTTCCCAGTGCCAAGCACAGTGTTTGGAAGATAGTAAGCACTTAATAAATATTTATTGATTAATTGCTTGATTTATTGATCCTTCATCCTCTGGTTAAAATATGAAAATCATCTGAGATTCCCCATTTAAATGACTATAGTAATATCTGATGCTACATCCTCTCTATCCTTTGTGTTTAACAGTGTCCAATATCTTCAGCTCTTACCAAAGAGGAGTAACCTGAAAAAAAAAATTCAGACTGAAATTGGCATCTCTGATATTACAGTAGTTGGGTCACCTCTGTGAGCTTCAGCCATCACTTTCCCTAGGGTACTAGCCATTTATCCTCCTTCCCAGAGCCCAGATTTATAGATCCTATGGATTTGGTGGTGTTCTGGCTAAGTTCTATTTTATGGTCTAGCCTCTTTTCAAATCCCTATGTACGGAGGTGCCTGATAAGGATTTTCTTTCTTCTTACTCACTAGGCTCTAAAATATACCAAATTCTCTCATGGTTCCATCTGGGTTGACTTCAGGCATGGAGCATGGAATGAATCTGACTGCCAAAACTAATAAAATAGGAGCCTTCAGTCCTGAATGGGAAATTAAGGACTAGTATATTCCAGGTCTTTCCTGAACTCCCAGCCTCCTTTGCCTAGTCCTTGGGGGGCTTAAAAGATTGATAACATACATTCTCTATGCGAGACAGTTTACCTAGTGAGGAATTGTGAAAATAACTGCAGTAAAACACCATAAACCTCAAGGAAGAAAGGAGCTAATAAATGTGAAATAACAATTCTCGCTATGTTAAATGTCTCAGTAGAAATCTGACCAATAGAGATGTCTTATTTCCTGAACATGTCAGACCACATTGGATGCCCTCTGGAGCATAACTCTGGGCTTTGGGGCACAGGGGCCAAATTGAGAGATGTTTTGTGGGAGATACAGACATGCTCCTGTGTGAGATAACCTGGGGCTCCTAAGTTCCTGAAAAAAAAAAAAGTCTTTCCATATCCCCTCAACTTCTAATGTCTTCCTCCCTCCCAAACTACCTTGTGTTTAACTACTTTTTATATATTTGTATTAGCTTTATATTTATGCTGTAAATATTTTATGTGTCTTTGTTGTCTTCCCCATTAGCATATAAATTCCTTACATATAGAGATTGTACTTCAATTCAACAAACATTTATTAAATACCTACTATGTGCCAGGTACTTTGTCTAACAGTATGGATAACAATAAGAAAAAGACAGTCCCTGTCCTCAAGGAGCTTACAATCTCGGGGGGGGGGGGAGTGTTGTTGTTGTGTCATTTCAGTCATTTCCTACTCTTTGTGACTCCATTTTGGGTTGTTTTTTGGGTTTTTTTGGCAAAGAGACTGGAGACTGGGGTAGTTTGCCATTTCCTTCTCCAGCTCATCCTTACAGATGAGGAACTGAGGTAAACAGGGTTAAGTGACGTGCCCAGAGTCACACAGTTAATAAGTGTCTGAGGCTGGATTTGAACTCAGAAAGATGAGTCTTCCTGATTCCAAACCCAATACTCTATTCACTATGCCACCTAGCATTCGAATGGGGGCGGGGCACAACACACAAAAGGAAGCTAAAAAGCAGAAGGGAAGAGGGCACCAGAGGGTATCTATGGAATCCAAACAAAGCAGAAAGTAGAGAGAGCTTGTTGACACCTAACATGGTGCCTGACACATGACAGGTGCTTAATAGTGGCTTGCTGATGGTTAGGTTGTTGATTGACCTGCCATCCATTGCCAGTTGACCTTCTCCTTCAGTCTAAGGACCCATCAGCCTTACTATGCACTCTATAATTGATCACTGAGCTCTTCCATCTGCCTGGCAACTGAGCCCTCCTGGGACCCTGGGCTCTGATAGATGAGCTTTTTCTTTATGTTGCCCAGAACCAGGCTAACAAGCCATTTCCCAGACATTTCCAAACTACACCATCATGTATGTCCCCCCACCCCCAGCTCTAAAGGAGAGATGTCCAAAAAACAAATAAAACACACACACATGGTGGCAGCTAGGTGGCACAGTGGATAAAACACAGACCCTGGATTCAGGAGGACCTGAGTTCAAACCAGCCTCAGACACTTGACATTTACTAGCTGTGTGACCCTGGGAAAGTCATTTAACCATCATTGTCCTGGAAAAAAACAAAAACAACACACACACACACACACACACACACACACACACACACGGAGAAATGTGTCATCTTCCTTCTTTAGAATCCAAGCTCCTTAAAGGTAAGGACTCTCGCTTGCTTATATTTGTATCCATAGCACCATGGCTAGCATATAAGAAGCCCTTAATAAAGGTATATCATCAGTTCATTCATTAGTTCATTCCCACTTGCTACCAGGTCACTCCCACCAGTGCTATGTGTAGTATGGGCAGAATTTACAGGTGGGAAGTAAAAGGAGAGGAA
Organism: Dromiciops gliroides; assembly: GCF_019393635.1. Classification (NCBI taxonomy): domain Eukaryota; kingdom Metazoa; phylum Chordata; class Mammalia; order Microbiotheria; family Microbiotheriidae; genus Dromiciops; species Dromiciops gliroides. The sequence goes on along the minus strand of NC_057864.1, from coordinate 165,711,775 downwards.
GTTGGTCTGGAAAGTGATAAGTACAAATTAGAAACTCACCAAAGACCAACTAGAAATCACCTACCTCCACTGTTTCCCATTTCATGTATTTGGACACTTTGGTGTGGCACTAGGTCATCCTTAGATTGTCTCTATAGTCTGGGACCTAGATCTCTGCTCTTCCACTATCAAACTACTAGTTCCTTCCCTATGGTCTGCAAATTGTCCAAATCCTCTCATCCCTCTAAGAAAAAACAAAACCATTCAATGGATCCTACAGTCCCTAAATTACTAATGATCTCTTAATTACCTAATCTGATATCTTTTCCTCAATCCTTATCTTTCCTTCCTCATTCTACTTTGCAGATTTTTATCCAGTAAATAGAAGGAGGTGGGCAGCTGGGTGGCATAGTGGATAGAGTGCTGAACCTGGAGTCAGGAAGACTCATCTTCCTGAATTCATATCCACTTATTAGCTATGTGACCCTAGGTAAATCACATAACCCTGTTTACCTCAGTTTCCTCATCTGTAAAATGAGCTGGAGAAGGCAGTGGCAAACCATTCTAGTATCTCTGCCAAGTAAACCGCAAATGGAGTCACAAAGGGTCAGACATAAATGAAACAACTGAATAACAACAACAAATAGGTGAATAGGGAAAGGTAGAAAAATGTGTGTGTGTGTGTGTGTGTGTGTGTGTGTGTGTGTGCAGAGACTAGTAGATGGGATAGGAAGATGTGGAACCTGGAAATGAGAGAAAGAGAATGCAGAGACAGAGTACCTGAGTTTATGTCCCAGTTCATCTGCCTATATGGCCTTGGGCAAGTCTCTTCCTATCTCTGGGTCTCTGTTTCTTCATCTATAAAAAAGTGGGTTAGACTAGAGGATTGATTTAAATTCAACATTTATTAAGCAACTACTGTGTGGAAGAAGGAAGGAAAGAAAGAAGAAAGAGTCCCTGTCCTCAAGGAGTTTAAATTCTACTGGGTCAGGAAGATAGTATGTACACAAATAAATAAATACAAGGTGATTTGAGGAAGGAGAGCGTATTAACAACTGGGAAGATCATGGGAAGCTTCACCAGGAAGTTGAATGAGCCTTGAATGAAGATAAGGATTCTAAGAGATAAATATGAAGGAATATATTCAAGGCATGGGAGATGACATGTGAAGACACAGAAACAGGAGATGTAATGTTGAGTTTAAGGAATAACAAATTGTCCAGTTTGGCTGGGATGTAGCATGTCTGAAGGAAAGTAATGTAAAATAAGCTTGGAAAGGTAGGTTGGAATCTGCCTGTGGGGAGAGTTAAATGCCAGGGTGAGAAATTTTTATTTTATCTTGTAAGTAACTGGAAGCCACTGAAGGCTTTTGAGCAGGAGTGTGACATAACCCCAGATCAGGGAATTTTAACCTGGGCCCACAAACCCCCAAGATGGTCTTTGGATAAATTTGGGGGGTTTTGGGGGCTGTGAATTGTTAAATACTTTGCTAAATGTATTTTAATATAATCAATATAATCACTTTCCTTTGTGATCCTATATATTTTATGTTATGCATTTAAAAACAATATTGAAAAGAAGAATATTCTGAGATGGTGTCCATAGGCTTCATCAGTCTGACAAAGTGGTCTATGACACAAAGAAGGATAAGAACTACACTCTAAGGTGGGGCAACTAGGTGGTGCAGTGGATAAAGCATCAGCCCTGGATTCAGAAGGACCTGAGTTCAAATCCGGCCTCAGACACTTGGCACTTACTAGCTGTGTGACCCTGGGCAAGTCACTTAACCCTCACTGCCCAACCAAAACACACACACACACACACACACACACACACACACACACTACCCTCTGATCTGTAGGGTCCCTTCTCTTGAATGATCCTACATTCCCCAGAATGTCTTGGCAAGTTACAAGTATTTAAAAATGTGGAAAAGGTTAGAAAACACTAATTTAACTAATTGCCATTGTATGGCAATTTATTCTACTTCACTCCACCAGTCACATTGGATCCATTGGACTCTTGTCCTAAGTTAAAAAACAAAGAGAAACGACCACCAAGGTCGTGTTGTTGGGGTTTCTGGATCCTCCTCCACTGTTTACTGCCCTTTGCAAACCAAATGGAGGCCTCAGAGTTGTGTTCCCCTGATGAAACCAGTCCCTTTCTCATAGGAGAACTTTGTCTTATCCACAGGGATATTGGCTGCTCTGAACACATGAGGTTTCTGTTTTGTTTTTTTTTGTTGTTGTTGTTGTTGATTTTAAAAAACAGAGCTAGTAATATTCTGGACTACTCTGTGGTTAACTCTGGCTTGACCCTGCACCTCTGTGGTTTTATTAGCTGTGTGTTTGGCTCTGGGATCTTCTCTCGAGTTATTGTCGTCATTGGGACAACTTGTATCTCCAGTGAATCTCTCCTAAATCTCCTGCTGTTATCTAGCCAAAGAGAGAGAGAGAGAGAGAGAGAGAGAGAGAGAGAGAGAGAGAGGAGAGAGAGAGAGAGGAGAGAGTGTGTGTGTGTGTGTGTGTGTGTGTGTGTGTGTGTGAAGTGAGTGCATTCTTGTCTGAAGTGTGTCCTGGCTGTCTCTGATAGCAGTCATGGCTGGCCCAGACTTTACTGGAGGACGCAGATTGATATGATTAAGATTAATGAGGCTTATTCTCAGTCATGAACCCATTTAAGGATAAACTTGTAAATCCAGTGAGTTCTGAAGATGAATAGTCGCTACTTACTGCTCAACCTTAGGGGATTTGAGGGCTGATTTATAACTCCTCTTTCCCCCCTCCAACAACATCATTACAGGGATATCATGAAAGATACTTCTGCTAGAGCCCACAGATTATTCTTCATAAGTAGTCCTTGGCGAAGACAGCAGTAAAGGTCTGCAGGGTAGGCCTCCTAAGCACAAGACAGCACACAGTCAATGGCTGCTGAGGTCCTTTTCATGGATGCTTGAAGAACTGCTGCTTGTATTGGGCTGGCAGATCTGGTACTAGAATCTTGACCCCTGTTATGGGAATCCCTTCGAGTTCCCTTTTCCTCATCTCACATTACCCTGACATCATTCCCTGCTATTTACTCCTTTATGCCAGTGTCTGATGAAGATGAGGCTTCTCCTCACTGAGGCTAACTTCTCTACATGCTTAAGTAATCCCATTCCATCCCTTCTTTTCCAGCAGATTGCCCTGTCCTGTTCACATCCCTCCCCCAAACTCCTATCTCTCCCTGTTATCTGGTTCCTTCCCTACTACCTACAGACTTGCCCAACACTCCCTTATCCCTAAAAAGACAATAGATTCTACAGTCCCTAAATCACCAATTATTTCTTAAGTTTGACCTATAAATTTCTTCATTCTGACCTCTCTGCAGAATTTGACTACTTTCTCCTGGAAGGATTCTCTCTCTCTCTCTCTCTCTCTCTCTCTCTCTCTCTCTCTCTCTCTCTCTCTCTCTCTCTCTCTCTCTCTCTCTTCTCTGGGTTTCTGTGACTCTACTCTTTCTTGTTTGTCCTCCTACCTGTCTGGCTACTCCTTTTCAGTCTCCTTTGGTAGATTTTCATCCATGTTGCACCCACTAACTGGGGTATCTTCTCTTTTTCCTTTATATTCTCTCACTTGATGAGCTCATCAGTTTGCATGGGATCAGTTATCATCTCTGTGCAGGTGATTCCCAAATCTATTTATCTAGCCCTAGTCTTATTCTTGACTTCTAGTATTAAATCACCAACTACCTATTGAACATTTCCAATGGAATGAGCCACAAACATCTCAAAATCTGTACATCAACAGGGTGGCTAGGTGGCACAGTGGATAAAGCACAGGCCCTGGATTCAGGAGTAGCTGACACTTACTAGCTGTGTGACCCTGGCCACGTCACTTAACCCCCATTGCCCTGCCAAAAAAAAAAATCTATATATCAAAACAGAACTCATGTTTTCCTCAAAACCCACTCCTTTTCAGATTTTCCTTGTTACTGTTGAGGATACCGACATTCTTTCAGTCACCCAGGTTCAGAACCTCAGTGTCATCCCTGATTCCTCACTCTCATTCACTCCACATATCTGATCAATTGACAAATCTTGTGATTTTTTTCCTCCACAACACCTCTCTCAAACATCCCCTTCTCTTTACTCCCACAACCACCATCTTAGTGTGGGCCTAATCACCTTTTCTCTTAGTTTCTTAATAGAATTCTTCCAAAATATTATATAAATGTCTATTTTCTGTGAAATTAAATTAAGACATTTCTTAAGCTTGCAAAAATATACTGACGATCTTATAAGCCTTTTTTTAATTCAAAAACAAGACACCCAGTTTCAAGTCTCAAATCTACTACTGTGTGACTTTGTACAAGTCACCTACTCCCTCTGGGACTCAGTTTCTTCACACATGCCATCAAAGGGTTGGATTAGAGGGTCCATAATGCCATCCCTCCCAGATGTATGATGCGGCCTGGCCACATGTCACCCCTCTCACACAAGAAGATAGAAATAGTTAGAACGTCGGGGGCAGCTAGGTAGCACAGTGGATAAAGCACTGACCCTGGATTCAGGAGGACCTGAGTTCAAACCAGCCTCAGACACTTGACACTTATTAGCTGTGTGACCCTGGGCAAGTCACTTAACCCTCATTGCCCTGGAAAAAAAAAAAGAAATAGAATGATAGATACATGAGTGCATTGCTAATACCTACAATACATATACCATAACAAAAGAAACTCTACCAAAACAGTTCAGACCTAGCATGTATTCTGGACAATGTTAGAATTCCCTGGACCTACCACAGGTACCACTTCGGGGATCAGAAAAAACGACTAAGGGTTGAGTGGCCATCAATGCTGTATAGCACAATTATTCCTTGGATCTTTTTTGTGCATACAATAGCTGGCTCAGAAATTTCTCCATGAGCTCTGCAGAGTTAGTTTTAAAATTGTATGAGGCTGTATTTCTGTTTGGGGGGATCCAGAACTGAAATAATTTATTCCAATTTGTAACTAAAATTATTTCTATAGTCCTTTCTTGCTCTAAGATTCTGTGATGTTTTATCTTTGAAGATCAGTCTATCTACTCTGCTATGATTCCATCCTCTGTGCATCTGAATAAACTGTTAACTGTGAATGGACTCCCTTCTCATCCCTTCTTCTCAAGGAGAGGATGTATTTCTATTTCTTTAAGACTCAACTCAAGCACTACCTTGATATCCCCAACTGTTAGTACTTTCTCTCAATTCTGTTTAATTATACTAGGCTTATTTGTGTACATGTAAAATTCTTCCCCTGAATCCAAGTTCTGTATCATTTTTCATCTTTGTATCCCTGGTGCCTAGCACAGTTCCTGGAACATCATAGGTGCTTAATAAATATTTGTTAATTAGTTTAATTGATTGATTGAGGCTTTAGAGTGGGATACAAGCATTAGGTATGAGGAGAATTAGACCAAAGATAATCCAGGATATATGGAAGGTAGCTGAAGGATGGAGCAGTGCTTGGCACATTCCACAGGCATGACTTCCCAGCCATAAAAATGAAGGACAAAATCCAAAAATGACAAAGTAACTTCAGGAAATCCAACAGGAAAAAAAATCTCTAGGCTAAAAGAGAGCACATGAAATCTAGGCACATTTTGTTTTGGATTTCTGAAAATGTATTTTCTAATCAATTGATTTGTTTTTCAGTCATTCATTTAGCCGTTTCTTAATTAAATTAAATCTAAGTTTGAGTCAAAACATTTTCAAAAGACTCACTAAAACTATCCATGGGGGAAAGGCCCCCGAAAAGAGAGAGAGATAATAAGGCCAGGGAACTCAACTGAATCCCTTTTTTTGAACACATAGACATTTGAGAGTTGCTTTCTCCCACTCCAATATGCTACCTGTGTTCTGTGGGCACAAAGAAGGCCCAGCCCTTTTAGGTCTAGGAATCTGGACCTTTTGAATCTCCCATGTCAGAACCCTATCCCTCAACTCCATAGCCAGTTTTCCCATCTGTAAAAATAAAAGGGTTGTAAAAAATGGCCTTCAAGGTCCATTTCTTCTCTAAATCTATGATCCAACAGCCACTCTTCCAGCACAATGAAAGCCACCAGTTTTCCCTTTTCCTACTTGTGCCCTCTCCTCCCCAACCCTTCCCCACATACCTATAGAAGTCCTAGTTTCCCTCTCCAGATTTATAAGCTCTCATTCCCCTTCTCTAAACTTTGTCACACTGGACCAAAGCAAGAAGATGGAGCAAACCTCCAGAGAACACCCTTTCCCTGTTACCTAGCTGGCCAATGAGGAATGAAACTGGCTGCTATCTTAGGATGGGGTTTTTCTATTATGGCAGAGAAAAATAACCCCAATCTCAAGGCCCTTATAAATTCCACCAGGAGCCCCTGATGACTTCAGAAATGTGCAATTCTGCTTGAAGAAGGGGTGCGGCTCACAGGAGGTGCTGGTGGTTGGCCTCAGAGCCACCTGGCAGCTAGCAGAGATGCTTAGGCAAGGCAGCATGAGCACAGTGCCACTTGGAAGGGCTTGGACAGCCAGCAAGACCTGGCTGGGGCACAGGGACAAAGTCGTAGGAACTCTAATGCTAGGAAGTGCCTCCCGTCTCCCAGACTATGCTCTGCAGCCAATCCGGGCCCGCTGCGGCTGGTGAGCCCTAGACAGCCATGTGTCTGGCCTATGTCTGCCAACTGGGTGGGAGGGAAGCTTAGGGAGAACCTCTAGACAGGGAGGGAGAAGAGGCCATGAAGGGAAGTAAACTGGGCAAGGAGATGGCCCAGTGCAGCCTAAGAGGCCCTAAGTAGCTGCCCTTACTAGCACTGAGCAGGCCGGCAGGCTAAGTGCAAAGATTGTGTCAGCATTTCCATTTTAAACCCCTAATTTCATAAGTTTACAACTCCAGCCATAAAAATTCACTCAGGCCTGAAGTTTGGCATCCCGCCTCTTAGCTGTTTTTTAAGCTACGTGTGCTCAAAAATGGGGACGTTTCTGGTTTCAGGCACTTTGGGGGGACTTCTGTTAACTCACAAGGAGCGTCATTCAATAAAATAGACATCTGACCAAGACCTCTGTCCAGACTATACCAAGGCCCTGCCTCCTTAGGTTGGGGAGAGAGTGTGTTTTGTTGTGTTTTACAGAGATCGTGTGATCCCATCAGGAGAGTATCTACTAGATACATTGAGATAGTGCTAGAAAAATTGTAATGGGTACTTATCTCCTGCCCAGAATGGTGCCTACATGCCCTACCTGGGCTGGCGCTGCCCTGGTACCAAAAGCATTTCATTTTCCAGGGAGACCAAAGAAAGAGGAAAAGGACCCAGATATGCAAAAATATTTACAGCAGCTCTTTTTGAAATGACCAAGAACTATAAACGAAGAGAGTGTCCTCACTTATGAGGTAGCTGAAAAATGGGCAACAACAGATTTTATAAGTATGTGAATGGAATGGAATACTATTGTTCCATAAGAAATGATGAAAGGGAGAGTTTCAGAACAGGGCCAGGAGAATAGTTTATGCAATAACAACAACACTGTAAAGAAAAACATTTTTTGTGGGGGATTGGGGGAGACTTTTTGAAAGTTGTAAGAACTCTGATCAATGTAATGACCAACCATGACTCCAGAGGACCTATGCTGACTTATGATGAAGCATGTTAGCCACCTCCTGACAGACAAGTGATGGATTCCGGTTGAAGAATGAGACTCGATTGTTTAGACTTGGCCAGGGTGGTTTTGTTTTGATTAAGTATATTTATTAAGAAGAGAAGGGAATAAGCATTTATTAAGCACATACTATGTGTCATTCAGTGTGCTAAGTGCTTTACAAATATTTCATTTGATCATCACAACAACCCTGTGACGTAGGTGCTATTATCTCCATTTTATAGCTGAGGAAACAGAGGCAGATAGTCATTTAGTGACTTGCACACACAGCTAGGAAGTGTCTGAGGCTGGGTTTGAACTCAGGTCTTCCTGAGTCTAGGCCAAGCGCTTTATCCACTGAGTCACCTGGCTTCCAAGGGTTTTGCTTTTTTCTTATTTCCTAATGGGAAAGGAACGGGGTGATGGTAAGGATGGAAAATAGATTTAGTCAGAATAAGGCATAAGGAAAGATATGACTGAGAAGAAAAAGGAAATTTGGAATTCTTGAGCATGGAGGAACAATTGTGGGTGATGATGGCAAGGTCACAGTTATGACCGTCCCTGTGTGTAGCTGCTGATCATGGGAGTTGAGTAAATTGAAGACCTAGAAAGCCAGGGTATGTATTTGTCCTAAAATGAGGGCAGAAGTTGAGGAGATGAGGAAGGCTATGAGCCAGGCACTGAACTCATTGAGAAAGGAGACAGAATGTCCCAGGGGAGAGTGGATAACGGCCACAAGAATCTGGATTGATGATCATTTGAATTGCATGAACCTTAAAGGAGAGGTTTCTGTGTGATAGCAGTAAAGAGTTCAGAAGTGGCAATGTGGAACAAGGAGTTTTTCAACTCCCCCACTTTGACCAGTGAGTCAGGCTGTGTGAGTAAAAGTTCAGCCAACATTGGGAAAGGGTGGACAGGGATGTAGTGTCTGTCATGAGGGAAGCCAGGTCACAGTGAATAGCAGAAAATGGACAGAATCAGAGAGGAAGTACTATAAGATGAGAGGAAATGTATTAATGATAGAGAAGGTTAATTACATTAATTCCACAGGGGCATAGTGGAAAGGGTGGGAATATCTGGAATGGAACAATAAGGGATAGATTGGGTTGTGGGAAATGGACTAGACAATTGGTATTGGAAGAGGATTTTTTTTTCAGTAGTCAGGGCCTTAAGATCACTGAGGGAGGAGGTGGGAATATGCTGACCATTGAGAACATTTGTCCAAACTGAGTGACGATGAGGTCTACTGATGAAAGTGATTAGATGTGATGCAGTATCATTTATTCAAGGTAGATCCTCTAGGTTTCAGCACAGCTTTTCCTCAACTACCTCACCCATCATGTTGTTATGCCTTAGAAGGTTTCTGGAAGCCCACCTTACAATAGACATAAGCAGGAGGTGAGGTCTTCTAGCCAAGAGACTGCTGTGTCTAAAGGACACTGGTAAGGCTGCCAGTGTTGTGGCCCTGGAGGTGTCTAAAGAAGACGGGGAGTCGTGTGAATATTCCAGAAGCTCATCAAAGAGGTTGGAGGTATTCCATCTTAAGTGGATCCAGAAGCCTGTTGAGGAGATGAGTGTCTTCCATCCCTCCTCAAGCCAGCTACAAATAGGGTCTAGCCAGTTGTAGCCCTTGGAAAGCCCAACTAGGATGTGGGAGCAAGGAGGTCAGCCAAAAGCAGGGCTCAGCCACAGTCATATTACATCTTTACAGACCAGAATGATGGGCTGAATTTAATGAGATGAAATATAGTACAGATAAATGTTATACTTGGGTCAAAAAAAAAATCAACCTCGGAGGAATCATGTGGGCGAGGCAAGGCAAAACAACAGTTTAGAAAATATTTACGTTTAGAAAAGTCTCGGGGGCAGCGAGGTGGTGTAGTGGATAGAACACCGGACCTGGATTCAGAAGGACCTGAGTTCAAATGTGGCCTCAGACACTTGACACTTACTAGCTGTGTGACCCTGGGCAAGTCACTTAACCCCCTCTGCCCTGCAAAAAAGCAAAAACACAAACACAAAAAAACCCCCAAAACAGAAAAGTCTCTAGGGCTTTTTAGTAGATTGAAAACTCAGTAGGAGTGCACATTTTGGTATGGCCACCAAGTAATTCTAATTCAGTTCTAGAAATTAGAGATGTAGAGCATCAAGAATAAAGGAAGTAATCGTCCCACTGTCTTCTGACCTGGTCAGACCACATCTAGATTATTATATTCAGTTCTGCGCAACATATTCTAGGAAAGACTTTGTCAAGTTGGAAAAAATCCAGAGGATTTTGAACTCTTGAAATTATTTTGCATTGTTGTTTACAATTTACCTTTATCTATTCTTGTATACATTGTATATATGTATGTTCCTAGTGGGGCAACTAGGTGGTGCAGTGCCTAGAGCATGGGGCTGGAAATGAGGAAGACTCATCTTTCTGAGTTCAAATCCAGACTCAGACATTTATTAGCTATATGATCCTGGGCAAGCCACTTAACCTCATTTGCCTCAGTTTCCTCATTTCCCGTAAAATGAGCTGGAAAAGAAAATGACAAACCACTCCAGTATCTTTGCCAAGAAAACCCCAAATGGGGTCACCACTGAAAAACGACTGACTGAAATGTTCCCAGTAATACAGTAAGCTGCTTGAGGCCTGGAATCTTATACTCTGAGCACCTAGCACTTTTTACATAGCTGATGCCTAATAAATGCTTATTAGATTGAATTGAACTAGAAGCAATAGGCGGGACTTGCAAAGAACCAGATTTAAGCTCAATATAAGGAAAAAGTCTTGGCAATTAAAGTTATCCCAAAGCAGAATGGACTGCCTTAAAAAATCCAGGTTTTCTCCTCACTGGAGGTCCAAATATATACTAGGTGTCCCACTGGACTAGGATGCTGTAGACAGAATACCTGTTTAGGGACAGCTAGGTGGCACAGTGGATAAAGCACCGGCCCTGGATTCAAGAGGACCTGAGTTCAAATCCAACCTCAGACACTTGACACTTACTAGCTGTGTGACCTTGGGCAAGTCACTTAACCCTCATTGCCCTGGAGGGGGGACAACAACAACAACAACAAACAAACAAACGAAACCACAGAACACCTGTTTAGATATAGGTTTGAATAGATGGATGCCCAGGATCCTTTTGACTCTGAGATTCTGTAACCCACGATTATAAAATGGGGAGAGCCAAGGAGAAGCCAACAGGAGTACTTGTTTGGTAGATCCTGGCCAAGATGGCACTGGGGTCCAACAAATAAAAGTCATCCCCTCTTCTGGGGTCAGAGGGCAGGTTGCCAGGGCAGATCTGGGAATGTAGCAAGTGTGATAGGGTTCTTGGACAATAAATTAGGGTTTAATAAACCTTTACAACTAATAACAATGGTAAAATGGAGAGAGCTAGATCTGGATTTAGGAGATATCTGGGTTCAAATACAAGGTCTAATTGCTCTGGGCAATTCTTTCAAAATCTCTGAGACTCAGCTTTAAATCTAGAAGGAGGATAAGACTTGTACCACCTAGCTCATAGGATGAGGCACTTCCCCTACCAATGTGGCAGTTTTACTACAACTTATTGTCTTAGATTTTCTTGGACAACTAAAAGGTTGAGTGACTTACCCAGGGTCACACAGCCAGTAGGTAGCAAAGACAAGACTTGAACTCAGTTCTTCTGATCTCTAGGCCACATTGAATATATTTTAAGAGTATGTACAGGGGCAGCTAGGTGGCGCAATGGATAAAGCACTGGTCCTGGATTCAGGAGGACCTGAGTTCAAATCCGGCCTCAGACACTTAACACTTACTAGCTGTGTGACCCTGGGCAAGTCACTTAATCCCCATTGCCCATCAAAAAACAAACAAAAAAGAGTATGTACAAGTTTATTTGGGGAGTATGGATGCTAGGAGCTTGGAGGCTGAGGAAAGACTTCATGTAGAATGGGTTACTTTAGCTGAATCCTGAGAAAACAAAGGGATTGAAGAGGTAGAGCGAGGAGGGAGAGCATTCCAGTTATGGGGAACATTCAGTGCAGAGGTAGAGACGGGAGGTGGAGTATCATGTGTGAGAAACATGCAGAAGGTCAGTTGGCTGGACCATAGAGTGCAGGAAAGAGAGAATTATATTACAACACTGAAAATTCTGTTTGGTACAGAAGTGATGATAATGAATGGTCCCTGAAGATTGTATTCAACTAGGGAGATAAAACAACAAAGATTTATCTGGAGGTTTCTACTCATCCCAGCTCTCTCACTATAACCTCATTGGCCAGTGAAATGGATAAAGAAACTAAGAATAAACTAGTAAATTGACAAAGAAATTCCCAATGGGAGATTCCGGAGACATAAATAATCTCACCATTTGGAAAAACTGGGACTATAGGGACTACAGAGCCAGGGATACTAAAAGGGGAATGCTCAGAGGTGAAGGAATTTCCTTCTGCATTGTTTCTACCTCTGATAACAAAATTTCTGTCAACAAAAGCTAGTGGAAATAGCTTCTCTTTGTCAATAAAGGTCTTACCAGAATATCCACACCTAAGATTTTATATACTTTGGTTTTAAAGTACAAGGAAAAGAGGAGTAGCATCCCAAAGGAAATGGAGAGCAGAATTCTGAGTCAGGAAGAATTGAGTTCTGATTCTGCCTGGCTCCAACAACTGCTGGCTGTGTGGCTCTGGGCAAATCACTTGACCTCTCGATGCCCAAGGCATTTATGGTGATAAATTGAAGAAGTTGTAGATTGGAAGGGAAATTCCTCACCTCTCTACAATGATGAAATCTTAAATCCAGATCAAAAAGAAAAAGCAATAGGATACCTAACAACAGCTAATATCTGCAAAGACCCTGAAAATTCCATTCCAAATTTTAAAAGTAACTGGTTTTAAATGTGTTTCCCAACTTAACTTCTTCCCATCAGCCTTTACTACACAGTCCCTCCCTTTCTTAGATCTTCAAAAATTGCTGTGACTAAGTCATAATCTTGTGGCAAACCTTTCCTAACATAGCTGGGATGACCCCTGGACAAGAGAGAGGCCTTACTCCAACATTTTCTAGCTTGGCAAAACCTAGGGGAAACTCGGGATTTTTTGTACAAAAATTTTATTTAAAAAAAATTTGATCCTTGATTTTTTTTTGATCCTTGATTTTTAACATTATTTTCTTCTAAAATTTTGAGTTCTAATTCTCTCCCTCCTTCCTACTCCTCCCCTTCCACTGAGACAGTAAGAAATATGATATGAATTATAAATGCAAAATCATCAAAATAAATTTATTAGCCGCCTTGCAAAAAAAGAATAAAGTGAGAAAAATTATACTTCAATTTGCACTCATAGTTCATCAGTTTTCTCTCTGGCAGTAGATAACATGTTTTCATCATGAGTCCTTTGAAATTGTCTTGGATCATTGTATTGGTGAAAGTAAGCCAAGTCTTTCACTGTTGATCATTATTACAGCATTGCTGTTACTATGCACAATAATCTACTCGTTCTTCTCACTTCAGTTTGTATCAGTTCATATACATCTTGCCACATTTTTTAAACTATTCTCCTCATCATTTCTTATTGCACAATAGTACTTAACAATCATTTATTATAATTTGTTAAGCCATTCCCCAACTGATGAACATTCCCCTCAATTTCCAATTCTTTGCCACCACAAAAAGAGCTACTATAAATGTTTTTGTACATATAGGTCCTTTTCCTTTTCCTCTGATATCTTTTGGGTACAGACTTAGTATTGATATTGTTGGGTTAAAGGGTGTGCATAGTTTGTCGACCCTTTGGGTATAAATAGTTCCAAATTGTTCTCCAGACCAGTCCGCCAACTGGCCAGAAAAGCTAGACCAACTGCACCATTGTGTACCTGTTTCTCCCATCCCCTCCAGTAGTTGTCTTTTCTAATAAGTGTGAGGTGGTACCTCAGAGTTGTTTAAATTTGCATTTCTCTAATCAATACTCATTTAGAGCATATTAATATAAACATATTATTGTTCAGTCATTCAGTCATATCTGATTTTTTTGTGACCCCCATGGAGATTTTCTTAGCAAAGCTACTTGAATGGTTTGCCATTTCCTTCTCCAGTGTGTGCCCATTTTACAGTGAGGAACTGAGGCAAAAAAGGGTTAAATGGCTTGCCCAGGGTTACACAGCTAGTAAGGGTGTGAGACCAGATTTGAACTCAGATCTTCCTGATTCCAGGCCCAGTGCTCTATCCACTGCATCACCTGGCTGCCCATATGACTATAGATGGCTTCAATTGTTTTCTTCCGATAACTGCGTGTTCATATCCTTTGACCATTTACCAATTGGAAAATGGCTCTTATTTTTATAAATTTGACACAGTTGAGCAATAAGGCCTTTATTAGAGAAAGTTTTGTAAATTTTGTTGATATTACTTCATTGTCTATTAGCAAAATGCAGTTTCCCTGATTATCTCTTTCAATTAGGTCTCTTTTTGCTTTTGCTTTGTCTGAGATCATGATTGCTACCCCTCCCTTTTTTTACTTTTGCTGAAGAATAACAGATTTTGCTCCAGCTCTTTATTTTAACGTTGTGTGTGTCTTTCTGTTTCAAGTATGTTTCTCGTAAATATCATATTGCTGTATTCTGCTTTCTGCTTCTGGGTTTGGTTTTTTTTTTGTTGTTGTTGTTGTTTTTTTGGTGAGGCAATTGGGGTTAAGTGACTTGCCTAAGGTCACACAGCTAGTAAGTGTTAAGTGTCTGAGGCTGGATTTGAACTCAGGTCCTCCTGAATCCAGGGCTGGTGCTCTATCCACTGCACCACCTAGCTGCCCCCTCTGCTTCTGTTTTATGGATGAACTCATCCCATTTAAATTCACAGTCATGATTACTAGGTATTTTCCTCCAACCTATCTTCTTCTGTTTATTCTTCTCTCTTTTCTTATCCTGTCTCTGTTCAAAAGTGTGTTTTGGGGGGCGGCTAGGTGGCGCAGTGGATAAAGCACCAGCCCTGGATTCAGGAATACCTGAGTTCAAATCCGGCCTCAGACACTTGACACTTACTAGCTGTGTGACCCTGGGCAAGTCACTTAACCCCCATTGCCCCGCAAAAAAAAAAAAGAAAAAAAAGTGTGTTTTGATGTGGGCTCAGGGCCTCCTGGGTCCAGGGCTGGTGCTTTGTCCACTGTGTCATCTAGCTGTGTCATCTGACCCATGGTGAAATCTTCAAAATAAAGTTAAGGGGTAAGAGGAATGCACTGGAAGAAAGGGAAAGGGAGAGGTAGATTGGGGAAAAGTAGTTCACATAAAAGAAACAAGAAAAAGCTTATGGAGTAGAGGAGAAGATGGGGAAGGAGCGGTGGCATGAGTGAGCCTTACTCTCATCAGAATTGGCTCAAAGAGGGAATAACATACACACTCAAGAGGTTATAGTATTATATCTTGCCCTGTGGGAAAGTGGGAGGGGAAGGGGATAGGGGTGGGGGAAAGGCAATGGAAGGAAGGGAAGATTTGGAGAAGGGGCAGTAAAAAGCAAAACACTTTTGAGGAGGGATAGTGTGAAGGAAGATAGAAAATATCAAGGAGAGGAAATAAGATGGAGAGTAATACAGTTAACAATAGTAACTGTGGAAAAAATGATGAGCAGGATACTATGGAAAATGCAAACCATCAACAGAGATAGAACTGATGGTATCTGAATACAGATTGAAGTATAATTTTATTTGTTAGGTCCTCTTTCTAAAATTATTTTATTTTCTTTCACAACCTGACTAATGAGAAGATTTTTGCATAACTGCACATGTATGACTTATATTGAATTGCTGGATTTTATAGGGAGGGACGAGGAGGGAGGGAGGAAGAAAATTTAGAAGACAAAGTTTTAAAAAATCAATGTGAAAATTAATGATGAGCAGGAGTTCAGAGAAACCTGGAAGGACTTACATGAACTGATGCTGACTGAGAGGAGCAGAACCAGGAGAACATTGTATACAGTAACAGCAACATTGTGTGATGAACAATGGTGATAGACTTGGCTCTTTTTAGCAATGCAATGGTACAAAACAATTTCAAAGAACTTCATAATAGAAAATGTTCTCAACATCCAGAAAAAAGAACTGTGGTTTATCAATGCAGATAAATCATACTGTTTCTACTTCGGGTCTGTTTTTTTCCCTTCTTTTTTGAAGTTTTTCCCTTGTGCTGACTCTTCTTTCACAATATAGCTAATGCAGAAATATGTTTAATGTGATTGCACATATATAACCTATATTAGATTACTTTCTGTCTTGGGGAGGAGGGAGGGAAGGAAAGGTGAGAAAAATTTGGAACTAAAAATCTTATGAAAACAAATGCTGAAAACTATCCTTATATGTAACTGGAAAATAATAAAATACTGAACAAGAAAAAAGTGTGTTTTGCTTCTGACTACTGACTCCCTTAATCCACCCTGCCTTTTGTCATCCCCCCCATATCTTTTACCTGATTCACCCCTTATTGGGTAAGATAGATTTCTATACCCAACTGAGTGTATATTTATTCTTCCCTCTTTGAACCAATTCTGATGAAAGTAAGGTTCAAGCATTGCCCACCAGCCCCATTTTCCCTCCACTATAAAAGCCCTTTCTTGTGTATCCCTTTTATGTGAGAAAAATTTTCTCATTCTACCTCTCTCTTCCCCCTTTTCCCAATGAATCCCTCTTTCTCACCCCTTCTTTTTTTATACCATTCCAACATAATCAACTCATACTCTTACCCACTGTCTACACAGACTCCTTCTAACTGAATTCTTAGGAGTCCTATATAAGTTCGTAGGAGTTACATTTATCATCTTCCTGTAAAGAATGTAAATCATAAAAAAAACATTAAAAAAATAAAAAAGAATGTAAGCAGTTTAACTTTATTGAGTCCCTTATGATACCTTTCATGCTTCCCTTAAGTCTTGTGTTTGCATGTCAGATGTTCTGTTCAGCTCTAATCTTTTCATCAGGAATGCTTTAAAGTCCCTTATTTCATTAAATATCCATTCTCTCTCTCCCACCCCCACCAAGTTTCATTGAGTAGATTATTCTTGGTTGTAATCCTAGCTTCTTTGCCTTCTGGAATATAATATTCCAAGCCCTCTACTCCTTTAACATGGAAGCTGCTAAATCTTGTGTGATCCTGACTGGCTCCATTGCTTCTTCTAGGCTGTTTACAATGTTTTCTCCTTGACCTGGGAGCTCTCGAATTTGGCTATAATATTCTTGGAAGTTTTCATTTTGAGATCTCTTTCAGGAAACGATTGGTAGATTCTTTCGATTTCTCTTTTACCTTCTGGATCTAAGATATCAAGACAGTTTCTCTTGATAATTTCTTGAAATGTGATGTCTAGACTATTTTTTATCATGAATTTCTGGTATCACAATGATTCTGAAATTATCTTTCCTTGATCTATTTTCCAGGTCAGTTGTCTTACTGGTGAGATATTTCATATTTTCTTTTATTTTTCATTCTTTTGACTTTGTTTTATTGTTTCTTGATGTCTCATGGAGTCATTAGCTTCTACTTGCCCAATTCTCATTTTTAAGGAATTATTTTCTTCAGTGAATTTTTCTGCCTCTTTTACTAATAGGCAAATTCTGTTTTTAAGGTGTTATTTTCTTCAGTATTTTTGTTCCTCTTTTACCAAACTATTAATTCTCTTTTCATAATTATCTTGCATGACTCTCATTTCTTTCTCCAATTTTCCTCTACCACTCATCTCTTTCTTTAACTCTTCCAGAAATTCTTGTTAGCCTTTGGTTCAATTAAGATTTTTTTTGAGATCTTACTTGTAGCTGTTTTCACATTATTGATTGCTGAAATTGTGTCTTGGTTTTCCCCGCCACCATAGTAGCTTTTTATAATCAAGTTCTTTTTTGTTGTTTGCTCATTTTTTCCAGTCTACTTCTTGACTTTGAACTTTATGTTAAGGTTGGGTTCAGCTCCCTTGGGGTGGGAGGCACTACCTCAAGCTTCAGGCTTTTTCATGCTGCTATCTTCAGAGCTAGTTCTGGGAGTTTATAAGTTTTCAGTACTTCACAGTAGTGTGATTCGGGGATAGAGATGGTCACTGCTCTCTGGTCTATGGTCTGGTCTTTACCAAGGAAGGGCCCCTGCTCCCTTGTAGCCACAAACACTGATGTTCCTCTTGACCCTGGAACTGTGACCAGGGCCCCTGCTCGCTTGTGACTAACCACAAGTGCTCCTCTGCATATAGGCAATAGAGTTGCCAACCAGTGCCAACTGCACCCAGTGCCAGAAAAAAGTCCCTTGTAATCTCTTTTTTACCAGTTGTACAACCCCCTTATTATCTCTAGGATGAGAGTTTCTGAAGCTGCTGCAGTTATCACCCCTGCCGTAGTGCCCACTTCCAAGGCCCACTACTGATACTATTGCTGTGCCAACCCCCACCATACTGTCACAGACCTCTCCTGCTGACCTCCTAAGTTGTCTTAGGCTGGAAAAATGTTTCACCTTGACCTTTTCTTAGTTCTGATGCTCCAAAATTTGATTTGAGATATTATTTTAAAGTTGTTTGGAGGGGAATATTGGGAGAGTTCAGCTGTGTTGCTGCCTGTCTTCTACCATCTTGGTTCTGCCTCTTAATAAGGGTTTTTAAAAATTTGAATTTAACTGAATTCAGGGGTGAAGTCCTTATTTACAATAGGCCTATATACTGCACCATCAGCAGGAGGGAAGAATAATTATTGAGTTTATGGCAAGTCGAGACACTCATTTGAAAATTCAAACATATATGTGGACATGCAAACACATTTATTCTTTGGCATCCATGTCTTAAAGAAGGAACATTTTAGTAGACAAACAGAACTATAACTAAGAATTCTTTCACTTAGAGCAAACATAATTGTTGGCAGGCAAGGGAGGAGCACTACAACATAAGCACAAAATAAAATCTGACCAAAGGTGCAATTGCATTGGGAGAGGGAGCAATCTATCCCCCAGAATCCTTTCCATCCCTCAGTGGAGGGGTCGGGGGCAGGAGGGGCAGACCTGAAAAGAAGGGTACCGTGACATTGGGACTATGGGAGAGAAGCTGGATGAGGAAATGGGATCCAGCCACCATTAGTGAAAGTTGATAGAGGTCTGTGAAGTATAGGGATAGTATTCTCTGCTCTCCCTCTCCATGTTACCATCCAGAGCAAAGCTCAGGGGACTAAGTAAAGACCTCTAAGCAGCTAACAATCCTTAGCAAAGTAAGTATAAAGAAGACCTTGAATGAATGAGTGAATGAATGAATGAATGAATGAACAAATGAATTTGCTAGCTGTTCTTCCTCATCGCTGTCCTTATCCAAATTCCTTTGCCTGGACACCTATAGTGCCAAAAGATATAGAGTAGGCTGAAAAAGACCTGCCGAATGTGCTGAACATGCTGTCCTCAATACATTCACTCCCAGGATCATGGGTCGTTGGTCTTAAATGGTGAATGTTTTTATTATTTTTTAATCGCTCCAAAGAAGGAAATGCTTTAGGCCCTAGCTAATAGAAATCCTTAGGTAGCTTCCTAAGGTTTAAGTGATTAGCATTGGAGGATGTATGCGCAATGTATTCAGAGTTCCCGCTGGCATTGTTTAAACTGGAGTTGGGATTTTGGAGACTCTCCATAGGCCTTTGATTCTAACACTTTAGCACCTTCTCCACCTTCTACATCTGGAGTTGAGGTGATTTTCATTTTCTATATGTTGGGACTTGGCAATTTGTGTTCTTGTGAAAGCAACTTAATGTAATCAGGAGGAAGCCCTCAATGGGGGTTCACGCTAATTGTCAAGTTCTTATAGCATTTTCACTGAGGAAGGAGGGAGAGGGGAAAAATGCTATTTTTATCTTAGCCAGTTCCATGGCTTTAAAAAGGATATTTCTTTTGTAGGTTTGGCTGCTTCCCTCAGCGGTGCATTGCTGCTTATGTTTCCCCAAATCTCTCGTCCTCCCCAAGGTTGGGAAGTTTCAGGGAAGCACTCTTCAAAGTCACTGAGGGCCTTGTAAGCTGGTGGAAGAGATGGACCAGAGACAGGATTTTGGAAGAGCATCTCCGGGACAGTTGTGTTTTCTGCATGAGCACATTTGGAGTCCAAATTGGGCCCTTCAGGAGTAAGGTCCTTGTTGTAAATATGAGAAAGCATGTGTCTCCATACGGTCTCAGCTGCATCAAGGTCATTTTTTGAGCTGGTTGGACTCTATTTGTCTTAGGAAATCTCCCAAACTTTTTATAGGGAATTCGGAAAATATTTTTGGCCAACAGGAAAGAGAAAATCCCGCGGCACAAAGTACAGACATGGGCCCAGAAACTCAACAGACAGACTGCTGTAAACCCACCGTTTAATAAGGCATTAAAATGCCATCGACCTGGACACTTTTTTTTTTTAAGAGAGCTACGAAAACAAATGCCATTCAAATAATTGGGATCTTATGCTCCAGCCTAGCTTCCATCGTGATCATGGATTTTCCTGCGGGAATCAGATCTGAGTCAGATGTCCCGAAGAAATCATAAAGGGTCGAAATCCTTCTTCTGGATGGAACACCATTCTCGGTGGCCCCCTGTCACCTCCCAGCTCCAAATCACTCCGCATGAAGAGACTCTGTGTGTGTCTCTCTTTCTGTCTCTGTCTCTCTCCCTCCCCTCCCTCTCTCTGTCTGTCTCTCTGTCTCTGTCACTGTCTCTGTCTCTGTCTCTGTCTGTCTGTCTGTCTGGCTCTCTGTCTGGCCCTCTCCCTCTCCCTTTCCCCCTGGACAATATTTTGGGACACTTGGCTTTTGAGGGTTACCAAAGTAGCCTCTGTCAGCTTGCCAGCCTACTAAGCACCAGTCTTTGTGCCAAATAGATGAGCAAGCTCATTAAAACCCCTAGCTTTTGCCAACAATGTTTCAAGGAGGAGAGGGACCGGAGAAGAAGGCAGACACGACAGCTCCGGACCCCGCTGCTCCAAAAAGGAGCAATGAGTCATTTGAAAGCCTACGCAACAGAGTAAACAGGCCCCAAATTGGGTGGAGAGCCCAAGTGGGAGGATTTGTTTGCAAACATAGCTGCAGGGTAGAAAGATGCCTTTTCACCAGCTCCAGTGAAAATGAGGAAGCTGCCTCCCAGCTATTTCCTGCCCCTGCAGCGTTTGAATATTCGCAGGGAAGGAGTACAGCTCCTCACTTCATTCCGCCCCTGGGTAGTTAAGGCTGGGGAAACATTGCCACTTTCTAACTCCTTGTTTGCTCAGTGGCTAACGGCTCCAAGGTACTCAGACTGCAGCAACTTGGAACATAAATTACGGGTTTGTATTCTCATTATTGGTAAGGAATCCAAAAGAAAAGATGAAAAGAAAAGAAAAGAAAAGAAAAGAAAAGAAAAGAAAAGAAAAGAAAAGAAAAGAAAAGAAAAGAAAAGAAAAGAAAAGAAAAGAAAAGAAAAGAAAAGAAAAGAAAAGAAAAGAAAAGAAACCATTTTCGTGGACACTAGGAAATGTTGCTTCTCTGGGTGCAAAATAAAGAGCTTGAGCCTCGAGAGCTCGTTAGCCTTTAGACGAGATTGTGCTGTTAGTACATGTTGGCCTGGTTTTAAAAAATCAGTATTTTGGTCCTACCTTTGCTTTCCAGCTAATATATGCTTTGAGCTGGTGGTTTTGCAGATTTGGAGCTGGGGTGGGGGTGGGGGGGAGAACCTTAGAAAGCATCTAGGCAAGGGGGCCTCCAACTTGGTTCTACATATACATATGTATATTTGGATACACACACACACACTGATTACTGCATTTCAATATAATTAATTCCTCTGTAATCCTCTGCATTTTACTTAAATGTATTTTTTTTAATGTTTCTGAGAAGGAAGGAGTTCACAGGTTTTCCTTGACTGCCAAAGGGGTCCGTGATGCACAAAAAAAGGTTAAGAACCCCTGCTTTATGCTGAATCCTTGGTTTTGCCGTTTGGGAAATGGGAGCTCAGATCCGGAAAGCACCTTCCAAAGACACACAACTGGTGAATGGGAGAACTGGGTTTCCAAATCGGGGTCTCTGCCTCCAAATCTCGCCTTCCCCCGTCCCTCCCCCCGCACCCCCCCCCTCCATTAATAGGCACCGGATTCTTCAAAGGAATTCCTGGTTCTTGAATATCATGTCACGGTCTTCACATATTGATTTCTTCTTCTTTTATTTCAACAATCTGTTCACCCTCCAGCAAACTTTATGTCTATAAGGAAAGGTTAAAAAACACACAACAGAGTAAACTGTGTATGTTTCTGTGTCTTTGGAGAGGTTGGTGATTCTTGGGATGTGGTCAGTGGGCTAAATGCTTCAGCTTTGCCACACAAAAGACGAGAGACTGCGGGGGAAGGGGAGAGAGAGAGAGAGAGAGAGAGAGAGAGAGAGAGAGAGAGAGAGAGAGAGAGAGAGAGAGAGAGAGAGAGAGAGATATGGAGGGTTGACTTTCATTAAATTTGGCTTTAGTGGCTCCTAATTTCTGGGTGGTTTATTAAAGGCGTGAAAAATGTCATTACCGAGACTTTCCATAGGTGGCAGCCTCACCTTCTGGATTTGACTCAAAAGTTGCCTGCCTGAGTTTCTAAAGCATCCAGTGAATTTAGACTTTGAGCCCGTGTCGCCTTTTGGCTAGAAGAGTACATCCCAATTAGTAACCTTAAATCCAGACCAGTAGCGGAGTAGAAAGAGAGAATGTCTGCGAGCCGGCCTGACTGGGTATGTGTTTGCCCAGTCGTCGTAAATGATTAGTCCAAAAGAGCAGTATAAAAACTGAGAACTTAGTCCCCGGCAGGAGTCGGCTGGAGGAAATTAAAGGATCAACAACAGAAGAGGCGCTCTGTGGCGGGATTGCCCCAGACCGCAGCCACAGGCTTTTCCGTGTATGCCGGAAATTGACCTCATCAAAAGCTGAGGATTCGGGCGGAGGAGTAGGATGATAAGGCAGGTGATGATTCTAAATCATTCGCCGCTCAGAGTTGGCAGCACTGG
Source organism: Dromiciops gliroides (assembly GCF_019393635.1). Taxonomy (NCBI): domain Eukaryota; kingdom Metazoa; phylum Chordata; class Mammalia; order Microbiotheria; family Microbiotheriidae; genus Dromiciops; species Dromiciops gliroides. The sequence continues at coordinate 165,689,234 of NC_057864.1, read as the reverse complement.
TGGATTCCCCCACCACCCCTCGTTTCCCAAACCCTTTCTCCCCCCAAAAGCAATTTTGGGCAGCATTTTTTAGCCTTTCTTTCCCCATTAAAAAAAAGCAAAAATGAATATAGGGAATTTATAATATATTCTTCCCTCCCACCTCTTGTCTCAGGACCACAGATTTACAGCTAGAAGAGACCTCAAGTTGGGTCATCTAGTCCAGCTCCCTCATTTTACAGATGAGGAAAACTGTCTGCCCAGGGTCCAACAAATAGTAAGTAGCCAAGCCGGCATTTCCTTTCCCCCATGTACCATCCTGTAAGCTTTTCCCTTCAATGGACTCTTCGTGCACACCTTCGGCTCAGAAGCACAAGCTGCTGTCTTCTCAGAGCTACTTTGGGGTGATCTGAAATAGTAAAACCCCGCGGGATGCATGGCACTTTTTTCTGACTGGTTGTGGGGTATATGGAATTATCCTTGTCTGATTTAATTTCTCAGAGTCCAGGTTTTCCTATGGAATTCAGACCCCTGGGATATGGGGTAGAAGGGGGCTGGGGATAGCTTGGAAACTGAAAGGACTGAAGTCTCAAGAATCGTTCTGCCCCCAACCAAGTCCCCAGTTTGGCTTTGCTAAAATATTGCTCGACTATGCATATCTGGCCTTTGGAGTCTAGTGAGGAAGGCTTAGCAATGAGACAGAAGAAACAATAAAGTCCCAAGGAAAGAATAAAGGTAGTGGGGGGACACCCCATATTTTTCGAGCATCTAAAAATGAGACTTTTCCAGGTTAGAAGAGAGGAGAAGTCAAGTCATCAATATTTGATTCTTCAGAGAATTGTGAGTGAGCAGGAATGTCACTGGTGGTGTCAAAGGGGCTACCAACATACAAACAGTCACTATGGTTTGTTAGGCAAGAAAGGAACCACTTACTCAACCCTCAAGTCCAATCAGTTCATCTGTGGTATCGCTCCCCTCTTTCCTACTTTTACCTCTGCCACCGGAATTCATCCTCATCACCTCTTGCCTGAACTATTGCAGCCGCCTTCTAACTGGACTCCCAGTTTTCAGACTCTATTATCTCCGATCTATCTTCCACATACCTGTCAAAATAATCTTCCTTAAGTACAAGTCTGACCATTTCACCCTTCTGTTCAAGAACTATCAATGGCTCCCTTTTGTCTCTAGAAAAAAAAGAAACATACAAAGTCCTCAGCTTGGCATTGAAAGTCCTGGACAATCTGGCTTCAGCAGATCTTTCTAGGTTTATTGTAGATAACTCCTTATCATGAACTTCATTCTGTGCTATTCTCACATTCAATCTTTTGTATCCTTGACTTTCTACTTCCTACTGAGGAAAGTAGGAAATGCATTCAGGTGCACGTTAGTCAGAATTCTGGAGTTTTTAACTTCCTTCATAGATGGTGACACTCCTAACCAGACTTTAAAAAAAAAAATTGTTTGTTTGGGGGCAGCTAGGTGCTTCAGTGACTAGAGCACCAGCCCTGGAGTCAGGAGGACCTGAGTTCAAATCAGACCTCAGACATATACAGGTGTGTGACCCTGGGCAAGTCATTTTACTCAGAAAAGAAATTTGTATTTTCATTGAACAAAAAATCTATTTTTTCTCCTTCCTCCCCTATTAAAAAAAGGAAAAAAACCCACTTGTAACAAATATACATGATCAAGCAAAACAAATTCTGGCATTTACCATGTCCAAAAACCATAAGCCAGTTTAAGTCCATCATTCTTATGTTAGGAGGTTACCCAGACTTTTTTTTCAGGCTAAAACCATCAAGAAAGAGGAAGGAGAAGCTACATTGTGACTTCCAGGCTTTTCTTTCATGGTACATGCTCAAAAAGATGTTAGAGCATTAGTTGAATTGAGATTTCCCTGACTTTGGCCACTCCTTTTATTCCCTTGCCAATTCTCAGAGTTTTCTATTTTTGCTATCAACTGGTCCCATTACAGCTGTGCATCTATAATACGCATCTACAAACATGCTGAGCGCTTGTACCCCTTAGGCAAGTTAGGAGGGTTCAGAAGTGACAGTAAAAACAAATAGGATGGGAGCAGCTAGGTGGCGAAGTGGATAAAGCACCGGCCCTGGAGTCAGGAGTACCTGAATTCAAATCCGGGCTCAGACACTTGACACTTACTAGCTGTGTGACCCTGAGCAAGTCACTTAACCCCCATTGCCCCGCAAAAAATAATAAAATAAAATTAGTGGAAATTTTCCCATCAACATGCCTTGGAGGAAGAGGAGGGAAAAAGAGGCAGTGGAATGGGATTTCTCTTCCTCTCACCTCTAGCAGCTGTTAGCTTCATTCCAACCTTCTCTGTCCCGTCTGGCCACCTCTGTTCCACCGTATTTGCCTGTCTCCATTAACAGCTCCAGTAAGAGATTTCTGTTCACATTTCCCTATTGGTTGTACAGGACTGCGCACTCATGCTCTGCTCTTTTCCATGTCTCAGGAAATGCCTTGAGGATACAACATGGCTTCTCCTTCCTTATTCTCCATGGTCTCAGCCCCAGCCCATGGAAAAGTCTGGTCAGAAGATGTTAAGGCCAAAGGAAACAGTCAGTCAGTCGTCAGGCACTTCTTAAGCTTTTACTATGTGCCAAGCACTGCGTATACAAATAGAAATGTAAATAGAAACAGTCCTGTCCTCAAGGAGCTCACTCTAATGGTTTAAGTGATCACATAAAGGGAGATGAAAAGTGAAGGAAAAGAGAACGGAGCAAGGTAGAGAAGGTCCTGCAGAGACGAGATAGCTCTGCAGCCTGAAGAGGGATGAAAACATCTTTGGCCTGGGCTTTCTCCCTGGAGGTTCTGAGAGGAGCCAGCCAATCAGAAGGTGAGGCCTCAGGGATGGAGGATACATCAGTGTGAGTGGTCCAGGGGTGGAATGAGCTACCAGGGTAAAGAGATTTCTACGGCATGATAGACAAAATCCTTTGGACGTGAGACAACAGTACAGCCTGGAGAGGGATGAAAACATCTTTGTCGTGGGCATCCTCTTTAAATTGGAGGTTCTGGAAGGAACTAGGCAATCAGAAGGCAAGACGTTGGGGTAGAAAGTATTTCCAAAGGAGTTGGATTTTATTTTCAAACAGAAACACTCAGATCCTAGGTAATGTATACCCACACACATTTCTTAGCTTATTCAGTCTCTGATTCCTGAGAGGTCATCCCAGGAGGTCCTGGACCTAGGCTATATACTTAAAGTGTGTAAAGGTTCTGTTCCCTAAGTAAAGTGTAAACTCCTTGAGGGCAGGGTCTATTTTTTTCTAATTTTTTGTATCTCCAAGTACCTAACACAGTGCTTTAACACATGGTAGACCATTAATAAGTACTTTGGGATTAGATTAAATTAGAACCTTTCTCGTGTCTTCCTGTCTTTCTCTTGGGAATCCGTTAGGCCTCATTTAGACTTCACAAGGGGTAGAAAGATTTTCTCCTTTCCCCTCCCAAGCAGCATCAATAGAGGAAGCAAGAACACATACATACCTCCTGCACCTCCATTCCCTGGCTGCCTCTTTTGCTTTGTGTTTCTTCCTTGAGCACAGGTGACTGAGCAGAGATCTGAAGGCTGACCAGACATTTCCAGTCCTGGCAGCTATCTATCTCATGAGTTTAAGAGGTCAAAATTCCTGGAAGCTGACTAGCATCAGGAGATGATTCCAGCAACTGCAGTATTTCTTGGAGAAAAAAAAGCATCCCTGCCAGAATTCTTTTTTTTTTTAATTTTAAAAAATGTACTTTATTTTTAACTTATGGAATAAAAAAAGCATCTCCAGAACATAGCATAATAAAAAAGATAATTGCACATGAAACTATTGAAGAGAATTCAGCAGCTGATGGGCTCAAGCCCAAGCCATGGCTTGGGGGCTTCTGGGAAAGTTAATCTCCTCATCTTTGGAACTACAATCCTGAAGCTGAACCCCTCCTGACTAGTGACCAGGTGAAGCAAACTTTCGTAGGCTACAACATCTTGCCAGCATCAGATCAGATCATACTGCTTCACATCCCATCCAGCCATCTCCTCAGGGTATCTTGCTATCAGCCTACCACCACCTCCATGCACCCCCTTCAAGCAACCTTTCTACCTCTTGTCCTAGGAAGAGCAAGTAAATCAATAGCACTGCTTCTTAAAAGGGCATGACAGCAGACTACCCTACAGCCAAGCTTGCCATTCCAGACCAAAATTCCCTTCCCTGCACATTCCCCTTTGTTTTCTCTCTTCCATTAGAATATAAGCACCTAGGGGCAGCTAGGTGACACAGTGAATAAAGCACCGGCCCTGGATTCAGGAGTACCTGAGTTCAAATCCAGCCTCAGACACTTGACACTTACTAGCTGTGTGACCCTGGGCAAGTCACTTAACCCCCATTGCCCCGCCAAAAAAAAAAAAAAAAAAGAATATAAGCACCTTGAGGAAAAGGACTGTCCCACTTTCTGTATTCGTGTCCCCAATACTTAGCAAAATACCTGGCATGTAAGCCCTTAATACATGCCTCCTCATTCATTCAGTCATGGTATTCATTGTAGATGTCATTAAATATTTCTAATGCTAACTAACCTGCATAGGAAGTCCTGAGCCCTTGTATTTAGACTGGCCAGGAAAGCATTGTGTATGATCTCAGTTATTCCTGAGTCATGTCAAACATTGTTCCTTCATAGAATCAGAAAATGTTGGAGTTGATGGGGACTTTAGGACATCTAGTGCAAGGCTTCTTAACTTTTTAGTCATGATCCACTTTGGCAGTGTCCAGTGAAGCCCGCAGACCTCATCTCAGAATGTTTTAAAATGAATAAAATAATATACATGGGATTACCAAGGAAACGAGTTATATTGAAATAGTTATTTAAAAAAATTAAACCAAGTCCATGGACCTCATGTTAAGAATACTTCATCTGGGGCGGCTAGGTGGCTCAGTAGATAAAGCACTAGCCCTGGATTCAGGAGGGCCTGAGTTCAAATGCGACCTCAGACACTTGACACTTACTAGCTGTGTGACCTTGGGTAAGTCACTTAACCCTCATTGCCCTGCGCAAGAGGTGGAAAAAAACAAAACCTGATCCAATTACTTCATTTTACAGATGAAAAACTTTAGGCCCAAAATAAAGAAATGACTTATCCAAGAACACATTGCTAATGAGAGACTTATTCAGGTACATTGATTCCTGGCTTTGAATGTTTGTTTTTGTTTTTATTTGTTTTTGTACTATACCCTGCTTCTGCATAAAATAAATAGCTTAGTTGTGCCTCCTGGCCATTCTAGAATTATCTCCCCAAACTATTGTGTTCTAGGCCTGTGGCATGAAAGTATCTTGTACACATCAGCCTACAGAGGACCAGGAAAGCATATCCTTGTTTCCTCTATCTACTCAGAAAAAGTGGAGGCTTAGAGCAATTACCCAGATCCTTCAGGTAGGAAACTTGGTTATCATCAAATCATCCAGGCAACTTTCTGTTTTTGTTTTTGTTGTTTCGTTGTTTTGTTTTGCTTTGCTTGGACAAACCAAAGGTCTAAGGTATAGGTGGAAGGGTTTCTCAAGGAAGAGGCAAGAAACCATAGGTTTGGATCAATTCATTGCAACAAACATTTATCAAGTAATTATTATGTACAAGCTGAACACTGGATCATAGGGAAAATCTTACCCTGATTCAAAGAGGTAAGACCAATAATTATTCTACAGTAATAAATGTTCAAATAATATGAATAGTTTCAAAAGAAAAAAATTCCATGCTAAAAATTACCATATGGAAATGTGTTCCAAATTGATTATGGTAATAAGAGAAGTGTAAATTAAAACCTTTACTCTGGATAATGCGCCCCCCCCAAAAAAATGGGTACAGATGATGCTGAAGGGGATATTAAGAAGATAGCTGTCCTAATGCCCTGTTGGTGAAGCTGTGAATTGGTCCAGCCGTTCTAGATGTCAATTTGGAACTATTCAAGAAAAGGGACTAAAACTTTTTATATCCCTTTTATTTCCCTTCATCCAATCATTCCATTACTGAGTACATATATGTGTGTATGTATGTATATATGTATGTGTGTATATCTATATAATCTATTTCTACCATCTGTCTAGCTATGCCTATGTATGTATGTATGTATCCATCTATCCATCTATCCATCCATCTCTATTTTATCTATCAATCTATCTATATCTATCTATCTATTTTGTCTATCTATCCATTGCTATTTTGTCTATCTGTCTATCTGTCTGTCTATCTATCTATCTATCTATCTATCTATCTATCTATCTATCTATCTATCTATCTATCTATCTATCTATCTGTCTATCACAAGCTACCCTGGCCTTTACTACCAGAAAGGCCAAGGAGGTTAGATTTTCCCTCTTCTCTTTTCCTCCAGGGACCTTGAGATTGAAGGGTCTCCAGACTCTCTGCCAATGACTCCAGCCCCCACCAATGGTGTTCCCTAAATTGTAGGAGATATCCTAGTTCCATTAGCCACTAACAGTCAGGTTAGCTTTTACGCAGAAATATTTACTTCAAAAGATATAATCACGGGGCAGCTAGATGGCGCAGTGGATAGAGCACTGGCCCTGGAGTCAGGAGGACCTGAGTTCAAATCCGGCCTCAGACACTTAACACTTACTAGCTGTGTGACCCTGGGCAAGTCACTTAACCCCAATTGCCCCGCAAAAAAAAAAAAAAAAAAGATATAATCACAAATATACAAACCCATTGCCCCCAGAATATGGGAGGCATAATCTTCCTCCCCACCTTACCCCACCACCACTCAGTCTCAGGGGAGGGGAAAAGAATTAAGTCCATAGCTTAGCTCAGTTCCTAATAGAGCACATTCCTACTTACAAGGCCAACCCCGCCCCCCACCCCACTTTGATCTGAGTCCTGGGCTCGCTGGCATTTCAGGGCTTCTGTTCCAGTGTTCCAGGCTGGCTGGTTGTGCCATCCCACATGCAATCCTGGATCCAAGGCCACTGTGACTCCAATTCCAGAGTCCTGTGAGGATCACCTCCAGCACCTAAAACAGAGGGAGGACAAGTGGAAACAAGTTAAAAGAGAAGGAGCAGAGAAGGGAAGGCCCTTCCCCTCTCACTGGTTTAGTCCATGGAGCTGTGGGTGAACTGTGATCTTCACCCTCTGGACACAGCAGAGAGGCATGGTAGAAAAGAACACAGCTTAACAGAAAATTAGCTCAGTCTTGCCGATTTTAAAGACACAGGCAGCCAATCAAAGGAGACCATCCCCACCACGTGGTGAGGCACAAAGAGGCCTCCATGTTAGGCAGTCTGGACCTGCTCCAAAGGCCCCTTAAGGGTACCTCCATGTTGGGTGAACTGGGCATGCCCAGACATTCCTGGGTTACATATAATAAAATATTTATAGTAACACTCTTTCTGGTAAAAGATGTGGAAAAGGAGTCGTTGTTGTTCAGTCGTTTCAGTTATACCCAAATCTTTGGGAACCCATTTGGGGTTTTCTTGGCAAAGATTCCAGAATGGTTTGCCTTTTCCTTCTTCAGCTCATTTTACAGATGAGAAAAAGGAGTAGGCAGTAATTAATTAGAGAGTAGTTGAAAAAACTGTGATATGTTATTGTGTAGTAAGAATTAATGGGGGGGGGCAGCTAGGTGGTACAGTGAATAGAGCATGGGCCCTGGAGTCAGGAGGACCTGAGTTCAAATTCAGCCTCAGACACTTAACACTTACTGGCTGTGTGACCCTGGGCAAGTCACTTAACCCCAATTGCCTCACTTAAAAAAAAAATAATTAATGGGGAAAAAAGAAAATAAAAGAATTAATGAATAATGAAGAGCTCAGAGAACTATGGGAAGATGTACAAATACATGCAGAGGGAAATAAGAACCAAAAGAAGAATATACAAAATGACTACAACAATGTAAATGGGAAAATCACCAAGACAAGGGTACAGAAAAATAAGAAAGCCCAGGACAGTTATGGGCTGGGACATGAATGATGATCCATATCAGAAAATGAAGAGGAATTAATTAGACAAATGGGGAAAGACCTAGGAAAAAGCAGGGTCATGAAAACTCAAGAGAAAGTGTCCAGGAAAGTGAGTTCAATAAGGAGGGGACTGAGAAAAGGCCACTCAATTTAGCCATTAAGAGATGTTCTAATATTCAGTTGTTCTATCCTTATTTGAAAATGTCACATTCTCTCTCCAGTGGTATAGGTTGGGACCCATACGCACCCTCTCATCTTGAGCTGGATAGAGCTGGTTTGGTAGAGAAGAGTTATTCCAGAGTGAAGGGAAAGCAGTGAATTGAGATAATTGGGGGAGGGGCAGGCTTGCTTTTGGTTTTGTTTTTTAGGAATTTAACTGTGAAAAGGAAGGGAGATAACAAATAATACTCTGCGGGCATGAGAGGGTCAGGGAAAAGTCAATTAAGCTTGAGAGAGACCTGGGCCATTAGATAGGAAGAGATTGGTTATTAGAGAGATAAGGTGGATAATTAAACAGGTAAATTCCTGGAGGAAAAGGGAAGGAATGGGATTAAGGAGAAAAGTATAAGGATTGGCCTTCGCAAGGAGAAGAGCCATCTCTTCCTCTGAGGATAGAGCAAATGTCAAACGCCATTGGATGGTTCTTAAACACGTGACCTCTTGCCTTTTGCCAGCACAGAAGCCCCTATGTAAACATTAAAGACCCATTTAAAAACCCTTTTAAAAGATGATAAACAAAGTCAGTAGTTTAGGAGGAAAAGGGCCCTGATACACCAGGATGCTTGTAAATCTATTTAGCTGGCAGACATAGAGCCTTCTTCTAAATCAAACTGTCATTTTGTGAATGCCACATACCAGTAAAGACATCATATTCCTCAAAATGTCCCCAACACTTTGTAAACCTTGAGACCAAAATCTAAAAGATATGGTGTGATGAAAAAGAGCCTGGTACTAGGAGACAGGAAGCCAGCCCAGGTTCTAATCTTGGATCTGGCACTATCTAACCATGTGACTTTAGACAAGTCATTTCTCCTCCCTAGGCCTCAATATCCTCTTCTGTTTTGTTTTGGTTTTTTGGTGAGGTAATTGGGGTTAAGTGACTTGCCCAGGGTCACACAGCCAGTAAGTGTTAAGTGTCTGAGGCCGAATTTGAACTGAGGTACTCCCGAATCTAGGGCCGGTGATTTATCCACTGCACCACCTAACTGCCCCTATTCTCTTCTGTAAAATAAGATCCCTTCTATCTCTAAAATCCTACAAGATTATTGATTTTTTCTGGATTTCCTTCAGTTTAATAGTTTATTTACTGTCGGAACAACAGATGAATAACATTCAGTTGTTCTATCCTTACTTGAAAATGTCACATTCTCTCTCCAGTGGTATAGGTTGGGACCCATACACACCCTCTCATCTTGTGCAGTTCCCTATGGGGTCTCTTAAATCCTTCACAGAAGTTCTACTGACCATATCGAGAGCCTTCACGGCTACCAGTGGGACTCTCAGGCTGCCTAACAGTTATCCCTTTCTCTCACTACATGGACAATCATGCATCTCCCATATGATGATCTTTGCAGCACTGCTTCTTTGCAATTCTTTCTTAGCAATTTGTTGCAACCTACTCATGCTCTCCATTGCCCTTTGGGTGATACACAGCTTTTGCTCTTCAGAAACTGTGGTACCCTATGACTTGAAGTAATGTGACATCACCAAAAATATATTGATGCAAACCATACAAAGAATAGACTTAGAGGATCTTTTAAAAAATATGATACAAAGTATCTACCTAAAACCAAAAGTAAGTATCATATAGAGAGGGGAAATACTAGAAGTGTTCCTAATAATACAATAGTAAAACAAAGATACTCCCTTTCCTCATTTTTATTTGATATAGTTTCAGAAATGTTAACAATAGCAATAAAACAAATGAAAAAAAGGTGTCAGAGCAATGTAGGAAGAATTACATGAACTGATGCATAGTGAAGTGAGTAGAACCAAGAGAACAATTTTAAAAATAACATCAGTGAAGAAAAACAATTTTGAAAGATTTAAGAACTGTGATTAATAAAAGGACGACTCTGTTTCTGGATTCCTGATAATGAAGCATGCTATGCACCTAACAAAGAGGTGATGGACTCAAGATGCAGAATGAGATGCACGTTTTTTGGATATAGCCAATGTGGAAATTTGATTCGTTTAACTATACATATTTGTTACAAGAGTAATAGTTTTCTTTTTCAATTTGGGGAGAAAGTAGGAAGAGGAACTAGGGGTAGTGCCCCCCCAAAAAAAACAAAGAACAGAAGAACAAAATTAATCACAAACAAGCAGGATAGCGTTTTCTCCCCTTTCCTCTCTCCTTCCTTTTTTCCTTTCTACCCTTCTCTCTACTTCTCTTATATCCCTCCCTCTCTTCCTCCTTCCCTCTTTTTCTCCATCCCTCCCTTTCTCCTTTCCTCTCCTTCCTTCCTCCCTTCCTCCCTTCCTCCGTCCCTCCCTCTTTCTTCTTTCCTTCCTTCCTTTCCCTTCATTCCAGCTCGAAGACCTATTATTTAACTTGGTAACTAATGATGTACTCCTGCCCCTTTGCATGGTTAGGAATGTATGAATACACATGCATACATGTACGTGAGCATGCTGCCCCCACATTTGCTGCAGGCACCTGGTCTGGACCACATGGTACTGCCTATCTCTGAAGGAAGAATCTTAGGCTTGCAAATGCCAAATGTGTGGTCTGAAAACCAGTAGGTGTAATGACAAGTTTGTGAACTGTGTTGATGTGTGGCAACATGTACATAAAATAGCATTCACTGGAAAAAGAGCAGAGCCCAAGATAGCACATCTAGATGATTGCAGCTTTGTAAAAATGTGCTGTGTACATTAACAAGAATGGGAAAAGGACTTGAAAGCATGTAAATAGATGGAATTCTATGGTAAGTTGGTTCTTTTTTCTGTAAAATTGTCTGTTTTTAATTTAATTTTATTACTTCCAAAGATCTATGATTTGGTAGGTATTTGTACCCCTTCTACTAATGTAGAATACAACCCTTCCACACCTTAGTAGACAGTCTCCTTGGTGATGAATCTCTTAGAACTTAGCTAGGCTTTTCCTGGGACAATAGAAATATGGCATTTTTAAAAAGTAAATTTTAGTATTACCTTTTATGTTTGAAATCAGAGTTGTTTCCAGCTATAACCTACCCCTGTTCTGCTATGACCAAATGAGCCTTCCCTTACAACAAAGAAAAAGGAAAAACAGGGAACAAAACCAACTGATGCAGTGATTCTGACAGTGTATTCAACATTCCATACCTGTGGTCCCCCACCTTTTTACCAAAAAAGAAGGAAAACATATTGTACGATCCAGGGCCACATTCAGACCTTATCCAATTCGATAGGATCTGCCAGTCGGCCTTCCCTGACAAAGCTTTCAAGGACCCAGTGTTGCTGCCATGTTTTGATGAAGTATCAGAATAAGGAGCTTAGTGGATGTTCACTTTTCTAATAAAAAAAAAATGCCAGTGGTCCCAATGACCACTTTCTTGACCTTTGAATGAGGGAATGGATGTGAAGCCAATCCAGTAGGCTAGAGACATCCACAAATTGGACCCTTTGTCTCAGCTCCTCCCTTCTAGATTGAGGTCCTTGTTCAGGTAGTTCCAGTGTCCCCTACCAATATTACAAGTTATTATCGTGTCACAGTCTCACTGGAATACTCCCAATCAAGGAATTGATTGCCATCTGGTTATTTGAGAAGCTAATCAATTCCTTGTGGAAAAAAGAAGGAAAATATGGCTCTTCTCCGTTCCACTGTCTACACTCCCTCCTCTACCCCAATCGCAGCCCCTCTCCCCCTCATATGCCATTTTAAATTGATATCTTTGCTATATGGTCATTAAGCCAGCTCTTTTTCCAGCACCAAGACTAATGACTGAGGGCTTCTGGGGTCTCAGCCACTGCATTCTATTTGTACATTGATGTAAGGCTCCAACAAGCTTTTGTCAGCTTCTTTTTTAATTTTAGAAAAGTAATTTGTTTAGATTAAAAACATTTCAGGGGCAGCATGGTGGTGCAGTGGATAAAGTACCAGACCTGGATTCGGGAGGACCTGAGTTCAAATCCGAATTCAGACATTTAACACTTACTAGCTGTGTGACCCTGGGCTGACTTGCCCTTAACCCTCATTGCCCCAACAAAAAACAACAACAAAGAAATTCAGGCCATATTCCAGATAGCACCCAGAGAAGGCTCCATCCATCCTAACCTTCACACATAGTGGTCTAGCCAAATACTGCCCTCTATCATAAACCTGTGAACCAGGCCTCTAGGAGAGGATGTTTACAAAAATTAGGAACCTTCTTAGTCTGGTTTTGTTGTGTTGTTTCAGTCATGTCTGACTCTTTATGACCCCATTTGGGTTCGGTTTGGGTTTTTGAGACAGACAGGATTAAGTGTTTTGCCTAGGGTCACACGGCTAGTAAGTATTCAAGGCTGGGTGTGAACTCAGGTCCTCCTGAATCAAGGGCCTGTGCTCTGCCTACTGTGCCACCTAGCTGCCCTTTGGGGTTGTCTTGGCAAAGATACTAGAGTGGTTGCCATTTCCTTCTCCAGATCATTTGACAGATGAGGAAACTGAGGCAAACAGTGTTAAGTGACTTGCCCAGGACCACACCGCTAGTAAGTGGCTGAGGCTGGATTTGAACTGGGGAAGATGAAGCTTCCTCACTCCAGGCCTGGCACTGTTTCCCCTGTGTCACTTTAGCTGCCCTTCTTAGAAGGCTGGCAAAAGCCCAAAATGAAGGAGATCTTTCTCTGCTTAAAGAATTCATATTTTCCTTTGTAAATTAAGAGCCCGACTTCTATGTGTTGCTAAGTTTTCAACCACATCATCAAGCCTCAAGTTGATTTCTCCCAGTTGGACCTGTTTTTCTCACTGTGTCTGTCCCTGACTTTTCTCCCTTCCCAGATGCCTCTTGACTCCCTATAGCAGCTGTCTGAATACATCCCTCCTGTCCTCTCCTCTCCCTCTTCCACTACATTAAGGTATCTTGCTTCTCTCACTGATCCTGTACCTAATGATAGGTTGATAGATTTACAGCTGGGAAGGACCTCAGAAGCCAGCTGGTTCAAACCCCGCTCCCCCCATTTTACAGAAGAGGAAACTGAGACCCAGGGAAGAGAATTGACTTGCTCAAAGTCACACAGGTCACATAGCAGATCCCAATTTTGAACTCCATCCCCTGACTCTTTTTTTTTTTTTTTGGCGGGGGGCAATGAGGGTTAAGTGACTTGCCCAGGGTCATACAGCTAGTAAGTGTCAAGTGTCTGGGGCCAGATTTGGACGCAGGTCCTCCTGAATCCAGGGCTGGTGCTTTAACCACTGTGCCACCTACCTCCCCCATCCCCCGACTCTAAATCTAGTACCCTTTTCTCTACACTTTGCTTTGCTGCCTCTCCCCATCTCACTCCATACCAGAGCAAAGAAAAGCCAAGTCACAGAGTGTAATAAAACAAATTCTACTTTAAAATTTTTTTAAATTTAAAACATTTTTAAAATTGTATTACTTTCTTATTTTGCATCTCATTCTTTTACAATCCTTCTTCCTCTACCCAGAGAGCTGTCCTTTTAAACACAAAATTAAAGAGAGAAAGAAAAGAAAAAGACAGTTCAACGAAACTAACCAAGACATCAAATGAGCCTGACCCTGTATGCAGTGTTCTCTACCTGTTGTTCCCCACCTCTGCAAAAACAGGAAACTACAAAGATTGAATTTTCTCTTCTCTTCTCTGGGGCCAAGTTTGGTCATTATAATTACATGTCTTTCAGTTTCTTCTCATTATTATCATTCTCTCCATCAAAAGGTTATGTTTTCAAGATTATCCAAATTGCTAGCGGGTGCTTACAATTCTCACTGTAAGATCAATCATGAAAACATGCACCACGACACAGTGGGTCTTGGAGGAAGAAGTCTTGGGGTGAGTCCCAGCTCTGGCACTTGCTGCCTGAGGGACTCTAAATTGGTGGGACTCGGTTTCCTCTTATAATACAATGCTATTCAATCATTTAAGCATGCCTGACTCTTTATGACCCCATGGACCATAGCTCACCAATACTGACCGTGGAGCTTCTTGGCAAAGATACTGGGGACGTTTGCCCATTTCTTCTCCAGTGGATTAAGGCAAACAGAGGTTAAATGACTTGCCCAGGATCATGCAGCTTGTAAGTGTCTGAGCCTGCTTTTGAACTGAGATCTTCCTGACTCCAGGCCCAGCAATCTATCCACTGAGCCTGATATATAGGAAGAGCTTAATAAATGAATTGATTTATTGACTAACAGCACAGTAAGAGTTTAATAAATGTTTTTTGATTGATCAATTGCCCTGCTCCTAGCCTAGTATTCACCTATTTTTCCTAATCTTGCCTCTAGTTCCTTCCCCTCCCAGTTCCTGCCTATTCTTAAATATTCACAAATGGTATAGTTTGATAGTTTGAGTTTTATTTAAGAAATTTTTGCCATCCTTAAAAAAAAATTCAGGGCACTGGGGGCTGCCTGACCTCGTTTGACATTAGGGAAGGAGCCTGGACCAGGGAGATATGCAGAGTGAAGCAGGCCTATGGTAATGAGCTGGCGCTTAGTTTGGGCTGAGACGGAAACCTGGCCCTTCAGTGTGAGACTTCCCAGAAATCCCACTGGAGATTTTTTTGCCCCTACCCTGTCTACTTTCTTTCATAATGATAAATGGCTGAAAAGGAAAACTATCTAATCTCCAAACTGGTGGTGATTTTCTCTGTCTGTCTCTCACTCAATCTCTCTCTTTCTCCCTTCTCTCTCTCTCTCTCTCTCTCTCTCTCTCTCTCTCTCTCTCTCTCTCTCTCTCCCTGTGTCACTGTCTGTCCCCCGAATTTGTCTCTGAAGAAGAGACCTTAGCCACATAAACAAGAGGCTCCCTTCACCCTGGGCCCCAGGAGGAGGGCACCACTGCCTGTTTCTGATCTGTGACAGGTCTCTCTCCCAGAGGCCTTTAGGAGAGTTGCCTAATCAGCTGAGACAGCCGTTACACTGCCTTTGGTCCCCTGTGGAAATGGAATTGATTGGCCAGCCCCGTTCCCATTTTGTCCTTAATAGCTGTCACCTTGGCTTCCAGTCTCCCGTGGCTGCTTCCCGCTGACTGGTTCACATTAGCTGTGATGGCTAGTGCGAGTTCATCACCTTTGCAGGATGTCTCCTGATTGATTCCTTATGTCTTTGGAGACCTGTAATATATTTTCATTTTTCTTTTTTTTAGGGATGGGGGTGGAAAATAAAATAATCATGCCTGACGGCTTGCCAGGTTTGACTCAGGGGGAGGTTCCCCATGTTTGACTGATTACTTGGGGCCCCTGGTTGGGATGCTGGCCTCTGCTGACATAGCTGCTAATGAATTTGTAAATGTTAAAAACACACATACCCCCCAAACCTCCCTAGCCTGTGATGGAGCTCCTGTGGGTTCCCTGAGCTAAGACATTAAATAGAAACTGAGTCCTATATCACTGAGCCTCTTCCTCTCATCCAAAATCTACCCCACCCCCGCCCTCCAAATTGAGAGCAGGACTTTGGCTTTTGCCTGCTTTCAAGTGAAATCCTTCAAGCTAGAAACTGCTTCAATTAGATGACTGGGGGAATGTTAACATGCCCTCCGGCCTTTTAAGTGGGTTTTAATTTTATGTTGTAAGATAAGACACCACAGGGCTGGGCCTGCTGCTCCTCCAGTGGGCTCCATTAGAAGAGAGGGGCAGGGCCTTTTGACCCACCCCCCTGAGGCCCAGCCTAGGCTGGGGGGTAAATGTTTTTTTTTTCTTTTAACAATTTGTCGGTCTGACCTGGCTTCTCTTCTCCCTTTTGTTTGTTTTTCCCCCCTTGGGGGCCCCTTCTGATGTTCAAGGTGTCTCTGGGACTGCATAGCATTGACCAGTCCCCAGAGACATGGGCTTGGCCCTGGCCAAGTTACCCCCATGGGCAAAAAGGAGAAATAGCACTATGGGTTGCCTGCTGCCTGCCTGTTCATGGACCTATGGGCTTCCATTTTAATCTGGGCTCCTTTTCCCCCACCTTCTTCAAGCTGGGCACACAAGAAACAGACAGTTGCATGTGGCAGGTTTCTGGCCCAGTGATGGATGGGCTTATTTGCTGCTTTGAATAGTGCCCTTTGTTCTAGGATTCCCCATGAGCCCCCTTCTTTATTGAAACTTTGGCTTCAGAGACGAGGGAAGCTTGGTAAATCCCACTGGAGAACTGTGGGGCTCTCTGAGCTTAGTCATGTGAGAAACCAGGAACCTGGTTAGGCTGGGCTAACTTGCCTGAAGATAAGGCCCCAGGATCTCAGGGGAAACAGTTGATTTGCCCTCAGTGAGTCCAGTGAGCTTGCTGGCCTACTGAAAGTCTTTAAAGCTTCCCATCCCGTTTGGAAATACTGGAAACTGTTCAAAATAAAACCTACTCTCATCCCTCCCTAACCCCCATGTCCCAAAGTAGAGATACAGGATCACAGATTCAGAGCTGTAAGGGACCTCCAAGATCATCAAGTCCTCATTTTGCAGGTGAGGAAACTGAGGCAGAGGAAAATGGTTAAGTGATTTGTCCCCCCAAATTACAGATGCATTAGTTGGCATAGTCTGGATTTGAACACAGTCCTCACTCCCGGTTCAGAGGCTTTTTCCCCCTTCACTGTCATACTGCCTCTACCATCACCCAGAGAGAAAATATGTACCTTCTTCTCCCATGGGGTTGTCTTAGACTATGTAGAGTCATTCCTTCTTTCTCTGTTTTCCCTCGTTTCTCTCCCCCAGCACACCCCACCACCCCTTGGATTTCTGTAAATGCTGAGCATCCTGATATGCCTGCCCCACAGCCTGAAGGGTATGTAATTATTGACAGGGAAAGGTCTTGGCTTGGTTAGGTAGATAAGGGGAGCCAAATGATGTGACAATGTTTCGTTAAACTTCATTTGCTTTTCTTGAAATCAGAACCATCCCCCAAATCCCCTGGTCACCAAAGTTATGACAGAAGATGGTTGAAAGGAAAGGAGACAGAAAGTTTGCTCTTTGTCCAGATTCAAATGCCCATTTTAGCCAACTTGTCTGGGCTCCTGGGAGAGGCCACTCACTCAGGTGAATACACTGAAGGTGATTACACTGAAGAATGGTTGCCTTGGAGGTGGGGATGACAAGATCAGAGGAGAGGGTGTGTAGCAGAAGCATGTGAACAGAGAAAAAAAGAAAGAGGAAAAACAATGAGATGAAGACAGTGGAAAAATGGACTTTCCCATCCCGGGCCCACTCCCCTCATCACTGGGCAGTGCCCAAAATGGTTTGAGCCTCTATTCATTTTGTGTCCTATCTCCAGGGATTTAGCAGGGTCTTTGTCAGGTCATGACTGATTCTGTCGGGGTGAGATCATACATCTCTCCCTGTCCACGGCCTCTGGCTCTGAACCCTCTCTACTGTGCGGTCCAACAAGCAACTGCACTAACTTCACCAAGAATTCCCAGAGAGCACCAGACCCACCCCCTGGTCCCTTTGCAAGCTGCCAGACTGCACATTGCCTGCTGAAGGAGGGCCAGTCAGGTGGAGACCATTCTCACATCCTATTCTCTCCTTAGGAATGTCAGTGGGCAGGCCCTGCAAGTTGGATCCAAAGCTTGAGGATAGCCACATGAATGAATGAATGAAAAATATTAAGCCCTTACTTTGCACCAAGCACTATGTTAAGCACTAGAGATTCAAATAGCAATAGGAGAGAGAACTCCTTTGTAGGGTAGATGGAAAAATACCTAAGGGAACTACTAGTGGCAAGGCTTGGTAGTCCTTAGAGATGTCTACCCCCACAGAAGCCCACAGCTATTGGGAAAGGGGTACAGGTCTCCAGGTAGGTCAGAGTGGAAAGAGGATTCCAAGTTCCTTCTTACTGGCACTGAAGCCTTTCCTTTCTTCCCAATCCCTTGTTCTGACCCTAGAGGCCTCCTGGTATAAACGCTGGAACCTGTTTAGTTCAGTAACTTCTTATAGAACAAGGGATGTCATCCTGGTGCCTAAAAAGACCAAGGCCACCACTCCTATTCCCTTCCTCATCACCCTCATCTGTTACAGCCCCCAGGCCTCCTGGTGTTCACTTTGGGTCACCCTGACATGTGAAAGGTGGCCCCTCAGGGACGAGGGTGCCCCATAAGTCACTCCTGCTTTACTAGTCAGCCTCAGGAAAATAGCCTGGCCTCCTCCCACTTCCACCCCCCTGCTTAGACTCTGTGAAGACAGCATGAAGGAGAGAGGGGGAGCTGTGGACCCAAGAAGTCCCTTCCTGGAGCCTGACTTCTGTCCCATCTGAAGGCCCCGGCCTGTTTCAGTGCCAAGTCCATCTTTGACCTCTCCATCTGGAGCCCAACAAGATGGATCTCAGGGTGAATTTTTGTTTGCTTGGAAATGACATTTGATGTATCATTGGAGGTGTCGATGGTCTGAGTAAATAGACAGAAGTTCAAGTGTGCTCCTGAGCAAAGGCTGCATGGGAAAAGGGGTGGGGTCAGAGGGCAGCAGAAACCATATGTGTGCCAAGAGAGAGAAAGTCATTACTGAAATGCACCCAGACAGTTTGTTGTTGAAAAAATGGCTTTATGTTCTGATATGTAAAATAAAACGTCCATGCTATGTAATAAAACACTTAATGTTCCTCACCACCTGTATCTAATGTGGCTTCTAATAGAGATTTATCTGTAGTATATATAGGTTTTATCTAACCAGTTCTTAGTTTTTACATCAAAATGTGTAATTAAAAAATCTTAAATAGATGTCTTTCCAAAAACCCTCGAAACATTCATTTTGTTTTTAATTAGGTATTTTGATTGTAAAAGCAAAGCTGCAATGGACATGTGGCCTGCCTTGGTGATATATATATAATATATATATATTTATATAATATATAAATAGCTATTCAGCATGCAAAGAGTGTAGTGATTTCCCAAATTGGATTACAGAGTCCACACCAGCCACATATAGTCTGGTGATGTCCCATACCAGTGGATCGGTTGAAAACATCCAGATCACTGGCCTGGGCTTAGCTTGGTTAGAGAATCTTTCTCGTGCCTCTGGCTGAGCTCATGGGCTGGTTTCTCTGGAAGAAGTGAATGTTTTCTCAACTCCCATTTTATTTCTGTTGGGCTTCTTCCCTCCAAGGCGGGGATTCTCCAGGAGGCAGAACTCTCTCCAAGCGCTGCCTAACTTTGGCTCCACAAAAGCCTCCTGCGGGCACAAGGCAGGTGAAGCTTATATTTCAGGAGTGCTAATTCTGAGATAAAGATGAAGTCTGGGAGATGAGGTTCTCCCATGTGTATGGGGGCAAGGGCCAGGGATGCCGTGCCAAAAACTGAACAGAGATAGGAGATGTTCTTGATCACATTTTCCCTCCTGGCTTACCTCTAGATTGTGTGTGTGTGTGTGTTGGGGGAGGGGGGGGGGACTAGAAAATAAAAAGTTAAGGTATCTCCCTGACCCTGTTTGACTTCCCTGTGGGTTTTCCTTTCCCGGATCTCCAAGGGGTTCGGGAGGAGCCAAAAGCCAAAGCTGTGGATGGCCCTTTCCCAAAACTAGACCGGAGTCAGATTCCAGGCTGTGCCTACAATCTCCCCAAACCGAGGCGATCCATCCCTGGAATGTCATGCACATTTCCCTCTGGATGAGGTCTCACTACTCACCTCCCAAAGAAACCCTAGCTCGACCAACCCTCCCACTCCAGCTCCCCCACTTTGGGCACCGCCAGAGGTCTACCAGACTTGTGTGGACTAAAGGTACTTTGGGGGTCATTGTTCTTTCTTCATGACATGGGCTTGGTTGTAGGTCAGAAAGTAGGTGCTCTCCAAAGGCACCCTCCTCCCCCCCACCCCCTTGGAAATACACAACAGTGTAGGTTTCTGTATAGTGCAGGTTGCTCCCCCGGATTAACACTGGATTAACATGGTCCTGAATCAGTAACACTGTCTTGTGATGAAACCTCAGAGTCACCCGTCAGTCCAGTTCTCCACTGTCCCCATTCCCGAATGATACTGTAAGGAAGACTCACGGGACAGGGAGAAGCTTTGGGAGTAGAGGAATTCGTTGGCGGGGTTCAGGTGCGGGGACGGGGGCTTCCTCTCACACACCGGGGGTAGCCCACGCTCTCTAGGAAATGAGGTGGACGGCCCTCGTTCCCGGGCCTGGGCCTGTGAGAGCTGGTTGTAGATGCTGAAGTGGGTGTTCCCTGGAGGCTGGGAGCTCTGCGTGGACACGGAGGGGAGCCGGGGCATCATAGTAGTGGCAGTAAAGTGAGCAGGGAAAGGCTGGTAGGGCACAGTCTCCATTGTCTGAACGCTGTAGCCGGTGTACGGCGCCACCGACGTCCACATGTTACAGCTCAGCGGCGGTGGGGGCAGGTCATCCACCGCTGACACTCCGGCGATCTCAGCCCCAGAACCTGAGTACATGCAGGCTTCCCGCGGAGTCACCTCGCTGCAGTAGGAGGGACTTAGCATCTGCTGCTCGTAAGGGGGAGGGGAGCGGAAATAGTGATCGTCTCCCACCGAGGATGACGCTTCTAGATAGGAGCGCTTGCACGGTAAGTCCAGGTGCCTGCTGCTGTCTGCGGGGAGACAAACAAGCCTTTAGGCAAGAACCACCCCCCAGGCCAGCGATGGCCCCCTGGGAAGGCCGCGTCCGAGGTACCAGAACCACACCTGCACTCGCCTTTTTAGATCTGCTCTTAGCTGCTGTTTCCGTGCACAGTCAGAGGGACGATTTGTGCTCAGATTTCAAGGACTGCTGGAGCTGGGCAGTGGGCAGAGCGGAGGAGGAAAGGGGGAGGAGCTTCATGATCATCTACCTAACGTGACTTGTCCAAAGTCACACAGAGCTAGCTGGTGGCAAATCTGGGACTCCAGCCCAGATCTCCTCACTCCAATCCTCTTCCAGCTGTGCCATACTTTCAGGATGAATCCAGTTCCAACTTGGGGGAAGGTATTGAAAGATAACATGTTTATATACCAATTTTATATATATATACACACATATATATACATATATATACACACATACATATATGTGTGCGTGTGTATATATTTATATTTGTTTATAGATGTTTGTATACATATAATTTGTGTCTGTATATGTATATGTGTATGTGTATATATAATATATAATTTTATATTGTATAATATCATATATGTGGATATACATACACAAACCCTGGGAAGAAGAGAGCTCCTGCATGGTATCCTCCTCTCTCCTCCATTTTCCAGGTGATAATCACTCAACTGGGACATGGCTGGATCGAGACTTGAACTCAGGGTTTCTGACCCCACGTCAGAGCATCCCCTGTAACTCTAGATAGTTGTAAAATTGTGCTTAATGAGGACTTGTGGACAGGCTACTTAAAAACCGGGCTGCCCCTGACCCAAAGTGTGTTTTGAGAGAACAGCTTGGTTATATTTATGCTACATTGCATCGATAAACACAATCCTTGCTGGATTCTCTGGGTCCTCCCTCAAGCATGTGGGCTCACCCTTCCCAGTCCAAAGTGACCACTCTACTCCCATGACACCAGAAAGGACTTTTCTTTCATCTGAGCAGTATGGGTCAGGGTGCTTCAGGATGAGAAATCAGGCCCCAGTGGGCTATGGGAATGGAAGGAGGAAAAAGGAAAACTATTTTAATATACTCTTGCTTTCCGTGCTACCCGCCTGGCATGATAGGGAGAAAGCTAGAGCTGGAAGGGACCTCAGAAACCATTTAGTAAAGGGATGATAGATTTAACCAGAAGGAACCCTAAAGGTCATTGAATCCAACCCCCTCGTTTTATAGGAGTCTCAGAGAAGTTAAGACTTGTTCAGGGTGGGGCAGCTAGGTGGCTCGGTGGATAGAGCACCAGCCCTGGAGTCAGGCAGAACCAACGTTCAAATCTGGCTTCTGACACATACTAGCTGTGTGACACCCCCCCCCCCCAAATTGCTTCCATAAACAAATAAATAAAAAGATTTGCTCAGGGTTACTCACCCTGAGTACATGAACCAGGATTTGAACTCAGATCTTTATATGACTGCAAGTCCAGCATTCCATCAGCTACACTGTTATGGCTGTTCATTTTATATTCCAACCCCCCTCATTTTACAGATAAAGAAACTGAGACCCAGTTCACATAGTCTGGGATAGTCGGAGATGGCATCATGGGATTCGGTCTGGATCCTCTGACTCCCAAGTGTACTACACTACCTCTACACCTACAGTTCTCAGCCTTTACTAGCAGTGTACTTTTTTTTCCCCAAGAATTTCTTGTCAGTACCTCTCATTCCTGTCTCCTCAGATTTATTATCCGTAAAAACCTCCTCAGTATTACAGAGAGCTGTTTGGCTACCCATGTGATGATCAGCAATTGAGTTACGTTGCAGGCTCATGGAAAGGGTACTCAAAAGCAGCCTGAGAGTTTTGCTGAGAGAACAGCCTAGATGTCTGTCCTTGAGACACGGGTAGCATTTTCACAGAGAGCACTTCACTGGCCTTGTGAGATGATTAGAAATAGGCAATACCACCATCCCCATTCTATAGATGGAAGAACTGAGGTCTAGAAAGGATTAGGGCTATGCCCTGAGGCTGTAACCAAACCATAAATGACAGGATTATCCATCCCAAACTGGAAAGGACCTAAGACGCCCTCTCCTCTGACCTCCTCATTTTATATGGTATTCGCCAAAGATCACAGAGGCATGCCCAGCACTAAACACTGCACCTAACACATAATAAATGTTTGTTGATTGACTGATTGATTAATAGTTGGGCTGGAATTTAAGTCAAGTCATTTGACTCCCTTTGTACTAGACCACTTTGCCTTGAGGACCACAGAAAAAAAGGTCTCGTCTTTTTCATGTAAGTGAAAGATCCAGGGGGCAGCTGGGTGGCGCAGTGGATAAAGCACCGGCCCTGGATTCAGGAGTGCCTGAGTTCAAATCTTAGCCTCAGACATTTGACACTTACTAGCTGTGTGACCCTGGGCACTTAACTCCCATTGACCCGCAAAAGAAAGAAAGAAAGAAAAAAAGATCCAGAAAGTCATAGAACAGCCTCTAGAAGAATGACTTTTTAACTTACCTTCCTGGACACCCACCCTGGGTCCTTCTGGGTTTGGGTGACATCCCTGATAGGTCAATTTGTGATCAAATGAGCTAAAGAGGACAAATCTAGCTCCCCTGAGGGGTAGTAGTATATCATGAGAAGCATGGGGTCAAGGATTTCTGGTAGGAAAGGGCTTCAGAGGCCAATCAGTCCAACCCTCTCACTTTGCAGATAAAGGAACTGAGGCCCAGAGAGGGACTTGCTTAAGCTCACAAAGCTAATAAGCGTCGAGTCAAAATTTGAACCCAGGTCCTCTGACATAAGAGCTGGTGGTCTTCCATTGTATCATGCAGGGACTCGGTGGATAGAGCACTGGAAAGACTTGAGTTCAGATCCAACCTTAAACACTAAGCAGCTGTTGTGACCCCAGACAAGTAGCTTAACCTCTCTCAGGTTTAATGGAGATAATAATAGACCCTACTTCCCAGAGCTATAAAATAAGCATCAAATGAGATCAAATATGTAAAGGGCTGGGCAAACTTTAAAGTGCTCGATTTTGTTGTTGTCGTTTAGTGGTTTCACTCATTTCCAACTCTTCATGACCCTATGTAGGGTTTTCTTGGCAGAGATCCTGGAGTGATTTGCCAGTTCCTTCCCCGGCTCATTTTTTACAGATGAGGAAACTGAGGCAAACAGTGTTAAGTGACTTGCCCAGTGCTATAAATATCAGTAATTGTGATTATTATTATTCAGCCACTGACTGAAGTTTTCCAAGGACCTCATGCTAATCAAATGTGTTGGCCTGCTCCCATATCAAACCTTTGCCAAGAGCCTTCAACATAGGAAAAAACTGACCTGAGTCCCAAAGACAGGAAGTCAGAGAAAGCAAGGAGACAATGACCAATATCTGATGAGGTCCCAGAGGCAAGATGAAAAGAGAGAAACAGCAACTGAGAATAAGGAGTCTAAGCTGGGACCAGGGGACCCTTCCTCTCTCTATCCCCTTCCTTCAAGTAACAAAGAGTTAGTAACCTGAATAGACCCATGTAGAGAAAACTCTAGCTAATAGAAGCATTCTTTTCTTTTCTTTTTTCTGGTGAGACTATTGGGGTTAAGTGACTTGCCCAGGGTCACACAGGTAGTAAGTGTCAAGTGTGTGAGGTCAGATTTGAACTCAGGTACTCCTGAATCCAGGGCCGGTGCTTTATCCACTGCTCCACCTAGCCGCCCCCTAATAGAATCATTCTTAATGTGGGGTCTGTGAACTGATGTATTTTTAAAATACTTTGATAATTTTCGATAATGTTATTTCAATATAATTGGTTTTGTTTGTAATTTTTTTCTATGACTTTAAAAACATGATTCTGAGGAAGGACCCATAGTCTTCAACAGTTGGCCAGAGGGGTCCATGACACAAAAAAGTTAAAAAAAAACCTGATCTAGTCAATCAGCCAATAAGCATATATTAAGCATCTACTATATGCCAGCCACTGGGGATATAGAATAAAGATATAAAGGATATGCCAGACATTGGGGATATAGATAAAGACTGAAATAATCCCTACCCACAAGGAGCTTACATGCTCTGTCTATATCCCTCCCTCCTTCTCTCCTTCCTTCTTTTTTTCTCTTCCTTTCTTCCTTTCTTTTCTTCCCTTCCTTTCTTCCTTTCCTCCAGCCTTCCCAGCATTTTCAGACCTGAGAGGTGGTTACTTACCTCGCCTCTTCAGGCAATGATAGAACAGTCCGGAGTCTCTCTGCCCTGGGAAGGTGTTAAGGGGTAGGTCTTGCCCTTCGGCTGCAGCAAATTGCATATGTGCCCCATTCTCATACTGATAGTGCTGGAGAGCCTGGTGGGCTCCATGCAGGGGGCTTACATCGGGCTTAGCAGAAAGCTGAGTGGAGACAAGTCTCTGCCTCATGATGCTTTTGGAAATCACTGGATATTCTTTGCTAGGTAGGGGAAGGGAGAAGGGAGAAAAAGAGAAATAAAAACTTACTCCACTCATAGAGGATATACTTGTTCCCAAAGCATGTTCACATTGTGTCATTTCATCCTTACAACTCAGAGACAGTTAGGGCAGGTGTTATTTTACAAACAAGGAAACTGAGGCTCATAGAGCTTAAATAATGTGTCCTGGGTCATACAATTCACAAGTGGCTAAACTGAGACTCCTGGACCCCCCCCCCAAAAATTATCCTCCACCCCAATCCCCCATGAGGGATATGTAGAAGCTTCAGTGCTGACTATGAGCCAACAAGATGGGGCTTCCTTCCTCTCACACCTCTGTAAGCGAGCCACACGCAGGTCACTGTCATCACTGCCCCGGAATCCTTTGGCAAATGGGTTATTCTCGATTTTCAGTTGAGTAATCTGTCCAAGAAGAAAACATGAAAGTCATTGTCATAGCTCCTTCCTGTAAGGATTTAAAGTCAAGGCACCTGCCTCCTGTCCTCTTTTTAAACTTATTTCTTATCTGAATTTTTATACATGAAACTGTGGATCTCTACTATAAATAGTTTGCTTTTCCTGTTAAATGTCTAATAAATCCAACCTGTAACTTTTTTCTCACCAAATCTTTTCATTTTGGAAAATATAGTTATTTTTCATGTTATGTTGTTACCAAGTAATGGGTTTATTATCAACATTTTAAACGATTTTTAAAAAAATTATCAATTTGGGGGCAGCTAGGTGGCACAGTGGATAAAGCACCGGC
Organism: Dromiciops gliroides; assembly: GCF_019393635.1. Classification (NCBI taxonomy): domain Eukaryota; kingdom Metazoa; phylum Chordata; class Mammalia; order Microbiotheria; family Microbiotheriidae; genus Dromiciops; species Dromiciops gliroides. Next base: position 165,663,461 of record NC_057864.1, on the reverse strand, counting down.
CCTGGATTCAGGAGGACCTGAGTTCAAATCTGGCCTCAGACACTTGACACTAGCTGTGTGACCCTGGGCAAGTCACTTAACCCCCATTGCCCCGCAAAAAAAAAAAAGAAAAAATTATCAATTTTAATTTATAATAGAGTAAATATAAATATATGTAACCCAGACAACCAAATGCTCCGCGGAGTCCTTAATCATTTTAAAGAGAATAGTGGGGGTTTTGAGACAAAAAAGTTTGAGAACGGCTGCTCTAGTATATCCTCATCAAATATTTGTGGAAGAGTATAGAAAAGAATGATGCACGCTGTGGATAAAGCACTGACCCTGGATTCAGGAGGACCTGAGCTCAAATCTGGCCTCAGACACTTGACACTTTTGAGCTGTGTGACCCTGGGCATGTCATTTAACCCTCACTGCCCTGCCAGAAGAAGAAGAAGAAGAAGAAGAAGAAGAAGAAGAAGAAGAAGAAGAAGAAGAAGAAGAAGAAGAAGAAAGAGAGAGAGAAGAAGAAAGAGAGAAAGAAAGAAAGAAAGAAAGAAAGAAAGAAAGAAAGAAAGAAAGAAAGAAAGAAAGAAAGAAAGAAAGAAAGAAAGAAAGAAAGAAAAAATGGTTTAGGATGAGAAGGCTTAACTGGGTTCTCCTTTCAGTGAAATCATACATCATTCCAGCAAAGTATTATTTTTCCTTAAGTAGTCCAGGTCCTTTTGATGAATCTTTCAAATTTTCTATTCTCTAACTCTGACACTGATTCAAAATGCCAATTGCTAACAACAGAGATAGAGACATATGACTGGGGCCAAGGAACTTGAAAGATTTTAGCCACTTCTCCCATACAAACCACTCCCTTTGTGGTTAACCTTGTATCTTTTTTTTTTTTTAAGTGAGGCAATTGGGGTTAAATGACTTGCCCAGGGTCACACAGCTAGTAAGTGTTAAGTGGCTGAGGCCAGATTTGAACTCAGGTACTCCTGACTCCAGAGCTGGTGCTCTATCGACTGTGCCACCTACCTGCCCCTAATCTTGTATCTTGAAACAAGAAAACTTTTCATTACTTTTGTCCAAAAGGACTAATGCTGGAGTAATGTGCCCTGACCAGTCAGCCTGTAACTTTCAAAGCTGTCCTGCTTATCAGTGTTTCTTTCTAGACTTCCTTCTGTTTTCTTCTCTTGCCCCATTCCATAAAATGTCCTGCACTTGGATGAATATGGATTCTAGGGCAGGAGTTGTGCAGACCATACTTCTTTGGCCCAGCCTTGGAAGGCCCTAGCTAACTTTCCCTTACCTCAGTGTCCCCTAACTCCATCTTTCTCCATTTGACCCCCTTTTGTGGAGAGTAATATTCAAAAATGACCTGACTTGTCCATTTGCTATTTCCAGTGCCAATCTAGCTCTCTCTCTCTCTCTCTCTCACACAAATAACCTGGCCCTACATTACCATTTTAAAAAAATGTTTTATTTTTGGCGAGGCAATTGGGGTTAAGTGACTTGCCCAGGGTCACACAGCTAGTAAGTGTTAAGTGTCTGAGGCCGGATTTGAACTCAGGTCCTCCTGACTCCAGGGCTGGTGCTCTATGCACTGTGCCACCTAGCTGCCCCCTACATTACCATTTTGATGAAAGGATGGGGTACAATTCTGGAAAAGAGCCAGGGATCCCATCTTGGAGGAGTATTTGAGTGAAAGTAGAAATTCATGCTACCTGTCCTTTTTAAAGAAGCAATGGGAGCCATGATGAGTACAAGAGAACCCAAAGGTAATAGGGAAAAGATGGAGAGAAGAACAAACAAAGATTCTACCCTGGGCAAGATCAGCTTACCCATTTTTATGAAGTCATGGAGAGAGATGGTGCTAGATCAAATTTGTTGTTCAATCATTTTTCGGTCATATCCAATTCTTTATGACTCCTTTTGGGGTTTTCTTGGCAAAGATACTGGAGTTATTTGCCATTTCCTTCTCCAACTCATTTTATAGATGAGGAAACTGAGGCAAACAAGGTTAAGTGACTTACCCAGGTTCACACAGGAAGTGAGTGATCTAGTGAGGGTGTTACACAGCTAGGTGTTTGAGGTCAGATTTGAACTCAGATCTTCCTGACAATATCAAACCTAGCTGCCCTCACTAGATCACAGTGCTCAGCTTCAATCAGTAAACCCACCACTCTTGGAGGTCTGGGATGGAGATGGCCTCTCTGGTCACAAGTGAACAAATCTCAAGGGTTCCAACCTAGTGAGGTTGCTCAGGGACTGGCCATCTCAAAGTAACCAGATAAAAGTGATGCCATCCCCTTTCTCCTTGCCACAAGCCACTTACAGCTTCTCCCTAGTGCCTAAATCATCCAAAGCCTCTTTTATAGAGTATTCTGCTGCCCCAAGTTTATCTGACTGCAGCTCCATTGCCATATGGGAGCTATTCAAAGCCCCGTGGTTCAAATCAAAAGGAACTAGTTTAGCTCTACAGACCTAGCAGGGGGACCAGTGGGGTCAGAACACCAAAGTTGGCATCTAGAACAAGAGCAGGAGAGATGGGAAGGGCAGGACAAACTATAAGAGAGATTGGCACAGAGAGAGGGAGCTCAGCTTGCCCATTCTGACTAATTGGAAAGGGTGGCGCTGCCAGCCCCTGGGGGGAAGGCTCTCTCTCTCTCCAGTCATCTCTCAAGTGGGCAGATACCCCAGTTCTTGGACATCTTTTTCCCCAGTCCACCTCCTCCCAGTGAGCTGGAGCCAAAACTAGACTAGAATCACTTCACTCAGTGGCAGAATCCGGAGAACAATTTATGGGATCACCAGTCATATGCCAAGAAAAGAGAAAAAGTAAAGAAAAAAAGAAGTGTCCTCCCTTGATTCATGCCCCAATGTTTATCAACATATTCCTTGTCTCTCTCCCTAAGGACCTATAGAGTAGTCATATTTTGCTTCAGATTTCTGACTCCTTTCCAGGTCATTATGAGACTTGCTTGCTGCTCTGAGTGACATCTCAGGGTTTATGAATGAGGTCCCATGACTGTGGGTACCTGCCTAGGCAGCTCTTTCCACCATGTATAGCAGTCTCATGGGATATAGACTTAGGATGGACAGGACCTTAGGGCTGATCTAGAGTGGGGAAACTGAAACCCAGGGAAGGAAATAGACTTGTCCAAGGTCACATAGGGAACCAGCAACAGAGCAAGGTACCCCTCGGAGGCTTCAATGAGAATACAGTGTCCTCAGCTATGCCTGTTTTGGGCTATGTCGTGCTAAGAGCTTGGCTTCCAATTGTTCCATGCCAATGGCATTGCTCGGCCTGTTCCCTATTAACAGAGTGGGTGATGTATTTGGTCTCCCGGCCTCCCTCCCCGTTCAGGGAAAGGCGGGATGAGGGGTGGTAATCAAATCAAGCAGGAAGAATACTCGCTATATACCTTGTGGTTCTGGTAGGAAGTCACTGAAATGAAGGACGTTTCTGGGAACACATGCGTGCAGAAAGCTGTGTTCTTGGAACCAAAGGCGTTGTTCTCATCGGCCTTCACAATGTGCAGCCGTGGCTGGTACTTGTGCATGGAGTTGAGAATGATCTGCAAAGGAAAAAAGATCCCGTGAACATTTTGTAGCCTCAGGTCCACCTTCACAGGCCGCCTCTTGTCTCCCTAACTGCGAGCAGGCTTGGGTCACTCTTGTAGACCTGACGCAAATACCTCCATTCAACAGTGCTGGGGACACAAAGACAACGAACTGATTCTGAATGTGGTCACTAGAACCGAGAGAACAATTTACACAATGAGGACAGTATGATAAAGACAAACAACTTTGAAAGACTTAAGAACTCTGATCAATTCAATGACCATCTACAATTTCAGAGGACTGACAATGGAGCCACCTCCAGGTGATGGACTCAAGATGTACAATGAAAAATATGTCTTGTTTGGGTTTTTTTGTGGGGCAATGAGGGTTAAGTGACTTGCCCAGGGTCACACAGCTAGTAAGTGTCAAGTGTATGAGGCTGGATTTGAACTCAGGTCCTCCTGAATCCCAGGGACAGTGCTTTGTCCACTGTGCCATCTAGCTGCCCCTGAAAAATATGTCTTTGGACATGGTCAATGTGAGAATTTATCTTGTTTGATAATGGATATCTATTATAAGGGCTTTGTTTTTATTTTTCTTTTTCCACTGGGGAGAAGGAAAGGTATAGAGAAGAAATAAATGCTTGTTATATAAAAGAAAAGACCAATAGAGCAGTCCTTAAGTCCTTGAGGAACTTATTTTCTCCGGGAGGAAAAGAATATGTACACCAATAAATATGTCAAGGTAGACTGTGATGGAAGCAAAGGAAAGAGATCAGACCAGAGGATCCAGGGATGTTTGAGTAGGAAGGAAGGTAATGACTGAGGGAGATCAAGAAAGGACACACAGGGAATACTGCGTTCTGATTAGCTAGTTTTTGCGCGTAGATTGTAACCCCGACCAGTGATGAAAAAGGGGAAGGTCCATTCGCGTTAGGGACTAGGGTATAAAACAGGGCCTGCGAGCCCCCTTTTTTGGGCACCCACTAGCTACACACTAGGGTGCCTCCTCATGAGAAGAAAATAAAGCCTTTGTCACCTCAAAAAAAAAAAAAAAAAGAAAAGAAAGGACACACAGAGTGATCCTGAAGAGAAATGGCAACATGTTCCAAATCACTTATAATCAAGAAATGCACATCAAAACAGGTGTGAGGTTCCACTCTACTCCTGTCAAGTTGGCAAAGATGAAACTGAAAACTATTGGAGGGGCTTTGGAAGGCAGGCACACTAATGCATTGTTGATGTAACTGTGAATTGGTTCAATTATCATGGAAAGCAATCTGGAACTGTACCCATAAAAGTCACCAATCTGAGCATACACTTTGATCCAGTACACTTGTTAGTCATGTACCCCAAAGAGGTCAAAGACAGAAAAAGGTAATAAATATACCAAAAGAAAAAATTATTCCATCACTTTTTGTTGTGGCAAAAATTGGAGGGGGGGGGTAGGTGCCCAATCTTTGGGAAATGGCTGAAAAAAATGTTGTATGGGAACATAATGGAATATTATTATGCTGGAAAATAATTACAAATATGAATTTAGTGCCTCAGTTTCCTCAGCTGTAAAGTGATCCTAAGGCCTCATAGAGGAGCTAAGGCTTGAATAAAGGTAACTGAAGATGAGGAAAGACAGAGAGATAGATACAGAAAGAGATACAGAGAGACAGACAGAGACAGACAGAGACAGAGAGAAAACATGGGGGATGACCTGGGCAAGGAGATGGATTGTTGAGTTCAGGGAACAAGTCCTGTTTGGCTGGAACTTGTGGTCATGAGAAGGGGAGTAATGGGAAATGAGACTGGAGTCATTGGGGAGAGCTTTAAATACTGGCAGTAGTGTGTATATTTTGCTCTGCAGTTAGTCAAAAATACTCCTTAAGCACTTTACTAGGAGCAAAGTACTGTGTTAAGAGCTGGGGGTGCAAAGAAAGGCAACTGAGATCTAAAAGCAAATCCTCAGCAGAGCTTAAAATGCACCAGGGCTGGGGCAGGTAGGTGGCACAGTGGATAGAGCACCAACCCAAGATTCAGGAGGACCTGAGTTCAAATTTGACCTCAGACACTTGACACTTGCTAGCTGTGTGACCCTGGGCAAGTCACTTAACCCCAATTGCCTCACTAAAAAAAAAATGGGGGGGGGCTGTTAGGGTTGGATTGGGTGATCCCTAAAGTGCCTTCCAGCTCTAAACCTATAACCCTAAGTGCCGCTCACCCCAGTTGAGTCCCTCTTTCTGAAAAGGAAAGAGAACTTTCTGAGCCAAAGAGTCTTGCTTCCTCCAAACACTCAGGGTTTCGTTGAAGAGAACTCCATCAGCTCAGGGCATGGGGCAGAATTAACTGAGCCTAAGGTAGAGGGAGACAGATGAGGCCAACTCAGCTCACTTACTGACCCTATCACATCACTTGCTTCTCCACTGTCTCAACCCAAGTGAACCAGAAGGATGCCCCAGGCCTCTTGTTCCTAGGCCCCTCTTCGGTTTCCCTGGGACTTGGGGGAGGAGGAGGACTTGAATCCCTTGGGTCCCAGCACAGCAAAGCTTGCTTCAAGTAGAGAGTGCCTGAGCCCCCAGGAGTGTCCTTCAGTAGTTACCACTGCCCAGACCCGCTTCATCTGGCCGCCCCGGACCCTCCCTACGGTAGCGGCTGCATTATGTGCCATTAAGATGCATTTTTTATTGTTGACATTTGCCAGACACCCTCCCAGCCGGAGGCTTGACCAGGAATTTGGGGCATTTTATCAGCACGTCTGTAACCATTTAGCTGCTGGTCATGGCTGAGCTCTATTGGGCTAGGCCTGCCAGAATCTCTTCCTTTTTAAAGTTCCTTCTCCTTTAACTGAGTGCCCCTTTCTAGATCTTTTTTTCCCTCTGGCTCCTGACCCCCTCCAGATGGGAGGACAGGTCCACTGAGGACACGGGCTAAATGCTGAGGCCTCTTAAAGAGATTAACCGCACTACCCCCACCTCCAACTGAGAACCTAGCTGGCACCAAGGAAAAAAGGAAGTACTCCCGCTCAGGACCAGTCATAGAAAGAGACAAGAACCTTTCCTGGGAAACTTGGGTCAAAGTGTTTGAAGAGACTTCTCAACAGAGAGGGAGCAAACTTGTCCTGCTGGACCCTTCAGGGCAGAACAAGCAACAATGGCTGTAAAACCAGATTTAGGCCAGAGACTGAAGAAAACCTCATCAATTCTAGCTATGTCAAGGAAGGACTGGCTGTCTTGGAAGGTAGTGGGTATTTTCCACCAAAGGCTGGATGACCCACGTTGTCAGGTATTTTGTCAAAGTACTCCTGTCAAAGATGGCTACTGAAGTCCTTTGTGACTCTACAACACCATGAGACATCAGAAGAGGACTTTACTAGAGAAACAGCGGATCAAAAGAAAGGCGACAGGCAGCATGGCAGAGTGGACAGAGAACCAGCCCTCCCAAGTCAGAAGAATACCAGGTTCAAGTGTCCCTCATCTCTGATATAGACTGAGTGGCCCCGGACCAATCATTTAACCTCTCGATGCTCTAAGCAACTCTCTAAGACTATAGGCCAGCTAGCTACTGGTTTGCATTGCTTGAGATGTTTCCTCACTGCGAGTTCTCAGCACCTGTGATGTCACAGGTCTGGACAAAAGCAAGGAGAAAGGAGCCTAGCAATGAGGAGTCCAGTCCCTGTGGGAAGAGGTAGCAGGGGTAGTTTGACACTGGGCAGAGTAAACCTGGGGGTGGGGCAGTCTAATCCTTGTCCCAGTGGGGAGTTGGAGGGAAAGGCCAGCCCTTTGAAAAGCATGCCCAGGTGACTAAAACCTGCTGTGGAGAAAGGTGGCCTAGGGGCAATGAATTGACTGCTTGGTGGTAATAGACACCAGAAGACCAAGGGCTGGTATTTTCCTTGGGGACAGCTCTTCCAGAGGGAAAATGGGGGCACACTTTGGAGCCTCTAGACCAGCTATCTCTGCTAGTCCCACTTCTGCTTTAAGGCTCCCTTCTCCTGGACTGTTTCTGTGAATAACCCTTGCTTACAACCTCCAGCTAGTCAGGGCCTCCTCAGTATACTTAAGTAATGACTCTATTTGGCCATTTTTACTGATTACACATCTGCCTTTTTTGCAGATGTGGACAATCTTTATTGTTTCCCAAGTGTCTAATGCTTAGCATTGCAGCCCCTTGTATATTCCTGTACTCTCTGGTTAACTAGCTGTCTGTCCTAATGCAGGCTATCATTATACAATAACTAATATTCATAATGTTGATCCTGAATACAGGATGGCTACCCATCCTAATGAAGGAGACCCTGAATTTCTGGGGGAAAAGGACCAGACCAGATCAGGAGGATTATGAAGTAGAAATTTTCAACAAATAATTTGAAACTAAAATTCATTTTCCAAACAGGGGGTTGAGGGAGGAGGGTAGGAATGGAGGAAAGTCAGTTACTTGTTAAATAGTGAAAGAACAAGCCTTAGATTCACTGGGACAATGTAGTTAAAGCTCTGAAAGATAGGCAGAGAGACTGAGAAAGATATAGAAACACAGAGACTACCAAACAGCTAGTCAGTCAATAGACATTTATTAAATACCTATTAGAAGAACAGAAGAGGGGGCAGCTAGGTGGTGCAGTGGATAAAGCACTGGCCCTGTATTCAGGAGGACCTGAGTTCAGACCTGAGTTCAGATCTGGCCTCAGACACTTGACACTTAGTAGCTGTGTGACCCGGGCAAGTCACTTATCCCCCCTTCCCCCGCCAAAAACGAAAAAAAGGACAGAAGAAAGACAAATGGTTTCAAAGGGAAATAAAAGGAGAGGCAAAGAGACAAATTTAAATAAACTAAAATATTTTATTAAAATAATTCTTGTGTTTTCTAAAAAATTTTTATTTCATGCTGTTCAACTCTCTAAACTCAAACTATGAACTCATTATTAAGAAAAAACTCTAGGAAGTTAAAAACTAGAATATCAAAAAGTCTATGCTCATGTAGTCAAAAAAGAAAAAAATAGGTGAAAAAACAAATTACCCATATTCAGCACTGGCTTACTCTTAACTTATTATGTGGTTCTAATAACTTTTTTATATGATTTCTTTACCCTCAGAACATTAAATGCAGAAAAATTAGAGAAGGCAGGGCAAGGTGCTACTTTGGACAAGGAAGCTGAAAATATCAAGAAGTGATATGAGATTCTGACTTAGATGAATGAGACAGAAAAACTATAAAAAATAGTCAGAAGAATTTAAAAAAGTTAAAAAAAAACCCCTGGGGCCATTTAGTGCAGGGGCAAAAAGCCCTCCACACTTCTACAGACTCAACTGTTGAATCATTTTAATCATGTCAGACTCTTTGTGATCCTATTTGGGGATTTCTTTGGCAAAGATACTGGAGTGATTTACCAGTTCCTTCTCCAACTCATTTTACAGATGAGGAAACAAAGGTAAATAGAGTTAAGTGATTTGCCCAGGGTCACATAGCTAGTAAGTGTCTGAGGCCTGATTTGAACTCAGAAAGATGAGTTTTCCTGATTCCAGGCTCCATGCTCTATCCACTGTGCCACTAAGCTGCCCATAGACTCTGCAACTACCACTATAAAATAACAAGTATTCATAATGACCCAAAATCCAGGATTAGTGATATTGCTTGTATATCATACAATGACCAGCCCAGCTCATCATCAGATTTTTTTCCCCATAGCAAATTGTGAAAAGTTTTAACTAAGGTATAGAAGGTATACTAAGAAGGTTCACTGAGGTACAGTCATAATTTGTGTCAAAGGGGACCCAATGACAAAATCAGATCCTCAAAATATCAAAGTAATGATGATCTAGAACCCTAAAGCAGGGTCAAAGGTATGTTCTTCAGCACAAACTTACTCTAATTAAAACAACAGGGAAGAGTGTCATCTACTTTATTTTTATTATTTTTTTTTGTGGGGCAATGAGGGTTATGTCGAGGGTCACATAGCTAGTGTCTAGTGTCTCAGGTCAGACTTGAACTCGGGTCCTCCTGAATCCAGAGCCGGTGCTTTATCCACTTAGCTGCCCCTGAGTGTCATCTACTTTAGAAAGAATTCCATCCAATAGGATAAAATATGTAAGGTTTTTGTGCTTGGTGTCAGGCTTTTTAATATTTCATTTAAATTATTTATTAATGTGTTTAAATGCAAAGCACAGTGAAAGAAATGATTTTAAAACGGGCCATGATCACTGTCTCATTGGAGGTATAATCCCACAGAGAAGTTACACCGACACACAAATGTGAAATACTATACAATAACCATCCAATAATTATCATGAAGAATTAGAATAGAATAGAATAGTGTTTAGGATAGAATAGAATAGAATGGAAAAGCAGCTGGGTGGCTTAGTAAATAGATTGCTGGGCCTGGAGTCAGGAAGACATCTTTCTGGGTTCAAATTTCGCTTCAGATACTTACTAGCTGCGAGACCCTGGGCAAATCACTTAACCCCTGCTTGCCTCAGTTTCCCCCTTTGTAAAATGAGTTGGAGTAGGAAATGGTGAACCACTCCAGTATCTTTGCCAAGAAAACCCCAAATGGGGTCATGAAGTGTCAAACTCAACTAAAATGACTGAACAACAACAACAACAACAAAGAATTCCATAGAAACAAAAGAGAAGTCTATTCCCACTTTTCATTGAACAGGTAAGCGTGGAATTTTACATATACTGTCAGAAGTTATTTTCTTTATTACCAGGAAAGGCTCCCTATGGAGAGGGCAATATCTGGAAAAAAACTGGTGTAACAACCAAAGGCATCAATAAATCTTTTTTCTTTTAAAACCAGAGGTACAAAGCGCTTGCTCTGTGAGGCTGGAGAAAAGAAAGATCATTTCCACCTGGGAGGATCACTGCTAATACCAGGTAAATGAAAAGCCCTGAAAAAGCTGATGGGGGCTGATAAATTTGTTCCATACTTGGTCAAGATTGAATGAACCATTCCTACTTGGTTTAGAATAAGGACACTCACTTTTCCCATCATAGGAATTGCCAGTTCTCTTTCCCAGCTGCCATAGAGAACATGGTCCACAGAGGCTGTATTGAAAGTGAGAAGAAACAGAAACCTAGAGAATAGTGATTTTTCCCAGAGTCTCAAACCACAGCCCAGAAAGGTTTTCCAGATACAGGCCTCCTATCCCTCCTTACTCTAGTGACTACAGTGTCCTCATCTGTAAAATGGGTATGATGGGGGCAGCTAGGTGGCGCAGTGGATAAAGCACCAGCCCTGGATTCAGGAGGACCTGAGTTCAAATCCAGTCTCAGACACTTGACACTAGCTGTGTGATCCTGGGCAAGTCACTTAACCCTCATTGTCCCACCAAAAAAAAAATGGGTATGATAATACTTATACAACAGACCTTACAGGGTTATTGTTAAGAAAAATGCTTAATAAATGGTGAAGTGAGATAGGAATGTGAGTTATCTATTTTGTGATGTTACATATATTACAGTAAAAGTTTAAAGCCTCAATAACTCATGAAAGGGAAAAATTCATTTTTTCCTTTTATTTATTTTTAATATTCTTTTTAATGGGAAAATAAATTCTAAAAACAATATCCACAATAATTATGATCATTTACATGAGAAACCAATGCTGTGCAATGACCAACATGAGATCTAGAGAAGGAAGAGGAAATGTACTTCACTCCTTTCATTAGAGAGTGGGAGGTGGGGGGCTATGGGTACAGAATACTGCATACACTGCCAAAGGCAGTCACTGTATTGGATGGGTTTGCATAATTGGTTTTCTTTATATTGTATTCTTTGAACGAGGATCAGAACCTATCTGGAAAGTATTTATATAAAAACACAAAGCACCCACCTATTTTTGAGAGGTAGAAAGTTAGACTAGTTCCTTAACAGCATTGAGCTTGGAATCAGTCACACAAATGTCTAGGGCATAGGCAGATGAAGTAACCAGTAATCAGAGCAACCCCGGATGTGGAGAGCAATGAAGCTGTGGATGCCACCCCAATAGCAATCATGTGATCTCTCTCATCCAGTTAAGAAGACGATGCTTCCACAAGATCGCCTGCACAGCAATCAGCCCAATATACAAAGGCCAGAGCTAGATAGCCACCCACTGACCCAGTATACCAATCTAACTCAGCTAAGAGGGAGGCTCAGTAGACCAAAGATACAAATAGGAAAAAAGCAAAACAGTCCCTGCCCCAAGGCCCTTACAACCTAATTAGGGAAGACAAGACACAATAGAAAGCTGAAAGGGGATGGAGGAGGGGAAGGTATCAAATCACTAACAATAAAATTAATTCACTAAAATAATAGGGAACTAAATCAAATTTATAAGAATGCAAGTCATTTCCCAATTGAGAAATGGTCAAAAGATATTAATAGGCAGTTTTCAGATGAAGAAATCAAAGCTATATATTGCCATATGAAAAAATGCCCTAAATCACTATTGATTAGAGAAATGCAAATTCAAACAACTCTGAGGTACCACCTCATATCTATAGGATTGGCTAATATGACAGAAAAGGAAAATAATAAATGTTGGCGAAGCTGTGGAAAAATTGAAACACTATTAATGTTGCACTGTCGGTAGAGTTGTGAACTGATCCAACCATTCTGGAGAGCAATGTGGAACTATGCCCAAAGTGCATTGGGGCTGTGCATACCCTTTGACCCAGTAATAACACTACTAAGTCTGTGTCACAAAGAGATCATTAAAAAGGGAAAGGGACACACATGCATAAAAATATTTATAGCAGTTCTCTTTGTGGTGGCAAAGAATTGGAAATTGAAGGAATGTCCATCAATTGGGTAATGGCTGAATAAGTTGTGGTATATGAATGTAATGGAATACTATTGTGCTATAAGAAATAATGAGAAGGCAGATTTCAGAAAAAACTGCAAAGATTTAAGTGGATTGATGCTGAATGAAACAGCAACATTATGCGATGATCAACTGTAATCGACTTAACTCTTCTCAGCAATACAATGATCCAGGACAATTCCAAAGGAATCATGATGGAAAATGCTCTCCACATCCAGAAAAAAGAACTGTGAAATCTGAATGCAAATTGAACCACACCGTTTCTACTTTTTGGGTTTTTTTTTTCTTTTTTGGGATTTTCCCCTTGTGTTCTGATTCTTCTTTCAACATATGACTAATGCAGAAATATGTTTAATGTGATTATATATATATGTATATATATATGTATATATATCAGATTGCTTTCTATCTTGGGGAGGGGGAGGGAAGGGAGGGAGGGAGAAAAATTTGGAACCTAAAATCTTATTTTGAAAACTATCTTTAAATGTAACTGGAAAATAATAAAATACTTTTATGATTAAAAAATACAATGAATTCACCTGAAAACAACTGAGGTTCTAACTCATGCATCAGATTAGCAAAGATGCCCCCCTAAAAAAGAGGGAAAATGAAAATTTCGGAGAGGCTAAGGAAAGACAGGCACAAACCAGAAAAAACCTACCAGACTAACCCAGCCGGAACAGGTCCAGAAGAGTGACAGGAAGACCAGGAGGGGGTACCTACAAGATTTCTGCCCAGTTAAGTTCCAGTCTCAGATGAGAGCCCCTCTTAATCCATATGAGGCAGTCCTGCTTCATAGGAGGCAGGATAAAAGGCTTCCCAACATAAACAACAATGTTGATTATGTAAAGTTGAAACATTTTCCCACAAACAAAATCAATGTAGCTAGAATTAGAAGGGAAAGAGTTAATTGGGAAAACTGCAACAAATTTCTCTGACAAAGGTCTGATATCCAAGAGATATAGGAAATTGATACAAATACATAGCAAGAGCATTCCCCAATAGATCAATGTAAAAGGTTATGAGCAGGCAGTTCTCAAAAGAAGAGATGCAAACTATGAAACTAATCATATTTAAAAGTCTTCCAAATAGTCAGTCATAGTCAAGAAACATTTATTAAGTGTCTACAATGTGCTGGGCACTATGCAAAGCCCTGGGGATACAAATAGGAAAAAAGAATAGCAGTCCCCCCTCCCCCAACAAGCTTTTAATCTATTTGGGGAAGATAATGTACAAAAAAAGCAGAAAGTGAGGGTGGAAGGGAAGTACCAAATCACTAATAATAAAATAAATTCAAACTAAAACAACTGAGGTTCCAGCTCACAGGCATCAGATTAGCAAAGGTGGCAAAAAAAAAAAAAAAAGGAAAATGACAAATATTGGAAAGGTTAAGGGAAGACAGATACACTAATGTACTGTAGGTGATGGTCCAACTATCCTAGAAAACAATTTCTCTGAAACTAAACTGTGCATACCCTTAACCCAGTGATATAAATACTAAGGTATACTTCAAAGAGATAGAAGACAGAAGTAAAAGGACCCATATTTACAAAAACACTTATAACAGCACTTTTTTTGTAGTAAAGAAATGAAAACTAAGGCAGTTCCCAGCAATTTGGGGAGAAGATGAACAATTATGGTATATGAATGTGATGGAATATTATTTTGCCCTAAAAAATGATGGGAGGAATAGATCCGGAGAAACCTGGGAAGAATTATATGAAGGGAAATTAGCAGAACTACTCATGCAATGACTGCAGTATTGTAAAGTAAAACAACTTTAACAGACTAAAGAATTTTGATCAATTCTATGACCTGCCGTAATTCCAGAGAGATGGTGCAGAATGAAACATACATGTTCATGTATATCAGCTAAGTGGCAAAGCAGATAGAGTGTAAGACTTGGAGTCAGAAAGACTTAAATTCAAGTCACCTCAGGCATTTGTTATGTGACCCTAGGCAAGTCATTTAACTGTTCTTAGCTTCAGTTCCCACATCTGTAAAATGGGAATAATAATACCTCCTACCTCTCAGGGTTATTGTGAGGATCAAATGAGATAACATATATATGCATATGTGTGTGTGTGTATATGTATATATATATATACATATATATATCACTTGGCAAACCCTAAAGCTCTATGTAAATATTAACTGTTATTATTATGTTCAGACTCAACTAATGTATGAATTTGATTTGCTTGACTGTAACTTTTTTGTTACAAGAGAGGGCTTTGGGGGCAGCTAGGTGGCACAGTCCACTGTAAACTCTAAAAAAAGCACTAACCCTGGATTCAGGAGGACCTGAGTTCAAATCTGATCTCTGACACTTGATACTAGCTGTGTGACCCTGGGCAAGTCACTTAACCCTCATTGCCCCACAAAACAACAACAACAAGAACAACAACAAGAAGAGAAGGCTTTTATGGAAGAGATGGGATGGCTACTGTGGGGAATGAGTGATGAAAAGAGAAAGAAAAAGGGAAGAATGTCAATAAAAGTTTAAATTATACATAGAAGACAGCAGAAGAAAGTTAAGAAGGAGATATTGATAAGCAGGGCAATGTCGGGACAACTGCAAAATTTCATATATACTTAAAATAAGTTGTATTTAAGAGATTCCGTTTCATATTTTTAAATTTTTCTTTCCAAGTCTTTATCACCTGCTTCCACAATCTATCCGCAACACCCTTCCTAGGTAGCCCTGGAAGAGACCATAGTCTCCATTTTAAAGACAAGAAGAGACATATTAAGTGAATGGGCCAAGATGTGTGTAAGTTAAAAAAAAAAAGTGTCAAACAACCCAGTTATTTTGCCAGCTATCTCTGGCTGGCTGGATCCCAACTCTCTCTAATTTGTCCTGGAATTAAAGAAATGTTCACTAAGAAGTGAAAAGCTTTTGTTCTCTGAGCCTCATTTTCCTTCTATAAAATGAAGGGAGTCGGACAGAGTAGCTCCAAAGATCTCTTCCAACTCTAAAGCATGGAGACAGTGCAGAGAGCATTGATTCTGGCGTCAGAGGGCACTGTGAGCTCAAATTCTGCCTTCTGATGCGTACTACTCAGGTGATCTTGGGCCTCAGTTTCCCCATCTAGCAAATGAAGGAGTTGGACCAGATAGCCTCTAAGGTCTCTTCCATCTTTAGATTCTTTGGGTCTTTTTGCATGGTTGACTTGTTTTACTTTCCAGGCATGTCAGCTTAGAAGGTGGAGGTGGGGAGGGGTGCAGCTGCTCAGTGCTTAGACATATGGAGATTCATTACTGGATGGCCAGCTCCAGAAGGAGGCTCTCCTGGCTCACTTAATGGGGAAGTTGCCCTTGCTCTACCTACCTCACTGGGCTGTGAAGAAAACTCTTTGCAAATCCTAAACAATCTGGGAAAATGTATTATTATTGCGGGGTTTTGGTGGGGAGCCGGGCAAGTGAGGGTTAAGTGACTTGCCCAGGGTTCACACAGCTAGTGTCAAGTGTCTGAAGCTGGATTTGAACTCAAATCCTCCTGAATCCAGAGTCAGTGCTTTATCCACTGTGCCACCTAGCTGTCCCCTATTATTGCCTTTTAAAGTAACACTAGGTAACAGAGCCTTCACACTGACTCCAAAGCCGGTTGAGTTTTCCAATGTACTACTAGGAGAATATACCTGGTATGTCCCACTGGCAAGGCAAATTCTATCACCAAAGAGATGTCAGAGCCATAGAAGAAGCCAGAACCTAAAGAAGTGATTTTCTGATGAGAAACCCAAGTATTTAGTAGTGTCCCCTTTGGGTCTATCTGTCCTTGTGCATTAGCCTACCTAGGCCTGCCTGTCTTCCCAGTCAGGATTTAGATTCATTAAGTTATTTAGATTGTTGTTGCTGTTGTTTGTCCTTCATTTTTGAAGGTCAATGACATCACAGGTGACGTGTTGGCTCATGAATAAATTAGATTGAAGTGTGGCAGAGTCCTGTAAAGTTGCCAGTCTCACTCTCTCTTCCAGAGTCATTTAGATTCTAAGCTCCTTGAGGGCAGGAACTGTCTTTTCCCTCACGAATGTCTTTTCCCATTGAATAGCACAGCGCCTGGTGGTAGGAGGTGCTTAATAAATGTTTATTGAATGAATGAATGAATGAATGAATGAATGAATGTAGCATTGTTGTTGGGTCTTTTTGCTTCTGTCTTTGTATCCTCCAGACCAAGCACTGTGCCTAACACCCAGCAGGAACTTAATAAATGCTTGCTTAATGAATGGATTAAACTGCTGGTGGCAGCTAGGTGACATAATGGATAGAGTGCTTTAGCGTTAACACCTGAATTTGAATCCCGCCTCAGACACCGGCTGTGACCCCGGGCGAGTTAGGAGTTCCGTTACCTTTTCTTGCCTGTTTCCTCATTGGTAATATGGGGATAATAATAGCGCCTACCTCACAAGGTTGTGCGTATCAAACAAGAAAACACATGTCGCAACCTTTAAAGTGCTATATAAATGCTAGCTATTATTATTGTTATTATTATGAATGGTATTCCCAAAGGATGGCCCAGAGAACTTCCTTACTAGCCCCAAGTAAGCGGTTATTGGCAAAACTACCATTAAAAATGTCCGGGAGAAGAGACTGAGGGCGGAAGGCAAGCTGGGGGATGGGGAGCGGGACGGCAGTGGTAAAAACCTGTATTTCTGGAGTGAAGATCAACCTCCCTCCCCTCCCCTATCGAAGGCGTAATCTTCCACCCACCGCAATTCTCAGAGCCTCCCCAGAGTCCAAATGCCCCGACTTGGACTGTTCCACTACTCCTTATTGGGGGGGGTGTAGGAAAGGTGGGGAAAAGTTCCCCTCACCTCTTTCCCTGCAGAGAGAGAGAGAGAGAAGAAAAGAAAGGAAAAAAGAAAAGAAAGGAAAAAAGAAAAGGAAGGAAAATAAAAGAAGAGAAGAGAAGAAAAATTCCAGCCGGCTTGACGGTTTTACTGGGAAACATGATTAAAAGCTGCTGCAGACAAATCCCTCTCTGGAGCCTCTAGGTCCATTTTTAAACCTTATTAGAGTTTTGTTCCCTTCTCAGTTTTGGCAGGACCAGACTCCTCCCACCCTGCCTTTTGAGCTCTTACCCAAATGGTACCCTCCCCTCCGGGGGTTTGTGGATTACTGAGGCGCCTGTGTGTATATACATGTGTGTGAGAGGCAGACCCTGAGAAAGAAGCACCCAAAGTAGAGACATCCCAGAGCCGCATCCCAGAGACCTAGAATCTAGTCCCGCCCTTCCCTTTTACAGATGAGGAAATGAGACCCTAGAGAGGTTAATTGAGTTGCCTGAGGTCACACATGTAAGCAAATGGAAGAGATGGTGTTTGAACCCAAGCCCTCGAAATCCAAATCCTTCTCTCGGAATCACAGAATTTAAGAGTTGAAGGGGACCTCAATGGTCCTCTAAGCCAACTCATACATGAAAGGAATCGTGATATCATAGCGTGCTTTAAAAGTTAGTCTCTACTTGCAGATTTCCAGGGAGGAGAAATGGAGCCTGGCTCAAGAGGCAGCAGATTCCCACTTTGGGATATCTCTAAAGGGAAGGGAGTTTTTCCTAACATTGAGCCTAAATTTCCCTCTCTGCAACTTCTACTCAGTGCTTCTTCCTGGTTCTGTCCACTGGGGCCAAACAAAACTAATCGAATCCTTCCTCCACCCTTTTCCACTAAACAGCCGTGAAGTAGCATTGGTTCACCAGTACAGTTTTTTGTAGTTGTTCAGCCTAAGGTGCAGGAAACGACAGGGAAGGCTCAAGACAGGGAATGAAAAGGACCCAGAGAAGGAAAGGCTTCCAACTAGGTCAACTCCTCCCTAAAAAACCAGAAACTCTAGTCCCTTTGGATAAAAAAGCCTTGGAACCGAAGGTCAACAGGATTTGGCAGAAAGTCCAAGTCTGATGAGATCAAGGGTTCTTTTTTTTGGGAGGGGGGGATGAGGGTCAACTGGTCACATAGTAAGTGTCAAGTATCTGAAGGCAGATTTGAACTCAGGTCCTCCTGAACTCAGGGCCAGTGCTTTATCCACTGCACCACCTAGCTGCCCCTGAGATCAAGGGTTCTTAACTTAGAGTTTACAGACCCTACCCCACAATGCGTCCATGGAAAGATTTCTGACGGTCTCTCACCTCGGAGAAAAACTTACATCTTTACATTCATTAACCACTAAATTAAATTTAACATTTCCTCTAACTGTTTAAGAACATTATTATTATTTTTTGTGCGGGACAATGGGGGTTAAGCGACTTGCCCAGGGTCACACAGCTAGTGTCAAGTGTCTGATGTAGGATTTGAACTCAGGTCCTCATGAATCCAGGGCCAGTGCTTAATCCACTGTGCCACCTAGCCCCCTAAGAACATTATTATCAGGAGGGGTCTGTAGGTTGGTGCAGGCCACCAAAGAGGATCACGGCACACAAAAAATTAAGAATAAGAACTCTTAATGAGGAAAATCTTCATGTACATCAACAGCCTATTCCCATTCTGACTCACACCCAATAATGGTTAAATTCATAGTCAAAGAGCATTTATTAATGTTGTCTATTCTGTAGAATGAGAAATGATCCAACCTCATGCCTTTGGGGAGCTCTCATTCCACTAAAAGTAATATAATTTAAAAATAAAACAAAAGAGTGGGGCAGCTAGGTGGCACAGTGGATAGAGCACTGGCCCTGGATTCAGGAGGACCTGAGTTCAAATCTGGCCTCAGACACTTAACACTTACTAGCTGTGTGACCCTGGGCAAGTCACTTAACCCCAATTGCCTCACTCTAAAAAAAAAAAAAACAAAAAACCCAAAACAAGAAAGGGCCCATATACAACAAAATATTTACAAAAAATAAAACAAAAGAGAGCATAAGGGGATACAGATAAGGAAAGGATCAAAGACAGTGTGCTAGAAGGACAAAATACACCCCGAAAGAGAAATGGATTCTATCTGGGTTGTCATGGAGGATCAAAGGCCTTTGAGCTGCAAGAGACCTTACAGAGTACCTAGTTCTCCTCCTTCAATCGACAGACAACAGACATGGCCCATGAAGAAAGGAGAATTTCGAGGAAGAAGATGTTCCCAGCTAGGGCAAAGGCCTGCTTCCATGTCCTGAAGCCAACAAAGAAGGCAGGGTGAAATGGAGACTATAGCTAGGAGGCCAGTTTGGCTCAAATGCAAGTTAAGTAAAGGAACAGTGTGAAGTAATGTTGGTAAAGTAGGTTGGAACCAGGCTAGATGGCTTCAAATGCCAGGCTAAGGGTCAGGAGGCCACTGAAGGGGTTTTGAGCAGAGGAATGACATGTTCACATCTTTGCCTTAGGAAGATTATTTTGGCAGCTGTGTGAAGGAGTACAGATTTCAGCTGCAGAGAAGATGTCACCCTGCATCAATAGAAAGTTCTCTATCTCTTCCCTATCCCACTGAAATCACAGATCTAGTCCCTATCCATATCTTATACAAAAGATGAATTGGAAAAAAATACTGGAGAACAAGAACATGTAGTAGTCCAAGCCAATTGTAGAGGTCCTGGGGTGATAGCAGTGGGAATAAAGAGAGGTATGAACCAAAAGAATCAACAGAACTCAGCCACATCACTAGCCACAATGATTTTGGGGGAGTGGGGAGAAGGAAGGAGTCAGAGATGATTCAGAGATTTTGACTCAATATCAGGAAGAATTCTGGTGCTATCAATAGAAAAAAAAGGAAGTTGTTAAAAGGGGAAGTGCGAACTCATTCTGGGATGTGTTTTGCTTAAAATGCCAACAAGACATCTAGGTGGAAATGTCTGGCAGGTAGCTTGACACTATATGTATCAAGGACCAGAACTCAAGAAAAAAGATTGGGGCTGGAGACATGGTCATCCAGAGATGTCATTGAAGCTATGGAAGGGCACTGAGTCTCCAATGGAGAGAGCCAGTCTGGAGAGAGAACAGAAGATAACCAAGGACAGAATCTACAGGGACATCCACCCTTCAGGAGTAGGAGAAGGGAGATGAATCATCGGAGAATGAGAAAATGTTACTGGACAGAAAAGGAACCAAGATCATGGAAGCAAAGGGAAGAGATGGTGTCAAGCTGTAATTAAGCTTATACATTTGAGTATACTTAGAACATCATATTCTATCTCCCCACTTGACTCTAAATCAACCAACAAACATTTCTAAGTATCTACTATATGCTGGGCACTGTATCCTATGTGCTGGGGATACAAAGATCCTGCCCTCAGGAAGCTTATATTAGAAAAGCAAGTTCATATATAAGTATATACAAAACAAATGGGATGGGCACGGCCCTTTAACTCAGTTGTTATAAAGAACTCAAGATGAGGAAACTCTGTACCCAGTGCATATTTGCACCTTCTGGTCTTAGAGATTTGTCTGGGGTGCTATGAGGTTCAATGGCCTGCCCTGGGATCATATAGACAGGATTTGAACCCAGGACTTCCCGACAGATGTTCTATAGCCTCATTGCCTTACTGTTTCTCATACAAAATAGATACGACATGAAATAATAGAGGAATGATGTGGCCCCCGAGTCAGAAAAACCTGGGAGCTTAACCTCTTAAAGCCATAGGCACCTCCCTAAAAGTACACATCTCAGAGAAGGTAGATTGAGTTCTTTGCTTCCACCTCCCTACACCAATGAAATCACATGGCTAAACCCTATCCTTCATTAGGAACTGTGTGATCAGGGATCAGGAAAGGCCACCTTCCTAGAGAACAGGGACCCTGCTTTTATTTCTCTTTGTAAACCCGCCCCCTCCACACACACACACAGTAGAGGCCAGATAAATGTCTGGAAGATCAAGTTGGATCCCGTTTGTCAGATATGCCCTTGTACACATGGGCCCCACTCTAGCAAAGCCCAAGAGATTAAATTCACACAAAAAACCGGCTGCATACGGGATCTGATCGTTCCACTGCAGGAGGATCTCTCCCATTCCTTTAAATGCCGGTTCCCCGAGTCCTGCTGGATGTTTACAGAATATTACCTCCCCGGGGAGAGCATGCCGGCAGCCCACACAGAGAAATGCAATACTTGGAAGAGCCAGTGACAGCCAGTCAACTGAAGATTCATTCTAAATTAAGATAAAGCCTCTCCGATGTCTCTTGTGGGGAAATTTGAGATATATAACAATTTGGCGTATACACAACGTTCCAGGAACACATCTGTTGCATAAAGCAAGGCACACCTGCATTGCCTCTCCCTTCTCTCTCCCTGCCCCCCTTTCTCTCTCATACACACACAAACACACACACATCAGCACCAACACTAGGTTTGTTCCTCTCTGTATGGTGTGTGCACAGCAGATACAATTAGACCTTCTGTCCTCAATAGCCACAAAACTGTCAGGGCAGAGTAGGGGCCCTCCGTGCCGTGGCAGATAACTGCGTACTCCCCAGGCCTACATCTGCAATACACATGAATTAAGATTTTCCAAATAAAATGCTCCCTTTTTTTTAATGGGCCTGCCAGAGCCAGATTGGAAAATAATGAGCTTATGCAACCTGTGAGGGGCGGATCCCTGGATTGAAGGGGGCCCAGAGGCAGCATCTCTGGGGCCAAAGAGCTCCACCCCATAGAACCCAGGGCCCTGGAAATACCAGGCACTCAACTGGAGGCATGACATCCCCTCCCTTCTCCTCTCCACATGCCCCATCATCCATTTCCAGACTATAGTCTACTCTTGATTATGCATCAGAAGGATAGGAGAGCAGTAGGGCAGAAAATCCCAAATGGTGGATAATCCAAAAATCACTCCCCCTGGCTTGGGCACCTATTAGCTGATTTTTCCCACTAATAATACAGAATGACTTGCCCAGTTATATTTGGCAATGTCTAACTGACCTAGCTAGTCTGAAATCCCTGGCTGGGGGTGGGGAGGGAAAATGCAAGAACTGTTTTCATGATGAAATCTGTCTCAAAGAATCCATATGAAGCATGAGCCACGTATACCCCAAAGGAGCTCAGAGACAGAAAAGAGGTTCTCATATACGCCAAAATACCCATAGGGACACTTTTTGTGCTAGCAAACAAGAAGTAAAGCAAATGCTCATTTATTGGGGAATGGCTAAAGGAATTGTGGTATGTGTACCATAAAAAATGATGACTGGGGGCAGCTAGATGGTGCAGTGGATAGAGCACTGGCCCGGGAGTCAGGAAGACCTGAGTCTTCAGACACTTAACACTTACTGGCTGTGTGACCCTGGGCAAGTCACTTAACCCCAATTGCCTCACAAAAAAAAAATGACTTGTACAGAAGAGAGAGATGCATAGGAAGGTTTCTATGGACTGATACAAAGTGAAGTTGTAGGGTAGAAAACAATAGATAAGACTACAACTAACAATAAGACAGCACTGTGATTTTAGTGACCAAGCTCCCCTAAGGGAAGAATTGAGAAAAGGAATCTTCCTCCCTGCTTTGCAGACTATAGGTCAGGTGAGGTGGAGGTTCTGTGAATGTGGAATATTGTATAGACTATAATAGGTTGGTTGGTTTTGCTAAACTGCTCCCTCCACCCCTTCTAGTCTAAGGAATGGCTTACTAGATAGGAGAGGGGGGAGGGATATTTCAGGAAGTAAAGTCAATAGAAAAAACAAGAGAGATTGATTCAAATAAAATCTAAGAAAGAAGGCTATGTATCTGGACAATAATTAAGCACTACATTTGAACAGTGCTTTCTTGCTTTCTAAATCCCTGTGAAATGGAGAAAGCAAATATTCTCCCCCATCTTGCAAATGGGGAAACTGAGGCACTGAATGGTTCAATGACTTCTAGGGATGTCACAACAAAATTAACTTTGAAAAGGCATCTAGTGGACTCTCCCCGCCCCCACCTCTCTCCTCTCTCTCTCCTCTCTCTCTCTCTCTCTCTCTCTCTCTCTCTCTCTCTCTCTCTCTCTCTCTCTCTCTCTCTCTCTCTCCCTCCTCTTCTCCCTTCAAAATGTTATTTTATTTCCCTGACAAACCCTGGATGATACGCCAACAAATCCTCAAGCTTGTTTGTTGGGCGGATATATTACCTATCAAGAAAATGAATTTTTAAAAAATGAGGTACCATCTTCTTTAATAATGAAACTTAGAGAATAAAAGACTAGAAAATGGCATGCTGATGCCCAGCCCAGTGAACTCCCACCCCTACCTCCCAGTACCCAGAGTTAACTTGCCACCGGTCAGGGAGAGACCCTGTCTCTTACATGCCCAAAAGGGTCCAGGTGGTTGTTGGTCAGTTTCAGCTTCTGGAAGGAGACCAGCTGCCGCATCCAGTGTGCCCCCGTAGCTGGAGAGTCTGGATGCACGTACAATCTTCCTGGCATCGCAGGCTCTGCCTTTCCTGCCACCATCCTGCCAACACAGCAGTCCCCACATTAGGGATCCCCTGCCCCGAGTTAACTATTGGGTGCCAGGGAACCCCAGAGGGGACCCTGCTCCTAACTCACCTTGAACAGAACCAGTCAGTCAACAAGCATTTATTAAGCACACACTATGTGCTGGGCACCATGCTAAGGGCTAGGGAAACAAAGAAAGGCATAAGCCATTCTCTGCCCTTGAAGAGCTCACAATCTAATAAACCAGGTTCTTGGCCTGATTCCTAGAAGCTTGTCCTATCAGAGGGGGTGATGTACAGGGGTTTTGCCCTTCTATTACCTTACTACAGCCCCTCCCCAAGTAGGGAAGAAGAGGAAGCCTATGAGATTGTGTTACTTCACTGACAAACATGATTGTTACTGATGCCCAAAGCTAGTGATAATTCAGATTACAAGCTTGCAGGGGGGGGCAAGAGAAGTTTCCAGAGATTTGTCCTCCAAGCTTGTCAGTGCTTGGCACTTGAACCTAAAGTCCATCTCCAAGAATTAACTCAGAATCAGCTGACTTGATGGTCACAGAGCTGGAAGGGGCCTTAGAGATCCATTCATCCAATCCCTTTATTTTATGGAAGGGGAAACTGAGGCTCAGAGAAGTTAAGTTTCTTTCCCAAGGTTACATAGGAGGAAAGTGGTCCCAGGTCTTCCTTGTTTAAGCTAAGTGCTTGCTTTTTCCACTATGTTATGTGCTCATAGAGAATAGAAAGAGAAATCCCCTCTGCCACCATCACCAATCCTATCTTCTCCCACTACAGAAGAGTCCGACACTCTTTTGCCCTCACCCACCCACCCACCCGTTTTCACACACAAACACATGCACACATACACTCACATTTGTACATAGCTGTTTGCATGTTGTGTCCTTCATTAGACTGTGAGCTTCTTGAGGACAGGGACCATGTTTTTGTCTTTCTTTGTATCCTCAATGCTTAGCACAGTGCATGGCACATAGTAGCTGTTTAATAAATTCTTGTTGATTTGACTTGTTGATTCGACTTGACATGCATGCATAGACAAGCATATTCAGGCATACACACTTCAAAAATTCAATTTATTGCCTTGGCAGACCCTACTGGGAATTCCCTCAAACTCAGGCTGTAGAGCTAGATGAAAACAACATTGGCTACAGGACCAGTAAAGAAAATGAATGGAATAAATGATGTATGACCTGGAGAAAAGAGGCTGCTAACCTTGTCCTGAGCCTGGAGGGATGTAGGAGGCATTAAGTCATACATCCTGATGAGAAACCACTCTACAAATTCAGCCTTCCTTCCCAACCTGCTCTACCCAAGAGTCTTAGTAGTGAAGTAAAAATTCTTTACTAGCTACCCTCACTCATCCTGGCTGAATGGGATGCTATCAATTTAAAGATATTCCTCAATTGATCTCAGTTTTCCTCCTCTGTAAAATGGAATTGCTCAATTGTTTTTCAGTTATGTCAGACTCTTTGTGACCCCATGTTGGGTTTTCTTGGCAAAGATACTGGAGTAGTTTGACATTTCTTTCTCCAACCCATTTTATAGGTGAGGAAAATGAGGCAGATAAGGTTAAGTGACTTGCCCCAGGTCACACAGGTAGTAAATGTCTGGGGCCAGATATGAGCTCAGGAAGATGAGTCTTCCTGACTCCAAGCCCAGTATGCTACCCACTGAACCACCTAACTACTCCATAAAATTGAGAGGTTGGACTAATTAGTCTCTGATGTCACTTCCAGATCTAGATGGATAGAACTGAAGTCAGAAGAACTGTATTCACTTTTGCTGTGACTCTTTGGACAAGTCCCTACCTCTCTTTGAGCCTCAGTTTCCTCTGACTATGAAGGTGTTGAAGGTGAAAATGAAGGTGTTGCAAAGAGCACTGAATTTGGAGACATGGGACTTAAATCTGAAACCCAGGTTTACAATTTACTATTTGTCTGACCTTGGGAAAGCCACAAACTCTTTGGTCCCCAACTTGTTCAGTTATAAAATGCAGAATTGTACTAGATGAGCTCTGGCCTCCAACTCTGATAGCTCTAGATTTATGACCCTCGATCTCCATGATTTTGAAGATCCTTTCTGGCTCAAAATCTATCATACTATAAATATCTACATGCCTAGACTTACAGGTGGGGAAACTAAGTCAGAACAAAGGAGCGGGTCTAAAAGTATGGTTCTTTCCCATCCAAGTAGATTTTGCTATGTTTTAGGAAATAACAAAGGACATAAAGAAATGAAGATCAAGTGGACAAAAATAAGTATATTTCAACTGTAAATTATGATATTTCCCAATGAAAGTCATTTCCATCCTTCTCCCACAGTCTTAGGTAACTAGTGTCAGCATCTCCTGTCCTATCCTTGAGTTTCCTTTCCCTCCCAAGCCTCTCCCACCCTCCAAGTGCCTTTCACTTAGCCCTGGATTGTATATGATCGTAGAACTTGAAACCCACTGCTAGTTCAAATATCATCCCCACCCCCCATTCTAACCCCAGGCCTTTTCCCAGAGTAGCCAAAAGGATAGAGTTTATCTCACTCTGCCTCTCCCTCTCCATCTCTGGTGAGCAGGGACCGACTGGGAGTAAAGAGGCCAAGAGTCAGCAAAAGAGAAGAAGGCGCAAAGGACTCTGAGTAATTTAGACAGACTACTCCAGAATTCATGATACTCCCTATCAGTGTGGGGGAGGAGGTAACACAACTGGGGTTAGGACTGGGTAATACAGAGAGGGTCCCCGGCCTCTTACCATTTGTTATCACAGAATTTATATCGATGGTCGTCTGCTGGGACGATGTCAATCAGCAAAATGTACTTGGTCTTGGGGTTCATGCCTGTGACCTTCACCTTGTAGCTGGGGAACATTCTCCTAGGAGAAAGCCAAAGGGAGACATGTGAGGAGGCAGGTAGAGAGTGGGGAATGGAGAATGACGATGAGGGCAGAGCTCTAGGAAGAATGAAACAGGAAGGGGAGAATAGGACCAGGAGGTTTTTGAAGGAGACATGATTACATGATCCCCCAAGATCCCTTGTGTGCCCACCTTCCAAAGACACAGCTTCCAATGGCTGGGAACAGCCAAGTGTTGGGAAACACAGAGTAGGGGCCAGGAGGGAAGGAAGTTTATGGGTCTCAGGCTTATCTGAATTCTGGAGGGGTGGAGTGAGGCAGATGATCTTGAACATCTCTGCCAGCCCTCAGGAAAGTTTTAAGGCTCATCTTTGGTCTCAGGGTCACTTTGAAAACTCTTAGATCACACTAATTTTGTGCCTATAGACAATACTCAATTATTTACAGGAATGTGAGAAACAGCAGCTAACTAACCATGTGACCCTGGGCAAGTCACTTAACCCCAATTGCTGAAGGAAGGAGGGAAGGAAGGAAGGAAGGAAGGAAGGAAGGAAGGAAGGAAGGAAGGAAGGAAGGAAGGAAGGAAGGAAGGAAGGGAGGGAGGGAGGGAGGGAGGGAGGGAGGGAGGGAGGAGGAGGAAGGAAGGAAGGAAGGAAGGAAGGAAGGAAGGAAGGAAGGAAGGAAGGAAGGAAGGAAGGAAGGAAGGAAGGAAGGAAGGAAGGAAGGAAGGAAGGAAGAGCAGCTAAGTTAACACACCAGTGTGCAATCATTTAAAAAATTCTATTCAGTTGGGGGCAGCTAGGTGGCGCAGTGGATAGAGCACCAGCTCTGGAGTCAGGAGGACCTGAGTTCAAATCTGGCCTCAGACACTTAACACTTACTAGCTGTGTGACCCTGGGCAAGTCACTTAAACCCAATTGCCCCACAAAAAAAAAAAAAAAGAAAGAAAGAAAGAAAAAAAATTCTATTCAGTTTCAGAATATATTAAACATACACAGAGCCCATACACTGAGCCCATGTCAACTCCCTCTGAACATTCAAATCAGTGATTGATCTATAAGTTATAGTCTTAGAAAATTGCCAGGGGCAAGGAGAGGTCCTGTGGCTTGCCCATGGTAGCACAGCTTGTATGTGACAGAGGCAGGATTCCAATTCATGTCTTGCAGATTCTAGGTCCAGCCCTCTAACCATTTCGCCACTAAGCTGCCTTACTATCCCTTATGCCATGCTGCTTTTCATGAAATTACACTCATAAACACCTGGAAGAATAAAGATTGGACTTGTAATTTTGATGGTATAGGGAATTCCTGGGTGAGGAAATGCCCTCCATCAATACAGGTCAGGATATTCTCAACGACTTATAGTCTTAATGAAGTACCCAAGCATGACTGATTCACACAGGCATTACGTGATGAGACTGATGTGCTGGACTCTGAGACCAACTCTCTAGCCACCATATCAGGCTGCCATGGATAAATAGGTAGATGAAGCTGGATGGATAGAGAGATGATTAATAGATGATAGATGGTGGATAAATGGATTCTAGAGAGATAATGAATGAATGATAAATAGATGCTAGAGATATGTATGTTTTATATGTATATGCATATGTTTAATGTAGATTAACATTCCCAATTATATTTTGTTCAAACACAAAAATGGTTATACCTTCCCTCAGCAAGACTATATGGAAAGACAAGGAAAGCAGCTTTACTGACCACAGAGTTTGAAGGAAGGGGTCATTAGGAGAACGTCTGCCCAAGACTTTAAGCTTGTCAGAAATGATATACGAAGCACAGGCAATGGGCTGGATTGAATGAATCTGGCCACCTCTTACCCCACTCCTCCATCTGCACTCCCTGCTCCCTGGAGTGAATGGGGAATCATACTTGGAAGTGAATGTAGACAGAAGCTGTGTGGATCCGGGGGATCAGGACATTGTTATCATGTAGCTGACGCCCCGAGCAGTTATCTGAGCTCTAAAGGACCCATTTCCTTCTTTGACATTTTGTCTTTTGTTCCATCTGCTGTTTCATGCCTGTGAAACAGGCCTAGTTATACAGACAGGAGAAACTCACCCCATCCTCCACTCCCCCACACATGCACACTCTACTATCGATGTACAAAAAGAACCACCTGTTTCCCTGAGTAACCAAGGCTGTTGACTTTGGTATGTCCAGCTGCCTGGACTTCCAAAACCAACAGAGGGCTGAGCAGGCTGCTTGGTGTGGATAGAAAGCAAGGATGGCCCAAACATGGCCTTTGGGGAGGCCACAGGGAAGGCTAGAGGGAAAACTGGACAGGGGAAGAATAATCATGCTGGCCCTATAACCAATGTCATTGCCAGTGCAGACAGAGTAAGTAAGTTTTGATGGATGTGGAGAGAGAAGAAAGACAAAGTTCCAATTGCAAACCTAGGAACTTTGAAAATGCCATCTAAGAATTTGTCTCAGATGTCCATCAAAAGCATTTTAACATTCATAAGCTCTCAGTCCCACTCATCCCAATGCCTAGAGTGAGAGGAAGTGTATTGGGACATCCCTATCATCTACTCTTGCTTCAATCTCAGATACACCCTTGCCTCGGGGTGTCCTCAGATGCACAACCTGGTGTTGCCCTCTGCTCTGAGCTCCTCCTCTGGTGGTCTAGGAAAAGGGGCTTTGGGTATGTGGAGCTGAAGCTGTACGAGGTTGGGGGGGGTATGGAAGGGACAAAGGTGGCTGAATGGGGAGGGGCAGCTGCACCCATTCTCTGAAAGGAAACAAAAGGGATCTTGCTGCCTTTTGGGCCACCATTTTGTATCTACTTGGGGAGAGACACACAAAATGGGGTCGGATCCAGCTGTGCTCAGGCCCCCGCCCCGAGCCAATGCCCTGCACACATTCCAGATGTTTCCCACGTAATTAGCCTTGGCGGCAGCAATGTATATGTGTATATGTGGGGATGGGGGGGAGGGTTGCTGAGTCGCTGTACATTCAGACCCTGAGTTGGGCTAGGGGAGGGAAGTCACCCCTTCCCTCTTTAGTTTTCCAATTCCCCAATAGGCACCTGTACAAACATGGGCACCTCCTCAGTCAATCCAGGACCTGCTCCTACTTCTGGAACTTAGAGCAGGGAAAGGAGGGAAGTAGGGGGGAAATGGCAAGGTTTCCTGAATTCTCTCCTTTGCTAAGGGGGCCTTTGGAATGACCTGGAAAGATTTGCTTCAAGGAGGCCTGTGGAATGGGTTTGTTGAACTAGGAGGAAGGAAATGAGCCAACCCAAAGGTACTCTTTGGAAAAGGCCCGAAGCAGCATCTGTCAGGGTCCCTCCCTCCCTCCCTCCCTTCTTGCTACACCTCATCTCAGCTGCTAAAGCATCCAGGCTGACTTCACTAAGTGCTTTTTAAAAGGCATTTAAAGAGCTGGGGCTCCAGCCCAGCCAGTGTACCAGGGCTGGATGTGTCTGCCTCCAGAGTGTCCTATGACTAGCCCCTTCAATAAATACATGGAGCCACAGGACGATAACGTATACACATGAAATTCTTGACTGATAACAGCCCCTGGGAGGTGTTGCTGGACTCTGGGGCTAGGAGAATGAAGGCGTTCCCCAGCCTCTCCCGTCTACCTCAACTCCCCTCTTTCTACATCAGCACTATCCAGGACTTAGTGGGGGAGCCATCTCGGTGTCCCCTTCTAGAACATCCGGGAGAAGGAGGAGTAAGTGAGGTTGATGAGAGATCTAAAAAGTCATACTCATGTAGCGTGGGGGTGGGGAGTGAAGGGGTGGAGCTGGGGTGGGGGCTGTCAGTCAATAGGGCACAGTGCTTCCCTAGTAAAAACAGATTTCTTATTCTCCCAGCAGAATCCAACCAAGGAAATAACTCTATATGCCATCACACATGTATGTGGTGGTGAGGCAAAGGAAGAAGGCAAAGTATGGGAGAAAGTTTCCTTCCCAGCACCACAGTCAGGGTCATGATTCTCCCCTTCAACCTCTGCCAATTTTTTTTTTCCTGGTTGGGGAATGAATGTGACTCCTAATAAATAGATAGCTGTCAGCGATGGGGTCTCTGTGGGGAGAAATGATTTTAGACACCTACACACACTGCATTAATCTAGATTTGGTAACTGAAGCAGACAAATCTTCTCCCAGGTACCCTCCTATTCTTGTTTTGACTGAGAGGGAGAAATGGTGCTGTTGAAAGTGGTATAGGTCCGGGGCAGCTAGGTGGTGCAGTGGATAGAGAACCGGCCCTGGAGTCAGGAGTACCTGGGTTCAAATCCGGCCTCAGACACTTAACACTTACTAGCTGTGTGACCCTGGGCAAGTCACTTAACCCCAATTGCCTCACTAAAAAAAAAAAAAAAAGAAGAAAGTGGTATAGTTCCTGGGCATGTTCACCTCTAAGTCTCCTTGCTGGGACCAACTTTATTTTGGAAGGGGATTATAGTTGGAGGGAACTTCCTAGCCATAAGGCCGCAAAGATTTAAGGATGTCTGATGTACCTTCAGTGAGAAAATGATTGTTAAAGTCTCCTGGACTTGATATTATAAGACCTCAGTTTGAATCCCAACTCTTACTTGATCTTGGACAAATCACCTCACTTTTCTGGGCCTACAAATAGGATCTATAGGTTTCACTGGACTTCCAAAGAGATCCCGAACATAAAAAGGTTAAGAACCCTTGTCTTAGATAATTTCTTTTCTTTTCTCTTTCTTTCTCTCTGGTTTTTCCTCCTCCTCCTTCCCTTCCCTTCCTTCCTTCCTTTTTTCCTTCCTTTCTTCTTTCATCTTTGTCTGTCTCTGTCTCTGTCTTTTCCTCTGTTTGTCTCTTTCAATCTTTCTTCCTCCAGGTAGGATTTATACTAGATGATCTCCCAACTCTTACTTTATCTTGGACAAATCACTTCACTTTTCTGAACCTCAGTTTCCAGATCTAAAATGAATCATTTAGGCTAGATGATCTCCATGGTCTTTTTAAGTGTTAAAATGCCATAATCTAGAACAATCTATTAGCCTCCTTCCAGTGAGGGAGAGCTAATTACCAGGGTGCAAAAGACTTTATTTCCATTTGATCCCAATATCTTGGCTTCTGATTCCCATTTCCTTCTCACCATTCCCTGTCCCAGTAGCTGGTTAAAGTAATTGCTTTGGCCCACAAGCTACAAGTGGCCCCTTGGTGGAGCACAGCATGGAAAAGGCCTCAGTATGGAGAGGATACTTTAGTTGGAACCAGAAGGCAAGAAAAGTGAGGTTCAGACCATTCCAGGGTCTTCCCGATCCCCCGATGCTAATGCCACAAACTGTTTCAGTTTCCTCATCTGTAAAATGAGCTAGAGAATGACATGGCAAGCCACTCGGCACCTTTGCCAAGAGAACCCCCTCCAAGGGGCTTCCAAAGAGTCAGAAACAACAGAAAAATGACTAAACAACAACTAGGAGCTATAATTTACAATTCCTTTCTGGTCATTAAGTGAGAGAGAATTAGTCACTGACTGGTATATTTATTTTCTGGACAGTCTGACTATACTGAGGAAGGCATTTAGAGATAGAAGAAAGAGCTGGGAAGCAGAAGCCCTGGGTTCTCCTCCATCCTCCCACCAAACTCAAGCAAGAAACTTTCCTGCTCTGAGTCTCAGTTTTCTTTTTTTGTTTGTTTTTGTTTGGTTTGTTTTTTGTTTTAGTGAGGCAATTGGGGTTAAGTGACTTGCCCAGGGTCACACAGCTAGTAAGTGTTAAGTGTCTGAGGCCGGATTTGAACCCAGGTACTCCTGACTCCAGGGCCGGTGCTCTATCCACTGTGCCACCTAGCTGCCCCTGAGCCTCAGTTTTCTAAACTGTCAGATGGGGATGAGAATATTCATGCTACCTGTTTCACCGGACTTCCATGAGGTCCAAAGATCATGTGTGAAGGTACTTCCCCCAAAGTACTCCTATTACTTGTGTCTTATGAGGTGCACCCAAACTCCCCAGCCCAAGAGGGGATGAACAGGAAGCTGGCTGTTTCAGGGGTGAGGAAAAGGAGCAAGGAGGTTAAATCATTCAGCAGATGTTCTAACAGGAAGAAAACGGGTGGGATTTTCTCTCCAGTGGACCCAGTCTCAAGAAAAAAGCTCCTCCTGTTTCCCAAGCCCCCTTCCTTTTGGGCAGATGGAGTACTTCCCTCTGCACCGTCACCGAAACGGCCCAGTCAGGAGCATAAACAAGCGAATCCAGGCTCAGGGAGGAGATGAAAGCTGGGCTCTCCCCTCTGATCACCAAACAGGCTCCTAAGATGAGTGAGGAGTGCTGATGAGCACAGGGGCCTTTATCTATTTCATGTTCACAAACGGTTTTAGAATGACCTGCTAAAATAAGCTTCCTAGAGGCCTCCACAGCAGGCACTGAGGGGGGAGAGGAGGTTTGGTGGGCATTTGGGCAATACATTTCACAGCTGCAAATAGAAAAGGCCACTTTGTATGCTGAGGCTGCCAAAAGGCAAGAGGGGTAGGATTCTCTTGGCATCCTGTAGGCCAGAGTTGGGGAAAATGAAGACAACATGACCATCCACAGATTTAGAAAAGCCCAGAAGCCTAGAACTTTAGAGATTATGTGATATAACTCCTATTTGGAAAGAGAAAGCTTGAGAGGCAGAGAGAGAGAGAGAGAGAGAGAGAGAGAGAGAGAGAGAGAGAGAGAGAGAGAGAGAGAGAGAGAGAGAGAAAAGGAAGGAAGAAAAAGCAAGAGAGAAAGAAGAGAAAGGAAATTATCTAAAACAGGAGCTTTTAACCTTTTTGCTTTGGGGACCCCTTTGAAAATTTGGTGAAGCTTATAGATCCCTTCTCAGAATAATTTTTTAAACTTAAAATGGAAGGAAATGCTAAATTTCAGGGGGTTAAACAAAATAAAGGTATAATTTCCCTATCCACCCCCTGCTCCCCAGAGGGAAATCTATGAGATCCATCATAGACGCCAGGATAAACCCGCTCTAAAACACTTTTCACTGACCTTGCACTAAAGGCTATTATTGACAAATCCATTTTCCTCCGCTTTCAGCTCCTAGAATCAGAATCATCTCTCATAACCTTCCTAGATTCTTCTTTCTCCTCATTCTACCAACTAATATCTCCATATAAGTGCCCAGGGAGACCCCAATAACCACCAAACTTTCATTTTAAACCTTTTCTTTCAGAAATAACTCAGCTGTGAAAACAACCACTGCTCCGGGTGCCAGAGCCTGAAAGAAACCAGACTGGCTGGGGTTTGGAGGAGGTGAGCTTATGTATCGGTGAAGGGGGTGTTTCATATTATATAATATAATAGGTAACATTTATATAGCATTTTAGAGTTTGCAAAGCATTTTACATGATCTCATTTCAGCCTCGAAACACTATGAGGTACAAGCACTATGGTTATTGCTGTCCCCCTCATTTTACATTTGAGGAAACTGAGACAGAAAAGTGAACTGATTTCACTAAGGTCATACAGCTAGTAAGTGACTTGAACCCAGAGGAACGAGGCTAGAGTTCAAAGAAAATCACGTCTTTTCTTTTCTCCGTGGGTCCTCACAAGAATCTGTTTCCTAGGGTAGTGTTTCTGACTGCGATGCCTGCAGGCAGGCAGACTCTGCTAGGTGAGATCCGAAGGACTAGGGATGGCAGGACTGGAGATAGAAGGGCAGAAGAACCGGCAACGGGGAAGCGGACAGAGGTGCAACAGGAGAAGAGCACTACTGTGTCTAAGAACAATTGCAATGCTCACGAACTTCTGGGTCCATTATTTTTTCCCTTGAGAAAAATTCCCTGAAGTCATTTTAAGGAAATATGTCCCCCTCCCCATGCCCGTTGGCGGGGCGAACGAGAGGGCGTGTGGGATGGAGGGAGAGAGTCAGCTGGTTTTCTTAGCTCCCCCACCTTTGGGTTGGAATGGTATTTCCTTCAGATAGACTCAGGCTTTCAAAAAATACTTTGCCGGAGATCAAAGCGCTGTCTCTCCGGGTCCCACTTTCCCAGTTTGTCCAAGCCCTGATTTCTCTTATCACCCACGCCACTGGGCCCTGACGCTGTGTATACAGAGAAAGGGCAGGAAGCTTTGAAGTGGGGGATTAGTCTGAGCCAGAGCCAGGCCTCGGAATAACAAACAATGCAGGTTCAACGGGAGTTCTCATCGGTAGTTCATTTTTCAGCCACAAATTCACTGTCACTAACGCAAGCAACATTGAACTCAGGCTATGGGGATGGGAGAAGGAAGATTTATCTGGTGGCAGAGCCAGGACCCCAGGACAGGGAGGTCAGGCAGTTAGGAAATTTTCATTTGGGGACGTTTATATTTAAATTTTTGTGAAGCTCACTTTTATCTGAGTTTGGGAGAAAACGCTGTTTCTCACACACACTGCTTTTCTGGGGGAGTGGAGGGAGAGAAGGGAAGGAACGGGGGTGGGGCGGGTAAAGGGACGGGGGAGGAGGATAGGAGAGCGAAAAGACTAGATAGAAAGAAGGGCCAGCATCAGGGAAAACAAGAGGGGGCGGAAATGGGGGCAGGGGCGGGGCGGGAGAGGCCCCCCATCTTCCCAGATCTGAGTCATCTGCTTCTCTCCGGAGCAGGTAAGGAGGAAAAGGGTCTGGTTGGACTTGGTTTGTTTTGTCTTGCTGAGATGATTTGTTTATCCCTTCTACACCTGCCTGGGATGGATTCCTTCCCGCTTTCGGACCTGGCCCTGGACCGCTCACGCTGCGACTGCAACTTTTATCAGCGAGATTTTTGTCCAAACAGCCACAGTGAGAAAAGTAGTCATTAAATCTCCAAAGGAATGAAGTAGGAAAAGGTCCCCTCTAGTCTCCCGCCACGAGGAGCAGGAAACGGGGCCTGAAAAGAATTCAGACTAGGAAGAAGATAATTCAAGCTCACCTTGTCCACACATCTGTCTCCACTGCAACCTTTTCCTCCTCCTCCAGGGAAGACAGAAACTTCTTTCATTCTCACCGCTCTAGAGAAGAAACTATTGGAAACCTAGACTTGAGCCCAGCCCCACTTCCTAGCTGTATGACCAAGGGAAGATCATTTCACCAACAATGGACCTTCACTTACTCATCTATGATATGGGAAGAATAAGACATGCACTATCTATTTCTAATGAGTGCTGTGAGGAGATCACTTTGTCAACTTTAAGACCCAAGAACAGAGGTTTTTAACCTTTGGGAGTGAGGTTATGGACCCCTCTGGCAGTCTGATGAAGCCTGTGGACTTCTCAGAATCATGTTTTTAAATGCATAAAAGAAAATCAATAATAAGATTAAAAAGAAAGCCAATTATATTGAAAGCTATCAACATATCCAAACAAACAACAAACAAATCCAGAGGTTCCAGGTCAAAAAACTCCTGCCTCAGGGAAATAGGAGCTATTAAAATTATGACTTTTATTTCAGAATGTTTCAGTGCCATTGTACCATTGCCTGCATAGTCAAAGCCTACTATCCAATCTACTGAATTAGGCCATCACACTCCAATAATTTATACCCAAAAAATCCCTTTAAAAAAAGTGCTTTTAAAAATCATTTAAAATGTATTTGTGTCAGCTCTCTACTCTGCTTTTACTATAGACAGGAACAATCATTACTTTTCCTGCCTAGTGGTTGTCCTAGAGAGGTAAGGATAGTGCAAAAAGGTTTTGCGAATATCAGGTTTGGGGACTCCTGATGTTTCTTTGCTGGAAAATAGGAAAGGTTTGTGATAAAAGACTATGATTTTGATAAGGATTTTTTGTAAGGGTTTGCAAAGATTTAAAATGCGCCCTCAGTAATAAAACAAAAACAAAACTGGAAATAAAATGGGCACCTACTAGTTGAGGAATGGCTGAACAAATTATTCAATATGAATGTAATAGAATATTACTACACTGCTGAGAAACACAAATATGAAGAATTCCGAGAAACATGGGAAGACTTGATTGAACTGATGCAGAGTGAAAACAGCAAAACCAAGAGAATGCTATGTATGCCATGACTACAACAGTTTAAACACTAAGAACTATAAAAAGCTGTCTAAGCAATGAATTATAATGAACAGTTTAGGGCTTGGATAATCAACAAGAAACCTCATCTACCTTTCAGTACTGAGGTGGGGACTGAGGATATGCAATTTGGTATATTGTATCAGAGAAGGTTGCTGTGTCAGCTTTTCTTAAATGTTTTTCTTTTTTAGGAGAAAAGGTTAGGGGTGGGACTTAAGATAAAATGACTGGTGTATTTTTAAAAAGGCAAGAATGAAAATTTTTAAAAAAAAATAAATCTCATTTAGAGAACATTTGCAAAGCTCTATATAAATGTGAGTTATTATCTTGAGAAGGCTGCAAGGTGGAGGTGGGGAGTGGTGGTCCTGGAGAGGTGATGAGAAGAGGGAGTAAGTAAGGAGGAACCAGGATGAGGGAAGTGAGATTCTCCTCTGGGAAACAGGAGCTAATGGGGAGCACAATGAAGAGGAAGTGAGTCCAGTTAAATGACGTTTTTTTTTTAATGAGAAGATTTACAGCATAGATAACTTTCTGTTGGGAAAGGAAGGGTTTCCCCCACCCCTACCCCCTTCTCTGACCCATCAGCAAGAAGGAAAAATTTTATCATCACAACCACTATTTACTATTGTTATTATTCTCAGCTGCTCATCCCTGAACTTTTGCCAGGCTCACTCACCAACATCTGCCTAAAGCTGGAAGATCTCCCCTCTCTGAGCCCTGGGGCTACTGGCAGACAGAACAAACACCTGTAAGGGCCACAAGGGTCTTTCTTCCTTGAAGTTAAGGTGTCTGGAGCTTTACCTGACACCCAGAGCTGCAGGCATGCAGAGAATGTTCCACCCTTTCTCAAGCAATCTTCCCATGAAAATATCTATGGCTACTCCCCTAAAATCTAGACTCGGACCTCTTGTTGCTCTCTTCACTGACTGTTCTCAAAGCCCTGTCCCTGAAATGGGACACAGCACAACATGGAGAGAGGCTCTGCAAGGCCATGGCACAAAGGTAAAACCTCCTCTTTCCCCACCCCCAGAAAGGCAACCAGTTGTGTCCCTGCAGAGAATCCCTCTAAGAACGAATCACCAGATTAAGCATTTGGGAAGAGTTGCCTCACTATGGAGAGAGCGTGGGGCTTGGGGGTTGGGAGTCATAAGTATACCCACTTCTGCCCATTATTACTTTCCAGGCTAAAATAAAGAGGAAAATTATGGCTAATACTGAGATAGGTTAGGAGCGAGAAAGTGTCTGACTCCCCTTGAAGGAAACACACTCTCACCTCAGCACTAACTAATAATAAACGATGGTGATGATTGTAACTCTTAGTGATAAAGTACACTTACAAAGTAATTTACACACACATAATGTCATTTGAGATGTGAAGATTTGGAATTGTTTTCCCGAATTATTGCTGAGACTTGGTTGCACAGCTAGGGGAAAGGTTTTTTGTTTGTTTGTTTTTTACAAAAGGGAAGAAGAAACGGAATTAGCTTTTTGCTAAAGTGGCCGAGATCACTGTTGGTATAACTACCCATGCCTCCATTTAGAGTGGGGGAGTTGGAATTGCCTGGCAAAGAAATCGTTTCCTACAAACCCTGCTGTTGGGGAGGGGGAAGTATGGGAGGTCTGAACCAGTGTTTGCAGATTGACTGCGCATGCAAATCTAATTCATTGTATCTATGACTCCCCTCACCCCTTCATTTTGGTCCTGCACACACGCAGTCTGAGTGTCTCTCCCCCTATCTCCCTGGCTGTCTCACCCTCCATCTCTCCCCCTTCATCCCTGTTCTCTCCCACAGACACCATCGCATTTTAAAGATGTTTCCACTTTATAAATCACCCTTCTGGCAGCCACCCCGAGAGCTACTTGGCCCCCACCC
Source organism: Dromiciops gliroides (assembly GCF_019393635.1). Classification (NCBI taxonomy): domain Eukaryota; kingdom Metazoa; phylum Chordata; class Mammalia; order Microbiotheria; family Microbiotheriidae; genus Dromiciops; species Dromiciops gliroides. The sequence goes on along the minus strand of NC_057864.1, from coordinate 165,625,125 downwards.
CCATCCCCTACCACACACCCACACCCCATCGGCGCCTTTGCCCCAAGGGAGAGGGAAATGAAAGGAACACCCTAGGGCAGCCCCCCCCCAAGCCTCTCATAAGTAGGTCGGGAGCGGGGTTCCTTCACTGAGAGGAGGATGGCGCTCTTGCTTAACCTGCCTGCTGAGTTGACTTTACTTTCTTTCCCGTTCCCCGGCACCTGCCTACTGGACAAAAACCTTACAAATCAGAGCGGAGAAAAGTCCCCAAATCTCTCCCCTCCTGCCCCGCCTACACTGAACCAACTCAGGCGTATTCCGGGTTCCCTTCCTTCTGCCTGGAAGCATCTCGTTTAAATCCAGAGAACTTGGAGCCGCTAGGCTACCCCTGAGAAGGGTTTGGGGAGGCGGGTGGCAGAAGAAATTCAAAGTCCCCTTCTCTTCCTTCCCATGTTGTCCGCAGCAGCTGGAGGGAGATCTCAAGGTTGAAAGGTCCACTTTCTTCAGAGACTAAATAACTCCAGAACTGGAGGCCCAAGAGTTTACATAGCTTTGTCTGCCTCCGACGGTGCCGAGATTTCCAGTTCTCAGGAAGGCCCAAAGTTTTTCCTAGAAGGGCTGGGGCTGAAACCTGGATCTAGACGGTTGGCGTCTATAGGGTCCTGAGCTGCTACAGTAGCTTAATCCCTAGCGGGTCTCCGGGTGTGTGGGGGGGGTGCTAAGCGGGTGATTGAGGGATAGGGTGGTGAAGGTTTGAGTATATAGTTCCGGTTTGGGCGCTCAACCCAGGGCCAAACCAGCTCAGGGCTTGGGATGAGGGAACTTCGGCCTCACAGACCTGACCCCTCCCTGCGTAAAACTAACTCTCCCAACCTTACCCTCAACGTCTCCAAACAATAATCCCACAAAACTGACCTGCCGGCTTTGGTAATGATCATCTCGGTCCCGGCTTCGTGAAATTTCTTCCAGAGTTCCTTCTCGTGCAGAGTCACCTTGATATTCTCGATTGTCTGGGGGAAGTGGGGAGAGGACAAGCAATCACACCGAACCCCTGCTCTGGGCTCCCTCCTGTAGGAAAGCTGTTGATAGAGGGGGCCTCCACTTTTCTGAGCTAATCAAAACTCCTATTTTCAGTCTGGCCTCCCGGATAGGGAAGGGGGGGCGTCTTAGAGGCTTAAAGGCAAGAGGCACCCCACACCCAGCTGGAAGGGGGATTGAAACTCAAGAATCCGACAAAGGTAGATGGGGTGGGGGTGGGGCAAGGACGAGGTCACCAAAGTAAAGTTATGGGAAGAGTGGGAGGAACGGATGGTGACTCGCCCCCTTTTTTTCCTGCAGTGGGGACACACACGACTCTCCCCAGAAAAGCTGGGACTAGGAAAGAGGAGGAGGATACCCCTAAATCATCCTTCGGGCTTCTTGTCCCCCTCTCTGGAGCTCTCAATACCTGATCGCCCCTCTCAAAACACAACTCTGCTCACAGCAGATTGTTCGGTCTGGCTCTGCACCAAAGAAGATTCGGAACTGGGGCCAAGCCGGTTGCATATAACAAAATTTCGGAGCAGGTAACCTGACCCTCGAGAATAGATTCCCCTGATTTATTCCCCCGCTTTCAGATTAAAAAATAATAATAAATGGACGAGTCACTTTAGAAAATTAAGATTTCTCCCTCTTCACACATGTATGCATATGTGTAGTATGTACCTACGTGCACACAAATAAACACATATTTAAAGCCATTTTTGAACCCCACGAAACTGTATGAGCCCCAAGAAGGTCTGGAAATAAAAGGGAGAAGCGGTCCCCGACCGTCGCCTTATTCTACCTGGGGATAGTTCGAACGCGTGGGACAGGTGACTCCGACCTTTGGAAAAGGAAAGTCAGAGTCAAGGGTTCCCTCCGAACTTCTGCCCTTTTTAACGCGGCAATTGCGCAGATTTTTTTCGCATCCTGGCGAAATTAAATCGTTAAATTTATGGGCTCTAAAATTCTAAATTCCACCCCCCTCCAGCTACTACCAAAGCATTGGGTTACCCAGGAAATTCGAAAAGAGGGAAAGGGAACACAAAACGCTTGTGGGGTTGACCCCCCAAACTCTCAGAACGATTTACAGCGTTCGATCGAAATTCGACACAATTGAAAATTCGAAATTCGAATGTCTATGGGGTTTGAAATTCGACTGTCTCTAACACATTCGAAATTCGAATGTCGGTGGGATTCGAAAGTCAAGCCAAGAGCTATTCCTCCACCGGACTAGTCAGCCCGAAAACCGAGACAGTTTTTGCTTTTCTCCCCAACTCCCCTCTCATCCTCCCATCCCCAAGAGGCTGGCATTTTCCTCTCTTCCAAGCCCAAGGAGCCTCAACCTGTGACTGGTGCTCCTCGCTGAGATGCCACTTCCTCGCCCCGTGGTCCTCACCCCTTTTTTCCGGTTAGTTGGTGTTGAGACCCAAGTGGGCAGTGCTGGGGATGAGGGAAGTGGAGTGGGTGGAAAACTGAGAGGACACAGACTCCCGCCCCATCTCTGGTCTCTAGCCTCTGGGCCTGGATACCCGAGAAAGTCTAAAAAGTCCTGAAGATCTGGGTCAATATGGCGGGACCCCATCTGACACAATTTGGCCAGAGTTTAAGCGGTTCTTTTGCTGAACTATTCAGGCACCTTCGTCGTTGTGCCGAAGCAGGGATCCCGCTTCAGGGAACGAATTATATACCACCAAAAAGGGAAAGGGAGTGGGCATTACCAATGGCCACTCCTTCCCCCTCCCTGACAAAACCCTGGGGGGAAGGATTGCAAACAGCCCCCGGGCCTGGGCTGCCCATAAAAGCAAGTTACAAAGCAAACCAGACCCAGCCGATAGAGCTAGTGCCCCGCCAGGCAAGGGGCCCAGGGACACTTTGGGGGGGGGGGTAAGAAACATTTAAAAGCCCGGCCATCTGGGTCTGGGACAGTAAATTCTTCACTTTTATGGGCATCTCGGGAGAGAAGGGCCCCGCTCTGTTTGGAGCCCGGATTTGGAGGTAGATGGGGCACCCAACTCAGATCAGCCCTGGATGTGTGTGTGTGTGTGTGTGTGTCTGTGTAAGGGCACGTTTGTCCTCTGATAGAGTTATGAGAAGGTCGTATCTACAGAGAGACAAACACCAGGGCCCATCCCAGGTACTCTCCCAGACAGACATACAGAGGCCTCTTCAAAGAAACTCTGGTGAACCTTGGCCCAGTTTCCATCCCATCAATCCCCTGCGGCCCATCCCAGTTAAGGCCCCAGTTCCTACCTGCTCAGCATCTTGGCCCTGGGGGCTGCTGAGGGGAGTACCAGTAAGGCCCTGTCCACCCAAAGCTGGCTCTGGAGCTGAGGCCTGCTCGCCATGTGCAGGGGCTGGGGCTCGGAAGCCCTCTTCGCTCTCAGAAAGGCCCTTGTCCTGAAGCATCTCCTGTGGGACACATACAGAAACTCAGAGCAGAATGTGACTGTAGAGTCACAGCGGGGGTCCTGTGACAAAGCTGGTGGTATAGGAGCCAGCAGCACCTGCAGAGAGCTGCCCTTTAGCTCATGTGGCAATACTAACTACCCAGAGCCCCTCCTCTCCTGTTCCACCTCACCCCAGATATGTGTGCATGCGCCCTGTTCAGCATCTGGATGTCTCCATCCCCAGCTCTATCCCTAGCTTTGGTCAGCTCTTAGCTCCATTCATCCCCATATGTCTTTATCTTTCTCAGTGTTTCTGTGTCCTTCTCCAGCCCTAGTCCCATCTCTGGTACCCAGCTCCATCCTCTTCTATTGCTTCTCAATTTCGATCCTGCCCTGAGCTGAGGCACTACCACCAGCACCCCTGATTTCTCTGGCTACAAATCCTGAGAGTACTGTGGCCTGCCCTGAGAGGGAGCGTGGGGCAGACAAGCAACTCTAACCAGAGACAAGTCCTCAAGGCTGGGGAGAGATGTCTCTAGAAACTGAAGGGTTCACTTTGCAAACAGACAGAAAGGGGAAACCTATATTTCATTTTCCAGTAAAACACCACAACCAGCCACTGACAGACAGCTTTAGCAGACAGGGCTCAATTGGGCCTCCACAACCCAGGCTCAGATAAAAGCATTTCATATCCTTGGGCCTAACCAAACAATACTCAGTGGTCTGACCTAAATTACCTAGTTAAACACCTCTCCTGGCTTTTTGCTAGGATTGTAGAGATGGAGGTTTCCCCCCCCCCCCAATAACTGGGTGACCTGAGAAGAACCTAATATTTTAGAGATATCTCCTTCCATGCTGCCCTAGCTCTCTTTACAGCCCTCTTAATTCAAATTTGTATGTTCTAATTTTAGTTTAATCTGAGCCAGTCTTCTGTGTCCACTCACTCCAAATTCCTACACACACATTACCACTACACAGACACCTTTGCATAAGGTTTGGGGGAGAGGCACTCCCCCTCCCCAAGTCTGAGGGCTCTCTATGTTTTCAGCTAAGGGGTCAAAGTATTCCACTTCAATGCAATAACTAGGTCCTGAAAGCATCCACAAAGAAGGGTAACCAAGGGTCATAGGTCTCAGAAACCCACTTTTCTGCTCTTAAAGCATCAGTGCTACTGCCATCCGGACACCCATGGGCTAATTGACCTGGGGGCCTGAGGTCCATCCCAACTTCCCCACCTGCCCTCATCCCCCACCCTCACCCCTCCAATACCGACGGGCCGAAGAAACCTAGAAATTTTTCCTTCATCAGCCCTAGACTAATCTCCATTTCCCCGTTATTTGTTTTTATTCCACTCTTAGCTCTTCCCTCTTATCCCCTGTTCCTTAATCTTTGCCCCTCTTTCTCTTTCTTCTCTGTTATCCTGTTTCTTCCCTCCGTCCTCCTCTGTTGCTTTCTTCCCTGCCCTCCCCCCTAGCTAGCATCTCTTCTCCACACCGCTTCTAGTCTCGAGTCCTCTTTGCTCCGGGCGGCTCCCCGCCCCCTACCCCGCAGCCCCTGGGCCTTCAGAGTATAAACAAGCCAAGTGCAACCGAAGAGATAAAAGCGGGCCGAGGCCAGGGGCTGAGAAAACCCCATAAAGATAAGCGCTGACAGACAGACAGACCCACAGACAGACACCCAGGCGCAGGCCATAGAGAAATGATGACCGAGATGCGGAAACAGACAGAGGAATGTCCTAGACTTTCGGAGGACTCCATGACCCCCTTGCCCCTTGGTTTATCTCAATCTTGAAATTTAAAATAACAATTAAATTTTTCAAATTTTAAAAGTGAATCATTTTCCCCTTTCCATCCAGTAACCTGGGCCGGCCAGAGCGCGTCCTACTCCGCTGCCCCGGCCTCTCTCCAGCAGGGCCCGCTGCTATAGGACCAGGCCAGAGAGCGAGGCCCTGGTGCCCCTTCCCAGCAGCTGCCCCTCTCCGTGTCTCGGAGTCCTGAGAATGGCAGGAATGGGGGGGGTCCAGAGTCCCAGTGGGTCCGAATAAGCTTAGCCCTAGCTCTGGCCAGCAGAGAAGGAGCAGGGAGACCTCCGCCGGGCACTGAAAGAGAACTCCACGGAAGGCCAAAGGCTGCGCTCCGCAGAGGTTGGAACCTCCGTTCCCCGGGGGCCCTAAATATATGCAGGGACGAAAATCCAAACACCTCTTCCTCCAAAACACAATACCAGACAGCCCCAGATACCCCCAGAGATGTACAAAGCCAGGCTGCTCCCTGACAACCGAGGAACCCCAGTAGGCCCACTCCGCTGGAGCTGTGTGGAGTGCAGTCGTCCCGCATTCAGAGCGCAGGGCGCCTGCCGGGTTCAAGCCTTCTTCAGGGTCTTTAGGCCCCTAGGGGTAGCCGCTTCTCGCCTTTCTCTCTATCTCCCCTAAGTAAGCAGCAACTTTGGCCCTCAGTGCTGCCTTTCCCGCTCCAGAAGCCAGACTGGAGACCAAGTAGCCCAGGGCAGCTCAGGGCTGAGCCCAGAAAGGCCTGGCTTCCAGTCTATGGCAAGGAGGCTTGGAGGTGAGGGGTGGGTAAAGCAGGTGGCCGGTCCGTTTCACCTGGGAAGCGGACCCTGCCTAAGGGGTAGTGTGGCTGCTCGATTTAGCCAGGTACTCTGACAGGGACCGCTGAGCCTTCCAAACCTCACCGTCCTGGGTGTTTAGGGAGTGGGGAGTAAGGGTGCAAATTGCCAAGGACTACGGCTATAAGAGCTGCCTGTAGCCCGTGGCTGGCGATCCCAGATGTCCTTCAGTTAACATCGCTGTTCCAGTCTTGATGTGACCCAAGTCACAACAGCTAGCTCCATCCTAGCCCACCCGTCCTGCCGTTACTGCGCTCACAGTGGCCACTGGCGAACTTTGGGTTACTAACGTCCGCGAGTCTTTCTCGGTTCCTTGAAGCATAGGATTCTCCTCTTCCCGGTTTGTGTTCGGCTTCTCTCGGCTGGCTTGAAGACTGTTTTCCTTTTCTGGTCTTGCTGTCAAAGATTCGGCTGTTCCCGCCCGGTATTGCAGGTGACCCTCCCTCCGCAGCATCCCAACCTCCATTTCCGTTACTTCTCTCACCTTTGCAAGGCGATAACTTAGACTAGGGTCTCCCAGCCCCGGGAAAACTCGCAGAAGCCATCCAGTTATGAGTGCCCTGGTTTGGGATGGGAAAATCCCAAGCAATTCCTGCAGTTTCTGCGGTTATTAATGTATTCCCGTTATATGGCCCTTGGTTCTCTCTTTGGGCTCTCTTCTCATACCTCTCTTTTTCTGCTATTACTTCTCTCTTTCCTTTTCTTTCCCCCCTTTTCTTGTTTTCTTTTCTCTCTTTTTCCTTCTTTCTTTTTAAAAAATCTACTTCTGTGGTGTCATAACCATTGCAGACTCTTCCTTAATTTGATTATTGAGACCTTTGCTCTCCTTCCTTATAGGTTAAATTAAAAATCTCCTTAACCGGCATCTTCCTTAAAATATTATTAATACCGTTATTGTCAGTTTTGGATCATGGGCCATGTTACAGAATGATCTTCGCTGTTCCTGTCATTTAGAAGACCCATAATTGTTTGGATTGCTGCAATTAGCAAATTTCTCTTGTTGCTCCGATTACTGCAATACACACAACCCCAAATCAATAGCATTATTCGCCTTTTCCCTGCCCGTTCGCTCTGTGACTATCCTTCCTGATTTCAGAAGGTGAATTCGCTTAACATTTTGCTGTTTCCCTTTTTAAAAAATTCTTAGGTGCTATTTGTCTCTTGGGCTTACCCCTTTTCAATGGAGTACCGTTATTCGGAATAGGGTTTTAATTTTTTTTTTTATGCTTTGCTTGTCATGACTAGAGCTGTGCTAGTCTTGTTATCTCGGGCAATTTGATATCTAAAACATACTTCCCGGGACCTTAATGTATCTTTCTCCTCTCATCATCATTGTATAGCACAAAGTCGATAATTTCTGGTACTTTACCATTTTCAACTCTGTCGCTACTACTTCGCTGGTCTTTGTCAATGTCTCCACAATCCACGTTCCAGTTATTTCTTCAGTCATGAATAATGTTACTGTTGCTCTTAGTACCTGGGCTGCTATCAGTCACGTTGCCTCGATAGTTCTAGTTACTTTAGGATAATTTATAATGTTATTAAACTAGTATAAAGAGCAGTTGGGGAGTGACTTGGCTTATTTAGGCTACTATCGCCTTGTCAGTTGCAGATTTCCAGTCACTTTCAAAAATGTACCGATGTTTAGAACCTCACGGGCTCTCAGAGCTCTGGACCGTCTGGGAACCCGTTGAAAAGTTCCTGGGTCTGGGGAGTCCCGTTTAAATAGCCACTATAGCTTGGGCAATGGTGGCTAATCGCATTCCTATGGTATTACCTTTTTAACCGTTTTGATTCTTTCCGATCCCTTGTTACAGAATTTTTTCCCTCTCTATTTGGAGGAGAATTAACATTGTTACTTTTGCTCACTATTTGAACGCTAGTCTTTTCGTTACTGTTTTCCCTGAAGGTTCAGGGGCACGTTTCATATCCGTTATTCCACCTCCATGGACTGCGGTTCTGCTTCGATCTTTTCTTAAGCCGTTCCGTTATTCACAATTTCCCCACCTTGTATGCCTTCCCCCTCCTGCTACTGTCATCGACACGGGTTTCTATCCCCAGTTCCCTGATTTAATTTCACTCTCAGTCTACGTTTCCTCCCCGCTCACGCAGAGCCGGCACTGGTTCGGAGGAGCCGGGACCCTTTCCTCTATGGGCCCCAGTCATCGGATCCCTCTAGTGCTCCCCCATCCCTTGGGCCTCAGACACTTACCCTGGCTGGGCTCGGGCTAGCCGGGCTGCCGCATCCGGAGGCTCCTGCGGCCCGGGGGACCTAGGGGTCCGGGGTCCGGGAAGTAGAAGACTCACGGGTTCTAGGGGTGGAGGCTACAGAGGTTGGGGGCTCAGAGCCGACTGGGTCAGTGTCCAGCCTCCCGCCTCACCCTCAGGGCCCGACACATCCCAGTTCTGGAGCCCGGCCCTTGATCTCCTTTGCAAGCTGAGGTTTGGGGCTGGGCCTCCCCTCCCTCTCTCCCTCCCTCCTTCCTTCACTCCCTCCCTCCCTCCTTCACTCCCTCCCACCCCCAGCCCGGCGGAGGCCCGGCCCGGCCCCCCCCTCAGGCGCTGACGTTGCTACTGTCAATCAGAACTGCTCCCGCCATCCTGCTGGGGTGGGGGTGGGGGACAAGTTCCCCTTGCACCCCACTCCTATCTACTCCCCGGATACCCCGATACCCCAAGCTGAGTGAGGCCAGCAGCCTCCCGCTCTAGCACTTGGGGCTGGGCCGGCCCTCGGCCCCTCTGGGTTAGCAAGGGACTGAGGAATCCGCATGGTTTAGATTAGGGAGGCGGGAAGGGAAAAACCGGCCAGGACGCACTGACTGTCAGACAGAAAGATGCACGAGAACCGTGTAGGGACTTAGCCAAGCCTGAACCTGGGCAGCCACAGGGCAAAGAGGCCTTCTTACCTCCTCAAACCCACAGACATCTAAACACAGGGATAGTCACCTAGAGAAGCCAAGGAATTGGCATGAAGACACACTCACAGATATACACATTTACTAAAGAACACAACACAAACCACACTCACACCCCCCAAACCACACAGATTTATACTTGCACCGGTTCACATACACACATTTAAAGCCATACCTGTTTATTTATTTTCTGGTTCACACATGTATTTATGCTGACCCACACACTTAGGTGCTCTCTCTGGCTCTGGCTCTCTCTCTCACATGCACATATACATGCATACACACAAACACACATCCACCGAAGTCTGTCCTGAGTAGAGAGCCACAGACAGCATCATCAGGAAGAGTAGCCAAGCCTAGGCTTCCTATTTAAATTTCAGGCAAGTACCCTGAATCTATGAGGCTTCTGGGGCTCTGCAATCCCTAAATAAAAGGTAGTCTGACTCCGTCCCTTCCCGTGGGAAGAGCAATTATCTGAACCATTTGAATAAAACTGAAGGTCCAGCTATGCTTGGCACCTCAGTGATTCCCCCTTGAGGGCCCAGACTTCTGCCTTAGGCAGTCATTTCTGCCGACAAAGTCCTAATTCTGGCTCCATTGTGCCAAGGAGACTACTCACTTAATAATGTGTGTTTATGTAGGGCCCTTCATGGTCACACCACATCTGGCAGGGGGAGCAGCATTGGAGGAACTGAAGGCAGGAAGAGAAGGTGCTAAGGACAAGAGCTCCCTGATTTTCTGGAATGAGTTGGGGTTAAGAAAGGAGGAGGCTTCCTTCTCCCCTTTCCTTCCCTGTCTGAGAAAGACTCTTTACTTTCAATACCACCCTCAGACCCTGTGCCTCCTTTCTACCTGAGTTTTGAAAAGGATTTTGCCAGTTCCCGATTTCAGTCCAGATCCAAGGACTTCTCCTTTTTCTCCGGTTATTTTGGAGTTGTTTAGATAGTCTAAATTGCCTCTGAATCAAATCTTTTGTTGGACTTCAGGGAGGGAAAAGAATAAAAAAGAGAAAATAGGAAGAAAGCTAAAAGGGCAAGGGAAAGAAAACGAAAAGGGAAAAAAGAATAAGACAGTTGGATAGAAAAAAATAGGAAGGAAGGAAGGAAAGAAAGAAAGAAAGAGAAGGAAGGAAGGAAAGGAAAGGAAAATAAAATATCAGGAGGCCCCCAGCTTCCCAGATGCATCTGTAGGACCCTTAGAACTGTTCGCACTTGGTCGGGATCTGGATCTCCAGGCAGGACAGCTGACAACAGCTGGAAGGCCCGAGTGAAGGGGAGGCCAAAGCCATGAAGAGACTGGGGCCGGGAAGCTGAGGAAAGAGGCTGGGTACTGGGAGAGGAGGCTGGACAGAAGGCTAGGTGGGAAGAAGCTGAGCTAAAAGGTGACTAATGAGAAGGAAGACCGAGAGGATGATGGGGCCGATTGGGGAGGCCTAGATCCCAGTCCTTCACTGTCTCCCAGAGCCCCGCTAGAGCTTCAAGCCTTGTGAGGGGGTTCCTTCTCCGCTCCGGGGCACCGTGCGAATGCTTGAGACATTTGGCCTTCTCGGAGTTAGGGGCTCCGGGTTCGGGGTCACCGCAAGGAGCAAGGAGCTTACTCCGCCCTCTCTGAGCCCCTCTCCTCTTCCTGCCTACCCCACCCCTACACCTCCGCCTCCGGTCCACCCCACTGGGTCCGGGTCAGGCCCAGCAGAGGAGTGGACATCGAGATCCTTCCGTCGGAACTCCGCTCGTCCACGCAATGGCTTTGTGGGCCGGGGAGGCGACGAGAAGGTCTCCGAGACCGGCGCCGGGACCCGAGGCTCACCTCCTCCTTCCCCAGCCAACCCACCGACCAACCGACGGCCAGAAGAGAGTGAGAAGGCCAAGCGGCTCTTGTCTCAGGTTTGCTTCGGGACCCTGGGACAATCTTTATGCGAGAACAGTCGGTGTGGAGGCAGAAAGGAGGCCAAGGGAGGGTCTGGCTGAGGTCAAGATCGGCCCCTGACTCCCCGGGCCGAGAAGGGAAACGTCCGCAGCCTCTGGGGCGCGGTGAATGAGGCTAGGCGTAGCCAGGGCTGGGGTCGGGGAGCCTCGAGGCTGGAGGGCCCGTCCGGGCTGCTCCGAAGCCTCCAGTGCCTCCGCTTCTGCCGCGGCTGTGGCCACTGGGATCCTCTGGCCCACCCACCAGGGTTGGGGAGCCTCCTCAAGACTGGCCCCGCTAATGCCAAAGTTTTCCGAGGGTCACATTCCCAACTCAGCCGGGTCTACATTGTTTCTCATCAGAACCCGCCTTCTCTTTCCCCACTTCAGTTTCGCTCTCCATACATCAGTCACAGACCGCTCAAAATCCCTTCTTCGTTGCCCTACATCGATTTTTTTCTCCCCCAAACTGTCTATATTTCTATTTCTTCATCTTTTTCTCTCTACATCTATTTCCTTTCCTCCTAACTCCTCTTCCTGCCTACACGTTCCATCTCTCCTTTCCTTTCCTCCCTCCTTGATATCTTTCTCTTTTCTCTTTCTTTCTTTCTTTCTTTCTTTCTTTCTTTCTTTCTTTCTTTCTTTCTTTCTTTCTTTCTTTCTTTCTTTCTTTCTTTCTTTCTTTCTTTCTTTCTTCCTTCCTTTCTTTCTTTCTTCCTTCCTTCCTTCTTCCTTTCTCTCTCTCTCTCCCCCCTCTCTCCTTACTCCCCCTAATCTTTTCTCTCTCCCCCTTTCTGCCTGTTAGCCCAAGCCTACAGAATACTACCAGAAACTTGGATTCCCCAAACCAGTTGCTGTTTAGTGACAATTCTCTTTTCAGTTTTCTTCTCGAGAACTCCCCCTTTTTAGGCAGCTGGATCCCGCTTGGCCTGAAAGGAGCTGAGCCCATAAGTGAAGTAGGCTTGTATGGATGCTCCTGGGTGGGGAACTTCGTTGTTTCCAACTCCTGGAAGAGACATTCTGGAAGCCCTGCTTGCTGCTGCCCTGCTGTGAGACTCTCTGGAGTGACTACAGAAGCAAAAAGAGCAGGCTCCCTCCTCTTCTCTACCAAAGCCAGATTGCATTGCCCCTCTCCCTATTCCTAGCTAACACAGATCCAATTTGGAAGATCAGCAAGATTGCTGGGGGTCTGGACAGAGGTTTCCACCTGCCCCTTCCAAGACAAATTCAGGAACCACCTTAGGAAAGGAGAGGGCTCTCAGTAACCAAACTGGGGGAATCTGGGGTTCTAGGCACCAAGGCTCACAATACTCTACCCCAGCTGGAGGAAGAGTTCCTGGACTGAGGCAGAGACCAAGAATTTGAATTCTGCTCCCCAGAAATTACCTCTCTGGACTACAAGCTTCCCATGAATAAAACGGGGCAAGGAGCATTCAGAAAAGACAGGAGAATAAACAGGGACCAGACATTGGATTATCCGGGCCATCCCCATCTCCCCCCACATCTGGATTGTTGTTTCAAAACACTTGGTTTAATACTTAATACAGGATCACCCAGAGCTTTCTGGGCTTCTTCAAGTGAAACCCTGGTCCTCTTTCCCCATTTCCCAGAACAAACACTTATCAACAATTAACCATCAATTAGCTATTGGGGATGGGGCAGGAGTGAGCCGGGTAAGAAGCATTCATCAGGAGGAATCTGACCTCCAACTCCCGCCTTTTATATTGGGGGGGTGTTCTATGTTCTGGGGGAATTCTTCATTCTGTCCTTCCCTCCCAGATATCTCTCAATAAGAACCTTGAAACCTCTCTCTGGCCACCAAGGTATAAAGTGTTGTGGGGTTTTTGGATTCTTTTTTTAACCTCTACACTTTGTCTCTGACACTAACTGGCTGTAAGACCCTCTACAAGGCACTAAGTATTTCTGAACTACGGTTCCTGCTTCTGTAGAATGGGAATGAAAATGACAGCATCTCTCTTAAGGGTTGGTTATAATGGTTCAATGAGATGGTTATTCATAAAGCGTGTTTCAAGACTTAAAGCTTCCGAGCAGCTAGGTGGCGCACTGGCTCTGGATTCAGAAGGATCTGAGTTCAAATCTGGCCTCAAACACTTGACACTAGTTGTGTGACCCTGGGCAAGTCACTTAACCCTCATTGCCCTGAAAAAAAAAATAGAAGACAAAGCTTTCTGGAAATGTCAGGTACTATTATTATTAGTCTTCATTTGTTCATGAGTCTTTAATTCTGCTGGAGTCGGAACAAATTTGGGTCTGCTGACCCTTTTTGCTATGTCTAAAATTATTTCATGCACACCCCTTGACAGTCTATGAGGGTTCAGAATTATTCTATCATCATCATAGACTCCAGTCATGGAGTCATGCTCAGGGAAGGTCGGGAACCAAATCTCTGCTAGCCTTATTTGTCTTTCTATTTCCAGTTGCCCACTGGAGTTGTATCTTTGTCACTAATCTTCCCTTGGAAAAGGGGCCTGAGCATCAGATCAGAGCAGAATCAGTTTCCTGCCTGTAATGAGGCTGAGGAACTAGCTAAGAGATGGACCAGCAGAATAAAACTCTCCTCACCTCCCCAGAACAGCACCAGTGTCCCAACCCCATCCTCCTTCCTGTCTCCATTCCTAAGAAGCCCAGGGAAGCCAGTTGAGGTAAGTGAGAAGCAGCATCTTTCCCCTAATTGTTGAGGGGAGGGACAATAACCATTTTATAGGACTCCAAATCTGTCAGAGCATAATTCCAGTATACCTCAAAGCTACTATGCTTGGTACAAGATGGAAAGGCAATTGTGTCCCCTTGGTGACACAGTGACACTCACATATCCAGACCTCAGCTTCTCCAGATCTCTCTCCCTCTCTCCCTCCCCCTCTCCCTCTCTCTCTCCCTCTCTCCTTCCCCCTCTCCCTCTCTCTCCCTCTCCCTCCCTCCCTCTCTCTCTCTCTCTTTCTCTCTCTCTCTCTCTCTCTCTCTCACACACACACACACACACACACACACTCAGTTCAGAGGAAGAATCCTATGAATCCTATGATGATGTGTCATGTGTGAAGGTGAAAGATCATTCTCCCATTCCACAAATTATGAGACAAGTGAGGCCTTTGGGGTATGGCAGGAGACCAGATTTAGGCCAGACCCTAGGAAGAGCTGCCTAGAAGTTATGAAAGGGGAGACTGATCTTCCTGAGAGCATAAGGTTGGGGTTTTTTTTCTTTTCTGGAGGCTAGAGGATGGACCTCTTGAGCTGGAGGAAACAACAATCTGGAAAGGCGGACATTAGAGATGTTGAGTGCTTTTATTTTTACTGTAGAAAGGAAAAGGAATTTGAGCTCAGAGAAGGGAAGTGACTTGTGCAATATCACACAGCAAGCTAGTGGCAGAGCTGGGAATCCAGGTAGCCTGACTCTCAGATCAGTGGCATATTTACTTCACCATGCTGTTACTTTAGAGAAAAGATAAAGTCCCAGCTGGCATTATTTTCTTCTTAAGTGTTGGTTAGGGTGGCAGTGTGTGAAAGGTAAGATGGGAAGGGGAAGGGGAGATGAAGCCCTTGTCCCAAGCTATGGAATGAAGCCTAGAATGCTCAGAAGATCCTCAACCAACCAATCAGCTCACCTAAAACAAATACCAGGCAGGGCTTCTGCTAACCCAGCTACTTCCTAGTTAATTAATTTACCATTAATTGGACAATTAAGTAGTCAACTAGATAGACCTACAGACTCAATAACAAGACAATGTTCTAAGTGCTCAACCCCAAAAGAGGTAGGGACTATAATAAAAGAAATTAGTGGGAATTGTGGGAAGAGAGGAGAGATAATAGGAGCTGGAAGAAGAGGGTTCAATGCATGAAGCTGAGGGGCACAGAAAAGCATGCAACATACATCTGCTATTCCAAGAATGCCATGGCATTGGGAAAGGAAGTCTCAATTTGACATTTATGCCTTAGCACAAAATGAGCTCGTTTTTAAGGAGCTACTGAGAACAGGGAGGATGGAGTGTACATTAATTTGCTATTCTTTATATAAGTATTTCTATGCCGTGGGGAGATGAGAGAGGGAGAAAGAGACATGAGAGACTGATGAAACAGAGAGACACAGAAAGAGGAGAAAGAAGAGAAGGAGAAAAAGAACAATGTCTAATGTTCAAGAGTGAACATACTCTGGAATTCTGAAAACCAGAATTCCTAATTACCTGACCAGTCCTGAGAGTACTACATGTGTGTTCTGATCTGAGCTTTGAAATCCACCATGAGTCCCCATGGGAGGGGGTAGTGAGGGCAAGAAACTTACCACCTCCCACTGGGGCTCATGATTACCCAGCTGCCCCCAATCCTCTCCAGACTCCCTAGCTTATGTCCTGCTGGGCTCACCTGGAGGGGGGTGGGGCAGCGAGCGTAAGGGGAGGCTGGCATGGAGGAGGAAGAGGTCTTGTTTTGAAGGATTGCTGGCTGGGATTTCTCCATGCTTGGGAAGTTAATGTGCCATTTGGGGAGGAAAGGGCATCTTCTTTCCTGTAGGTGCTTCTCCCTTCCCTTTCATCTCCTGTTCTCCCACATCTTACTCCTTAACCCCCTCCCTTCTCATCCTGCTTTGCCCTTCAGGAACCCACACTTACCCAGGAGGTCCTGAAAGATGAATATGAGTAGTGAAGTATCTGAAGGCCTAGCAAGGCAGAGGGGTTGATGGTCCCATCAGCTTTCCCAGAGCTGAGCCAGGGAACTGAGCTTATCTGAGGCACCAGAGACCTACAATGCAGGAAGGCTGGGCACTAGGAGTCTCCTATAGCAGAAAGCCCACCAGACAGGGGGGTGAGGAAGTGGCTTTCAAGTCTCATTTGCATAACAGGTAAATTTAGGCAAGTGATTTAGCTTTGCTCACCTAGCAGTTTCCTCATCTGCAAAATAGGAGCCGGGGCAGCTAGGTGGCACAGTGGATAAAGCACCAGCCCTGGATTCAGGAGGACCTGAGTTCAAATCCAGCCTCAGACCCTGGACACTAGCTGTGTGACCCTGGGCAAGTCACTTAACCCTCATTGCCCGCCAAAAATCAAACAAACAACAACAGCAAAATAGGAGCCAATATGAAATGATTTGCATTCCTTTTGAGAAAGTTTGCTTGGAAACCTAGGGACCAGCTACATTTAATTAACTACCTTCACTTATACCCCACTTTGTGTATGATCTCCAGCAGCTCGGACCACACCTCCCTGCCTCCAGTCTCTCCCTTATCCAGTCCATCCTCTACACTGCTGCCCAGGTGATGATATTCCTTAAGAAAATGTCTGTCAGGGGCAGCTAGATGGTGTAGTGGATAGAGCACCAGCCCTGGATTCAGGAGTACCTGAGTTCAAATCTGACCTCAGACACTTAACATTTACTAGCTGTGTGACCCTGGGCAAGTCACTTAACCCCAATTGCCTCACTAAAAAAAAACAGAAAAAGAAAATGTCCATGTCCCTCCCCTGATAAAGAAATTTCAGTGGCTCCCTATCATCTTTTTGTACATTTACACTCATCACTTTGACATTTAAAGTCTTTGGGGCAGCTAGGTAGCACAGTGGATAGAGCACCGGCCCTGGAGTCAGGAGTACCTGAGTTCAAATCCAGCCTCAGACACTTAAACACTTACTAGCTGTGTGACTCTGGGCAAGTCACTTAACCCCAATTGCTTCACTAAAAAAAAAAGCCTTACATACAACCAGGCCCTAGCATCTTTCCAGACTCTACACATTACTACCCCATATACACTCTACACCCCAGTCAAACTGGACTACTCTCTGTTGTTCCATCTCTGGTCTATATGTCTTTGTGTTCTTCGTGTCTAGAATGCTTTTATAGAATCAGAGATGTTAGGATTACAGATTTAGAGCTAGAAAGTACTAAAGAAGTCATGTAATCTAATATCCTCATCATGTGTTGTTGTTTATCCTTCTTTCTGGAAGAGGACTGTGACATTGGGATGATGTCATGACTTGCACTAAATTGGATTTAAGTGAGGGAGGGCTGTGCAAGGTCACCAACCTCACTCTCTCTTCCAGAACCATCTGGGTTCAGTTGCAAGATATACATCAGGATGAATGGACATGGCCCCAGATGTTTAAAGCAATTGGGGTTAAGTGACTTGCCCAGGGTCACACAACTAGTGTATGAGGTATGATTTGAACTTAGGTCCTCTTGACTGTAGGACCAGTGCTCTATCCACTGTGCCAACTATCTCATCATGTATAAAAACAGATAAGGAGACTAAGGCCTAAAAGGGTTAAGATTTACCCAAGATCACACATGTAGGTAGTAAGGGGGAAAACCAGGCTTGAACTCAGATATTTGGACTTATTCTACTATACTGCACTGCCCTTCCCAACTCATCCCAGTGGCTTGAAACCTCTAAATCACTTAAAGGCCAAGCTCAAGTGTTCCTCCCTTCACAAGATCATATAGGATAAAAAAGGATCATATAGGACCACAGAATTAGAGCTGAAAGAGCTTTAAAGCCATCTAGTTAAATGACCTTATTTTACAGATAAGGAAACTGAGGTCCAGCATAGCTTAGAGCTTTGTCATCAATCCAAAAGCATTTAGTAATGCACCTAATATGTGCTAGACCCTGGAAATTGAAATACAAAAATGAAATAATTCCTTCCGTCAAGGAGCTTACATTCTATAAGGGGAGGGAGCACATACATCCATAGGCATATATAGAATACAGGCAAAACAATGACAATGTAGGGAGGGAAAGGGACACCAATAGTCAGGGAAGAGAGTAAAGAAAATCTTCATGCAAAAGATAGTACTTGAGCAGTCTAGAAGGATGTAGGGCATTCTTTGGAGGGGAGGGGAGGCTGGAATGCATTCCAGACAGAGAAGATGGAGTGCCACATGTGAGGAACAGCAAGAAGATCATTTTGGCTACACTGTAGAGTGCAGAAAAGGAAGCAATACAGAACAAGACTGGAAAGGTGCATTGGAGTTAGATTGGGAAGGGCTTTAAAAACCAAACAGAGGAGCTTACATTTGATCCTAACAACAATACAGAGCCACAGGAGTTTATTGAATAGCAAATGAATTGGAATTGGGAGAGACCTGAGGCAGGGAGACCAATGAGGAAGATGTCACAAAGTGAGAGAGTGGAGAGAGAAAAGGACCTGGGAGAGAAAGAGATCCTCAGAATACAGCTAAAAATAAGAGAGATGGTGTGGATCATGATCCTGCAAAGAAGACCAAGAAGCAACAATAAGACTGGCAGAGGAACCATGAGAGAGTAAAATCACACAAATCATGAGAAGAGAATATTCAGGAAGAAAGGATGGTCATAGTGTCAAAGGCTGTAAGGATGATGAGAACTAAGAAAAGATCATCATGGGGCAGCCAGGTGATACAGTGGATAAAGCACTGGCCTTGGATTCAGGAGGACCTGAGTTCAATGCCAGGTTCAGACACTTACTAGTTGTGTGACCCTGGGCAAGTCACTTAACCCTCATTGCCCCACAAAAAAAAAGAAAAGAAAAAGAAAAGATCATCACATTTACCCACTGAGATCACTGGTAACTTTAGAGAGAGTGGTTTCTTTTGAGCAATGAAGTTAGAAGTTAGATTGCCAAGGGTTGAGAGGCAATCTGGGTAGCCAACTGTTTCTGGGATCTTGATTGAGAAAGCGAAGAGAGATACAGGATGAGAACTAGTAGGGGTAGTTTCATTTAGTAAGGCCCCTTTTTTTGTTTGTTTGTTTTGTTTTTTTGTTGTTGGTTTTTTTTGTGTGTGGGGGGCAATGGGGGTTAAGTGACTTGCCCAGGGTCATACAGCTAGTAAGTGTCATGGGTCTGAGGCCGGATTTGAACTCAGGTACTCCTGAATCCAGGGCCAGCACTTTATCCACTGCGCCACCTAGCTGCCCCCAGTAAGGCCCTTTTTAAGAGCAGAGAGGAACATTTGTAGGAAGCAAGGGATGGAATCAGAAGGTAAGGAGGAAATAGAAAAGAAAGATCTGAAATCCAAGTGAGATGCATGGGGCTATGACTGCCTGGTGAGCAGCCCATCTTACCCCTACTCAGGCTGCTGCTGAGAGAACCAATGATTAAAGATTAGAAAGAAGGGATGATTGAGGGGACAAGCTGCGGGAGAAAAGAGGAAAAAATGGTAGCAAGGGCACACAAAGAAAGATTGGTCTTGCTGAGAAGGGTTGCCTCATTATGAATAAATGGAAGAAAGCTGGGGATACAGACAAGCAAGCAAGATGGTCCCTATCCTCAAGTAGCTTACATTCTACTAGCAGAAAGCAATTCACAAAAGGGATTGGTGGCCAGAGAGGGGTGTTTTGGATAGGGAAGTAAGAGGCGATTGGAATCCTAGGGCAATTGATTGATGTTACTTTTCCAAGAATGGTAGTGTTCATTTAATTCTTTTCCTCAAGGATAGAGTTGGAAAGGGGTGGGGAGAAGTGGTTCAGCAGATAACATGGCTCTAATATAGATTGCCTTCTGATCTCATCCAACCAAAACTCCTCTCTCCAATGTTTCTTTCTTTTTTTTTTTTTAAAGTGAGGCAATTGGGGTTAAGTGACTTGCCCAGGGTCACACAGCTAGTAAGTGTTAAGTGTCTGAGGCCGGATTTGAACTCAGGTCCTCCTGACTCCAGGGCCGGTGCTCTATCCACTGCACCACCGAGCTGCCCCTCACCAATGTTTCTAATGCTCTTAATTACCAATCTAATCGTCTTTTCTAAAATCTCATCCTTCTTGACCTCTCTGTAGCCTTGGATACCATTGATCACACTTTTCTCTAGGCTTTTGGAATTCTACCCTCTCCTGTTCTCCTCCCACCTGTCTGTTGGTTCCTTCTCAGTCTTTTGCTGAATCATTGTGCTGGTCATGTCCACTAACCATGAGTTTCCCACGAGGCTCTGTCCTGCATTCTCTTCTTCTTCTTCTTTTTTTTTGGGGGGGGGGCAGGACAATGAGGGTTATGAATTGCCCAGGGTCACACAGCTAGTAAGTATCAAGTGTCTGAGGCTGGATTTGAACTCAGGTCCTCCCGAATCCACCATGCCATCCCTCTGCTCCCTGCATTCTCTTCTCTTCTCCCTCTATACTATTTCATTTGATGATCTCATCAGCTCCAATGGATTCAATTAACATTATTATGTTTATGAGTTTCATCTATACTCATCCAACCCTAACCTCATTGCTGACCTTCAGTCTCAAATTTCCAGCTGCTTATTGGATGTCTTGAACTGGATATTCCATAGACATTTTAATTCTAAAACTGAATTCACTCCTGTTCACCTCCCTCCAAAGCCTCTCAAAAGCAAAAAAGTGATTCTACCAAGCAGATCCTAAATGAAGGAACAGACAGAAACGGTTTCCTGGGTTTTAAGCTAAAGCTGGTGGTAAGAAATTGGGAGAATTAGGGTTAGAATTAGCCTAATAGGGAGGAAAAAGTTATTCTTTTCAACCTGGTGAATTATTTTCATACTACAGATATGGGCAAAGGAAATATAACTTATAGATTGCAACCAAGAAAATGAATCAGGTAGAAAGAAAATGAAACATGATAATGACTGACATGTATATTGCTCTTTAAGGCTTGAAAAACTTTTCTTAAAAATCTTTCTTTCAGGGCAACTAGGTGGCACAGTGGAGAAAGCACCAGCCCTGGAGTCAGGAGGACCTGAATTCAAATCCAGTCTCAGACACTTGACACTTATTAGCTGTGTGACCCTGGGCAAGTTACTTAACCCTCATTGCCCGAAAAAAGAAAAAGAAGAGAAAAAATCTTTCTTTTTCATATGCGTATGTTGTGTGTATCTCTATCCCCAGAGCTTAGCATAGTACCCCGCCCATAGTAGGTGCTTAATAAATTTGTCTTGACTATTCATATGCATTATCTCATTTGATCATAAGAACAACTCTGTAAAATTAAATGCTGCAGATATTATTATCCTCATTTTGCAGATGAGAAAACTGATGAGAGCATTGAGGTGACATTTCCCAAGAACATACAACTAGAATCTGAGGTAGAATTCCAACCCCTGTCTTATTGATTTTAAATCTTGTGCTCTTGTCCATTATCCCACATCACCCCTTTGATGCCTTTAGAAGTTACCTAATAGGGACAGCTAGGTGGCACAGTGGATAAAGCACAGGCCCTGGATTCAGGAGGACCTGAGTTCAAATCCAGCCTCAGACACCTGACATTTACTAGCTGTGTGACCCTGGGCAAGTCACTTAACCCTCATTGCCCTGCCAAAAAAAATCACCTAATCTATTTCTTGCCTCCAGTCATATAGCTACTCTAAGTTTCTTAAAACTCTTTAGAGGAAATATTGCTACTGAAGGTCCTTAACCACCAGTTCCACAGCAGAGCTATCATTAGTGTGAGGCAACTAGCCTTTTGTTCCAGGGTGTCAATATCCTAAGGGGCCTGCTTCTTCTCCAGGCCAGTCTGTCAATCAAATAATCCAGAAGCATTTATTAAAAGCCTACTTGTCCTAATATCCTAGATTGTCTGTTTCTTGGCTTTCAACCCCAGGGTATCAAAGGGAAGGTGCTGGTCTACTGAGGCCGACCTTCCTTGACAGTTTCACCCCCTTCACTTGTGACCTCTTGCTTCAGGCACCTCCTAATTGGGGGGGGAGGTAGGAATCTGCAGATTATGCCACAGGAGTCCATCCAAGACTACATAGGAACAGGCCACTCTTCTCCAAATATGTTGACACATCCAGAGTTCTCTGTCCTCTGTGCCAACCTTCTCTTCACCTGGGCAATTGAATGTGCCCAGGGTACAATAATTCCTAGCTAGGACTCTGCTTCAGATCTCCACTCAAACTTTCTGATACTTGGGTAGTGCCTCCTATTATCTAGACTTTGGCTTCAATTTGAGCCAACTGGTCCTCTAATCCCAACATCAATAGAAACAGAGACAAACTGGAATTCAGCAGCTCCACAGACATCGGGAGTCAGAGATCAACCCTCCCCTTGGTTCTCTCCATTTCCTGGTCCAAACTAGATTCCTTTTGGGAGTTTTGTCTGGACAAAGAATAGGAGGCCCACTGGGCATCTCAGCTTCCATTCCAGAAGCAGGACGGGGCCTGCGACCATAAGCTGCAAAGATAAATGAACCTGGAAGAAGGATTCCCCACCCCCTACACAAAGGAGAAGGGGAAAGGCAACTCCTAGGATCTAGGGCAGAGACTTGGAGGTTGGCCCCCCACTGGCCCCGCCCCCACCTTCCATCTTTATACATTCTGCATTTTCTCCTTTTATTTATTGGGTTTCATTTAACCTTGGCCATGTCCTCCTGAGATCATTTATTTGGTAACTGTCACTCGGGGCTGCTCCGGTATTAACCTTATAATCCTATTGATTTCCTCCTGGTTGTTTTCTCCCCTTCTTCCCCAGGCGTGTGGGATTTATTCCCAGCTCCATTCATTACTGAGGAGCCCCTGCCCCAGGAAACCAGGGCCTGGTTAGAGGTCTGGCACATCAGCCCAGACTGCTAGATTACTTCTTGATTCTGCCAACATGGGCATTCTCAGGCGCTTGTGCCTGGAACCTGGCAGGAGCTCTCTGCCAGCCTAAAGTTCTGATGGTAGCATAATCTGCCCATTAGCAGTGGAATAAACTGACTTGGTGGTGCCACCCCAGTCTGGTCCTTTGAGTGGCTTATGTGGCTGTCTATAAACTCGGAGGGCATGGGACCACACCAATCAGCAGCTCTTGTTGTTCCCCAAACCTACCCCGGTTGCCATCTTGAATTCAATCTGGACTGTGTGGAGAATATTGTTGAGATTTTGAAAAGGAGATTCCCTCAGGGCCTTTAGAAGGGGGAGAGAAGGGAACAGGAAAGGGAAGGAGGGAGGGAGCAGAGAGGAGAGCCACATGGCCACCTCAGACCCTGCTTCTGCCTCCCTCCACCACCTGTAGGAAAGGCAGCTTTGGCTCCTGGTAAACTGCAGCTGCAGCTACCAGACATCACCCCAGCCAGTCGCCAGGGGATTAATATCAGTCTATCATATGAGACCCTCCTGGTCAGGATGCAGAAAGATAAGACCCTCCCCATCTATTCATCATTCATCTATACCAGAGTAACAACATTTCCTTCTCCCCCCATCTCCCCAAATGCATGTTTCTTGGGGGTCCTGCCCATTTGGGCATTAGGCAGGGATCAATTCCCAGGCCTGGGAGTGGGGGTGGGGCAGACTCCTGCTTTGCCCAGGTTCTGAAGCCCAAGGGTCTGAGCCATATGTCACTGGGAAGTTCATTTCCCCTCAGTTTGCAGGAATGGCTCAGGGATTGACCTGGGGAGTGACCCTGGTGTCAGGAGGCATTAATGATCTCCATACGGTCAATAAACAGGGAAACAGGCTGTTTCTCCATGTGGAGGTGGCATGGGATGAGAGAAGCTCATTAGTCTTATATTCATTTGTAAGCATGGGCTCAATTATTAAGTGCTGGCTTCCTTCCAACACCCCTTGCCCCATGCTTACTGGAACAACTGGCACCCGGGATTGTCTTCTGCTCTCTGTGAATCCTTTATGGGACTCTTCACATTCTACTCTCATCCATTCCCCTCCCAGTTAGATTTCTCCTCATCTAGTTCAGATCAAGAGGAGAGTTCCTAAAAGATAAAGATTCTCCAAGCTCCCTCCTCCGATCATGTCCCCTTTATTGCCAAAATATAATGACCCACCAACATCTTTACAGCTATAGTCTGAACCTATTATCTACTGCTTCTTCCAAAGCAAAGAGAGAAAAATAACTGGTTGTCATTTTCTTTAGGAAAAATCCCCAATCAGTAGAAGTTGATCAGTCACGTCAGTTGAGTCCAGCATCATTGAGAGAATGTCTGTGGACATTTCTAGGGAGGAGAGAAGTATTCCTGGAAGTTACCATCATAGCTAGCCATGAGCCCAAGCCATTGGGAAGGACTTCTGGAATCTCCAGTCTCATCCTCTCCTTCTAGAAATCCATGCCACAGGAGGAAACAAAACTATCACTCTTTGCACATGATATGATGGCATACTTAGAGAATCCTAGAGAATCAACCCAAAATTACTTGAAACAATTAACAGCTTTAGTAAAGTTGCAGGATATAAAATAAATCCACATAAATCATCAGCAATTCTATACATGACCAACAAAGTCCAGCAGCAAGAGATAGAGAGATTCCATTTAAAGTAACAGTAGACAATATAAAATACTTGGGTGTCTACTTGCCAAGACAAACCCAGAAACTCTATGAACACAATTACAAAACACTTTTCACACAAATCTAATCAGATCTAAATAATTGGAAAAATATCAATTGCTCATGGATAGGGCAAGCTAATATAATACAAATGACAATTCTACCTAAATTAATTTACTTATTTAGTGCCATACCATACTACCTAAAATTGTTTTATAGAACTAAAAAAAATATAACAAAATTCATCTGGAAAAATAAAAGGTCAAGAATATCCAGGGAACTAATGAAAAAAATGCCCAGGGGGGTAGCTAGGTGGTGCAGTGGATAAAGCACTGGCCCTGGATTCAGGAAGACCTGAGTTCAAATCCAGTCTCAGACACTTGACACTTACTAGCTGTGTGACCTTGGGCAAGTCACTTAATTCTCATTGCCCAGCCCAAAAAAAAATGCACAGGAAGGTAGGCTAGCTGTACCAAATCCAAAGCTTTACTATAAAGCAGTAGTCATCAAAACTGTTTGGTACTGGCTAAGAAATAAGAGTGGTGGATCAATGGAATAGCTTAGGCACAGGAGACACAGTAGGAAATGACTTTAGTAATGTACTGTTTGATAAACCCAAAGACTCCAGTTTCTGGGATAGGAACTTAGTATTTTACAAAAACTGCTGGGAAAACTGGAAGATAGTATGGCATAGACCACCATCTTATACCTTATACTAAAATAAGGTCAAAATGGGTACATGATTTAGATATAAAGGGTGGTACCATAGGTAAATTAGGAGAGGAAGGAATAGTTTACCTCTCAGATTTATGGAAAGGAGAACAGTTTATGACCAAACAAGAGATAGAGAATATTATGAAAGGCAAAATGGATGATTTTGATTACATTAAATTAAAAAGGTTTTGTACAAACAGAAGCAATGCATCCAAAATTACAAGGGAGGCAAAAAGCTAGGAAACAATTTTTATAACCAGTATTTCTGATAAAGGCCTCATTTCTAAAATATATTGGGAACTAAATCAAATTTATGAGAATGAAAGTCATTCCCCAATTGAAAAATGGTCAAAGGATATGAACAAGCAGTTTTCTGATGAAGAAATCAAAGCTATCTATTGCCATATGAAAAAATGCTCTAAATCACCATTGATTAGAGAAATACAAATTAAAACAACTCTGAGGTACCACCTCACACCTATTCAGATTGGCTAATATGACAAAAAAAAAAAAAAAAAGGAAAACAGAAATCCATGCCACTCATAAATGTACCTGGAGCATACACTACCATTTCACAAATGGAAAAACCAAACCCCTAGAAGCACAGAGATTGACATAGAATCATGGATCTAAAGGTGAAAGGGAACCCATCTAGTGGAGCACCATCATTTTATAGAGGAGGAAACTAAGGTCAAAGGAGGTTAAATGACTTTCCCATGACCATACATGTTGTACGCATCAAAGGCAGGATTTGAATCCAGGTCCTTTGACTTCATAGTCAGTGAGTACTGTTCTTATTGTGCCATGCTGTCAAAACCCATTCAGCAAATCAGTGCCACAACTAGAATGGAATGATAAGGATACATCACTTTCCTTTTCTCTGTATAGTTAGTCAACACTAAACTCAAAGTATACAAATACAAGCAGAAAAACAGTTCTTGCCCTCAAGGAGTTTACCTTCTGACAGAGGGAGACAATACATTAAAAGAAAGCTGATCCTTTACACTTACTAACTGTGTGACCCTGGGCAAGTCACTTAACCACAATTGCCTCATCAAAAAAATTTAATTAAATTTTTTTTTTTAAAGGGAAGCTGAAAATGGGCAGAGGGAACTTGGTCAATGTTAGAGGAATCCAGTGTGCAGCCTGGAGAGGGAGTGAAACTAAGTTGGCCTGGGCACTCTCCTTGGTTCTGGGAGGAAACTCTTATCCAGTCAGAAGGAGAGGCTAAAAAGGCAGAGGGTACTTCCAATGTGTGAATTCCCTGGCTAGAGTGAGGCTTTCAGGTAGAGGAAGTCCAGTGTGCAGGCTGGAAAGAAATGAGAAAGTTATTGCCATAGCTTTCTAACTTTTTCCTTTCCTCAGTGTTTTCTTCCCTCCTCCCTCCCCAGGTAATCCATTTTGCTAAAACTCCTTTAAACATTTGGTAGCTCCCTTATCACTCTGCCTTGCCTCTCCCTGACCATGCCACAAGAAACAATAGGAAATGCTACCGCCAGAAAATATGTAGAGATAAAGCAGGTTGGAGAGGGAAGGAATGTCAAGACTAACAATGGCAGTATTGCTCCTTTCTGAGACTGGCTGCTTACCCTACTCACCCCTTGACAGATGGACTATTTGAAGCTAGAAGCTGTCAGAGGTCTTCAAACAGAGAATTAGAGAAGTATCAGTTAATATAAATCTTCCTAGGTTTCTAGAAATCATCCCCTTTATAGTTTCTTATAACCCAAATATATTATATTCAAATGCCATTATATTCATCCATTCCCCAAATAATGGGAAAATTAAATTCCCTTAGTTTCCAGATCTTGACTCTATAAAAAAAAGACCTGCTATGAATACTTTTGCAAATATAGATTCTTTTCTTCTTTCTTTGATCTTTTTGATGTCTAGACAGGTTAGTGGGAGTTGGGTCAACAGCTATGCACAGCTTATTTAATTTTTTTTTTTGTACACAGTTCCAAATTGCTTTCCAGAAAGGTTGACCCAATTTACATCTTTACCAACATTGCAATAGTAAGCCTATTTTCCTTTTTTGGTCATCTTTGCCAACATGATGAGTGTGAGATGGAACCTCAAAACTGCTTTAATTTCTATTTATCTAATTATTATTGATTTGGAGCTCTTTTTCATATGGCTATTGATAGTTTAGATTTCTTCCTTTGAAAACTTCCTGTTCTTATCCTTTGATCAACTATATATCAGGGAATTGTGCTTGTTAGTTTTTTTTAATTGCATCACCTCCTTATACAGGGTGAATCAAAAGTCATGATGTTTTAATAACTTTTTTGAAAAATATTTTTTCTTTATTTTTTCCATTTACAAAATTTAATTTTTCACACATAATATAAATTTTTCCTATATATACTGTATATGATGTTATGGTATTGCAAATTAAAACAAAATATAAAGGAGTTATTAAATATTGAAACCCCTTCATGACTTTTGGCCCACCCTGTATATGTTGGACATGAGATCAGAGAAATATCACATATATTTCTTCCCAATTAACTATTTCTCTTCTGATTTGCACTGCCTTCATTTCACTTGTACTAAAACTTTTTAACTTTATGTAAACAAAACTGAACATTTTATCTTTTGTGATCCTTTCTGGTCCTTGGTTGTCATGAACTTTCCCCATTTCTATAGTTGTGAAAGGTATTTTCTTCTCTAAGTCTCCAAGTTATTTATGATGTGACCTTGTATATCTAAGTCATTTTTCCATTTGAAATTTATCTTGCTTTATGGTGTGAGATGTTGGTCTATGCCTAATTTCTGCCTGACTGCTTTTTATTTTTTTTCCCCAGAGGTTTTTGTCAAATAGTAAATACTAACAACAGTAGTTAAAGTTTGGGAATTTATTGAATATTATACTGCCATGTTCATTTGTTTCTGTATACTTTATTCCTAATTGAAAAAAGTTCCTGATTGAACTTTAGTTTTCAACCAGTACCAAATCATTTTTCAGATTACTGCTTTGAAGGATAGAAGAAGTACTTCCAGGTCCCCTCCCTTCCTAATTTTTAAAAAATTATTTTTTAAAGATCCTTGACCCTTTATTCCTCCAGGTGAATTTTGTTATTACTTTTTCTAACTTTATAAAGTAATCCTTTGTTAGTGTGATCAGCACAATATCAAATAAGTAAATTAATTTAGGTAGTATGGTATTATCATTTTTATTATGTTGACAGGTAACATAATTGACTCTGGGCCCACTCTTTCAGAGTTAGGTATGTTAAATTTTATGCCCCACCCACAAATTCTCAGAGTTTTCTGGTACTCTGAGGGGCTTAGAGAGTCTCTATTCAAGCCCACACCCATTTGTCTTCCCCCCATTTTCAGAGGCCAAGAAATTAGCATCTACTTAAATTCTACTTAAACTCTTAACACCAGATTAGTTTTTACAGAGATATACATGCATGCATACACACGCATACATACACATACATCTATATGTATATTTGTGTACACACACACACACACACACACACACACACACGCACGCACAAAAGTATAACAAGAACAAACATACAAACATTTCCCTGAGAGGAAGGAGGGAGGAGAAGCATTATCTCTCCATCATCACCTAATTCTCTGGGAAGAGGATGGGATTAGGTTCCCAATTTGGCTCAATTATCACATTGCATTAGTCCTACCAAGTATAAATCCCAAACCCCACTGGGCTAGTGTACTCACACCCTTGCTTCTCAGGGCATCACTGTAAGGTTGGCTACAGCACCCAGCCTCTATCACTGGCCTCCTATATCCCTGGGGCTCTAGCTCTGGAGCTGGAGCCACATTGATATAGGGGTCTCTGCACCTAGAAGGAAAAAGGATGAAGGAAGTGGACAAAACCACAATCCCATTTCTTAAGGGAGGGGCAGGAGGACAGAGGTGGCCCTCAGGCTCTTTCCCCTTACCGAATGGTGTCCCATGCGGTGAGTAAAGGAGTCTTTCACTCTCAGACTTGAATGAGGGAAAAGCATTGACAGCATTTAGTCCATCAGTTTTCAAAAAACAGACAATTCTGGTCATGAAGCCAATGAATCAGGTCACGTCCTAATCACATGGTAAGCCAGCCAAAAAAGTCCACATCTGGGCCAGTTCTCTAGTCTTCTAGAAGCATATTCCCCAGCATGTTCCAACTTAGATGGTCTATATCTGTCTGTGAAAATATGGAGTATTTCATACACACACACACACACGTATGTGTGTGTGTATATCTGGAATATATATGTATATATATATAGAGAGAGAAAGAGAGAGAAGGAGGGAGGGGGAGGTTTTATGTGTCTCTACATATAATATCTATCAATCTACTTATCTATATCTATAGAAATGTTCTATATGCATAATATAATCATGTACATATAGCTACATATATTTGTGTATGTGAAATGTGTATATGAATATTTAATACAGAGAGTCCAGATTTCATATTATACATACACGTATATACATAATATATAATGAATATAATTATATATACACATATATACATAAACACACACCTCTCTCTCTCTCTCTCTCTCTCTCTCTCTCTCTCTCTCTCTCTCTCTCTGTGTGGGAGCTGTACATCTCTAAGGGAGACTATAATGCCTGCCTTTCTAGAGAGTAGAAGATGGCTATGACTAGGAATCCCTCCTTTGCTCCTCTGTCTTCAAGAGGAATATTGCGGTAAAATGATATCTATCTTCTATACAACAAATATTTCTAGTCTATTTCTATAATTCTCTTTTAGAGATAAAAGCCACTTTCCCCTGATCACTTTAAAGAGGAGACTAATTACCTCATTCTCCGTCAGTTTAGTTCCTTTTCACCAAATGCTTATTATAAAAAGTTAAATATAGTAGAGCAGCTGGGTGACGCAGTGGATAAAGCACCAGCTCTAGATTCAGGAGGACCTGAGTTCAAATCTGACCTCAGATACTTGACACTTACTAGCTGTGTGACCTTGGGCAAGTCACTTAATCCTCATTGCCCTGCCCCCCCCAAATACATGCATATATATACATACATACATACACACACACACACACACATATAAATGAAAAGTTGGAGGGAAAGATGCTCAAGGGTAGGGGAATATAGTGAAAAAATCAAAGAAATAAAAAAATGAGTACAACTAGAGAAGCTGAGATCCCAAAAAGTCCAAAATGTGTTTAACCAAGTGGAAAATGAGAGGTTGTTTTAAGGAAGGCTGTCCTGTCTCCACTCCTTAAATAAAGATCAAGGAGTTCATGACTCCACCCTCCAATGAGAGGAGAAGGAAAGTACCAATAGTGTGAGTACTGATGCTAATCGGATTCTTTAAAAAATACTTATTTTTTGTTCATTTTGAACTTAAATACAAAAAGGAAAAAAAAGCATTTCCATGTACACAGTTCAACACAAAGAGAAGATTCAATATGAAACCATGAATTTCCATGTCACATGATTTACTTTTTTTGAAAAATACTAGGTGGTGCAGTGGATAAAGCACCAGCCCTGGATTCAGGAGAACCTGAGTTCAAATGCAACCTCAGACATGTTACACTTACTAACTGTGTGACCCTGGGCAAGTCACTTAACCCTCATTGCCCCGGAAAAAAATAAACAAAACGACTATGTAATAAATACCACATTGTCATTTTTCAAAGCTACCCTGCTTTTCTGTGCTTCCTTCTGAGTTTTCTTTTGTTCTCTGCTATGCACTTTTTTTTTCCTTCTCTCCCCACCGGGCACTAGAGAAGTCTACCATTAGACACTCTGTGTGTGTGTGTGTGTGTGTGTGTGTGTGTGTGTGTGTGTGTGTGTGTGTGTGTGTGTGTAAAACCATACTTTGCATACTTGTATTTATCAACTCTCTAGAGGTGGATAGCATCTTCCTTCATAGGTCCTTTGTAGTTGATTTGTGTATTTATAATACTCAACATAACAGTCAGTCACAGTTATTCTTCAAACAATATTGCTGTTACTATATACAATGTTCTTTTGGTTCTGCTTATTTCACTCTTCATTATTTCATGCAAATCTTTATCATGCCTTTCTAAAATCAGCTTGTTTATCATTTCTTACAGCACAGTAGTATTCCATCACATTCATATACAACAACTTGTTTAGCCATTACCCCATTGATGGGTACCCCCTCAATTTCTAGTACTTTGCCACCACAAAGAGAGATGCTATAAATATTTTAGAACATTTAAGTTATTTTCCTTTTCCCTTGATCACCTTAATGAAACAGACCTAATAGGGGTATTGCTGGGTCAAAGTGTATACACAGTTTTATAACTCTTTGTGCATAATTCCAGATTGCTCTCCAAAATGGTTAGATCAGTTCACGGTTCTCTCAGCCGTCTATTAGTGTCCCAATTTTCCCACATCCTCTCCAACATTTGTCATTTTATCTTTCTATTATTTTAGCTAATCTGATAGGCATAAGATGATATCTCAAAGTTGTTTTAATTTTCATTTTTCTAATCAATAATGATTCAGAGCATTTTTTCATGTGACTATATGTAGTTTTGATATCTTCATCAGAAAACTGCCTGTTCATATCCTTTGACCATTTATCAATTGGGAAGTGACTCATATTCTTATAAATTTGACAAAGTTTTCTATACTTTTTTTTTTTTGCAGGGCAATGAGGGTTAAGTGACTTGCCCAGGGTCACACAGGTAGTAAGTGTCATGTGTCTGAGGTCGGATTTGAACTCAGGTCCTCCTGAATCCAAGGTTGGTTCTCTATCCACTGCGCCACCTAGCTGCCCCCTATACATTTGAGATATAAGACTTTTATCTGAAAAACTTTCTATAAAATTTCCCCCAATTTTCTGCTTTCCTTCTTATCTTGGGTGCATTGGTTTTATTTGTACAAAAACTCTCTAATTTAATGTAATCAAAAGCATCCATTTCATACTTCACAATGCTCTCTATCTCTTGTTTTTTCATAAATTTATATCCTATTCACAAATATGATGGTCAATGGTGTAAAATATTGTTCTATGTTCAATTTCTGACAGACTATTTTCTAGTTTTCCTAACAATTTTACCAAATAATGAATTCTTATTCCAAAAGTTTAAATCTTTACATTTGTCAAACACAAGGTTGCTATAATCACTTACTACTGTGTATTATATGTCTAATCTGTTCCACTGGTCTACCTTTCTATTTCTTTGCCAGAACCAAATAGTTTGGATAATTACTGCCTTATAATATAATTTAAGATCTGGTAATGCTAAGCCTCTTTGCTTTACACATTTTATATTAATACCTTTAATATTCTTGACCTTATGTTCTTCCAAATTTTGTTATTTTTTCCTAGCTTAATAAAATTTTTTTGTAATTTAATTGGGATAGCATTGAATGGGTAAATTAGTTTAGGCAGAATTGTAATTTTATCATATTAGCTCTGCCTGCCCATGAACAATTACTATTTCTCTAATTATTTAAATCTGACTTTATTTGTATAAAAATTCTTCATAATTATGTTCATATAGTTCCCAGATTTGTCTTGGGAGGTATACTTCTGGGTATTTTATACTGTCTACAATTATTTTAAAGGGGATATCTCTTACTATCCTTTCTTGTGGGGTTTTGTTGGTGATATATAGAAATGCTAATTATTTGCATGGGTTTGTTTTATATAGTGCTACTTTGCTAAAATTATTGTTTCAAGTAGCTTTTTAATCAAATCCCCAGGATGTTTCAAGTATATCATCATATCATCTGCCAAAAGAGATAGTTTTATTACTTCATTGCCCATTTTTATTCCTACAATTTCTTTTTCTTCTATAGCTAGCATTTCTAATGCAATAATGAATAATATTGGTGATAATGGACATCCTGGTTTCACTCCTGATCTTATTTTTTTAAAAAACACTCCTGATCTTATTGAAAAGGCTTCTAGCTTACCCCCATTACTAATAATGCTGGCTGATGGTTTTAGTAGATGCTTCTTATCATCTTAAGGAAAAACACATTTATCCCTAGTCTTTCAAATGCTTTTTAGTAAGAATGAGTGTTATATTTTGTCAGAAGCTTTCTCTACATCTATTGACATAATCGTATGATTTTTATTACATTTGTTATTGACATAATCAATTATGTTAATAGTTTCCTTAAACCACTCTTGAATTCTTTACATAAATCCAATTTGGTCACAATGTATAATCTTTGTCATATATTGTTGTAGTCTCCTAGCTAGTATTTTATTTAGGATTTTTGCTTCCATATTCATTAATGAAATTGGTCTATAATTTTCTTTCTCTGTTTTTGCTCTTCCTGTTTTAGGTATCAGCACCATATTTGTTTCATAAAAGGAGTTTGGTAGGACTCCTTCTTTGCTTACTATTCCAAATAATTTATTTAACATTGGAATTAATTGGATTATTATCTGAAAATTATGTATTTAATATTTCTGCTTTTCTGCATTTAATTTTTTATGCCCTAATATATGGTTGATTTTTGTAAAGGTATCATGCACCACTAAGAAAAAAGTATATTCTTTTCTATTACCATTCAATTCTCTCCAGATATAAATTTCCCAGATTAATAGAAGAAGATTTAAATAATCCTGTTTTATAAAAAGAAATTGAAGAAGTCATCAATGAGTTCCTTAAGAAAACAATCTCCAGCACCAGATGGATTCACAAATGAATTATACCATACATTTAAAGAACAGTTAATTCCAATATTATATAAACTATTTGGGAAAATAGGTAAATAAGGAGTCCCACCGAATTCCTTTAAAGATACAAATATGTTTTGATATCTAAACTAGGAAGAACAAAAACAGAGAAAGAAAACCATAGACCAATTTCCATAATGAATATTGATGCAAAAAATTAGATTAAATATTAGCAAGAAGATTACAGCAATATATCACAAAAATCATGCACTATGACCAGGTGGGATTTATGCCAGGAATACAAGACAGAATCAATATTAGAAAACTATCAGCATAATTGACCATATTAACAAACAACCCCCCAAAAAACATATGATTATCTCAATAGATGCAGAAAAAAGTTTTTTACAAAATATAACATGCATTCCTATTAAAAACATCAGAAAGTATAGGAATAAATGGAGCTTTTCTTAAAATGAAAGGTAATATCTATCTAAAACCATTATCTGTATGGGAATTATCTGTAGTGGGGACAAGCTAGTAGCCTTCCCAGTAAGATCAGGGGTAAAGCAAGGCTGCCCATTATCATCACTATTCTTCAATACTACTAGATTGTACTAGAAAATTATACTAGAAATTCTAGCTTTAGCAATAAAAGAAGAAAAAGAAGTTTAAGGAATTATAATAGGTTATAAGGAAACAAAACTTTCACTCTTTGCACTTGATATGATGATATACTTAGAGAATGCTAGAGAATCAATTGAAAAACTAGTGGAAATTTTGAGTTCCTGATTCAACCATTCAGGAGAGCAACATGGAACCATGCCCAAGGGGCTATAAAGCGGTTTATACCCTTTGACCCAGCAATACTACTACTAGATCTGTATCCCAAAAAAATCAAAGGAAAAGGAATTATATATACAAAAATACTTATAACAGCTCTTTTTGTGGTGGCAAAAAATTGGAAATTGAGGAAATGCCTATCAGTTGGGGAATGGCTGGACAACTTATGGTATATGATTGTAATGAAATATTATGTTTTCAGAAAAACCTGGGAGGACTTACATGAACTGTTGCAAAGTGATATGAGCAGAACCAGGAAAATATTGTACAATGATCAACTGTGAATTACATAGCTATTCTCATCAGTACAATGATGCAAGATAAGTTCCAAAGGAGTTATGATGAAAAATGCTATCCACCTCCAGTGAAAGAACTGATGAAGTCTAAATAAAGATTGAAGCTCTTTTTTAAAACTTTCTTTATCTTGTTGTTGGGGTTGGTTTTTTATTGTCTTGGTCTATGTTTTCTTTTGCAACAGGTTTTATATGGAAATGTTTTGCATGATGGCACATGTATAATCTATTTTAAATTGCTTGCTTTCTCAAGTTGGGGGTAGGGGAGGAAAGGAAGGAGACAATTTGGAACTCAAAATTTTTTGAAAAATGAATTTAAAATCTTTTTTGAGAACTAGAAAAAAGAAAACAATCTAAAAATAAAGGTATCATACAAGAATCAAGATACAATGGATGGAATCAGTGTTGTACTGGTAAATGTTTAATAACTGACTTTCCAGAAAGAAAATATGAACTATACACTTTTAAGTTTAATCTGAATTATTACATTTTCTCCTTCACTTTCTAATTCTAGACAGTGAACAAAGCAGTACATGAAAGCCTGTTGTTTTTTTTTAATTTTCAAGGTGTAAATGCTTTACTAAAAATTTAACAATTGGGGGGTCAGTTAGGTGGCACCAGCCCTGGATTCAGGAGTACCTGAGTTCAAATCTGGCCTCAGACACTTGACACTTACTAGCTGTGTGACCCTGAGCAAGTCACTTAACCCCCATTGCTCCACCAAAAAAAAAAGTGTCATTTCTTGCACATTAAAAAAAAATTTAACAATTGGTTCTCTTTAGCTTGTTTGAACAGCCTCCAGCACACCCCTGGATGGAATTCACTATATGTGTAAGACTCTTCCCAGAAATAACCTATCCTTCATTGAGACTTAGCAATAACTTACTCATAGTCAAGTCATACAACAATTAAGTACTTAGTCTTTGCCAGACACTGTTTGTTGTTGTTGTTGTTGTTCTTCTTCTTTTCTTTCTTTTTCTTTTTTTTCTTTTTTTTTTTTTTTTTTTTGGTGAAGCAGTTGGGTTTAAGTGACTTGCCCAGGGTCACACAGCTAGTAAGTGTTAAGTGTCTGAGGCTGGATTTGAATTCAGATCTTCCTGACTCCAGGGTCGCTGCTCTATCCACTGTGTCACCTAGCTGCCCCTGCCAGGCACTGGTCTAAGATCTGTGAGTACAAAGGAAGGCAAAAGTACATTCCTGACTTTCAGGGAGCTCACATTCTAATGGGGAAGACAATATGCAAATAACTATGTACATACAAGGTATACACAGTACAACTGGATGGTAAATTCAGAAGCAAAGTGCTGGGCAGAAAAGGAGGCTGGGAAAGACCTCTTTCAGAAAATGGGATTTGAGTGGAATCTTCAAGGAGGCTAGGGAAGCAAAGGTAAGGAGGGAGAGCACTTCAGGCATGGGGGACAGCCAGTAAAAAGACTCAGTCAGGAGATGGAGTATCAAATTCTAGGAACATCCAGGAGGCAGTGTCTCTACGTTATAAAGAAGAAGATAAAGTATAAGAAGACTGGAAGGGGGGCAGCTAGATGGCGCAGTGGATAAAGCACTGGCCTTGGATTCAGGAGGACCTGAGTTCAAATCCAGCCTTTGACACTTAACCAGCTGTGTGACCCTGGGCAAGTCACTTAACCCTCATTGCCCCACCCCAAAAAAAAAAAGAAGAAGACTGGAAGGGAGAAGGTTAAGAGAGCAAAAGGTTTTAAAAAACAAACTGATGGGGACAGCTAGGTGGTGCAGTGGATAAAGCCTCGGCCCTGGATTCAGGAGGACCTGAGTTCAAATTTGGCCTCAGACACTTGACACTTACTAGCTGTATGATCCTGGGCAAGTCACTTAACCCTTATTGCCCCCCCCCAAAAAAAAACCCAAACTAATTATTTTATACTTGATCCTAGGGAGTCATCGGAATTTACCGAGTGGGGAGGTGGAGGTGATGGTGACATGGCCAGGCCTGTGCTTTAGGAAGATCATTTTGGCAGCTGAATGAAGATGGACTGGGGTGCAGAGAGATTCAAAGCCAGGAGCC
This sequence comes from Dromiciops gliroides, assembly GCF_019393635.1. Classification (NCBI taxonomy): domain Eukaryota; kingdom Metazoa; phylum Chordata; class Mammalia; order Microbiotheria; family Microbiotheriidae; genus Dromiciops; species Dromiciops gliroides. The sequence goes on along the minus strand of NC_057864.1, from coordinate 165,588,606 downwards.
TGTTGCCATGATCCAGGTGAGAGGTGATAAGGACCTGCCCAATTTTGAGAAGGTAGAAACAATAAGACTTGGTAACAGATTGGATGTGTGAGGGGAGCACAAGTGAGAAGTTGAAAATAATACCTAAATTATCAGCCTGGGAGACTGGGAGGATGGTGGTGCCTTCAACGGTAATGGGAAAGTTTGTAGGAGAAGAAGTTTGGGTTTAGGGGGAAAGATAATGAGTTTTGTTTTGGACATATTGAGTTTATGACAACAGGACATAAAATTCAAGAGGCAGTTAATGATGCTGGACTAGAGGTCAAGAAAGAGGTTCAGGTTGGAGAAACACATCTCAGAATCATATGCACAGAGATGATCATTGAAACTATGGGAGCTGATAAGATCACCAGTATAGAGATAAAAGTGAAGAGGGCCCAGGACAGAGACTTAAGGGTTAGAACAAGTCCATTCTATCCATTACATCACTCCATGCTGTAATAGCCCACACAGGAATTGAGGAGGGCTTCGACTCAATTAGTATTGTTTCGGGTTTTGGTTTTTTTGGTGGAGCCATGAGGGCTAAATGACTTGCCCAGGGTCACACAGCTAGTAAGTGTCAAGTGTTTGAGGCCAGATTTGAACTCGGGTCCTCCTGAATCCAGGGCTGGTGTTTTATCCACTGCACCACCTAGCTACCCCAACTCAATTAGTATTGATGAATCATGGCAAAGGGAATTGAGCTGTGGGTGACATATTCAACAGATGACATAGAGATGTTATTAGTAGATCCTGTTTTGAAATGTTTAAGAAAAAAGAAAAGTCAACAATGACCACTACAGTTATTACCACGAGAGACTGGGTAAAGATAGAAATAATGAAGTCCAAAAGACCAGGTTTGGGGGAGGGGGGAATGTTGAGTTAGGAGGCAGTATGATACAATGGACCAGTGATTCTGGATCCAAGCCCTGCTCCTGCTGTTCTGTACCAGTGGAACGGTGTGTTTTTTCTCATCTACAAAAGGAGAGGTTGAACTGGATGTCCTTTGAGATCTATTCCAGCTCTAGGTCTATGATCTTTGTGAAATGTATGGGTGAAACTATCTTGGAAATTTGGACCTAGGGTTCAGGAAAGAAGTTAAGGCTAGGGCTAAAAATGGAGATAAAGTCTACATAGAGATGGTAGCTGAGGCCACAAGCTTAAGTTTAGTAAGGAAGAGAGTTTAGAGGAAAAAAGAGAAAAAAGCTGAGGACAAATCTTTGGAGACTCTCCCTCTCCACACACACCTACATAAACACACACCTGGGCCACAAGGGAGGAGGAAGGGAAGCTCTAAATTCCAGAACAACCTTATAAGTTTTTATCGCCCTCAGCCCCTCCCGTGCCCACAGAGGCAAGCAACATATTTAGGAACTTGTTAATTGTTTCTTCTTCTTCTTCTTCTTCTTCTTCTTCTTCTTCTTCTTCTTCTTCTTCTTCTTCTTCTTCTTCTTCTTCTTCTTCTTCTTCTTCTTCTTCTTCTTCTTCTTCTTCTTCTTCTTTTCCAGGGCAATGAGGGTTAAGTCACAGCTCAAAAGTGTCAAGTGTCTGAGGCCAGATTTGAACTCAGGTCTTCTTGAATCCAGGGCCTGTGTTTTATCCACTGTGCCACCTAGATGCCCCCAATTGTTTCTTCTTGATGGTGGGATGGGACAGATTTGGGACAAACTATTATGTTATTTGGGTTCCCTTTGGGTTAACTCACTGACCCAAGGTCACGCAGCAAGTCACCAGCAAAATTCATGCCTGCGTTCAAGGCACCCGAGGCGACTCCTTCTCCCTGATTCCACATGCTGCTTTTAGAAGGGTTCTTACCGTTTATGAAAGATGTTGGAGGAAAGGTGTAGAATATGCTTTTCATAGTCACTTCCTAAGGCAGACTGGCAGGGTCCCAGGGCAAGCAGGACAGACAGGGGAGCTGTGTAGACTACACTTCCTGCTTAGGTGTTTCATCCTAATTCTTGGCCTGGGCTGCAACCAGACCTATGCATAACTGACAGTTCCCATTGGTGTATCTTCCTCCCCACCCCTAGCCAGTCATCCAGGTTATTTGGTTTTGTGTTTTTTTATAAGGGAAGCTCTAGCTCAATTTGGTTATTACTAGAACTTCTTATGAAAAAGTGTTAGTGTCACTGACCCAAGAATCATAACAGAAAATTGGAAATAAATTGAAAGCATAAAGCATCTTTCCTCCCTTCCCTCTACCCCAACCCTGCCATCCCCCTTGGCCGAGCAACCCGTGTGCAAATAAATATTTGGGACTGTGAGAGAGCAGATCAGAGGCAAGGGAGCTGAGGCGAGGGCTTAGTTGTGACTGCTGGTGAAAGGTGCTTCCCATCTTCCTGTCCCTTCCCATAGCCCTAACCCTGATCCCACCCCCACGAGGGACGGGGCAGCCCTTGGCGCTAAGATCCTCAACCATATCAAGCCAAGTTCCCAGAAGGTCTTCAAAGCACAACTCAGGGGCCACCTCCTTCACGTGCTCTTTCCTGATCTCCCCATTTATTAGCGCTCTCTCCCTCTTGAAGTTTCACTGTATGATTTCATATAGACCTTGTATTTCCTAGTGTGTCTATTGTATTGCTCACCCCCAATAGGCTATAAACTTATCTAGGGCCGCACTGTGTTCATTTCTGTCTTCATATCTCCATTGTGTAGCAAAGTGCCTCAAATTTAATAAATGTTTGTTCATTTGAATTGCATTATTCACTAGCTCTCCAAGCCAGTGGCCATAGTCATTCCCCATCTTCTCCCTTCCATCTGGTTAGCTAGGATTTTCAGAGGGGAAAGAGAGGGGACGCTGGCAGCGGCGTCTCATCCCTTCAACAAGACTTCGATTTAATCTCTCCTTCCTTCGTTCCCTCCTTCCTTCCCTTTCTCTCTCCTTTCCTCTCTCTCCTTCCTTCCCTCCTTCGTTCCTTCCCTCCCTCTTTCCTTCCCTCCTTCTTTCCTTCTCTCTCTCTTTCCTTTCCTCCTTCCCTTCCTCCCTTTTTTCTTCCTTCCTTCCTTTCCTTCCCTCTCACTTTCCTTCTTTCCTCTTCCTTCCTTTCTTCCTTTCTTCCCTCTTTCCCTCCCTCTCTCCCTGCCTCCTTCCTTCCTTCCTATCATTCTCCTCTCCCCAAGAACTTCAAGGCTTCAGAGTATGCCCTTTCAAAATAAGGTCTTCTTGTCCTACACCCTATACTGCTTCTCTGCCATCACCTGCCTCCTGGTTCTATACTCTAAGCCTCAGCCCTGTGTGCCTTCACTTACACAATACATAATAATAATACTAGTTCACATTCACATTAGCACTTTAAGAATTGAGCCTCAGCCTGTGATTTCAGGTCCAGGTGAGAAAATTCCCTCTACCAAAACAGGTTAGCACCTTCTCTGCAGCAAGATTGTCTTAAAGATTGACTAAGAGCACTGAAAGGTTAAGTGACTTGCCCAGGGTCACACAGTCAGTATTTATTAGAGGTGCAACTTGACATTATTATCTTCATTTGACAGAAGAGGAAATCTGGGACCAGAGAAGTTAGGAGCTAGTAAAAGGCAATGGATGGATTCAGAATTCAAATCCAGATTTTCTGAATACTAGCCTCACAGTGGGTAGAGGCTGTCCTTGTTATGTTCCTTGGGTCTCGTGTGAAGCAAGTTTATTAAGTTTATAAGAACCCTTCAAATCATACCAGTAGCTAACCCCCTATTCTGATGACATGTATGACTGGTCCTTTGAATCTTCCAGCACCATCCATCAGCCCTGAATACTCATCAAATAATAATTCTCTTCTCTCCCATTTAACAGATGGAAAATCTGAGGCCAAGGCACTAAGGTCTGCAATCACAGAAAAAAAAATAAATGACAGAGCCAGAAGAGCAGAAGATGAAACATCTAAAGGTTTTAATTAGAATTTTTTTCAAAGCCCTAGCTCTGTTCTTTGGGGGTAACCTCAAAGATAGCCTCTTCAAGATATGACAACACTCTATAGAAGTCGGTGGGAAACTCCATGTATGTATATATTAAATTTCCATAAGAGCTCAGATCATCCTTTTTGATGGCTCCTTCCCAGGACACCAAGAAGCAACACTTTGGGTGGCTGCCCTCTTGTTTCCATTGAGGAAGAATGGCCTTTTACAGTGCCTTGCACATTATTAAATATTTATGGAATTCAGGTACCACATCTTATGTAAGGCCTTCCTGATCACCCTGGTTGCTAAAGTAGGTCGAAGAATATTTGCTGATACTATTTTCACTTTTGTTGTTGCTTTTTTATTATTGTCCTTGTTTATTCTTTCTTGTGTTTTTTCCCCTGTGGTTCTGTCTAATGTGAAAATATGTTTAACATGATAGTAATGTATAATCTATATCAAATTGCTTGCTGAGGGGAAGCTAGGTGGTGCAGTGGATAAAGCACAGGTCCTAGATTCAGGAGGACCTGAGTTCAAATCTGGCCTCAGACACTTAACACTTACTAGCTGTGTGACCCTGGGCAAGTCACTTAACCCTCATTGCCCCTCAAAAAAAAAATTGCTTGCTGGCCTCTGGCGGGGGAAGGGAAGGGAGGGTGGGAGAAAAATTTGGAACTCAAAAATATCTTTACATGTAATTGAGAAATTTTTTGTGGGGGGGGCAATGGGGGTTAAGTGACTTGCCCAGGGTCACTGAGCTAGTAAGTGTCAAGTGCCTGAGGCTGGCTTTGAACTCAGGTCCTTCTGAATCTGGGGCCAGTGTTTTATCCACTGAGCCACCTAGCCGCCCCCGAGAAAAATTTTTAAATAAAAATAAATGAAAAAAATAAACCAAAAAGAAAAAAAATTGCTGAGACACTGAGGTCAATTCCCAAGTGGCTAAGCAAGTCACTTGTCCCAGATACCTCTCAAAGTTCTGGAACTTTTTGGTTTCAGGACCCCTTTTCCCTCTTAAAAATTATTGAGGATCCCCCCCAGGGAGCTTTTGTGTCTGTGAATTATAGATATCTGTCAATACTTATATTAGAAATTATATTAGAAATTAAAATTTAGGGGCAGCTAGGTGGCATAGTGGATAAAGCACTGGCCCTGGATTCAGGAGGACCTGAATTCAAATCCAGCCTCAGACACTTGACACTAGCTGTGTGACCTTGAGCAAGTTGCTTAATCCTCACTGCCCCACCCACCCCCAAAAAAGAAATTAAAATTTAACATTATCATTAAAATATAAGCTCCCAATATGTTTTTATTTCAATCCCAGTGCCTGACACACAGAATGTGTTTTTAAAATCCTTTCTCTCTTTCTCTCTCTCCATTTCTCTCTCTCTCTCTCTCTCTCTCTCTCTCTCTGTATATCTATTTCACTCTATCCCTGTCTCTTTTGCTTTCTCTCTCTGTCTCATTGTCTCTACCTGTGTCTGTCTCTGTCTCCCTGTGTCTCTGTCTCTCCGTTTCTCTCTCTCTCTCTCTCTCTCTCTCTCTCTCTCTCTCTCTCTCTCTCTCTCTCTCTCTCTTAACCTCTCTCCCTCTTTCTGGACACTATGCTTCTTTACATGTTTCTGGTCAAATATGCCTGCCCAGGGCCAGAGTGCAGGTCTAACCCCAGGGGATCATAGAAGTCTCTTTAATCCACTCCCATCCTTCTGTGGACAAACCTGAATGCTTTAATGATTTTGCTGAGGATTGGCCTATACCAGAGCCCTGGGCCATGAGTAAAGAGACTCAGTTCTTATACCTAGCCAGTTCTTTGACCTCAGGGACTTGCTCTGTTCTGTGACCTCGGGTCATTCATTGAAATTCTCCTGGCTTCATTTGCCCAGCAACAAAATGGTGAGTGTGAAGAATTGATCAATTATTCCCTTTGTGGGTGATATTCCTTTGGATGAAAGTGAAGGGACTAGTGATAGAGGTGAAGGAAATTAGGAGTGTTCAGGCAGAACTAGCCGGCTGGTATACCAAGGCCCAACTAAGCACTGGTTTGACTCAGCTAATTATGCTGGTTTGGGTCCCTTGTAATACTAGCTTTGATACAGACACCATGATGGACTATTGTCTAAGGACTAGCCTAGCTGAGATCAGAAAGATTCATCAACAGGTTGACCAGAGGGTGATGAATGCTTCCCTTCCCCTTGGGAAGACCTGGGTTTAAGTCCTTCCTCTAAATCATACTAGCTATATGACCGTAGATAAGTCACTTAACTTCTCAGTGCTCCAAGCAATTCTATGTGTTCCAAATTCTCTTCTTTCTTCCCTATCCCCCCATTAAGAACTCAAGCAATTCAATATGTTATACATGTGCAGTCATGCAAAACATAGCGGCAAAAAACACTTTAGAAAAGAAACTAACAACAAAATATACTTCCATCTCTATTCAGATACCATCAGATCTTTCTCTGTAGATGGATTGCATTTTTCATTTTTTTTATGGTTTTGTTTGTTGTTGTTGTTGGTTGTTTTGTTTTTGGTGGGGCAATGGGGGTTAAGTGACTTGCCCAGGGTCACACAGCTAGTAAGTGTCAAGTGTCTGAGGCCAGATTTGAACTCAGGTCTTCCTGAATCCAGGGCCAGGGCTTTATCCACTGTACCACCTAGCTGCCCCCCGCAATTGTATTTTTCATAAGTCCTTCAGAATTGTCTTGTAACATCGAAGCAAATCTTTAAAACCATAAGTTGTAGAGGAGGTGCCACCCTACAATGGAGAGGAATTTTCCTCTCCAGGGAGTTACCTATGCCAATGAAATACAGGTCCATCCCCTATCTCTATGCTTACTTTGTTCCAGACACCATATGGGGAATCTGATGACAAGAATGAAGCTGCCCTAGCTCTTGAGTAGCAGATCCAATACTGTCCAGCGTTCTTTCCATGACACCACACTGCCTCTCAAAGACTGGCGGGAGGATTTACTGACTGATTTGTATAAATACAGCATATGCCATTTTCATTATTACTATTTCTGAATATTTCTCTTTTATTTTGTGAATATAACCCTGAAAAAAAAATGTGTTCAGAGACTCAAGAATGTGTTGGCAAAGAGAGAGAAGGGAAAGGGAGTATGGTGGAGGCCGGAGCCAGGGCATCCAGAAGCTGTGCCAATCTTTTTGGAAAGTAAGATGGAATTTTACCATAAGAGCTACAGAACTGTTCATACCCTTTCACCCAGTGACTCTGCTATTGGATGATAGATAGCATAAGGAGCCTGTTGATAGGAGAAAAAGACCAATCAATGAAAAACTATTCTAGTAACCCTGTTCCAAATGGGAATATAATGGAAACATTCACATGTTCAACCACTAGGGAATGGCAGTATGGAACAGTATTTCTCTATAATAAATGCTAAGTCAGGGGCAGCTAGGTAGTAGAGTAGATAAAGTACCGGCCCTGGATTCAGGAGGACTTGAGTTCAAATCCGGTCTCAGATACTTGACACTTACTAGCTGTGTGACCCTGGGAAAGTCACTTAACCTTCATTGCCCCGCAAAAGAAAAAAAGAAATGCTAAGTCAGACAGCTTTGAGGAAGTAGACAACTCTGATTGATGCAATAACCAACCACCACTCCAAAGGACTAATATTGAAGCCTGCTACCCACCTCCTGATAGGGAGGCTGATGGACTCAAGATAAAGAATGAAAAAAAAAAAAAAAAGGAGGGGGCGGCTAGGTGGTGAGTGGATAAAGCACCGGCCCTGGATTCAGGAGTACCTGAGTTCAGATCTGGCCTCAGACACTTGACACTTACTAGCTGTGTGACCCTGGGCAAGTCACTTAACCCCCATTGCCCCGCAAAAAAAAAAAAAAAAAAGAATGAAAAACATGTTTTGGGACATGAGTAAAGTGGGAATTTGTTTTGTTTGACTGCACATTTGTTACAAGGGCTTTGTTTTGCTTCCCCTCCCCCTACCTGGACCCTGGGAGGGAAGCAAAAGGGAGAAATCCTTGATAATTTTAAAAATAAAATAATTTTTTTAAAACACAAAGTACAGCACAATTGAGAGATAACTTCATAGGTAGAAAGACCTGGGTTCTAGTCCTACTTGTAACATACATTGGCTGGGTAACCCAGTTCAAAATCCTTAACCTCTCAGTGTCCCAGACATGTAATTTTCTAAGAATGTCTTCACTGAGTATAAGGTCCACTCCTGAGTTATTCCCATACAAGGAAGAGGGGTGGGAATACTGCGTTCTGATTAGCTAGTTTTCCCGTGTAGATTGTAACCCCGACCAGTGATGAAAAAGGGGAAGGTCCATTCGCATTAGGGACTAGGGTATAAAACAGAGTCTGCAAGCCCCCTTTCTGGGCACCCACTAACTGCACACTAGGGTGCCTCCTTCTCATGAGAAGAAAATAAAGCCTTTGCCACCTCAAAAAAAAAAAAAAAGAATATCTTCACTGGAAGTTTCCTACAATAGTGAAATCATGGGTCCAGCCAGAAAGAAAGAAAGAAAGAAAGAAAGAAAGAAAGAAAGAAAGAAAGAAAGAAAGAAAGAAAGAAAGAAAGAAAGGAAGGAAGGAAGGAAGGAAGGAAGGAAGGAAGGAAGGAAGGAAGGAAGGAAGGAAGGAAGGAAGGAAGGAAGGAAGGAAGGAAGGAAGGAAGGAAGGAAAAGAAAAGAAAAAGAAAGAAGGAAAAACAACCCCCCAAAGTCATAGTACCATAGGGCATCAGGTGTAGGACCTGGCATCAGGAAGATCTGGATATGAAGCCTGCCTTTCACCCTTTCTAGCTTTCTGACCCTAAAGAAATCATTGACACTCTCCAAGTCTCCAACAGTTCTTGAAGATACCCACTAAGGGAACTATTTCATTGCAGAGAATTTCCAAACCATGGGAATCCTAAAAGAAATCCTTGACAACAGGACAAATACAAAGAAATATGGGAAGACTTGTACGAAGGGATTCAGATGGAAGAAAGTTGAAATTGAGAGCACAGTATATACAATGACCGTTCCTAGAAGACAACATTTTGTTGTAGATAGAATACTGACTCATCTGGGAGTCAGGAAGAAATGGGTTCAAATCCAGCCTCAGACTCTTATTACATTTGTGATCCTGGGTAAATCACTTAACCTCTCTCAGATTCAGTTTTCTCATCTTTAAAATGGAAATAGTAATAGCAACTGCCTCAAAGGGTTGTTGTGAGAGTCAAATGATACCTGTAAATGCTTTGCAAGCCTTTAAAGTGCTATAGTAGTGTTATTTTGGGGAGCAGCTACATGGCGCAGTGGCTAAAAACCAGCCTTGGATTCAGGAGGACCTGAGTTCAAATCAGACCTCAGACACTTGACACTTACTAGCTGTGTGACCCTGGGCAAGTCACTTAACCCTCATTGCCCCGCCTGAAAACAAACAAACAAACAAAAAAGAAATGTTATTTTTATTATTATTGACAGCTATTAAATAATAATAACAGCAACATAATTCATAACAATACACAGAAGAGGATTCAGAAGTGACAGTAAAAACAAATAGGATGATTGATATATCTTTTTATTAAAAATTAATATGTTTAAAAAACATCTAACAAATAATGTAAGTTTATGGCTTCCTTGCAGTCTTTTTGTTGTTGTTGTTTGGACATTTTAAAAATTTGTTTATTGATGATATTTAAACATATATCTGACATATATAAACTTATATATATCATCTAAACCTATGAAATTTAAATTAAAAATAGGAGCTCATATTTTGGGGCTTCAGAGAATAGAGCTAAGTGATTAGGTATAGAGTGGAGTGTATAATTAGGAATAAAGAGAATAGACCCAGAGCAAGATTTCCTCCTGAGATAGACTTAAACTTGACAATTCCTGGGAAGGGGGGCAGCTAGGTGGCGAAGTGGATAAAGCACCTGCCCTGGATTCAGGAGGACCTGAGTTCAAATTCGGCCTCAGACACTTGACACTTACTAGCTGTGTGGCCCTGGGCAAGTCACTTAACCCTCATTGCCCCGCAAAAAACAAAAACAAAAAACAATTCCTGGAAAGGACATGGGGTACTAAAGGGGGGAAGGGTGCGGGAGAGGGGCTTCTCTCCAAGGAAGATATTAAGGATAATATGTTGATGGAGGGGAATTCTGAAAATAGAAACACTTATAGAAATCCCAGATGTTAGAGATAGCCATGCATTGTGGGAAGAGTTCATTGCAGATTCATTGCAATGACCTGTCTTATTCCCATAGTACAAAAGATGAAATACTTTTACTCCCTCTCTGCAGAGACAAGGAGAACTACAGGTTTAAAGTGTTTAGTACATTGTCCCATGAAGCTAATTTGTCTGTTATTTTTGTTTAATTATTTTCCTTTGTTACAGGAGAGAGTTCAATCAGGATGGTAAATCAGGAAATTACTGACATATGAAAGGCATTAGTAAAACATTAGAAGAAAGAGGAAGGAAGGCAGTAATGAAAAAAGGAAGAGATGCAGGAAGGAGTGAAGGCAGCAAGCAAGTGGGACTTGGAGGAAAGAGACACCTGGTGACAAAACCAATACAATCAAAATTAGAAGAAAAGCAGAAAGATGGGAAAGAATTTTTAGAGCAAGTGCTATAAGAAATGATAAGCAGGATGCTTTCAGAAAAACCTGGAAAGACTTACATGAACTGATGCAAAGTGAAGTGAGAAGATCCAGGAGAACATTATACACAGTAACAATAATATTGTACATTGATCAATTGTGAATTATTTAGAATTACAATTTCTCAGAAATGCAATAATACAAAACAATCCCAAAGGACTTATGATGAAAAATGCTATCCACCTCCAGAGAAAGAACTGAAGTTGTCTTTTTTTTTTTTTAAGGGCAATGAAGGTTATGTGACATGCCCAGGGTCACACAGCTAGTAAGTGTCAAGTGTCTGAGGCCGGATTTGAACTCAGGTCCTCCTGAATCCAGGGCTGGTGCTTTATCCACTGCACCAACTAGCTGCCCCCTGAAGTTGTCTTAATACAGTCTGAAGCATACCATTTTCCCTCTCTCCCTTCCTTCCTTCCTTCCCTCCCTCTTCTTTCTTTCTTTCTTCCTTCTCTTCTTTCTTTCTTTCTTTCTTTCTTTCTTTCTTTCTTTCTTTCTTTCTTTCTTTCTTTCTTTCTTTCTTTCTTTCCTTCTCTTTCTTTTCTGTACTATGAATTGTCTTCTACAAAATGACTAATATGGACATTTTAATGTGATTTCACATGTATAATAACCTATATCAGATTGCTTACCATCTCAGGAAGTGGGGAAGAGAGGGAGGGATAGAATTTGGAACTCAAAACTTTTTTTAAAAATGAATGTTTAAAAATGTTTTACATGTAATTGGGGGAAATATTATTAAAAAAGAGAGACACCTGCTTTCAAACCATGCTTCTGTTTTTGATTGCCTATATGACTCATTTCACTTTTCTGAGACTTAGTTTCCTCATCTATAAATATAAATAATATGTGAAGGGACAGGTGTATTGTTTTATAGGTATAGGGAATTTTTTTTTGGTGGGACAATAAGGGGTAAGTGACTTTCCCAGGGTCACACAGCTAGTGTCAAGTTTCTGAGGTTGGATTTGAACTCAGGACCTACTGAATCCAGGAACAGTACTTTATCCACTGCACCACCTAGCTGCCCCCAGTATAGGGAAATTTTAATGAGAAAACCCCTGTAATACAGATCAGCAACTGCTCTCCAATTTAGAGTGTTAAAGAGTTCCCTGGGGCACTAAAAGGTTATGGGTTAAGACAGGTCTTGTATCTGGCTCTCCCTGATTTAGAGGCTCACTGGCTATGGACCACTTTGCCTAGAAGCCCCTGTCCCAGTCTTATTATATCAATGACATATAAGGATGCACTATAGCCTAGTTGACATGGGAGAGAAGATTGTGGAAGCAATTCAAAACAATAAATATTTATAGAGTGCCCACTACTTTTACTGTTCCGTGCTAGGCCAATTAGATGCTGCCCCTACCCTGGAGAACCTTACCATCTGGCTGGGCAAGGACTGTTGGTTGGTCATGCTTTGTTTTTGAAGAGGAACAATGACATCATGAGTGATGTATTGGCTTGCATTTGAGCAAATGAATTGGCCTTAAGCGAGGCAAGGTTTCACAAAGTCATCAACTTCTCTCTCTCTTCTAGAGTCATTGAAGTCCAGTGGCAGGACAAAAGTCGAGATGACTGGCATTGGCCCGGGATGCAATGGATGACCTTGGCATCTCTGATGCCCAATCAAGCTCTAAGGGCTCCACAGTGTCTGCTTAGCTACCTTCATGGCCATTGGAACAAATTGTTCTCATATGCCCATTCTAACAGGGGAAGTGTCCATGTGCTTCAAGGAGACATCAGGTTTGAGGCCCCTCCTTTATCTAAACTCAACCTGTTCAGGGATCTGAAGGTGAAAAGAGACATTGTCACTTCCCTCAAAAGGCTTATAGCCCCCATGGGAAAGAAGATATGTACAAGGATAATGATGATGCCGGGTGGAATGTGCCACCAGAGAGAGACAAAGTACCCTCAGGCTTCAGAAGAATCAAGGAGCCAGGAGCAAAGTCCAAGTCCCAGCCCCTTGATTTTAAGGATGGGATAACCAGGCCAGACAAGGTCAAGTGGCTCCTCCAACGTCCCTTGAACAAGCCCACATCACTTGACTCCCAATTCTAGGGGCTTTCCAGGCTTTCCATTACACCAAGAAAGCCTCTACTTCTTGCTGGAAGAAGAAAAGAAAACTTACAGAAGTGGTGGCTTTTGAATAGGGCCTTGAAGACAGGTAGTTTTTGGATGACAGAGAAAGGGAAAAGGTCATTTCAGGGAGGATGAAGAATATGAGCAAAGAAATATGAAGGAAAACAGTCTGGGCTGGCTGCAGTCTTCCAGCAAGGATGGGAAGAAGCTTGTCACCTCCAGGAAGGTGTTGAACAATTCATCCTGATTCAGAGCTAGTTCTGTCAGAGGAGAGGAGAGGGAAGTTACACTTCCCAGACTCCTACTGGGGTCTTTATAAGTGGTTGGTTAGGAAATTATTGGAGGGCTTCTCTGACCTGGATCAAGTTCATTGTCTGCTGGCCTTTGTAAGGTGGGTACAGGCTGTTCCTCATTCTCGAAATGCTTTTCCTCCTTAATTGTTCCTCCAGTTGTCTGCAAGGTAGGTAAGTGGCTCAGAGAATAGGGCACTGGGCCTGGAGTCAGGAGGACCTGAATTAAAATTCAGTCTCAGACACTTATTAGTTGTGTGACTCTTGGCAAGTCACTTAACCCTGTTTGCCTCAGTTTCCTCATCTGTAAGATAACCTAGAGAGGGAAATGACAAACTACTCCAATATCTGTCAGGAAGACTCCAAATGGGATCACAAAGAGTTGGATGTGACTAAAGCAACTGAACGACAACAAAAATTTTACAGCGTATGGGGTGTTCAAGGAAGACTAACACTTCTGGTGTGAGAATTTGCCAAGCCTTTTCAGGGTTGTTCATCCACCTTTGGTGTCCACCTAGAACTTAACTCTCACCTGTGGCTCCAAGTAGCTGTAGCATGTTCATCAGCCACACCCCAGTCAATCTGTCTTGGCAGATGGGCTAAACCACATTGACAGTAACCAACAGGCCACAGACCTATTGGTGAGTTAGGGGGGTATCTACCCCAAGCATGTGAAGACTTCCCCTGGCAGAATGGTCAGATGAGAATAATTTGTTCCAACAGTGATCTGGCTAAAGCAGGCCCTCATGGAGCACTTAGAACTTGGTCAGACGCCGAAGATGTCAAGGTCATCTGGTGCATCCTGGGCCATCACCGGTCACCCTGACTTTTGCCTTTCCACTGGACTTTGATGACCGTGGAAGGCAGATAACAAGGCCTGAGCCTTTAAATACTGCCACCCTGAAGGGACTGACCATTGAAGCTCCTTGTTCCTGTGGCGAGAAGTATTAACAAAGCCAGCCTGTCCCACCCCTCCTCCCAGCTTCCCAAGTGTAAACATCACCACCCTCCCACCCTCCCACCTCCCACCCTCACCATTGCCCTATAAGGGAATCTCTATCTGCTCACCAGCTTTCTCTATAGCATCCTTCCTCTCCTCTCCTCTCAGGGGCAGCAGCTTTGGAGGGGGTGGGGTTAGCGCAGGGGACATGTGCCTTTGAGACCTCCCCCATCACTCCTGCCTTTATGGGCTGTTTGTCTCCATCAGAATCTGTTTACAGATGGGCTGAGGCAAGGGATGATCAAAGTAAAGGCATTCATTCACTGGGGGCCACTCAAAATCACAACCAGCCTTTGGTTTCCCCCCAGCTTGCTCATGACTCAAGGCAAGAGCTGGCAAGAGACCAGTTTCTTCATCCTCGATGAGATTCAGACACCAAAGGATGAGGTGGCCCTGGCTGGGGCCCTGGAGAGCCATTCCTTCTCTTGTTTCAAAGCCAGATTCCATAGAGCTTCATTCTAGATATGAACAGAGCCTGGGCCAAGTGGAGAGGGATACCCCAGAGAGAGGAGTGTTTCCAGGGGCCCCTCCCCCTTCCTTCATATCACTGGACATCATTCTATGGGGGAGGAGGAGCACCTACCTAGGTTAGAGTATTCTTATTTGAGATCTCTAGACTCCAGAGCAGGCATAATTTCTTTATAGCATCATGTATCATTACAGCTATGAAAGGGTCCTCTGTAGTACTTTCCATTGCCCCCGGCAGATTGAAAGAAGAAAGGAAAGGAAGAAAGCATTTGTTAAACACCTACTATGTGCCAGGCACTAGGCATTTAACAAATATCTCATTTGTTCCTCACAGTGATCCTGGGAGGTAGGTGCTCTTATTTTACAGATGAGAAAACTGAGGCGCAAAGTATCTGAAGTCAAATTTGAATTCAGGTCTTCCCAACTCCAGGTCCAGTGTTCTATCCACTGTGCCAGCTAGCTGGACCTAGGAGCTTGGAGGAAAACTTAAAAGTAGACTTCGATAGATGCAATGGAAAGTGTAATGAATTTGGAATAAGTGGACTTGAGTTAAAATTCTACCCCTCTGAGCCTCAGTTTCCCCATATGCCAAATGAAAGATTTGGCTTCTGAGGTAAGTCCTCTTGGTTCTAAATCTATGTTCTATGATCCCTCCAACCTCCCTTTCTGTGTCTCTTTCTGCACCTCCTGGTCCCTGTCCTTTTAGGCCACCAGGTGCTATTGTGCTTGGCCAAAGCTCCCAATTTCAAGACTTTACCAACCCTATTCTCCTTTAATGTGCCACCAGATGCCAAAATTGCTTTCTTTCTTTCTTTCTTTGGTGAGGCAATTTGGGGTTAAGTGACTTGCCCAGGGTCACATAGCTAGTAAATGCCAAGTGTCTGAGGTCAGATTTGAACTCAAGTCCTCCTGAACCCAGGGCTGAATCCACTGCGCCACCTAGCTGTCCCAAAATCACTTTATTTCATTCAAAGAATTTAGAAGTGAGAGGGACTTTCAAGATAATGCAGTCCAACTATCCCATTTGGCAGATGTGGAAACTGAGGCCTGGAGAGAGCCTCATGATTAAAGCATTAAAACCAGCATTTAATTAAAATATCATTACTTGTGCATTTTGCTTTCCATATTCTTTCCACATTTCCATGACTTCATTACCATTCAATTTTTAACAAAGGCAAGGGAGGAAGAGAAGAAAGGAGCCTATTTCGGGGGAGGGGGGCATTTTCAAACCTTTAAATTGGTTTCCCATCTCAACACAACTGAAAGTCACTGCAGTCAGAAGGAACAGCTGTTCTCTTAGTGCTGCCTTGGGTTAAGGCCTACCACTGATGACAAATGAGGGCTCACAGCCTCGGGGGTTTAAATAGATATGGTGACTTGTGAAACCTTCACTTACACATCACTCATTTGAGAGGGCAAAACAATATACTTTTATTGATAATAATTATTTATGCTTGTATAAAAATGTCACAGAGACCTTTTCCCCAGGATTACAAGCAATTACCAGACACTGGTGCCTAATATAAATATACGTTCTAAAAGTAATAAAGATTCACATTGCCCGGGTTTGAACAGCAGTCAGACACCTAGTGCCCTTCCTGCTTCTCTCTCTCTCTCTCTCTCTCTCTCTCTCTCTCTCTCTCTCTCTCTCTCTCTCTTTCTCACTCTCTCTCACACACTCTCTCTCTCTTTCTCACTCTCTCTCACACACACACTCTCTCTCTCTCTTTCTCACTCTCACACACTCTCTCTCTCTCTCACTCTCTCTCATACTCTCTCTCTCTCTCTCTCTCTCTCTCTCTCTCTCTCTTTCTCTCTCTCTCACACACACACACTGCCTCAGAGTGGAAGCTGGATGACTTTGCACAGCTCTGCTTCACTTAAATCCAATTCACTTGCAAGTGGAGATATCACCCTCCTGATGTCATTGGTCCTCTTGGAGAATGAAGGACAAACAACAACAACAGCATCAGAAACATTGTGGAATACTGGGTAGAGTGAGCAGCTGTGGGGTTTGATGGGCCTGGACATAAAGACCAGAGTTCAAATCTGACCTCAGGCACTTAAATAGCTGTGTGACCTTGGTCGAGTCACTTAATCCCTGCATGCATAAAACTGGAGAAGGAAATGGCAAGCCACTTTGCCAAGAAAACTTCATGGATAGCTGGTCCATGGGGTCATGAAGAGATGGGTTAGATGGATATGACTCAACAACAAAAGTATATAACATTGTTGTTGGATTCCTGAAGTCCTGGGTCCAAGTATCAACCCTTAACCTCCCTGATCCTCAGCTTCCCTCTCCAAAAAATCAAGGGATTGGATGAGATGTTCTCTCCTGTCCCTTCCAGCTCTAAATCTATGGTCCTAGTTCTAGTCTAATTCCCAATGGGGCAGAATCGGAACCCGCTGTAACTGAGTAGGGTAAATTCATCTGAGGTGATGGTGACCTGGAGCAAGGCTGTTGAACAACCCCAGGGCTGCGCAAGACCCATAACACTCTCTAGTTCAGGCCAACCAGATTTAAATGGAATTGGGAAATGTTTGACAAAATCAATAAAAATGCAATAAAACATAAATAATATTACATTTTAAAACTAAGTCAATATGTGGCCCACAGATCCTTAGGTAAGGTGTAGTGGCCCCCATTTTTATTTGAGTGTGACCTACAGAGAAGAAAAAGGAGCAGCCTCATCCCCAGAGAGTTTAGGGGGAAAGATAAGGCCTTGGAAGAGAGTTATGACCCTAGGGATGCAGTTGCACCTTCTCCTCAGGTTCCTCCAGAGGACCTCTCTGGGGTTGCTTGCCCTGGACCTCCACCTATGTCAGTGCCCCAGGGGAAAGCCCCTTTAGCCCTGGGCTGATTACAGCTTTGAAACAGGGCAAGCTCCAAGCCCCAGGGGAAGGGATGAGTTACCTTGTGGGGAGGAGAGAAACCTGACTTATTTGTTTGTTTTTCCAAAGGACAAGATCAGCAGGGGTCCGAGCCCCCTAAACACTGGCCCTTAAACATGGGGTGTCCTGGCCTCCTAAGGTTGAGTTCTTAGGAGGTTTGGCCAGACTGGGCATCCTAATGTTAGACTCAGTATCCAGGGATTCAGAGGAGGTTGCTGGGGAACGTGAGGCTGGCAGTACTCTCTTTTCTCAGACCTCCCTCTACTGGCCCCTTTGATACAGGCTCTGGCCTCTCTCAGCTGACCCCTTTTGAGAAGAGTAGACCTTAATCTAGGTTAATGAGCTGAGAAGGGAGCTTTTTGCTCTGGGGAAGAGTGCCAACCCTGTAGGCCTGTTCCCCTTTACCCAGGTGCTGGTAGGCATGACAGCAAGCATTGATTTGCAGTGTTGTTTGTAGGAAGCTGAACAGGGAAGGGATCCACTTATAGGAATGCTGGATACTTGACCAGGGCAGCTAGGTAGTGCAATGGATAGAGCACTGATGAGTCAGAAAGCCTCATCTTCTCAAGTTCAAATCCAGCCTCAGATACTTGCTAGCTATGTGACCCTGGGTGAGTCACTTAGCCCTGTTTGCCTCAATTTCCTTATCTGTAAAATGAACTAGAGAAGGAAATGGCAGACCACTCCAGTATCTCTTCCAAGAAAACCCCAAAAAGAGGTCAAGAAGAGTCAGACACTACAGAATAATGACTAAACAAATAAAAAAGGCCAGACTCAGGTTGGGGACTCAGGTTGGCATCTAGCAAGGAAATATTTACAAAAATCAATTTTTACTGACATCTTTTGTTTTTACATTCCCTCCTTTCCCCTCCCTTCCAGAAAGTCATCCTTAGGACAAACTTTTTTGGGGGGGGAGGGGGGGCAGGGCAATGAAGGTTAAGTGACTTGCCCAGGGTCACACAGCTAGCAAGTGTTAAGTGTCTGAGGCTGGATTTGAACTCAGGTCCTCCTGACTCCAGGGTTGGTGCTCTATCCACAGCGCCACCTAGCTTCCCCCCAAACCCTTTTTTTTTTTTAAGAAAAAAAGGAAGGAATAAAAAATTGGCAAACCCAATCAATAACTTTTAAAAACCTGGTATCATTTAGTGTTCCACACCTATCTATAGCCCCTCCCACCTTTGCAAACTATCTGGGAGGAAAGTGTCTTCTCCTGTCCCTTCTTAGGAGCTGTACTTGTTCTTTGCAATTTTACAACATTCAATTGGGATTTCTTTGTGGTTGTACCTTCCAATTATATTGTTGAAGTCAGTGTTTATATTGTTTTCCTGGCTTTGTTTACTTTCCTCTGCATCAGGTCAGGTAAGTCTTTCCACACTTCTCTATATTTCCATGCTTCTACATAGTGTAAAATGTATTCTCATTTTACAAAGGGTCATTTCTTACAAATGTAATGGGGGAAATGGAGTATGGGTTTGGTTAGGGGTAGGAGTTGGAGTTCTTAGGAATTCCTCTTTAAAAAATTACACCCTCTAGGGGCAGCTAGGTGGCACAGTGGATAAAGCACCGGCCCTGGATTCAAGAGTACTTGAGTTCAAATCCGGTCTCAGACACCTGACACATACTAGCTGTGTGACCCTGGGCAAGTCACTTAACCCCCATTGCCCCACAAAAAAAAAAGAGTTACACCCTCTTGCACACAAAAGTAGTTAGAATAAGGTGATAGTTTATTTAGGGGCAAGGGAAGGGAAGGGGGAGGGAAAGGAAACCATGAAAGAAATCCTTGGACTTCTCATGGGGAGATAGGCATAAAGCATGTGGCTCAGAGGTACCAATCTGACTGGAAGGAGACTGGAAGGTACTTTTATAGAGGACTGATGGGGGGAGGGGTGACCATTTGACTGTGGAAAGTTCCTTTGGTGAGGGAGGACCATCCCCCACTGGTGGTAGCTGGGGGAATTGGGTGAGCGGTGGCTACAGATCCCTCTTCAGGACACAAAGGCCGCAGCCACACCCAAATTTATCTCCCCAGGGTAAGGGAGACCAGAATGAAGGGTGGAGGTGGAAGCTAGCTCAGTCGGATTTGGTTCCACTGATCTTTCTAGGCGTATCTGTCCTCTGGTTTAGTCTCTCAAGGACAAGATTCCTCGGTGTGCCCCAGAGAAATTCTGGGGTGCTCTGCACCCCATGACACAGAAAAGTAGAGTTCTAGTACATTCATATACCAATATTTCCCACAATTTGTTTCACCATTTCTCAATTGATGGGCATCCACTTTGATTCCAATTCTTTGGCAGGGGGTGAATAGGAGTGAAGGCCTTAACCAGACCCTGCCTCTGCTCACCCTCCATCCCTTCAAGCAGTCTGATGCTCTTGTAGACGCAGATATGGATGGTAGGGGTGACAGAAGGTTCTGAAATTGGTGACTTTTTTAATTGGTGATAGGATTTGAGGGAGAGCTAAGTGCTTTTTTATGAATATAATTCATTTGGCCTTCACAACAACCCTGTGAGGTAAGTGTTATTATAATTGAATTTTACAATTGAAGAAACTGAGGCAAACAAAGGTTAAGTGACTTGCCTGAGTCACACAGCTAAGTATCTTAGGTTGGATTTGAATTCTGGCCTTCCTGACTACACTCCAGTGCTCTGTGCCACCAACTGCCTGTGAGTTGGATTTGTGCTGGAAGGAAACTGCTAAATCACCTGGTCCCACCTTTTCATTTTACAGGTACAGAAATTGTGGCTTGCTTGCTATCACATCAAGGAGCAGCTAGGTGGAGCCATAGTGCGCAGAGTGCCAGGCCTGGAGTCAGGAAGACTCATCAAATCAGGCCTCAGACATATATTACCTGTGCTACCCACTGCAAGTCACTTAACCCAGTTCGCCTCAGTTTCCTTGTCTGTAAAATGAGCTGGAGAAGGAAATGGCAAATGTGTTTGTTTGTTTGTTTGTTTGCTTTTGCCAACAAAACTCCCAAATGGGGTTCATGAAGAGTTAGACACAATTGAAAAATTACTGAAACAACAACAAAAAGTAGCAGTACGGAGATTCTAGCCAGGGCTAGCCCTTAATCTGTCTACAAACTATGTCATTTGGCCTCCAGTCTCCCACCTCTTTCTGTGCTTCTCTCCCCTTTTACTTATAGCATTCTCCTTACCCCTTTCCTCCCTTGTCTCGGTGTAGCCTCAGAGAACAGAATTAGAAT
Source organism: Dromiciops gliroides (assembly GCF_019393635.1). Lineage (NCBI taxonomy): Eukaryota > Metazoa > Chordata > Mammalia > Microbiotheria > Microbiotheriidae > Dromiciops > Dromiciops gliroides. The sequence goes on along the minus strand of NC_057864.1, from coordinate 165,568,145 downwards.
CAGTGAGTAGCATAGTTAAGCTCTATGTAACTTTCTACCTATCAATAGCATCTAATAACAGAAGGGCCTGCCTCATGAGGTAGTGAGCCTATTGCCATTAGAAGCCTTCAAACAAAAGCTGGGTTTTGATGGCTCAAAGTGAGGATAAATAGCAATTGTTTCTGTTCTGTCCAGAAACCCTGAGGGTTTTCCCCTCCCAGTTTGATTTTTTTTTTTTTTGAGTAAGCAAACTAGGCTATCTTTTGCCTCATTTCTTATCTAGCCTTTAAGCACTGAATGGGTGTTGCCTCAGACAAACTGAGACCTGGGAAAGACCTTGGCTTAAAAAGGCCAAGGTCTCCCACTGCATTTAGGGTCATCTCCATTCATCCTGACCTATGTTTTGCCACTGGACTCTGATGACTGAAGGAGAGATCGGGGCTGCTGACTTTGCACAACCCTGCCTCACTTAAATCTGATTCACTTGCAAATCAAGACATCACCCTCCTTATGTCATTGGTCCTCTTTGAGAATGAAGGACAGGGGCAGCTAGGTGGCACAGTGGATAGAGCACCAGCCCTGGAGTCAGGAGTTCAAATCCAGCCTCAGACACTTGACACATACTAGCTGTGTGACCCTGGGCAAGTCACTTAACCCCCATAGCCCTGCAAAAAAAAAAAAAAAAGAAAGGAAGAAAGAAAGAAAGAAAGAAAGGAAAAGAGAATGAAGGACAAACAACAACAATAGATGGAAAACTGGATAACCACCTGTCACAAATGCATTGAGGGCATTCATGCATGGAGTGGGATTCCTCTGATAGGCTGGGTTCATGGCCCCATGGCTGGTTCTTTATGAGGCTCCTATGCTTGAAGATAATGAACCCCTTTATCAATATGTAAACATATTTAGATGATAATGAACCCCGCTTACAACATGTAAACACTCAGCTAGCTGACCTGCCCAAGGGGCTATGGAGCAGGACACGAAGTATAGACTGGGACACCTCTTCTCCCCTCTGCCAGCTAATGAGGGACAGCCCTCCCCCCAAAAAACAACCTGTCAGAGAGGGCATACCATTCATTATAGTGAGGACTGGCACCCTGCCCCACTTTGACTCCAAATACCAAGGTGCTGATCTTCTTTGTCCCTATATGGTCAGTCCCTTATATAAAGTTTCATTTTCTTTGCTCCAGAGGGAGAAAAAAGGCCTTGCCAACTGCAAGCCAAGATCAGGACTTGGGATTTCTGTCTGTCTTCGATGTGTCACTAATATGACCCACATTCTCTGACATGCAGGTCCTTTGGGGACTTCAGGCACTCTGCCCACTAATGTGTGCCAAGCAATGGTGCTCACCTAGAGAGTGATGAGGTATTGCCCAGATAGCTGTAATCTAACCTGCCCTATTTTCCTTTTCCAGAGCAAAAAACAACAAATGAGCCAGAGCCCTGGACCCTCTGCCCAGTAATAACAGCATCTTCATTTACTAGACTTCTCAATCCAGGGTCAAAAGTTAGAAGAGGGTGGGGCTTATGGGTCCTGGAGTCCAACATTCTCATTTGATAAATGAGAAAACTGAGGGGGGTATGGGTAACTTACCCAAGGTCACATAGTGTATTAAGCAAAGCTGGGATTAGACCCAGGTCTCCTGATTTCCAGTCCTGGGCTCTCTTCACTAAACATGAAGCCACTACAAGACCTTGTGCAAGACTTTGTGTTAGCACCCTTAGATGGGAGCACCCCTCCTCTAAATATAGGGTGCCCTGATTGCCCTAGATTTGTATCCTTTGTGACAGAGACAGAAGTACCTCTGTCACAATCAGATAGATTGTTCCTGTGCTTGGAGTCAAAGTTCCAGGCCCTCTTTAGTTCTCAACTGTGCAGCCAATCCCCACCCCCCACCCCCTCCAACGCCCAACCCCTGGAAATGCAGCTGGCTCTGGAGAAGAGAACAGTGGCTATAGGAAGCCATGCGCAGCAGAGAAGAGGAAGAAGAGGCAGCTGGGGCCGGCTGTTTTCCTAAGGGTATTTCAGGACCTGGAATGTGATTTCCCAATTGGGAATTCTACCAGGACCATAACCTCAAACCCCAAACCCAATGATAACAATAAATAGCTAAAACGACCCAGGGTCTAGGGCTGGAGGTCAGGACCCGCCCTTCCCTTGCATTACTCCTGGCTATAATGCACTCATCCAATGACCCTGGGAACTTCTGGGGCCCAGTTTTACCATTTGCAAAATATGGATATGATTGCCCTGCCTTCAAGAGGTAAAGAAGGGGGTTGGGTTTGAAATGAGCTATATATAAAGTGCCTTGAGGGGGCAGCTAGGTGGTGCAGTGGATAGAGCACTGGCCCTGGATTCAGGAGGACCAGAATTCAAATCTGACCTCAGACTGTTGACACTTACTAGCTGTGTGACCCTGGGCAAGTCACTTAACCCCAATTGCCTCACCAAAAATAAATAAATAAAGTGCCTTGAGATCTCCTGGAGAAGAACATTTGCCAAGGTGGGCTAGTCAGTTTCTGTAGCAGATCATCTCCTATATTGTAGTTAGGACAATGTGTTTGGGAGAATGTTACCACTAAGCTAGTCTCTCTTAGTTCAATTTTTTTTTTTTTAGTGAGGCAATTGGGATTAAGTGACTTGCTCAGGGTCACACAGCTAGTAAGTGTTAAGTGTCTGAGGCCACATTTGAACTCAGGTCCTTCTGACTCCAGGGCCAGTGCTCTATCCACCATGCCACCTAGCTGCCCCAAACTAGTCTCTCTTAAACTTTTTTTTTTCTATTTATATTATGAACCTGGCAATCACTAGGTGGTTCAGTGGATAAAGTGTTGGACCTGAAGTCAAGAAGACCTGAGTTCAAATCTAGTCTCAGACACTAGCTATGTGACCCTGGGCAAGTCACTTAACCCTCTTTGCTTCAGTTTCCTCATCTTTAGAATGAGCTGGAGAAGGAAATGGCAAGCCACTCCAGTATCTTTGCCCAAAAAAACCCAAATGGGGTCACAGAGAGTTAGATATGACTGAAATGAATAAACATCAACAAAGTAAATACCAACCAGCATGAACACTGTGTACAATATTCTTCTGGGCCCGCCCTGTATCAGTTCATGCAAGTCTTTCCAGCTTCTTCTGAAAGTACCCTGCTCATCACCTCCCATAGTATAATAGCACTCCATCACAACCTTACACCACAACTCATTCAATCACTCCCCAACTGAAGGACATTCCCCCCAACCTCCAACTCCCCAACACCACAAAAAGCTTCCACAAACATCTCTCTACATGTAGGTCTCTTTCCATTTTAAAAAAATGTCCTTTGGGGGCAGCAAGGTGGCACAGTGGATAAAGCACTGACCCTGGATTCAGGAGGACCTGAGTTCAAATTTGTCCTCAGACACTTGACACTTACTAGCTGTGTGACCCTGGGCAAGTCACTTAACCCCAATTGCTTCACTAAAAAAAAAAAAAAAGAAATGAGGCCTTCATAAGAGAAACCCAGTGTAAAAACAAAACAAAACAAAACTCTTCCCAGATTTCTGCTTTCCCTCCAATCCTGGCCTCATTGGTTATATCTGCCCCTAAACCTCCCATTTCGATGTAATCAAAATGAAGGAGTTTGTTCATATATTGGAGTTTCCTATACAAAAATCAGTTTCTTCATATGCATTCTTGATCCAGGGTAAAAAATTAGAGGAAGGTGGGATCTTATGGGTCATTTAGTCTAACATTCTCATTTGATAAAAAAGAAAACTGAGACTCAAAGGAGGAGAGGAGGAAAGAGGAAGGAGGAGGAAGTGACTTGTCCAAGGTCATACAATGTACTGGGCAGAGCTGGGACTATACCCAGGGAGCTCCAATTTACAGTTTCAGTCTCTATCCATATGTCAGATTTATTACAGAAGTAACAAAATGTTTGTGTTCTCTTCTGAACTTCTTTTCCCTCTCAATTCATTTCTTCCCAATACTAAAAAGACCCAGGCTTACATCAGTTGAACATCAGCCTAAAGTCATGGTCTTCTTCAAGATCAAAGGATAAACAAGACAAAACCAAAAAAAACAGTTAAGTATTCATTAAGTAGATCTGATTGTGTTTATTAATTGTGTAATATGCCTAGAGATTTTTTCTTTGTATTGAATCTGTGATTTCAATGGTTTAGGGAAGTCTCAGATAGTCTTAGACAGTTGTCTGGCAGCACTGAGGAAGTAAAATTACTTGCATGGGTTACATGTAGTGGCACAGCAGAAGTGGACTTCAACCAGGATCTTTTTGTTTGTTTATTTGTTTTTGCTGGGCAATTAGGGTTAAGTGACTTGCCCAGGGCCACACAGCTAGTAAGTGTTAAGTGTCTGAAGTCGGCTTTGAACTCAGATCCTCCAGGGCCTGTGCTTTATCCACTGGGCTACCTAGCTGCCCCTGCACTCTTTCTCAATCCACCATGCTGCCTCTCTGAGAATACACTGGTACAAAAACAAAACCAAAAATAATCCTTGCCCTTAAGGAACTTAGATTCTACATGGGTAAGATGCATAATTTGAAGAAGATGAGAATATTAACTGAGAAAAAGTATGTGAGTAGTACCAAGATTATAGCTCCCCTGGACACTGTGAATTATTATGGCCCTAAAAATTCATCACTAGGAGCCAGCCTAATGATTGAATAGGCTAGTTGGGGGTGAAGAGGTATTGATTTTGTGGGAAGACAGATTGAAAGAAAGGAGAGGAAAGAAAGAAAGAAAGAAAGAAAGAAAGAAAGAAAGAAAGAAAGAAAGAAAGAAAGAAAGAAGAGAGGGAAGAAAGAAAGAAGAGGGAGGGAAGAAAGAAAGAAGAGGGAGGGAAGGAAGGAAGGAAGGAAGGAAGGAAGGAGGGAAGGGAAGGGGAGGGAGGGAGGGAGGGAGGAAGGAAGGAAAAGAGAAGGAAGAGGGTGTAGCTAGGTGGTGCAGTGGATAAAGCACTGGCCCTGGATTCAGGAGGACCTGAGTTCAAATCCTGCCTCAGACACTTGACACTTGCTAGCTGTGTGACCCTGGGAAAGTAAGTCACTTAACCCTCATTGCCCCCCCCCCCCAAAGAAGAAAGAAAGAGAAGGGAGGAAGGAAGGAAACAATTTATTGTGTCTATTATATGCCATCTCAAAAATTTTAAAGTGCAATTCACAAATATTTATTAAGTGCCTATTATATGGAAGACACTAAATTTGGTGCTTGAGAATAACAAGGCAAAACCAACACAGTCCCTGCCTCTCTGGATCCCCCTCCTTCCCTCCTCTCCCCCAAGCTACCACATCGATGTCACTCTCTCCCCCTGTACCCCAACCTCTATCCATATGGGCCATTTCTGGAAGGACCTTTCTTCCCGCCTCCAACCACCTTCGAGGAGACCTTTCCTCACTCTTGGGCAGTGAGATTTATCTTTGAGCTTGTCCTCCCACTCCATGAGCTAGACTACATCTATAGCTGCCAGGGAGGGCACTCTGCCCAACCTCCTAGAATTAACAAATAGAGCAGGGAGGGGCACATAGCTGCCAGATAAGAAACATTTTGCTCTAAGGCAATGCTTGCACCTTCTACCCTCTTGGTATCTCTCCTGGTGTACTTGGTGCAGTCCCATGCCATGTAAGAATTGTCTGTTGAGTTAAACGAAAACAATTTTGAGTTTTTATCGTTGTTGTTAGGTTGTTTCAGTCATATCTGACTCTTCATGACCCCATTTGGGGTTTACTTGGCAAAGATATTAGAACAGTTTGCCATCTCCTTCTCCAGCTCATTTTACAGATGAGGAAACAGGGTTAGGTGACTTGCTCAGGGTCACACAGCTGGTTAAGTGTCTGAGGCTGGATTTGAACTCATGAAAATGAGTCTAGAAAAAGCCCATTGAAGTAAAGATATTTGAATACATCTTCAGCAAGTGAATGACTATCAGTGTTCAGAGTTAAGGTGCCAGAAAAAGAGGCAACCACTCCCTTTCCCTCCCCCCATCACCATTGTTTCAGCCACCTTCTCCCAAAGTATGATCTTCACTAAGAGAGGCATTGAGAGGGGATATTTTAACTTTAAACGGTGTGAAGAAGGTAGAAAGCCCTCTACACTCAGACTGTGCCTCCTTGCCAAGTTGTTTCACAGGATTTAGAAGAGGAAGGGACACCATGACACCATGGGACACTGAGGCATAGAGAGGTTAAGGGATTTGTCCAGGATTATAAATAGTGTCTGGAGGTAGGATTTGAACCCAGATTCCAAGCCAGTGGCCCAATTCACTACAAAACAATGACTCTAATTTTCTCTAAACTTAAGAAGCCTTCAGCCATCTCTTTATCTCTAGAGAAGAGGCCAATGACTAGAATTCTGAATTGCCCTGTTTCTATACATAACCCCTCTGTGATAGGCAAGAACATCCACATTTTACAAATAGGTAAGGTGAGGTCCAGAAGTTAAGTGGCTGACTCAGGGCTTTTCTGCCGCCCCCCCCCCCTTTAAAAATCCAAATCTGATACAAACCTACATTTAGAGCCTCAAAGGTTATCTAGCTTAACCCCCTCCTCTTACAGAGGATGACAATGAGGTCCAACGAGGTTACATGGCCTACGTCCATGGTCATGCCGTTAGTAAGTGATAGGATTTGAACTCGGCCCTAAGACTCCAAATCCAGTGCTTTTTCCTGGAGAACTTGAAGTCAGCAGGTTCAAGGCTTTAGACAAGCCGGGGGTGGGTGTTTCTTACTAGAAGGCCATCCCCACCCTTCCCTCTTCCTCTGACTGAATTCCCCCACAGTAGGGGCGGGGAAGATCAGCACCCTGGTGCCTGGGAGTCTGCGGGCCCCAGACACAGAGAGGGCAGCAAGGCTGGGCTGCCAGCCGGAGATCACCCGGGTGGGCAGGGAGCGAGGCTCAGCCCGGGGATCTGGGCTCCACCAGCCCCATCTAGCGATGGGATTTTCCAGCTCAGCTCAGAAGAGCCAGACAGAACTTGACAGTCCCAGCCCTTCTTTATCCGGGAGACCCCAAGTTCTCCGTCACGGGACTCTGCTGGGTCCCAGTAGTTGGAGCAGCCCAGGCACGAGAAGGAAGGCCAAGGTCATGGGTAGACCCTTCCTGAGATCCACGCAAGACTCAGCGGGGCTTCAGACCCTTCTAGGTCCTCTCTCCAGCCTCTTCGCTGCACCCCCAAACTTTTGGGTCCTCTTGCCTTTGTGGTGTCGTTTTCCTGTACCGGTGTCTGTTTCCTCGGGGCTCAAGGAGTCCCAAGTCCCCCGACTTGTCCCCGCGTGGCGGACACAGCTCAGAGCAGGTGCGCTGTCCCGGCCTCAGGCGCACTGGTCGGTCAGCGGCTTCGGCCTCTGCCCTGGAGCACCATCTAGTGGACAAAAAGCAGGATTGCCCCAAGCCGCTGGGGCTGCGTCGCACTTTCTGAGCCCAGCGTGCTGGCTGGCCCGAGGCTGCACTACTGCTAAGGGAATGTGGCCCTGGGCAAGGGCAAGGACCAGTAAGCGGAGTCTTCAGTCACAGGACTGGGAGAAAAGTAGGGCACTCCTTGGCCTGGGAGGGTGCGCAATGGTGTCCTGGGTTCTTTGTGACACACTGGCGGGGGAGGGGGTTGTAGGGGCAGATTTCCTATGAAAGCGAAATCCCTAAAGGGACTGGAAGTAAGGCTCCAAATAAAGAAGATTCCTTTAGGCAAATACTTTGATGGGGTGGGCGTGTCACTCTCCCCACCCAACAACCACCACCCCACCCCACTCACCCACCCACCTCCAGCGCGCGCGTGCGTGTACACACACACACACACTCACTCACTCACTCACTCACTCACTCACTCACTCACTCACTCACTCACTCACTCACTCACTCACTCACTCACTCACTCACTCACTCACTCACTCACTCACTCACTCACTCACTCACTCACTCACTCACTCGTCCTCCTATTCCCTACAGGTGCCCAGTTTGGAGTTTAGTCCCTTCAGTCTCTCTTAAAGAACCAAATTCCTGTCTCTTGTGCTGCTGTTTCGGGGTGGAGGTGGGATCAGAAGGAGGGGATAGTACATTCCATTGAGATGAGGCCTTTCCGACGTCCCACCAACCCCTCTCCTTTGACCAAAGGGAATTTTCAGACTTCAAAGGCCCTACCCTCTGCAAACATCCCCTGGCATTCTGGGCGGTGCCCAAGTCACATTTGTTCCCCCAAACATCTGTGCCCAGTTTTGTTTGGGGGCGGGACTTTGTGTTTAATGCCTTCAGATGTCTTAATGCACGAAAGGATATGATCCTGAGGACTGGGGATGGAGAGGCGGGGAGGACTCAGGGGCTTGAACCCCCGAATTTCCCTTACCGTCCCTCCTCCGCTCTATCTCTCAGAAAATAAAGATTGTGTAAGTGAAGTGTTGTGTGCGGTTCCTGAGAGTGCACAAAGGATTGTGAAGTTGTATGTATGTATGTACATAGTGCCAAAGCAAGCAATTAGCAAACGCTTGCTGATTGGTTTGATAGATGTGTGTCTGTGCACCCCGTGAACTCGCAGATTCAGCCTTTTACGGCGATGGATGCACGTTTCTTCCTCCTTGTGCTTACTCTCTGAGTTGGGGCATTCTGGTCTCCCCTTCATCTCCCTCTGCACAGTCTGGCCTCCTTTCGTGGCAAGCTCTATACTTCTGTCAGTTGCCTTCAGGGTTCAGTTCAAGTGTGGCACCTTCCTTTAGACCTCTTCTCATTCCCCAGTTGCTACCATCAGTGCTTATTTATTCTATGTTATCCTGCATTTGCTTATCTGTATGAGTTTGTAGGGTGCAAGTTCTTTGAGGGAAGCACTGTCTTACTTTTTGTCTTGGTATCTCCCGAAGCTAGCAAATAGAAGGCATTTAATGTTTGCTGGTTGATTGGTTTGATAGGGGCCACTTGTGCCTCCAGGCTGGAGTTTTCCCTGCATGTTAGAGTTAAGAGAATGGGAAGAAGAAGGTGAGGTATGGAGGTGAGGCACAGTGTGTGTGTGGGTGGAATTCAGAAAAAATCTTCTCCCTCCTCTATCACAAAGAGAGAAATGGAAACCTATCAATGCCAATTCACAGTTCTTCTCTGTCCATTGAACCAAAAATTCTCAAGGACTCTTAAAGTCTCACTGTCACCCATTCCATCTTTCATACACACAGGGGCCATATTGACAAGCACACAATCACACATGGTCCTAAGGCAAAGCAAAGATCATCACGCACCATATCACACAGGCACATCACCCCATTCCCATCCCTAACCCCACTCCCACTTCCCTACTTTCGGGTCTTGAAGTGCCCAGATCCTAAATAGTTAAGGACTTTTGGAAGGGATGTTTTATGAGAGAGGGAGTGTATTTTCTCCTTTGAAATGGGAGATCAGACCAGTCCTGAGGTCCTTCCAGAGCTGTAGTTCCAGGATGCTTTGCAGTGCTTCGATTTATATTTCTAAAGGAGCCTGACTAATTGGCAGAAGAGCAGGACAATGGGGGCAGAGGGGCAGGGAGGCAGGGGGGGCAAGGGGCAGAGCTCTGGTGGGGGGTGGTCTAATTGGACACTGAGGAGAGTGCTCATTGCCCTTTGTCTGGGGGGAAAGAGGCGTCAGTATGTCTGCTTAGCCCCTTCCCAGACAGCCTTAACTTCGGCAGCCATGCCAGGGCTGAGTGCCAATCCAACAGCTCCTGGAGAAAGGGAGGGGGGCAGGACAATTAGGTTTGGGGGGGGTCAGATCTCAGTTCTGGTAACCTTAAGCCCAGGTGCAGCCTGCCCAGGATACACATGAACTGGGGTTGAACCTGCCCATCTTAACCCAGGGGACCCCTCTGGTGGTGTTGTGGGGGGCGATTCTTTTTGGTCTAAGTCAGTGGTTCTTAAAACTTTTCCACAATGGTAGAACCCTTCAGTTTAAACAAAACTTTGGCAGAACCTTTGTAGTAAAATCCTCTAAATGATTACTTTAATGCCTATTAACTAACTACCTAGGATTCGTTAGCTACCACCACCACCTTGGGGGTGTTTCAGCGTCCCTTGCAACACAGTTTGACAAACAGCTTTCTAAGCTAAAGTAACTTCCTACTAGTGCCCCAAACCTTCTGGTGCCAGGATGGGGTCAGTGGACAGATTGCAAGGCAGGCAAGGCTTGTCTTTGGCAGCCTCTCACTTTCCCTGCCCTGACCTCTTTTCTTCCATTCCCATTGTCTTCTGCCTGTCCAAAATTGTTCCAAACCCACCTCCACCTAAAAGTCTGGCTTCCTGGTTAGGGTTTAATGTTTCAAAATCACACCCCATGACCTCCATTCATACTTAGGTATGAATGATGCCTAACTCTTCACCCTGACTGGAAGGTATTTGACCCAGAAAAAAACAATGGAGGTTGGCATAGGGAGATAGGCCCCTTGGCAAAAGAACACTGGATTTGGAGTCAGAGGACATGAGTTCAAATCCTGACACTTCCACCATGCAATCTTAGGTAAATCACTTCCCTTCTCTGAACCTCAATTTTCAAATCTGTATAATGGGATTGGGAGAGGGAGGACTAGATGACGTCTAAGGGACCTCCAGCTCAAAATCTATGGGTCTATGGATAAGCCTTCTAGGAACCGAAGAACTTGGATTCTTCAGGCCATATACCCTTGAGAAAGCAGTCTTCAGTCAAAACAAAAAAACTGGCACCAGACATTCAGGGAGATGACACCCCAGAATATGTCTGGACAAGAGGTGGAGTGGCATGCAAGGAGGCAGTGAACTCTGTAAGGGTGGGTGTTGTAATTCCACCCTCTCTGGTTCCCAGGGCACTCTTGCTCCCGTCCAGCAAACATCTGTGGACACTGTTGGCAGACTTACTATATGGACAGGGAAAAGTCGGGAGAAAGAGAGAAAGGAAAAGGATTAATAGAAGAAAATTGGAGGAAGGAAAAGAAAGATACGGTGGAGTGAAGATGTTATCACCAATGTTTTCAGGTGTCATAGGTTTGACAGTGCTATGGTCTAAATCGTATTAGGATGGGAGGAGCAGGGCACATTTGGACTTGGGGATTTAAAGGCAAGGGCAGGAAGAGATTACTTCCACATAAAGTCTGATGTGAGATGTGTGCGCGCGTGCCTGCCTGCGTGTGTGTGTGTGTGTGTGTGTGTGTGTGTGTGTGTGTGTGTGTGTGTGTATGTAGGGGCATGGAACTGATGAGAGAGCTGTTAGCTGCTGAATTTAAAATGTAGATTAACACAAAGAATTTCCAGTATGAGACCTTCGGAAATGTCCTTTCGCGTGCAGTTCGAAGCTATCTTTTCTCTTCGTTGTTGTTTGATCTTCGTTCTCAAAGAGGACCATGACATCGGGGTGATGATTTGACTTGCACTGAATTGGATTTAAGTGAGGGAGGGCTTTGCAAAGTCACCAGCCTCACTCTCTCCTCCAGAGCCATCTGGGTCCAGTGAAAAGATATACATGAGGAGAACTGGAGATGGCCCTGGATGTTTAAGGCAATTGGGGTTAAGTGACTTGCCCATGGTCACACAGCTAGTAAGTGTCTAAGGTGTTTTTAATGAAGGAAACAAGAATCTCTGCCCTCAAGGCACAGAAATGGATAGAAATCTCTTCCTTCTAACTGAGGGAATTTTAGAAGGAATTCCAGTAGGTCTTCAAGTAAATCCGCTCCCCGTCTCCATCTTCCTCCACTTACTTCTGCCTTTCTTTTTCTTCCTAACATGTATCTCAAGTCCTTCCCCGCTGGTGTCCAGCGATGGAGAAGGGATGGAAGTGAAGTGGCTGGTGCAGAAGCTATGCTCTCCTCCTCTAAACAGGAGAGCAGGGTCCAGGGACTACCCTTCACCCTACTCTCCCCAGCCCCCCCCCCAAAAGTGCCTCAGAATTAGATCTTTCTTTGAAACTTTTGGCTGAACCCCAAAGACCTGACTTTGAAGGGAAAAGGTGTGGGAGCGTGGAGGGGCCGACTGAACCTTTGGCCACAACTCCTGCACAGCTGGCTGGGCTCACTCTGGGCTGGATCCAGCTGTGCTACATAACTTCGCTCGGGGGCGTTCGAGCCTTGGCAACCTGAGAAAGTCCTGGAGTGGGCATCGGCTAGTGTTGACCGGCAGAGGGAGCCCCGGGCCCGACCTGGACGGATGGACTTGGAGGAGGGAAGAAAGGAGAGGGGGGAGGGACGGCTGCTTTCCCCAGCTCTAGTGGGCTGAGCTGGGGGTGGGGTGAGGCTCCGGCTCTCAGTCCCCAGACCGCGGGCTGAGCCGGAGCCGGCGCCGCCCGAGGAGGGACCCGGCGGGGGAGGGAGGGCGACGTCTCCAGGGTCCCGTTCCCTCATTATCCCTCTAACGAGCCAGCCTGACCCCCTCCCCCAAGCCCTGGCTAATTGGCGACATGATAAATGGAAAGCGGCCCAGGGAACAGCTGCCGGGGACAAGGGAGGCCCTAGTGCCGGTCGGGCACCCCCCCAACTTCCCAGGGGCCCCCCATCCCACTCCGACCCGAGCTGGAGAATCTAGTCCCCTCCCTCTCCCAAGACTCGCTGGCTAACTCCATGCAGCCAGGTCCCGTCGGGTCCCTCTCCCATCACCCCGGCCCACAGAGCGCACTGGCCCAGCTCAGAGCTCACTTCATTTCTTTATTTATTATTATTATTAATAATAATCTTTTCTTTCCTTTTCGGTTTGTTTCGTTCTCGTTTTGGAGTGAAAAAAAAAAACACCTGAGGTGGCCCCCAGCCCGGGAGGGGGGCGGGGTCAGGGCTGCGCTCGGGGGGGCCCTTTGGCCAGCCGCGAGGCTGGCCGGCTCCTACCGGCGCTTCTCTCTCTCTAGGAGCTCGAATCTCCGGCAGCCGCAAAGCGCTAAATAGCTCTCCCTTCCCCCACCATATACAATATAGATATGCTCGTGTAAAAGGAGGGGAAAAACCCGGAAAACAAAACAAAACAAAACAAACAAAAAAACCAACGAAATTAAATGCCACGAGTTAAACTCTAAATATTATGTACACGGTAATGTACACTTTTGAATAAATTAATACCAATTTGCATATTCTGGGAACCTTAAAGCTTATTTACACAAATTATCATTTATTTCATAAATATCTTCCCCCCTTACCCCCCAGGAGGGAGTCAGGGGTGGAGGTGGTAGCTTCCTCCCCGGACTCCCAGGGGTGGGGTGTCCAGCCCTTTGCTGGGAGGAGACAGGGGCAGCTGTGTCCCCAACTCAACTCCATCCTCCTTCCTTCCCGGAAGTCTCTGTCTTCACCCTCCATCCCCAGTTCCAGCCCATATCATCCTATCCACGGTATCCTCTTACTCCTCCCCGACCTGGAACCTTGGGTGTTGGGGACCCTCCCGTAACCCCCTCTAGCCTTCCAGGAGCTCAGAGACAGAGGGTCTTCCTTCCCCCCCCTTCCCAGCACGTCCCTAGAAGAAGGGGTGCTCCCTGTTATTCAATCCCAAACTAGCACCCAAAGGCTGATGTGAGAAGGATGAGACTCCACCCGGACTGAATTGACTCCATATTAACTCAGGAGCACGATTGGATCGAACCCAGGCAGGATCCAAGTCTACTCCATCCATGTTCGTTGCAGGTTGGGGATTGAGCTGAAATGCCCCAGCTCGTCTCTCTAGTGCCCACGGCCCAGACTGGACTGGCTGGTTTTTCCATCTCTGGCTGGTGCTGCCCCATCGCTCCTTTATTTAAATAAATACCCATAACCGTGCTGTACAAAATCCTGGAGCCACAGGGGTCAGTGGGGGTGGGGCAGGGCTAGGGCAAGGGAAGCAGACAGGGGTGGGGTGGGGTGGGGGGCTGGCCTAGCCCACACTGATCCTTCACTTCGGCGACTCCCGTCCCGGGGACAGGTCCCTCTGGCTCTCCAACCCGCTCACCAGTCTCTGGATATTCTGTAGTTCGCTGGCAGCCTCTTTGGCTGAGCCTTTGGGGGACAGGGTTCCCCGGTGTGAGCCTCCCACCTTGGGTAACGCCAGCTCCGGCAGGGGGCTAGGCTCCCGGCTGCTGCCAGCCGCCTTAGAGCCATCGGGAGCCAGGCTCGTGGTGAGGAGGTTGGTGCTGGGAGGGATGGTCACAGGGATCTGGTAAGGGCTGAAACGAAGGCGCGGCCGGGCACTGCCCAGGAAAGGGCTCCGGGATAGGGAGCCCGCAGCGGCAGCGGCAGCGGCGGCAGCACTGGTGGCTGGCAAGGCTGAGGCAGCGGCTGCGGCAGCTGCCATGTAAGTGTAAGGATATGGAAAGAGCCCACCAAATGTGGGCATCGGGATCCCCTGAAATCAACAAAGAAGTAGGTCAATCATTCATTCAATATCAGTTCATTCAACCAACATGAAATCATCATCCCATGTGCAAGGTGACATATGGAACTCAAGAAGGGAAAGAGATAGGCGGTGACTTTCGAGAATTTGGTCTAGATGAGTAGAAGGCACACGCACAAGTTAGCATTCGGTATATGCCACGTGAATTTATGTGACTGGGAGACCAATGGGATTTCAGAGGGAGGGAGGAAACCACTTCTAGCTGAGATGATTAAGTAAATCTTCCAGGAGGAGAGGGAATTTAATCTGTGCCTTAGAAGATGGGTAGACTTTTGATAGGTCAAGATGGGAGGAGCGGAAAGGAATTTCAGGTGAGAGATACAGCCTGCCGGAAGGCTTGGAGGGGGATGGGAGTGGGGGGAGGGAATGTAAGACTTAGAACGCTAGGACTTTAGAGCTGTAAGAAATCTTCGAGCTCACCCAGTCCAACTGTTTGACCAGGAGTCTGTGAATTTGGCGGGGGTGGGGGTGGGGGTGGGGAATAAATCTTTACTTTCATGAACCCCTAACTGAAATTTAGCATTTCCTCCAACTCTGAATGTAGGGAACAAACCACACTAGTCTTAGCAGCACCTGTGTAATTGTCCCCCAATATAAATCACAGATAGTTTCACATTACATTAAAGTTGTTGCATCTATCTCGAAATATCATTTGTTTATCGCTACTTCAAAATTACTATATCTCACATATCAATCTGCTTGCTTACTATTTCAATATAATTGATGTCCTTCGTTTTCCTATAAATTTTATTTGATACATTAAAAAATATTGTGAGAAGGTTTCTCTAGATTGCCAAAGGGTCTCTCTCTCTCTCTCTCTCTCTCTCTCTCTCTCTCTCTCTCTCTCACACACACACACACACACACACACACACACACACACACACAAGAACCCCTGACCTAATCCAGCTCCTCTTTTTACAGAGGAAGGAGACTGAGGCCCAAAGAGATTAAAGTACTTGCCCTAGGTCACAAAGATAGTAAGTGGCAAAGCCTGGATAAGGATGAGGTCCTCTGACTCCAAATCCTGGGATCTTCCTATTGGACCACACCATATATTCAACCACATATGCCAGATACATGTGTATTTTCTCTTTCTCGCTTTCCTACCCTCACTCCTTCCCCCACCCAAAAAAAAATGCTAGAAGGGGAGAAAGAATCTGTGCATTTGCATTCAGAAGAATGGGAAAGGAGGATTTATAAAATTTAATAATCACTTGTCTGTTTGCTTAGGTTTTCTGAGAATTTGTGCCAGGTGAATGATGTAGAAAGTAAATGTAATACCAATTAGGTCTCGATTATCCACCAGTGAATTACCCACTTCCTAGTGAGTGTGTACTAAAGGGCAAAAAAGCTTCAGACAGTTGCAAGGACAAAGTCTTATATGACACTGCATCACGTGTTCTCAGTCCAAGTAGCTAGGACTTTTGGATTATCTTTCCCTCCCTTCTATTGGTAGGTGGACTGGCTCTGGGGCTGCCAAGGGGAGAGAGATGAAAAGGGAAAATAGAATTCCTTGTGCTTCTTTACAAAGGTGGTATCAGGGGATGAGAAAGAGAAGAGAAAGAAGAGAAACCAGAAGGTTCCTCAAGGGTATGCAAATTTGGCTATCCCTAAAGGCAGGGGGTATGAATTGCAATGAAAGTGATGATTCAAAATCACTGAAACAAAACAAAACAAAAAAGCTGGGATTTATTGAGTACCTCATTTGCCTTGAAGCAAGACTTTCACCTGTCCATTAACTCCATTCTACAAACCAATCCCCACTACTCCCCTTCCACCTGGAGTCTACAAAACTAAGGCAAGTTATTCTTAGTAAATATCCTGAGATCAGCACCAACCATGCAGTGTGGTTGAGGGCTTGGAAGTTATACCATCAAGAAAAAAGCCGATTTAAGTGAAAAGATCTGGGTTTAAATCGGACTAACACATTCACCAACTGTATGACTTTGGAAAATCTCTGAGCCTGTTTCCTCATCTGTAAAATGGGAATAATGATTCTCCCGCCACCGATATCACAGTTTTGTGTTTTCCAAACACTTTATTAAAGCTTTATAATTTCTTTTTATTGTTCCTATGATTTCATTGGTATAGGGAACTAACTCTCCATGAGCAATTTACCAATGCAGGCGGACACCTCTTCGGCAAACTTAAAAGTCTTAACGAGCTTCCTGGGGACACAGAGAAGTTAGTTGCCCAAGGTCATACAGCCTGTATGTATCAGAGACAGGACCTGAACCTAGCTCTTTATGATTGATTCCAGCTTTCTATCCACTAAGCTATGTTCTCTCTCAAGGTACAGGTTAATAATCATAAAGACCAAGACCTATAGCAGACTCTTTTTTTCTTTTTTTTGGTGAGGCAATTGGAGTTAAGTGACTTGCCCAGGGTCACACAGCTAGTAAGTGTCAAGTGTCTGAAGCCGGATTTGAACTCAGGTCCTCCTGACTCCAGGGTCAGTGCTCTATCCACTGCACCACCTAGCTGCCCCTTATAGCAGACTCTTGAAAAAAGGAGTCCCTTCCCCCAACCTAATGCCCCTGAAATGCCCTTCTAGATTTTCTGAGAATCTCTCCCCCTTGCAGATCACGAAGCACTAAGCTGGGCATAACCCCATTAATATACTGAGCTTTATTTTTTGGCCCCTTGGTTGTTTTTGTTTAAAACTTGGTTCAGAATGAATTGAACTTATAGGTCGGTGCTTTTCTTAGTACAGATCTGAACTCCCCAAGAAGTAGAAAAGGGGGACATAAAATGTCGGGCAAAATCTGCCCCAGCTTCTGCTGGCCCAGAAGGTGGCAGTAATGAATGAAGGAAGTTTGCAAATGCTTTCAAACTGGCTAAACCACTTGACCAGAAATGATCTGTTCTGAACTTTTCATTAATCTAAGGCAAAATCGGGGAGGCTTTCAGAAATTTTGGCTTGAGGGGGCCGGAGTTTACATTCAAAATATTATCGCACCAGCACAGCATAGTGGACAGCCTTAAGGCCAGGATTTCTGCCTCTGAGAGGTACTAGATGTTAGACCCTGGAGAAGACTTTTTACCCTCTCATTGGCCCAGGCTAAGACTATAAATTGCAGAAAAGTTGCTGATCTGTAATGGTTATGGAAGCCCTCTCTGAAAGCTTCCTACTCAAATGAAAACCCAGATACTGTAACACACACACACACACACACAATTGCAAAACCCAAAGGAAACTGTGAAACTGTGCTGGCTACCCTTGCCCTAAACTTAGTGTGTGTGTGTGTGGGGGGGGAGACAGAATTGAAGATTTCCCTTTCTCCCTTTTCTTTCTATAGTGAGACTGGAGGGACAGACTAGAACACACCAGCAGCTGAGAAAATACGCAGCTGGGATAGGGGCGAGGATGGGCATGGACAAGGAACATCTTTTGGTCTCTATTATTCAGAACAGAAATAAGCAGCTAGCTTCCTCTCCACTTTGCCTACTGTAGAACAGAAACCCGGTCTATGCCCCACCGTGTGGGAGCAGGGTGGCCTGCCTCTATCTACCCTGAGGCAAACAGCTAAATGTTAATCCCAGGCATTCTGGAGCCAGTTGCAAGACGGACACATAATCTTGTGTTCGATTTTAGGTAATGTTCGTAGTGTCCCTTCAGTTCACGGTGGCGCACTAGTCTTAACTAGACAGGCCAAACGATCTGGAGACTGAGAAGCGAGTTACAGGACCAGGGCGGGCAGGCCTGGCCTGTTTACACTGGAGGCTAAAGAGGCTATGTTATCTGCCCCTAGAATACCCTTTTACGTCTCCTGCCGCAAGGCCTTGAAGTTCTGGCCTCCCACATGGCAAGGCGGATGGCTGGGCGACCCTTAAGGCTCTTTACAAAGGCCAAGGTTCACTGCCTGTTCCCTCCATCTCAGCCCCCGCTGCCCTCCTCTCACCACCTCCACCCCTGCCCAGCTTTGGTCCCAGGCTGGCCTCTTGCTTACCTGAGATGCCAGCATGTGCTGTGAGAGGTGGAAAGGAAAGGGGGCCGCAGCTCCAGCAGCTCCAGCCGCCGAGCCCAGGCCAGCTCCGCCGTCCAACCCTGCCGAGGCCGCCCCGGCCCCGCCGCCGCCACCGCTGCCTCCGCCGGTCACTGAGGCCAGGAGGTGGCCCATGCCCATGGCCGAGAAGGCCCCGGGGCCCATGGCAAATTGTCCTGGGTGCAGGAAGAGCGGCTGCCCGGCGCCCAGGGGCCCAAAGAACTGCTGACCATGCAGGTGGCCCGACAGCGCCAGGCCCTGCAGGTGGCCTGCGCTGAGAGGCGAGGCGCTGTCCGTTTGTACCACGAGGGGCGCCAACCCTGCCTCCTTGACCTCGCCGCCCTCCTTCCGGGCTTCGTCCTTCCTTCTGCCCTCCGCCTTGTCCTTCTCCAAGCCCCTCAGGCCGAAGGGGCCGTCTAGGCAGCCGCCGCCTTCCCCTGGCTCTTTGCCCCGGTCAGGGCTACGCCTTTCTCGGACGCGCTCGGACTCGACCAGGCGCGGGGGACTGCCCGGCTCCAGGCCCGGGCTGCGCCCTACTGTGCCCACGGGCCGCTCATCCCCAAGTCTCTCCGGCTCCGGATCGCTGTCCGCAGCGCACAGCTTCTCGTCGACTGCAGAGAGGAAGCGAAGGCAGGAAAGGGAAGGGAATTGAGGGTCAGTGAAGCCCAAAGGGTAGACGTGGGGAAAGCGTGCCCTCTGGAGTTGCTGGGGCTGCATGGAGTGCGCCCCGTCTGACTGGGAAGGGAAATCCGGTGTGTGTGAGGTGTCTTTTCTCGGTTCTCAGGGAGCCCTATTTCTCCACACACCAGTCATCTCACAAACAAGTAAAAGTGACCCTCCCTCCTCTCTGGACTCTTTCCCACCTCCGACGCCCTTCTCACAAATACCGCTTTTATTTATATTCTAAAAGTGCTGTAATCAAGAGCAACATAATGCTCATCTTGGGTCTCCTCTTTCGTTCCCCCTTTTCATCCCTTTATCCTTCCCTCTCCCCATTCGGACTTGACATTCTCGACATCGCGTCCCTCACCTCGAGTGCGATGCAGACGCAGGGGACTGGGATCGGTTCCTGGGGAGGGAGGCGGCTCTCGGGCTGGAGGTGGATCGCAGGAGGAGGCATCTGACTCGGCCCCGTCCCTCTCCGGTTTACATTGCTCTTCGTACATCCGAAGGGACGGGAGGGTCAATTGCTTCCTGGCAAGAGGAAGTGGGGTAGGGGGCATTAGAGGAGGAAACTGAAGGGGAAGGACAGGAGAATCTTCTCTCGGATTCCAGGCAACAGTGCTTGCCTCGTCCCCATTGGCAGGGCCCCTAAACTTCAAAGGACTAGTCCACGCAATATTCCCATACTCCTTACGAAGGTTTTGGAAACAGGTGAAGGGCCTGGGAGTCACCCCCTTGAAGCAGTCTCCCAGCCAAGAATATTGGAGGAGAGGGGTGCTTCCCAAAATTATTTCATCCCTCTTCCCGTTTTCTCACCTTTTCTCCCGCCGGCCATTTCCGGTGTCTCGGAAACCTTTCGCAAAGGGATTGTTGTCTATTTTCAGCTGCGTGATCTGGGGTGGGGAGAAGACGGACAAGTGGAGTGGTCACGATGGAGTGGGGACGCAGAAGTTACTATCCTGCCCTTCCTGTCGCTTCCTTGGCTTTCCCCTATCTTGCCCCTGACCCTGTTCATTTTAGGGACCACACTTGGAGTAGTGACCCTTCTAGTTCCCCCAAAGTCTGGTGTTTTTGCCTCCCTCTACTATGGATTTTGGATGCAGAGCATGGGGAAACAGCTGCCTAATTCCAGCGCCCTAAGGATGGGGAGAGGGTAGGACCTGAGGTTTTAACCTTCCAGGCTGAGACCACTCCTCACAGTTGGGGGATGGTGGAGGTGGTGAAAGAGGACAATAGAAAAATCATCCGGTCCCCTTCCCCCCGCAGGGTGGACGGAGAGGGATCATGGAAGCCAGACGAAGAAGTCAAGGCTTGCAGTGAGGGTGGGAGGTGCTGGACCTTCCTTAATAACTTAACTCCACTATACCATAAACTTTGTTCTGGAAGCAAATACTCTCCATCAAACACACATACCCTTGTGCTCTCACTTTCGCAGCAGGCAGCTGCCTCTCCCCACTTTTATTGGGGTGAAGGGGCGTCCCACAGAAAATCGCTTAATGGAAAGAAGGTTCTTAAAAAACTTAATAAAAGCAGTCTGAGTCTCCTAGTTCTGTTGCTTTCCCTAGACTGCAGGGTTAAAAAATTCTAACACACCCTCTCCCCGATTAAAAAATTGCTTTTATCTGCTTACATCACCTGCCACCTCCAAAACATCAAGGGTTCCCCGAAATTTTAATGGGCTTAGGAACAGGGAGTTAGAAAGCGCCCAGGTGGTTTTTTTCGGAGGGCCCCACCCTCACCACTCCCCTGCTCCGAGCAGGTAAGTTTAAACTCGTCCCTGGAGCAAAAATAGGTAGGGGCGAAGTCAAAAAAGATCCCTAAATCCTTTGTTAATAACTAGGCAAATAGTTCCACCTGGGAGGGCCCAACTGTTTCTCCTAGCTCTCCACCAAAAAAGACGGGAGGCGGGGGGGGGGGGGTGTTATGGGGGGGGGGGGAGTCGCTACCGACAAAGGCAAGGCAAAGGAAAGAAGAGTGCAGCCCTCCGGGCTTCCCGCCGTCTAGAAGGTCCCACCTTGTCGTTCTGGTAGGCGGTGACTGCGATGAAATCGGTCTCCGGGAACACGTAAGTTCGGAAGGTACTGTAGGGAAGCTTCAGAATGTCGTTGGCTCTCACTATGTGGAATCGGGGTTGATACTTGTGCATGGAGTTGAGGATGGTCTGTGGGTGTAGGGGGGCGTAGAAAGACGAGTTAGGAGCGCGCCCCAGACCTACCTACCTACTCAGCTAGGCAGGTTTCCCGCCAACCACACATTCTCTACAGTATCCACTCGGATCTTTCCTTTCCCTACCCAAGTCTACAGTTATCTATACTTCTTCACTGCTCTCCTCTTTGAGCTGGGGGCTCTGTACTATTACTATTACTTATTATTGTTATTAATCAGTCATTATATTTGCATTTCTTAGGCTCCTACTATGTGTCAGGCACTCTGCTAAGCATTGAAGATACAAAGAAAGTTAAAAAAAAAACAGCCCTTGTTCGTAAGGAGCTTTCCCAACTAATGGAGGAAACAACAGGCTAACAACCTTGTACAAACATATATAGAGGATAAACTGGGAGTAAGCTAAATGGGAAGTCCCTAAGATTAAGGGAAATTAGGAAAGGCTTCTTGCAAACAGTAGGACTTCAGATGAGTGTTGAAGAAAGCCAGGGAAGCCAGGAGGCAGACAAGAAGAGGGAGAGTATTGTTTTTAGTCATTTAGAAAGGACAGAAAAACGGAGAACATAGCGACTGGCCAAGCCCAGGTTCTGTAAGGTCACACCCGGATACCCACAAAGCCCTTTCTACTCTGACTCTCTTGTAAACAAATTACCCCAATGATTGGATCCCTCTTCTGCCTTACAGGACAGGATAAGACAGAGGGTCACTCTCTTGCACCCATCTCTTCAGGTGTGAGTAAATTTCCCTTCTTTTCTGAAGATGTCTGGCATTTGATTTGAATTTAGATGGCGGAAAAGAGGAGGACTTACGAAAGTACCCAAGGAAAGCTCCCCATGAAACAAAACCCTTTCCTCCCTCCTTTCTCCTTCATAGGCTGGGGTGCACCTAGAGATATAGGACTCAATTTAGGGCAGAACTCCAACTTGGGGAGGAAGCTCATAGGCTTTCCCTAGAGTCACCCAGGGGAAGGTGGGGGCATCTGCTTCAGCCAATAAATCCCTGCAGAAAGAGGCCTTCTCAAGAGGGATTGGGAGGAGTGGGGATACAATTCTGGGGCCAGAGTTGGGGGAAGACTGGTCCAAGTGAGCAAAAGATAAGCTGCTGGAGTCAGAAAGTCAGGATGAAGGGATGCAGACCCCCCCCCCCCCAATAGCTTTTATTTCTCTCCAAACAGGTTTATTGGAGTGAAGGAGTTCGGGTCCTAAAGGTATCCAACTTTATGGTGTAGGGGAAAGAAGAGACATTAAAGCCCCCAGTCTCAGACTTCTCCCCCAGCTCCTGCCTCTTCTTGACACTGATTCCCAGTCCTGGGAATTGGGTTAGATGTAAGGGGGGGGGGAGTAAGAGAAGCAGGGAAACTCTCAACAGAACCCATTTGTCCCATATTTTGCCTGACCCTGACCTTGAGGACAGCTCCAGCTTGGGCAGATGAGAGCCAAGGACCCAGTCCTTTCTTACCACCCACTGGAGCCACTAGCCCCGAGACCCCTGAGAGAAGTTTGAGGCTGTGGAAGGGATCATTCTTCTCTTAGTCAGAAGGAGAAAGAGCTACCAGCTTGGGGCACAGAGGCTGAGACCTCGGTTTTCATCCGTCTATTCCCTAGCCCTTCCTTTTCCTTCTTAAGAATCCCAGTGACCAGAGCCAAGACGCTGGAACCTTGAGGTCACTGCCCTAACCCCCAGCTCCTCCTCATGGCCCTGAAAGAATCTCCTGTCTGGAGAGCTAATTGACCACACGGTGCCCAGGCCCCCTTTGGCAATAGCTGACCCCTCAGGCAACAGGACTTGGGGAGACCCAGGCACTAATGGGAACTGAGAGAGCCTGTAGTGCAGGGGCTGCTGAAGCCGTCAGAATCCAGCCCACTCTGGGTTTCTTGCCCAGGAAAAGGACATCTCCCGCAAAACACAGGCCTCAAATGTAAAGGAGAGGATCTCTTTGCAACTCGGGGTGGATAACGTGCTTTCCCAAGCGGGATCCACCAGATTTTCAGTGATAGAGCAGCCGTCTTAAGTGAAGTTGTAAAGTCCCAGATTCTTGGCCACAAAACTGGGCTGGTTCAGTCTGGGCTTGGGAGGGGGCTGGGAGTCTGGAGCCTGTGCCCTGGCTCTTCGTTGCCTGACACATTCTCGCCCCCTCCCCAACCCCCCAAGACACACACACACACACACACACACACACACACACACTCCATAGGCAGGCAGTCTAGAAAAGGGTACTCACGAAGCCGTGCTTGTCCGAGATGTTGTTGGTAAGCTTGAGTTTATGGAAGGCCACTGGCTTAGCCATCCACTGCTCCCCCGTGGCTGGGCTATCCGGGTGGATGTACATGCGTTTGGGCATCTCCGGATCAGCCTTGCCAGCCACCATCCAGCGTGAATTGTGGAACTTGTAGCGACAGTCGTCCGCGGCCACGATGTCCATGAGCAGGATGTACTTGGCCTTCTTGTCCAGCCCGCTGACACGCACCTTGAACGGGGGGAACATCCGCCTGGGAGGGGGAGGGGAAGACACTGGGACTGGGACGTAGGCTTGGTCCTCTGGGGCCAGGTCCCAGGATCCCCCACTGGGACTGTCCCCATTTCTGCCCCAGCCCCCCAGCATCGAAGACCCCTTCCTCTCTCTCCTCTTCACAGGCCGGGAAAAGGATCAAGGCCAAACCCGTTGTCTCACACTAGTTCTACGAAGCTCCCAGGAATGTGGCGATTAATCCTCTTTAAAAAACATACCCGCTTCTCCCCCAATTATGCGGTCAATTAGTTCCAGGACAATACCCGCTTTGGCCCAAATTATCCAGATAAAATTCAGAAGAGTCCCGTTTGGGGAGTTTACATTGGCAAAAGAAAGAGACGATGACCTGGACAATTAGGGAGGAGGAGGGTAGGTTTGGGACCTGAGCTGATTCCCCTGTTACTCCCAGTAGAAACCGGGTTTGGGATTTTCTTTTTAAGTTTGAGATTTTCTTTTTAGGTCTGAACTCGCTGGGTAATTGTAGGAATTCGAGGTGCCCAGTGCCGGGGGAGAACGTCCTGGGTTTGCCTCAGGTCCCGAGGTGCAAGTCTGATCGAACTTAGGGGAGCCCAGGGGTGATGGCTGCCGGACCCAGAGGGGGAACTGGGAAGGGAAGAGGAAGACTTCATCTTGAGGAGCTGATTGGAGCTGGCCAGGAGGCTCCGACACGAGTTCAGAGGGCTCTGTCCTGGCTAGCCAGGCCCCAGAGGCGCCTTTGCCCAGCGGCCCTTTGGCCGGAGTACTCCCCCTCTCAACCCCACTCTCAGAGGGTGGAGGACTAGGCCGTCACCTCCCACTCCCACCCCCCAACTCTAGTAGGATAAACCCACCAGGGATCCCCATCCTAGTCCCTTAGCCCAAGTGGGAGAAGAGAGTCTAGAGAAGCGCCCAGATCTCCCGGGAACAGCGAATATTCCCGGAGTTCTGGGAGACAGAGCGAAGAGAGAAGGGACCGCGGAGGATCAGGAGGAAGAAACCAAAGGCAGTGAACTCCGACCCCCGGGGCGCATCCCAACCTTACTGTTGGAAGGATGGGTTCTAGGTTCGCTCAGCGTGCTAGGGGAAGAGGGAAACCCACTTGGAAGTAGTCTTCGGGCGTTTTGGGACTGGAGGAGGGGTGTTTGATGGATTTTGTTATGGTGGTTGTTTCCTTCCTTGTTCGGGCAGTTATTTTATTTTTATTTTATTCGTTTGGGTTTTCTCCAATTAAAAAAGAAATTCCCTTCTTCGCTAAACGAAGGGGGGAAAAACCCCACCAAAACCCCAGCGCTTTGTTTCCTTCTTATTTCTAGCGGACGAATTGTCAACTCGTCATCGGAGCAAACGAATAAAATGCCCAAACGGCCCCCGAGGGACAGCCGGAAGAGGCCAGGGGCCGGAGAGGGACAGGCCGAGGCCACCCGGGGCTGAGGGGCCAGGAGAACGGAAACGGGAGTCCAGGGGAGTCGGGGTTCGGTTCGGCTCGGCTCGGACCCGGGCCAGCCCCGGGGGTGGGAACTCTGGGGAAGCAGTGAGAGATTGCCGGGGCGGCTCGGCTTCCCTGGCCCGCAGCATCCTCGGCTCTGCCCCGGAGTAGGGATAGAGAGGCTAGTGAGGCACGGGGAGAACCCGCCGAGGAGAAAAGGGAGGCAAGTGGGGGCTAACCCAGGTGCCCGGGGCCGTGCGCGGCCGCGGCCCGCTGAGAGCCCCATCCCGGCCCGGGGCCCGGCCCCTACCTCCCGGACTTGGTAATGACCATCTCGGTGCCCAGTTTGTGGAACTGGTCCCACAACTCTTTGGCCTCCAGCGTCACCTTGGGGTCGTCCTCCACCTCGTCCTCCGGCTCCAGGCTCTTGAGAGAGCGAAGATGGGCCGCCTGGGGGTGATGGCCCAGCGCCGAGACGTGCAGCCCCGCCTCGGCCGCGGCTGCAGCGGCCGCCGCCGCCGCCGCCGCTCCGGCCAGGCCCGGGTCCGGCAGGGGCTTGGCGAGCGCCGCGGGCGGCAGCGCCAGCGCCGGGAAGAAGGAGGGCTGAGCTGCGGCCAGGAAGGCGGACATGGGGAAGTCGGCGGGGCGCGGAGCGTGGAAGGGGTGGTATGCCATGACGGTCCCCGCAAACGCCGTATCTCTCATCGGTGCATCCGAAAGGGGTTGGGGGGTGTCGGGGGAGGGGAGGGGGCGCGACCCCGGGAGCTCAACAAGGAGACTGGGGGTGGGGGCGGCGGTCAGTCCTTTGTGCCCGGGACCCCCGGATAGCGCCGGGACGGGCGGAGCCGCCGAGCCGGGGGCTTCCCGCTGCGCTGTGCTAAGCTGCGCCCTCCTCCTCTTCTTCCTCCTCCGGCTGCCGGCTCCTCTCCGGGCTCGGGCCCACCCTCCCGCCGCTGCTCCTCCCTGTTCCCGCGGTCGGGGCCCGGCTCGGGGCTCAGGGGGGGTGGGGTGGGGGGTGGAGAGCCGAACTGGGGGCTCCGGGCTCCGGGCTGGGGCTGGCCGGCTCCGGCGCGGCGCCGGGAACCACGCGCGAGTGGTTAGATCTTGTCGTGATCTCTGGAAAACTGTGACTATCTCACATGTCCTTCCCTTCTCTGATCCCCCTTCGCTAACGAGCCAGGCCCCCCTTGATTGCTGATTTTACGCTTTTTGGACCAATTGTGGGTCTCCGGGGGCGGGGTTTTGACAGCTCTGGCCAAGCTCTGGCCGGGAAAGGGGGGGCTGGGGAGAAGGTGTCGGAAGCCTCGGCAGTAAGAAAACATGTCAACAGAATAAAATATTAACCAATGACGGGCCGGCGGGGCCCTGAGACCCCACCCCCTGCCCTGGCCCCCACCCCCGGCTCCTCTCTGCACAGCCGCCTTGGCAGGGCAGCGCAGCGCAGCCCAGCCGGGCTCCGGGAGCTGGAGCCCAAGGAGAGGGAGGGACTGAGGGGGTGGGGTGGGGGGAGTCGAGGGCTGAGGGGCAGGGGACAGGGGACATGGGCTGCGAGAGCCCAGGGGCCTTCCGAAATGGAAACCTTTCCTCTCCCAGGCTCAAGTTCAAAGCATTCACACAGGCCTGGGAGAACTTAGGATCCTGGAGAGGAAAGGGGTGTCCCTCCTCTCTGCGCCCTACCTGGGTATGGGGGAACTGTCATTCCATTCAAAGTCTGTCACCCTTAACCTTTTCTCCTACTTTTTGTGTGTGGGGCGGGGGTAGGACTATCACCTATGTCCTCGGGCAGAGGTCTGTCCCCTCGGGTTCCACTCGGGTTCCGGAGGGCTTGGGAAGCTAGGCAGTGGCTTAGGGACAGTTCGGAACCCGACGAGGACGGCAGAGATCGATGCACCGTCCGGCGCGGCTCCGCTGTCCGAGATCTGCCTGCGACCCAGGCGGGCCAGAGCATCAACGTGCACGTCTCCAAGGCCAAGAGCGTTGGGCGCCGAAAGGCTGGATGAGCCAGAAGACCGAGGTTCTCCAGGACTGCTGAATCCACAAGACCCCATCTAAACCAGGTGAGTGGTGCCAGGGCGCGAGCCAAACTGATCCCAGCCGGGGAACCCAGACCCCCGTAATTGCTCAGGGCTAGAGCAGGAGTCTGGGTGGGAGAAAGCACTGGGGTCCCTGGGGGGAAAAGGAGGGGTCCCCAGCTTCATATCGGGAAAACGTTGTTCTTGGGGGTGGTGGAGGCGGCAAAGAGTCAGAGCACGCACAAGTGGTCCAGCCGACCCCTATTCTCCCTATTCCCTTTAATATCTCAACCTGGGGCGGAAATCTCTCAGGAAACCTCCGGGGCTTCCCAGTCGCTCTCAACTCTCTGGGCAGAGCCAAGAACCGGACTCTGTCATGCCATCTCCTCCGGCAGGCTGTGGCTGAACGCAGCAGCCACAGATTATGATGTGTTTTAGTTTGCTAGATTAGTGTCCCTTCTAAACCCCGGGCAAGATCTATTCGCCGCATCCGGTGCAGAATACACTTTATCAGCGCCGCCTAAATATGGGCACCACGGTGGTGATTGGGGGGTGGGGGGGTGGACTTTTCATTCAGTGTTTATTACTCTGTCTTCCGTAGTGTTTGGATTTGACGTGGGCCCAAAGGATAGTAAGATGTATGTGCGTGTGTGAGAGAGTGTGTTTATTTGTGCTTTGCTCACAACTCGGGCAGCCGCAGGTAGGTCTGTGTTAAAGACAGACCAGACTGTGCGTTTATTCGTACATTGACGTCTCCATGTCGTGGTCTGCATGTACTGGGCAATAGGTTGTGCCCATCAGAACTGTCCATTGCTATCCACCACTTGTCTGGCACCTGGTTACATACATATACGCACACGAAGGTGGAGTAGAGAACGAATACACCTGATAAAAAGGAGTTCCCGTTCTTTTTGGGTTATATCTTACACCCAGCGTTGTCTACATTACATTTAAATTTTTTTCCATATTGTTTATTGTCCTACAAACATATACTAATGCAAAATGTATAGTATTGACACAGATGTGAATATTTTAAAATTCTGTCTAAGGTCTATACGCTGTACCTAGTATCAAAGTACCTACTAATAACCTGTCGAGAAGATAATTCTGTTCCGAGTCCTCTAGTCCCTTCGAAGGGATGATTTCTTTTTAGCGTTTTATATACCACATATGTACGTTGGATATACCGGCTCAGGCTACGTACAGCTGCACATAGAACACATACAGTTCTGGTAAGGTGCCCAAGGATTCTCACTGTGCCGCACAAACTCTCTAGGATAGACTAAGACTGAGCATTGTAATCCCGCACACGCACCCCTCACAGTCAGTCCTGGGAACCCTTCAGCCTCCGGGATTAGAGGCATTCTCTCAGCAGAGGCACTGACCTGAGGCCTGGAGCTGTGGGGGCTGGATTTGACCCTAGGCCAGGCTCTTTGACTTCGTGTTCGGCCTTCAATTCAGTCTTTGTTATCTCTCCCGTGGGCGCTCCTGTCAGCCCTGAAGGCATCGGGTGTAATAATCACCTGTGCCAGGTTCCGTAAATCCCTGTCTACACCGTATGCCACCTCCATCTCTGACCCTTGGTGAAAGACGCAGGAAGTTAGGTACAGGGCAGGCACAATTGCCTGCGGCCTGGGCAGGATGTGGTCTCTCCTTCAAGGATCTTTTAGGACACCAGGATTCGTGGCCAGAGCCTAAATACCTCTGCAGGCCAGCTCCTAGACCCCAAATTCTGTGTGTGCACACTTGGGAACTTAAAAAAACACACACACATAGAGCCAGGGCTGTTTTTTTTCTCCTCGGGGCACTGTCTCTGTCCGGTGGTTATGTCAGCTCCCCCCCCCCCGCACCCCTATTGAATTATTTTGTTCTCCCAGATCGGCACACACACACCCAGCCCCCAGCCCAGTAGAACACCTGTGTTTCCCTCTTTTCCCAGTGACTGTCAACCTCCCACCTCAAAGTCCTGCTTCCATCTCTCAGGGCACTTTCTAGGGTACACTTGATCCAGTCACTGCTCTGACAGAACGCTCTCTAGAGAAATTCGAGGGGGAATCGAAAACTAGCCCTAGAGAACGACGCGAAGCCGCAAACACCCCTGAACAGCCTTGGTTTCCTCGCATCTCTTTCTCCACCTTTGGTTTCCCTGGAGCCTGGGCACTACTTCTGCCCGAGTGCAATGGGGGCTGGGAGCTGGGAGTGGGGAGAGGCGAGGAGGAGGGAAAGAATTGCAGACTCGGGTGGGTCCCGGGGGGCGGCGAGTGCATGTCCCTTTAAGAGGCCTGGGGGGGGGGCGCAACTCTTCCTGCTTGGAGCTGGGGGGGGGCAAAGGGGGGTAGGGGCGGGGGTGGCTGGCGCCAGGCGGCTGCTACTCCACAACAAAGCTCCGGCCCCTGTCACTTCGCATTTGGCCTGCACCCGCAGAAGGGCGGGGGGACGCGCGCCGAGCCCGCCCCGACTGTAGGGACCCCTCCCTCCGGCCCCCTCCTGGGGACTCACACACCAACTCAGGCGCCAAGCCTAGGTGGGATTGGGAGGCGGAGAACGGGGAGCAGGGGGAGAGTCAGAGCTCCTCCATAACTGAATTACCTCCACCACCCTTGCCCCCGAACACCACCCGACGGGTCCCTGGGTCTCTTCTCCACTCTCCCGGTTCTAAGCCCCCTTGCCAGGGAGCTGGAGGCTATAAAGACTGACGGAGACACCCAGGTTTCTCACCCCTCGGCTTCCTGAGAGGGAGGGAAGCGGCCGGGAGAAAGGCTCCGATCGCCCCGGGGCTAGGGGAGAAGACGAGGGGGCACGAGAGCCGAGTTCTTGTCCCTTTGGTGGTGTAAGAGGGCGAGCTACGGCCTGAGGCTAGGTTCTTGTTTTATGGAGGGGGACGCGTTTGTCCCTCCTTCTTTCCTTTCGTAACATCTCGCCCCCTACCCCCCACTTCCTTTTCTTATTTCTCGACTTTTAGGGCCCGTCTTCCTGGTGGGTCAGAACTCTTCCTTCGCATCCCCGGCTCCTAATCGTGAGAGAATTCCCGGTTTGCGGATAATCCGCTCTCTTGGCCTTTCTGGCTTGGCGCTTTCCCCCGAGAACAACGAAATCGGGCGGAGGGCTGGAAAGTCCTATTGCTGACCCTTTCGTTCCTTTACCCAGAGCCCAGCGCGGCATCTATCTAACCCTCGAGGAGTGGTAGGTGGTTAAGGACTGAGGGACAAATGTGTACCCCAGGGCCTCCTTGCTCTACGGGGTTGAACCTCTCAGTGTGATCGCAGGTATTCGCTCCTGGATTCCCTTCGCAGCTCCCATGCCGCCCCCGCCCCCAACCCTACCCGGTTATCCGACTTTCCAGCTATCTCTCTCTCCGAGCCCCTCCACGTTCCCCGTGCTATTTTTAGCCGCAAGCCAAGCTGCCCGAGGCGCCAGCCTCAAGCAGACAGAGCCCAGGGCCCAACGCTATGGGTGTCTGTCTCTGTCTCTGTCTCTCCTGCTGTCTCTGTGTCTCTGTCCCCGGCAGGGGGAAAGAGGGACACTCAGTGACCCTGGGCACTACAGCTGCTGGGTCCTGTCCCGACCACTTAGGCAAATCGTCCGTGATGGCTTTAAAAGCCCCGCTCTAAGAAAGGCGCTGCCGGGCCCCTCCTTATCACCCCCCCCCCCAGTCCCTTAATTACCTCCGTGAGAAACGGTGAGTGACAGCGGATGCCCAAAGTACAGCGCCGAGGGATCCTACGAAGTCTGCTACTCGCTACCTGTGCGACCTTTGGGAAGACACTTTGTAGGATTTGCAAAATAAGGGGGTTGAAGTAGACGGCCTCTGAGTTGCCTTCCACTTCCACTTCTAGATCTATGATCCTGATGCAGAAATAAGGAACGAGACAGGGTCAGAGACAAAAATGGTCCTCGTCCGCCATCATTCCCACCGCCGCCATCACCATCCTCTGTACCATAGTGGAGTTTGTTTTTTAAACCGATTTTTCCCGCTCCTGACTTTTATAATGAAACTGGCTCCTTCTCCAGAGCTAGTATCTCTCTGCCTCTTCCAAAAAGCCCTCTAGGATTGCTCGGGTACTGCCATTCTTCAACTTTCGTGGGTAAATTTCCCCGTGTGGCCACTTTCAAAGTCCCGGCATATGAACGGAGACCTGGTGGAGTGTGGTGTGGTGAGATGTATGCATGAACCTCAGTCAGTCAATAAGCATTTATTAGGCACCTACTGTGTAAAGCGCCGGGGATACAAAGGAAGGCAAAAACAATAACAAAACAAACCAGCTGCTCTTAAGGAATTTACAGTCGAATGCGAGGGGGGAGACAACATGCAAACAGCTGCCTACAAATAAGCTACAATACAGGATAAACTGGACATAATCAACAGAGGCAAAGCACTAGAAGTGTGTGTGTGTGTGTGTGTGTGTGTGTGTGTGTGTGTACTGGGGACCTGAGGGTAACAGAAAGCTTCCTTCTCTCCCCCTTCCCAATCTTCCCCTTCCTGTCTCCACCACTGTCAATGGGTGCGTGAAGGTTGAGGATCTCAGCCTCCTCTGGCTCTGCCTCTGCCCCAGCTCCAAGCCTCCAGCACAGGTCCGACTCTTTACTGCCCAAAGCGAAGTGGAGGCTTGCCCTCATGGAAACCGAGGTCACTCACAACTCAGATCGCCAGCTTTTTATCCATTTGTAAGATTTCCTGACACTTCCCTGTCCGGAGAATTCTCCCAATGCTCTTTCCTCTCCTTCCCCCACTCCCCACAATAGATGCAGCTTTGAATTTTTTTTTCTTGAAGTTTCCCTAAAATCTTTTGTGTTTACATCGCGTTCATTTTCCATTATATGCCTTCCTCTCCTTTGCAGAGAGAGCCATCGCTTATAATAAAGAATGGGGGCGGGAGGCGGGGGCGGGGAGCAGTGCAATAAAATTGACACATCAATCAAGTACGAGTTTATGCCCAGAACTACCTCCTTAGCCCCCTACCTCTGCAAAGATGGAAGGGAGATGTATTTTCATCCTTTCTTTGGGACCGAAGAGCCTTTAATTCTCCATGTGGAAAACTTCACCATATTTGAGTCAAGACCCAAGGTACAACGGTTCCCACCCCAACTTCGGGGGCCGGAGGCTGAGTCTATGAGGACAGAGTATTTAGAAAAAGAGTATGATAACGAACTTGTGGGAAGTCCTCCCGGAGTTATATCCTTCGGGATATTTCAGAGCTCTGCTCTATCCTAAGCCCTCGTGGACACAGGTTGGGCGTGTGCACCTGGGTACCTGGGTCCCAATTTCCATAGGTTGCAGCCTCCAAGATCAGGGCCCTGTTCCTCAGTTTTGCCCCATCACGCCCAATCTGAATAGGTCTCAAGTGGTCTCCCTCCACCTTCCGCATTCACCTGGGATTCGTTGGAGGGTTACCACTTCGGCTCATTTGACCCAAGGACCAAAGGCGAGCGCACAGCTTTCCGGTGCAGCAGGTGTGTGGGTATAGGGTCTCTTGTGCCCCGAGTGTGGTCCAGGGCCACTGAGTGACCAAGAGGGAGTCTGGGACAGAGCTGGGAGAAGAACCCGAAAGTTATTGGGGGAAAAAAGGTGAAGGAGAAGACAGAGGAGGAAAAAATAAAAAGAGAAGGAGAACAAGACAACGAAGCGGACAGAACCGTTTCTCCTGTCGGAGCCCCCAAGTGCTGAGGCGCCACCTGTTCAAGGAAGGTGAACGAAACATTTTTCCCCGGGAAGCGACTTCAGGAGCTTGTCTATGTTTGCGTGTGCAGTTTGGGGGTCCCCGGGCAGGAGTGGTGGACACCGGGAAGTCGCAGTTTCTTCTTACCACCTGTAGGTTTTCCCTCATTATACCTGTGGGAAGCTGAGAAACCGGTAGACTTGGAGACATTAGACAGGAAAGGGGGAGGAGAAAAGGGGGAGGAGGAGGAGTGGAGAGGGTGACAGAAAGAGGGAGAAATAGAGAGACAGAGGAATGTGGGCAAAGATTGGACGATAACGCTTGAGATACAGACACCGAAAGGGACAGCGACAGGAATGAGAGACTAGGGGAGAAACACTGGAGAGAGAATGGAGGAGAAAAAAATGAGAATCCCAGGCGTGTTAGGGAAGGAGACATCGACGTGGTGCAGTGAGGAAGGAACGCTTTCTTTGGAATCAAAGAACCCAGCTCCTCACAAAGAACTCAGCTCCTCCACCCATCTGTGTGACCTTGGGCGAGAGATTTCACCTCTCCAGGACTTCTTGTTCTCCAAAGTCTTGGACAGGATGACTTTTAAATTCCCATTCATCTCTACAGCCCTGATCCTACGTCTAGGAAGGGAGTTGGGGATTAGGGAGACAACTGAGAAGGATGAGACAGAGATGACTAGGAGACGAATATACAAGGAGAGGAAAATAAGATGTAGATTGTAGGAGAGAGAGATGGGGAATAAGAGGAGGGAATCAGAGAACCAGGGAGAGGAGAAGGTTAAGAGATGAGAGACAAG
The DNA here is from genome assembly GCF_019393635.1 of Dromiciops gliroides. Taxonomy (NCBI): domain Eukaryota; kingdom Metazoa; phylum Chordata; class Mammalia; order Microbiotheria; family Microbiotheriidae; genus Dromiciops; species Dromiciops gliroides. The sequence goes on along the minus strand of NC_057864.1, from coordinate 165,534,658 downwards.
GGTAGGAAAGGGTGGGGGGAGGGCTGCCTTGAATACGAGGCCAGAAAAGGAGCCCCAGGAACCAGCCTGGGTAGGGCAGGAAAACTAGTCTCTCCACCCGCACCCCGAATTCTCCCATCAGAATATTTACTTCGTTTTAGAAAAGCTTTTAAAACGGGAGAGGAAAAAAATTTTTGGCCCCACTTCGTTCTTCCTTTACCTAAACTTCACCCGTTTTCATTATCATTGGGGTACTTCTCCCGGTTCCGTCCCAGCCTTCCTTCTGGTCATTCAGTGGCTGTGGGGGGGACCAGTCTGAGTACACGGGGCCCTGCGCCCACACACCTGCTGCAAGCGGGGGCAGCGGCTGTGCCTTTGTTCCCTGCACCAAGTTACCCGAAGGGGCGACCATCCAACGAAAACCTGGTGAAAGGAGGTGGAGGGTGGAGGGAGACCACCCTGGACAGATACCACCGACAAAAAAATTGGGGGTCCAAAAAATAGACAAATGAACGACCTTTTTCTTTTTTTGTCCAGAAAGGTCCCGACCCCGGAACCCTACCCTGGCCAGAAGAGACACTTCGCAACGGTAGGGAGTGAGCAAAGGGAAACCTTCTGTGGGCCCGGAGGGAGAGGAGGTGCAGAGCAGGCAGGCTGGGGGGCCCCCCGGTTAAGCAAATTCAATGTGCTTTTGCTGAGGCGCCGGGGACCCGGTATTTGCCTATTATTCGTAATCTCTTTCTACAATAAGCTCCAAAAATAAATAAATCACCCCCTTCCCATTCGCACACATTGGGAAAGGGGGAGACATGTCTTGGAGTGAGGGGCCTCTCCGGGTGTGCTCCTCACTGGCCCACTTATGAGCCTGAGTCCTAGTAACTGACCCTGGGTAGAAATGGATATAGACACGGATCGAGCTGGACCTAACTGGAACGTTTCCGGGTGGACCACATTACTTAGGGCATCCAGCCTTAAGAAGCCCCTTCTCGTTCCTGGGTTCTTTTGATCCTTCCAGCTGTCCTTTGAGGCGGTAGTGCAAGTGTTATTGCTCCTATTTTATAGTTAAGGAAACTGAGGCTCAGAGAGTTTGGGTGGGAAGGAGGAGTCTTATAGGATTTTAGAACCAAAGCCAGAACGGACTTCAGAGGCTTTTCTTCTTCTTCTTCTTCTTCTTCTTCTTCTTCTTCTTCTTCTTCTTCTTCTTCTTCTTCTTCTTCTTCTTCTTCTTCTTCTTCTTCTTCTTCTTCTTCTTCTTCTTCTTCTTCTTCTTCTTCTTCTTCCTCTTCTTCTTCCTCTTCTTCTTCCTCTTCCTCTTCTTCTTCTTCTTCCTCTTCTTCTTCCTCTTCTTCTTCCTCTTCTTCTTCCTCTTCTTCTTCTTCTTCCTCTTCTTCTTCCTCTTCTTCTTCCTCTTCTTCTTCCCCTTCAGAGGCTTCTCTTGTCCAACTCCTTTATTTTTTAGGTGAGGAATGTGGAACCCAGAGAGGCTAAATGACTTGTCCTAAGTCACATAGGTGTATCCGAGGTGGAATTTGAACCCACATTTCCTTTCCTAAGCTTCTGAAGGAAGTGGATGGCTGGGGAGGGGGGGGGTGAAGAACAAAAGATTAGGGACTCATTCTTTAAAAATCTGGCTTTAACAGGGAAACAGAACCAAATATGTTGGGTGGGGGGACTCCACTAAAATCCCCCTCCATTGTATGGAAATGAGCCTTAGGATCTCCAAGGCAGAACCATTGGCTGCCAAGCTCTGGAAAGCCCTACCAAAATGCAAAGACTTTGATGACTGCTGGGACTGGATAGGAGGAAGGGGAAGGTGCACTGAATGTATGGTCAGAGAATTTTGACCATAATCTTGATTGTTCAAAAGCTATCTCTGCTCCTTCATTCTGTGTGTGCGTGTGTGTGTGTGTGTGTGTGTGTGTGTGTGTGTGAGAGAGAGAGAGAGAGAGAGAGAGAGAGAGAGAGAGAGAGAGAGATGGAATGAAGAGAAGAGAAGGGGGAGGAAAAGAGAGACAGAGAGATGTAAGACAAGAGAGACAAAGGAGAGAGATGGGAGAGGAGGGGGGAGGAAGAAAGAAGGCAAGAGAGAAAGAAAGGGAGGATGAGAGAGAAAGAGAGAGGAGAGAGAAGAGAAAGGGAGAAAATGGAGGAAGAGAGATAATAAAGACAGAGAGTGACGAAGGGAGGGGGAGAGAGGGAGGGAGAGAGAGAGAGGAAGACTAGACTGAAACCTCCTTCGGTCTCAGTTTTCCTCATTTGGAAAATGAAGGGGTTGGACATCAATTACATCTAAATTTGCTTCCCGTTCTAAATCCATGACTGATCTTTAAGAATCTATTAAACTAGCTGAGCTCAGAGGCTGTCACCACTCTGAATGCTGGGTAATGTGTTGTTGTTGTTTTTCCCCTCAGCAGGTCATGAAGACTGTCAAATAATAATAAGATAGTTACTGAACATCCGATTTCGTTGGCAGTAGGAAACTCCCAAATGAAGAAATTCCCTCCAGGAGGGAAGATAGGCTCTTTCTCTCCAATTTCAAGTCTTCAGTCTTAGAGCACCGAGAGGCTAAAGGTCACATAGCTAATAGGTGTCAGAGGTGACATGGACTCGGACCCAGGTTTTCCTGGGTTCGGGGCCAACTCTCTATCCACTACACCACACTGACACGTTTATGACTTCCTAAATTATGCAAAGCACATTACATACTTTATGTCCTTTGAACCTCACAATAGCCTTGTGGGGATAGGTAATAGAAGTATTTTGCTGTTGTTGTTGGGATCTGTGATTTCACTGGTATAGAGAATTCCTTCTACCAATGAGATTGTTCTGCAATTCTACAAATCTGGAGAAGGGATCCCCAAATCCATCTAATCCAATTCCCTCATGTTAAGGAAACTGAGGCCCAGGAACGTTAAGTAACTTGCCCAAGGTCACACAATGAGACTCAGAGGTAGGGTTTTAATCCAGGTCCTCTTTGCATGATGCTTATTTTCCAATTTCAGAGTCACTTGGGCACCCTGAGAGTTTTAGTGATTTGTCCCAGGTCAGACAGCTAGTGTGTGTCGGAGAGATTTGAACCCAGGTTTTGCTGCCTCTACATTCTGATCTCAATCTGTTACTACCCCTGTGCTGCTTCTCACACTATAGACTTTGTTATTTTACTGAGGTGGAAATGGAGTCTCAGAGAGACAAAAGGACTTGCTCATACAGCTAAGTGTCAGAGGTGGCATTCTTCAGTCCAGATTCCAGAAGCTTCCCCCTACACCGAAACACATGGATGGGCTGGAACCCTCTGTTGGTGTATGGAGCTGGCATACTACTGGCATTTAGGATTTTTCAAGTCTATATGTAAAGGTCTGTCCCTACAGGCAGGTGACAAAGTATGTGAAGTGGATTTCTGCTCATTTCCTTTTTTTGGGGGGGGTGAGGCAATTGGGGTTAAGTGATTTGCCCAGGGTCACACAGCTAGTAAGTGTCAAGTGTCTGAGGCTGGATTTGAACTCAGGTCCTCCTGAATCCAGGGCCGGTGCTCTATCCACAGTGCCACCTAGCTGCCCCGTGCTCATTTCCTTTTGATTTGTACAGTCGAGATAAATGCCCAAAAAAAGCTCCCAAGAAAACTATGTCCTTCCCATCTTCACCCTATACTCATAGTCTCAAGACTGAAAGGAAGAGGGAGGGCTTGGCTTCTTTACCTTATTAGTCTGAGTGGAAATATCTGGGACTTCTGACCTTGATATAGTACAGAGGAGTGGCCCCTGGCAGAGGGTGGGATCTCAAGGCTTAGCATGGTCCCTGGCTGTCATTGTACATACAGATGCATTCATACAACGGTGTGTGTTTGCATTTCTTACCCTGCCAGGCTGCATTTTCAGGCTTCTCAGTCTTTGCAACAGAGCTGGAGCCCTTCCTCAAGCCCAAGGACAGACCACTGACTGGCCAGTGTTTAGGTAGTCAGGGTACTACTGCCTTTCTTGGGAAGTCTCTTCCCCCTGCTCTGCTGAATTCTGATTTATTTAGGTGTTTCTCATGAATGGAAATGGGCATTCTTTGCTCTTCCTCAACCAACCACGAACATACTAAGCACCCAGAGGATATAAATACAACATAGAACAGCAGACATTTGTTAAGCACCTACTGTGTGCAGATTCTTGGGGAGATGTAAAGTTTAAGTGAGACTTACAGACTAATTGGGAGATAGATACCCCAGGACAGGTATCTTTTCTATCTGGGAGGACCAGAAAACCTTGGGAGTGTTAGGTGGTGTAAGATGGAGTACCAAACAGAGGTCTGAGGGCTTCAGGTCAGAGGATTCCTGAGGCTAATGTTTAGGAGTGTGATCACTGATTGGGGGGAAGCAGTGTTTATTTATTTTCTTAAATTACTTATATTAATTTATATTTTAATGTTTACTTAATGTTTATTTAATATTATTGATATTTTTCTTTTCAGATAATTCAGAAATTCTCACCCCTCACCCCCTCTTTCACCCACAGCAATATTTAGAGAGAGAGGGAGTCCAGGGTCTCTTTTCATAGGAACAAGTTTAGTTTCTAGTCCATTCTCAGAATCTTCATCCTCCTCCCACCAAGAGGAGGTCATTTCTGAATCTGCTTGTTTTCTCTCTGGTTTGCTTCTTCTAGGAACTCAAGTGCCCTCTGACCCAAGAGCTGGGGGTGGGGGGTCAGAGGAGGACAGTGTCACCATGATAAGGATCATACAAGGATCCTAGATCCCTTTGATGTCAAGAAGTTGGGCTTATCTGAACATCACAGCCTCGAGTGGCCACCATTGGTCATCCTGGGGGCTTGGCCTCAGCTGAAATCCACAGGAAGTGGGCTCTGGGAGTCTGGACATGTTTCTGTTCGGCTTGCCCTCAGGAAAAGGTCTTGGGGGATTAGTCCCATTAAGACTCCCTCCCATCATCTGTGTCTAATGCCCCTCCCTAGGATTTAGCACATACACAGATCAATCTATCATCCCATTCTGATTCTGTCTCTTGCCCTGAGCACCAGGGAACAAGCAGTAATCTTTTCTTTTGGCAGACAGTGATATGGAGGCCCAAAGAGGTTCTGTGAGTTTCCTAAGGTCACAGAATGCCACCACAAGCAGGTCCCTTTTGTCCTAACTACTAGGCTGCGCTGCCATAGACTGTCCTAGACTCACAGGACATGGTCTATGGAGGGGTGGCTGGTGACTGTTGTCCCCCATGCTCAAAGAGCACCAAAATGACTTCACTGTGATGGGGTCAAGGTACAGTGTGTCTGCCTGTGGCTGATCAGACCCACATGAGCTCAGAAGACTGCCACAGGTTGGGACATTTGGAGGGAGCAGATCTTTAAATTTCCACATCTCATGTTTCTTTTGGGCCACTGCAATTCCGCTATGGCTATAATGCGTAGCCCCTTCTTGGATGTGGTCACGCCATGCTGGATGGTCCTGTGCCAGTGTCTCCCATGTCTCACAATCCATTCCAAAGTTCTTCAGAGAGACCTTGAGAGTATGGAGGGCACTGCCCTAAAGCTGGGGGGGGGGCATGATGTCAGCTCCCACTGTTACCGACGATTATAAACTGTAGAACGGCCACTTGTATTCTCCCAGATTAGCCACAATCTAGGGCCGCAGACCTCTCTGATAACTCGAGTTGCAGCAGCCTGGGGCCATCTTATCACTGGTGGGCAGGGTCCCTAAATATCCTTCCCTATGCACTGCCTGAAGGAACATTGAGCAGATAAATGATGAGGTCGTCCCCATTTTCTCTCCGTCCTGCAGGTCTGGCTGGCCCCTGACTCAGGCTTTTCTGCAACTAGAGGAAGTCCAAGCTGTGCTGGCTTTGAGAGAATATGACCACGAGGCCTGGGGGCCCTGGAGACTGCCTGAATGCTGGAGGGAGCGCTGGCAGTGCTCAGTCTGTATAGCACGCCCATTCTGCACCCGGGAGCCAGGGAGGGTAAGTCTCTATGGGAGGCCAGGTTTGAAGGAAGAAGAGCCATCTACTCCAGGTTCTGGTACCTAGACCCAGGAAGTTATGTTGTATCTATTTGACTATAAGCTCCATGAGAGCAGGCACTTTGTATGCCTGTGTATTGTCTATGTACACCTGTGTACACGGCCAGCACTTAATATAACATGTGTTGAGGTAGGTTGCATTAAAGAGGTGATCTGGTACAGTGGAATGAGCAGTGACCCTGTAGTGAAGAAGACTGGGTTCAGATCTTACCACCCATGTCACCTAACTTCCCAGGGGCCTCAGTTTCTTCATTTGTAAAATGAGGGGAGTTAAGCTAGATAGCCTCTTATGTCCCTTCCAGGTCCAGAGCTATGATCTTATCATTAAGCATGTATTAAGTGCCAGTGATACAAGACAAACATTAAGCATTCCTTGCCCCCAAGAAGGATACATTCTATCCTATGCCCCCAAAAACTGAATCCTGGCTTTGCTATGTATAAAGCATGTAACTATGATTGGGAGCAAATCGTTGATTTCCTGAGCTTTCATTTCCTTACTGTAAAATGGGGATTTTAATATTGGGGCTAATGAACCACCTCTCTGGATTTTCCAGGATTAGGAACCCCGTGGGAGGTCTGCTGGAAAGCGGGCTAAACTTGGGGCCAAGGGACCTAAGTTTGAATCTTGGCTCTGCCTCTTGCTACCTGTGTGATCTTGGGCAAGTCCCTGACCCTGAACATCGGTTTCCTTATGCGTAAAATGAGTGGTATGGACTCTGAATTCACAATCCCATGACAAATCCCTTATGCCAAATGCTTTTAAATCTTTGACCCCCATATACATGTAAGCTAACATTAATACTGTTGTATTTGGTTGTACAAGGATGATATATGAGGTCAGACCAATGGGCTGAGCTCCCTATTACTTCTCACTAGCCCCCAAAGGATGAGGATAGGGATGAGGTCTGTGATTTTATTAATACAGAGAATTTCCAGATGAGGAAACACTTTCTACCAATGCAGGTGGGCAACTTCTCTGCAACTTATAGGGTGAGAGAGGTTAAGGTTAAACCAAGAGGTTAAATGACTTGCCCAAGGTCACAAATCAGTATGTGTCAGAGGTGAGGACTTGAACCCAGGCCTTCCCAGTTCCAAAGACAGCTATCTACTATACCATGAACCTATACTATCATATCTACCTCTCCCATGAAAAGGACCCATTATGCTCTGGGAAGTCCAGCTCTGAGACCATCTGAGTTGAATAGAGTTAGGAAGCAGCTCTTTGTGGGATAATCAGGGTATATGATGTTTTCTAGGTATTTCTCCCTCCTGCAGATGAATTACCTTCTTGGGCCACATAAACCCTGAGAGGACCTGAGAGTACCTGCTCCCATCCCTTCCTGTGCTTGATGGAGGGTCCAGGATTCCTCCATCAAGCACAGGAGGGATGGGAGCAGCAATGATCATTTCCATGCAGATGCTGCTCAAAAGTCCTGACCTCTCTTTTAAGCTTTGGCTGCTCTTTTGGCCTCGATAGCTTGTTGCCTACTTGAACTCAACAAATCTCACACTGAACTTGGCATCTCCTCTCCCTTTCTCGCCTCCCCCCAAACCTATTCCTCTTCCTGTGTCACCAATCTTCTCATTCCCAGCCCAGTCTCTGGGTTAGAAAATGGGATTCTCTTAAAATTTCCCTTTTTTTTTTTACTCTCCTTTACTTGTCTTGAGTGCTAGACTTGGAGTCTGGAAGACCTGAGTCCAAATCCCAGCTCTGTCATTTATTTGTGTGTGGGGGGGGGGGGGGCAATTGGGGTTAAGTGACTTGCCCAGGGTCACACAGCTAGTAAGTGTTAAGTGTCTGAGGCTGGATTTGAACTCAGGTACTCCTGAATCCAGGGCCGGTGCTCTATCCACTGTGCCATCTAGCTGCCCCAGCTCTGTCATTTATTGATAACAATTACCTGTGTGACTTCTGTTGAGTCACTTAACTTCTCTCTGGGCCTCAGTTTCCTCTTCTGTAAAATGAAGGATTGGAAGATACTAGAAGGCAGCTCTAGTTCTGAGATATTATGTACAACTTCCTTCTGGTATGGAGGTGAAGGGGGCAGGGTCTTTGGCTATTGCCCACTCCCTTCTTAGTGCTCATTCCTCTTCAGTTCTATGACAGAATTGTTTCCTGATTTTCCTCCCTTTCTAACCATTCCTTCTCTGTCAGGTTCTTCCCCCTTACAAACATAGTGTAGCATTCAAGTACCTCCACAGATGGGCACCAGTACACCTTTCTTCTTTAAAAAAAGTTTTTTTTTGGGGGGCAACTAGGTTGCTCAGTGGATAAAGCACCAGCCTTGGATTCAGGAGGACCTGAGTTCAAATCCAGCCTCAGACACTTGACACTCACTAGCTGTGTGCCCCTGGGCAAGTCACTTAGCCCTCATTGTCCAGCCAAAAAAAAAAAAGTTTCACTAATGTATAAGAAAATTTATTAGTTCCTAATGTCACTCTCCAGAATTCTCTCTAACAGTTAAGCGATTCAAACCAACATTCACCATGTCTAACAGCATTTGTAACATCTTTATACCTCTAGTCAACCAGCTCTAAGACAAGAGAAGGGAAGTCTGTTTCAACACAAGCCCTCTGAAATGGAAATTAGTCATTAAATTAATCTAGATTCTGACATCTATTGGTTCCCAGGCAACTTTCTGGTATTATTTAATGTTACTTCCTTTCACATTCAGACTGATAGACCTGTTGGTTTTTCATATTTAAATGTTTCCCTTGTTTTGTTTTTGTTTTTTGTGATCTCCTCTGACTCCATTTATCTCCATGCATTTGGAAATGCATCCTCTCTCCCACCCAGCCCTGCCCTGCCTCGCTGTAGCCCACCTCATGCTTGGAAGTTCATAGCTTTAGATTTTTAGAGTTGGAGATCACCTCTAACTACTCACCTGGTAAAATTATACTTTTCCTTCAAGTCTTGGCTGAGGTGTTAACAAAGAGAGGAAATCTTCCCTGAATGCCCCTTTTCGGGTAGAAGTGATTCCACCCTCCTGAAATCCCTCATCATTACCTTTGACTTCTGTGCATTTATTTACTGATTTATCTGTTTTGAAGAAAACTGGGGTTAAGTGACTTGCCCAGGGTCACACAGCTAGTGTGGGTCCTCTTGACTCCAGGGCCAGTGATCTATCCATTGCACTACCTAGTTGCCTCATTGACTTCTGTTCATTTATAACACTTTTTTTTCAGGGGTGTGTGGAGATTATTTTAATAATTATTTTATTCAAAAGCTTTGTTGAGGTCTTTTGTTGTTGTTGTTTCTTATATCACATTAATTTCCCCAAAATACGTTTCCCTACCCCATACTCAATAAAATATTCTCTTGTAACAAAGAAAAGCAGTTAGGCATGACCAACTGACACAACAATGTCTGACAGGTATGTGACATCTTATAGGTCTTCATTTCTACTGAGGGCAGAAACATCTTTAACTCTGGATCTATGATTCCTTGAATGACAGTTAACATGTCTTAGCCCCTTAACTTGAATGTAAGCTCCTTGAGGTTAGGCACTATTTCTCCACTCTTCAATTGCCTTATCTCAGTTCCTTAAACAGTCATTTTCTTCTCTTCAAGGCCTCCAAATGCATCTTAATTCCTGACCCTTAATAGATGATTAGACTGATATGAGCTTTCAATCGAACTCTCTGTCCTTCAAAAAATTTCAGTATAAGCATCTACTCTGTCCTTGGATCTGATCACAGGAGAGGAATCCTATTCCTTACCAAGGTAGATCCCTATCTGAACCCTTGACTTTTTTCTTCCTGCCTCCTTTTGGGCTTTGCTACAGCAACTGGCCTCTTTTTCTTTATTTGCCCTTTTTTATCCCTTGGCCCTTCTGCTGAATTTGAATACCATCCTAATTCCTTCCCCTTCACAGTCGAAATTCTTGAAAAAGCTATCTATACCCAATGCCTCCACTTCCCCACTACCAATAGGCTACTTTTTGTAGCATCTGTTATATATGACCTCTTCTCTGACATTATCACCAGGCCCTCATCACTTCACATCTGTTCTCCCTCAATCTTAGTGCCTTCCTTCAATTTATCCTGTATATATCATTTGTCCATGGTTGCTTACATGTTGACTCCCCCATTAGACTGGGAGCTCCTTGAGAGCAGGGACTGTTTCTTTGTATCCCTAGAGCTTAGCAAGTGACTAGTACACAGTAGGGGCTTAATAAATGCTGGTCGACTGATTGCTCCTACGACTCTACTTAAACTGCTCTCTTAAAGGTCACCAATAACCTTTGAACCCCCAAATCCAATGGCTCTTTTATTCAGCGTTCATTGACCTTCCCCTCTCTGAAGTTTCTGAAACTATTGAAATTCTCTCTCGTTGAATATTCTCTCTTTCCTCTGCTTGAGGGAAATCTCTTTTGATTCTTCTCTCTGAGCCTTGGTTTCCTCGTCTGAAAAATTAGGGAGTTGGACTTGATGTATCTAAAGTCTTTTCTAGATCTCTTGTCCTCTTAACTTACACTTACTTAGCATATTAAAGTCTACAAGCACTTTCTGCACAACACTTTGAGCCACAGAGTGCTTTTACAGATGAGGACACTGAGGCACAAAAAGGTTAAGTTAAGTGACTTGCCGCAGAACTAGTGAAGGTCAGAGGTGGGATTTGAACCCTGATGTCCTGCACTCCAGATTTAGCAAGCTTTGCTCTATACCAGGGTCCTTCTTCTCAGCCCTCCCACACTACATTATACACCCACCTGCTTTGCCTCTAATAGACTCTTCTCTGCCTTTCCCAGGTCCTCTTGCCTTTTGCCCTATATTCTTTCCCTTTCTTTACTCTCCTCACTACGACTACTACCTCTATGCAAATGACCTCCGAACCTAACTCCCTAGCCCGGACCTTTCTTCTAAATTCTAGACCCATTGGATTTGAAGTCAAGGTGCCGTTAGAATGCAGCCTCCTCTAGAGTTAGGGACTACTTCATTTTGTCCTTATATCCCCAGTGCCTGGTACAATGTTGGGAATACAGCAGGTACTTAGTAAATGTTTGATCTAAATCCCTACCCTGATACCATCTAGCTGTATGGCCTTGGGCAAATTGCTTAACTTTTGTGGGCTTCATTTTCCTCTTTAGTAAAATTCAGAGGGTAACTGATCAACATTTGATCCTAATGCTCACTGCTAGCACCATCTTGGATTACCTGTCCTGCCCAGGTGGACCTCCCTAATACATCAATTTCAAGGGGATGTTGTATTCGAGTCGGAGGATCTAGACTGCCTGTGTGACTTTGGTCAAGTCACTGAACTTGTCTGGTCACAGTTTTCTCATTTTTAAAAAAGGGGAAGGGGTGTGGACTAGGTGATCTCCAAGGTTCTTTCCAGCTTTAAATCTCTGATGGACAAATAAGCATTAATTAGGCACCTACTGCATATAGGGTACTGTGCTAGGTACTGGGTGAGAAATAAAGTTTAGCTATGTCCTAGCCTTTACTTTTAAGAATCCTAAAATTTAATAGGGATAGAAGACCAAGACAGTATAGCGACATGGTAGAAAGAACACTGGACTTGGGATTATAAAATATCTAGGTTCAAGTCCCACCTGCAAACCTTATTAGCAGTGGGAGTAGGGGTAAAGGGCTGAAAGTCACTCAACTGTAATTTTGATATTATAATAAGACCTTGAGTACCTATCTCATGGGATCATTGTGAAGATTACAAAGTGCTATATAAATGTCAGCTATTTCATTAGGCACCTAGAATATAGTAGGAATTTAATATGAACTCAACAAAAAAAGTCACTGGACAAGATGACAGTATGGTTCTCCCAGCACCGAATCTATGATTGTACCGTTGCTTATAGGCAAGCTCTACTTGGACAGCCTGCTTATCTTCTCAGATTTTGAACTTAAAATTTGAAATCTGAAATTTGACTTTTGAAATTGAATTCACCCTCCTCCTTCTGCTTCATTCTTTCTCTCAGAAGTGTCATTCTCACCCAGTCTTCCACATCAGAAAAATGGTGTAATTTTGGACTCTTCCTCTCCTTGGGTAAGCTTTCTCTCTCTTTCTGTGGGCCTCATTTTCCTCAACTGTAAAAGGAGGTACATTCTAGCTCTAGGTCTGGGAGCCTATGACCTCTCTCCATAACATCTCTCCTATACAACCTCTTATCTCTACTTACACTGCCTTAGTACTCGACCAGTCCCTCCCTTCCACCATTACTGATTATTGCAAAAGTCATCTTACTTATTTCCCCCTTTTTCACTATCCCCCCCCCCCAATTGGCTCTTTGAGCTTCAAACTAGTCTTTTACAGCTAGATGTTACCCATTTGTCAGAAAACCGAGTGGCCCCTATTGACTACCAACGAAAGTTCAAATTCCATTGCCTGGAAGAATCACAGAGTGACCCTTTCAAGGTGTTTCACAATCTGCTATGATCCTGCATTTCCAGCTTTATCTCCAATTGCTTAGCTTAGGGTACTCTATATTTCAGTCAAACGACTACTCTGGTCTCTGCCTTCCTTCTCTCTATCCCTGTACCTCCCACTGCCACACTATTTCTCTCTCTATATAGTGTTCCCTCTGGCTGGAAGGGCTTTCCATCTATTGAATTTCTTTCTTTCTTTCTTTGGTGAGGCAATGGGGTTAAGCACAGGGTCACATAGGCTAGTGTTAAATGCCTGAGGCTGGATTTGAACTCAGGTCCTCCTGAATCCAGGGCCGGTGCTCTATCCACTGCACCACCTAGCTGTCCCTACATCTATTGAATTTCTACCCTTCAGTTAAAACCCAACTCAAATGGTGCCTTCTCTAGGAAGCCTTCCCTCATTTCTTTGGTTGATAACGACCTTCCTTCTAGAGTTCATGGAGTTGTTTTCTACATTTCTAGTGGTTTCAACTATTATTAAACATTATATACACATCTATTTGTGTCTTACTCCCAGATTGTGAGCTCCCTGAGGGGCAAGGATTGTGTCTTATTTAAATTATGTATCTTCTCTAGTCTCAAGCATGATGCTCTGCGTATAACAGGTGCTTACTAAGTTTGTTGAATGAATGAATAGGTCACTAGTTCAGACTGGACTTCATATCCATTGTGTATGAGGGTCAAAGGATAGGCAGGGTTCTTTATGTACTTTATTATTCCATCTCATTAAAACTTTGTCTGAACTCACTTATTCTTCATTGGGTTTGATTCAAACATCCAAGGCTGATTGTGTGTGTGTGTGTGTGTGTGTGTGTGTGTGTGTGTGTGTGTGTGTGTGTGTGTAGGAGACAGCAGGAGTATGTTCCCTAAAGTGCCTCATAGGATTAGCAGAGGCCAAGAACTATTTCTTCTCCAGTTGCACTCACCTCCTTGGGATCCATTATCCTGAGAATTAACCAGCCCTTCTCCCCCTCCCCCAAAATGTCTTACTCCAATCACACAGATAAGCATTAGGCTCTGGCCTACTTTCTCTCACTAGCTTGGGCTCAGCATGTCTAAGTCTGCCTTAATGAGAGGCAAGGAGTCCAAAGCTTACATGGGACTAGGCCAGCTCATCCTCTTCTGGGAAGAGGAGAAGAGAAAGGAGGTGGAAGAGAGCTCAAAGCAGGGTCAGAGCTCATATGTCGGAGCCAAAAGTCAACGCTGTTTCCCACCCCTATAAATACCTCCCCCTCCCCTCATGTTATCAAGAGAACCAAGGCTGGCCACGGGGATATGTGTGATGGGGACATGTGTGTGATGGGGACAGCTGAGCCTGTGCCCTGGGGCTCAGTCCAGACCCTGGGAATAGCCCCTTTGCCCCCTCACCAGCTCAGGGACACAAAACCGATTTCAGCTTGATTTATTGGGACAAGACGTGCACTTCTTTACAGAGTTTCAATAACCATGGCTTCCTTCACCAAATAGAGGAGTTGAATCTTAATATAGGATAAGGATAAAACGGGGAACTGTAAGAAATACCAATTCTTCCCACGAGCCAAAGGGGCAGTAGGGCTGGAAAATAGAGACAACCTTCTCCCTCCCTTTTCTATAATACTCCTGGCCTCAATTCATGTGGCAGCAGGAGGGAAATGGGTGAAGGGAGACAGCGAAGCACCTGCTTTGTTATATCAGAGGGAAGAGGATGGTGGCCACCCCAGCATGGAGGAGCCAGATTCTAGGCCTAGCTCTATCCATCTTCTCTCCCACCCCCAGCCTCTGGAGCTCTGGGCTCTGCTGCTGGCCCACGAGTGGGCTGTCCCCCTCACTGGTTAGAAAACACAAAACCAGATCCAGTGTGTAACAACATGTGCAACAGCGAGGGTGGAACTGAACTTCTGGAGTCTCCTCCTGGCCCACACTGAAAAGGGAGGAAGGGAGGGAGGGAGAGACCACAGAGCTGCTGGGTGCCTCATCTTCTCACAGCGGCGGACAGGGAAACCAGGCCGTGGTTCTTCCTCAGTGTGCTTGGGTAGGGTGGCCAGTGGAAGAGAGCAGATGCTGGAGAACGTCACTGACACCAGGTCCTCCCCTCCCCGTGGGAGTGGGCAGGCTGGCCGGACACGGAGCCGTCACTGGTGGAGGAGGCTAAGGGAAGCCGGAGGGGAAGAGGCTGAGGGGCTGGCTTTCATTAGTAGGGAGAGGAGACCGGTAGCCGTCGAAGTTGCGTGGGATGCTGCGCCTTGTGGAACCTGAGCTGTTACTCAGAGTCTCGATGCTTCCCTCTCGCTGCAGTTCTGCAAAACAAAGAGAAGACAGCCTGGGTGAAGGCTACAGCCTTGGGAAGGGGGTGGCAGGGGTGGGAGTAGGGTTGGATGGTGACAGGTGCTCCCTGAAGGGCAGGGATTTGCTGGGATTGCTTGGCCGTTACAGACGTCCAGCTGTCTGTGCCAGCACCCAAGGGATCTTCCGGGCATCTTGCTGCTCCCTCTTCAGGTGGCTGCCCCACCCGCCCCATGCCTATGGATGGAACAGGAAGCTAATCTGGAGCTTAGGGTGCAGATCAGAGGTGTGACTTCGACGTGGGGCGCCAACATGAGGCCCAATGTATCTTTAACCCTGGTCAATGTACAATGCGGTTAGATTCATGCACGTGCACACATAGATAAATAGGTCCATGCAGGCTGCAGAAATACACAGCAGAAGGGGAAGGGGCCTGGTTATCAGCTCAGCTTGGGCTCCTCTATATAGTAACAGGACCATAGCATCTGAAGAAGGAGGGAAGAAGAAGGAGTACTATATTGCCACAGTCAGCTGTAGCTCCTTCCTTCCTTTCCCACCCTCCCAACACACATATATCCACTTTTAGTACAAGGTTCAAAGTCCATAGGTCCATTGCAGTTGCCAACCCCAGTCTGTGGCACTTTGCCTATTGGGCCTTCCTAGCCCTGGAAGAGCGCTCAAGTGAGGGTGGCCCTGTTAAGGGGTTGCCTCCCCCCTTCCCCATCTCCCTCTCTCTCTTACACACACACACACACACACACACACACACACACACACACACACACACACACACACAATTCATCTTTGGAACCTCCTAGCAAACCTCTTGTTACCGCAGGAGGCAGGGTAAGATTAGGTGCTGGGGAGATGGGGGGAACATTACATACAGGTGAACAGATAACCACAGAGCCGTCCCAAGGTTCTTCTGTTCTCCTCTCCAGGAGGTTTGCCTTAGAGGTTCCAGAATCCAGAGGCTGACAGAATACAGAGGCTGAGGCCTAGGGCACTCAGCCATTCCCAGGAGGGTATGGAGGTTCCCTCCCAGATCCTGTCTCCTTCCCTAGGCTCTTTAAGTCTAGACTAGCAGCTATAGTACAGCAAGGTTCTTTCCCCCACTTAGCGGGAGCTACCCACTGTGTGCCATCATGCCTGCCTGGAGTGGGAGCACACTGGCGAGAAGCTGGCCCATAGCGTACCCTGTCAGCCAAGCAGCCCCTCTGCAAGGCAGCCTCCTTTCCTCCCTGGTGCCACGCGCTCAGGAAGTCAAGGCAGTAATTTCAATCAGCCAGGAGTGGCTGGGGCCCATGCTGATGCTGTACTTATCCTGTCTGGTTTGGGGCCTTTGCTTCCCTCTCATGCACAGCTGCCTTTGGTTAGGGGCCCTGACCCTTGGCTGGACACCACTGGTGAAACCAGGCCTGCCCAGGCGCCATTCGGGCAAGCACTGGGGCCACCATCCAGAGAAGCACTGGAGGATGGCGCTATCTATAACCAGCATCCCAGAGAGTCAAGGGGCCTTCACTGCCTTCCCGGGGGGGTGAACGGTTCTCAACCTTTTTGGTCTGAGGACCACTTTTTACTCTCAGAATGATGGAGGCTCTTCCCCCAAGGACCTTTTGGTGATGTGGGATTATAGCCCTTAATGTTATTGTGAAAATATTTTTGACTTTGAGGATCCCCTGAAAGCGTCTCAGGGACCCCTGGGGGTCCCTGTATCACTGTGAGGAACTATGCCAGGATCCTGGGAGTAGGCCTGGCATCATTACAGGGCTGGGTATCTGGAGCATAGGCCCGGTATAAGGAGCTGGATGAAGAGGGGAGCTGATCATGAGGTTGGTGCCAGGACTCAAGAGCCTCCACGACTTTATTGCAGTAGAATGAAAGCAGTTAAGTGAGTGGGGATGGTTACGAAAGGCCGTGGGCGTGGGAGCGAGCCTGCTGCTGGCTCGGGTTTTTTCAGGACCCGGGATGAAAGCCGAATCCAGTCCAGCACTACTCTCTTCATGGTAGTACCCAGCTTGGTCTCCCAAGGTGAGGGGCAGGGAGGGGGAAGGAAACAAGGCAAGGTTTGAGCCCTTCTTCCCAGCAGCCATCCATCCCACCCTTGCCCCCATACTGCCACTCATCCCTATCCCAACCAATAAGGCACAGGCTGTGGGCGACAGAGAAGGAGGAAAAGGGGAATTCAGATGCAAACCAGAAAGGCAACAGCAAGAGCTTCAGAGAGATATGAGCAGGGGGGAGAGGGGCACATACCCTCTCCCTGCCACCCCCGTCCCAGCCCTCTGATACCTCTCAAGGTATTTTCTTTTATGCAGGGTAATATCAAGACGGCGGGTGGGGGTGCGAGGGAAGAAGATTGGCTGGCAAAGCAAGGAGATGGGCTGAAGAGTTCCTAGTAGGTGGGGAAAGGAAGATGCTGGGAGAGTCTCACCTTCCTCCCTGCTCAGCTCTCTACCTATTCCCCCCTCCCATGCTGCCCAGGCTCAGTGCCCAGGAGAGGAAGAAAATTTATCATCCTTTAAACTTCAGCAAGGGGCAGGGCAGAGGAAGAGAAGAGGATGCAGCATGCCCAGGACACAGTGCTTCAGGAACAGACAACCAGAGAGGACCAGGCCCAGACAGCACATTTCTCCCTTCCCTCTGCTCCCCCACCCCCCAGTCCAATGTTGGGTCTACAAGCAGATGGACATGGCTGGGTCTCTGCCCCTCAACCCTCTGGACAGCTGTTTGTCCCCATGCTTGGGGAACAAGCACCAGGGCTACTGGTATGTCTCAGGCTGCCCCTGCCACATGGCTGGTCACTCCAGCCTGGGGGAACTTAACAGGGCAAATGTGCTGTCCCTGGATGCTCTGTCATCTGCTACAGACTGGATCTCTTAGCCATTCTAGTCAACAGACAACAAAGAAGAAGGCGGAGGGAAGCAGGGTTCATTCGGGCAGCCCAAAGACTTGGGAATTTTAGCCCCTTAGCATATGACTGGTCCACTTCATCCCGAGGCGCCAACCAGAGATCACTGCGCATAAGACTAAAAGCCTATTCTAACCACTGCAGGGAGAAGAAGGCCCTCAGAGTGCTGCTAACAGCAGCAGGATGTCCAGGCCCATCAGCCCTGAAAGAGTGAAGATGATGGGGGCGGGGTGCGGAACCATGATATGGGTTTCCATTTCCCTTACTAGGCCAATCATAGGGGAATCCAGGGAACTGGCTACTCCCTGGTCAAGCTTTCTGGGAATTCTCCTAGAAGGCCCTGGAGAGACAGAGGAAGTATATGTCTGGGGGAAGCCAGCTTCAGGGTGTTCAGTCTTGGCTTCTCTCCGTCCCCTGCCCCACCCCACCCTGGTTAAGTAAGCTAGAAACGGAAAAATGTTGCCTTACCTTCCTCCATCACGCACGCACAATGCTTTGTTATTGTAGGGGCTGTTCGCGAACGCTGGGCTGATGACATTGTTTTTTTTTTTCCTTTTTTTTTTCCTTATGAAAAGAAAAGCATTGAGGCATCTATTTTGAAATGATATGGGTATAGCTAAAGAGGCATATAGGTTTGGGGCCGTTTTGGTTTTTTTTTTGGTTTTGTTTGCAAGCAGGTTTAAGAGGGTGTCAGGAGAAGGAAGTCAAACTTGGAAACTCACAGCTTTATGGAGAATTTCCATCCAAGAAGACATTGCCATGCATGTAGGGATCTGTGAGGAACTCCTGGGAGGCGGAGGGTGGGGGGTGGGGGACCAACTGGGAAGGGCTTCCAAGATGGAAGCAGTATGATGAAGGAGGTGGGGGAGGGGGCAAGTGCAAAGTCAGGTGGAGAGCGTGGGGTGTCGCAGCTTACTCCCAACACATGCAGTGCTTGAATCTCGGGTGAAGTGGGTAAGGTGGGATCAGTCTATTCTCTTGGAAATCTCAGGTGTGTGTGATGAGGGACATAGCACAGGCTGGGCCTCCTCTTCCCTCCTTCCTTCTCCCTCCCAAGGCTATGTCACCAAGAGCACACTCTATACCAAATTTCTCACCCCTGCCTGTTTCCAGGGATCTACACAGGGTCCCCCAGAAAGAAAATAATTTACTCCATCTTCTGGGTTTGCTTGAGATCAGCTTTCTCTGGCATCCTACCCCTAATACCTTCACCTCCCAAGTGACTGGGAGTGGCAAACCACTCCCCAGAAAAGTAAACTGGACTCAGAAACAAGGGAATCCCAGTAGAACAATCCATCCCATGAAGGCTCCAGACATAATTTTGTGCCCATGGGGCTGGGGAGACAGGGGATGCCAATTCTCCACATCTGCAAGATGGGAGGAATAAAGAGGCAAAGTGACTAGTTCAGGGTCATGTAACCAGTCTCACACAAGGTTAGAAATGGGTCAAGAGGTCTTGAACCCCCTGCAGAGTCAGTCTTGGACTGTCATGTACAGGGCCAGAGTGAAGGCAGGAACGACAATTGTCCCTAGGGAACAAGGTTTTAGGTCAGAGAATGGAGGAGAGAAGCGTTTGCAAAGATATCGGGCATTTGTGGGAGGGCACATTATATTGACCTCTGCCCAGCCCACCCCTTATAGGAGTGAATATCTCCCTTCTAGTGTTCGAGGACTGGTTCTCACAAAGATTTATGGCAGAAAATAAGACTTACATCCTCAGCCCTTGGCTACCCCCAGGCCCCCAGCACTGAGGAATAGGTCACTTCTCTCAGGGCCTGGGAATTCAGTGGAGTTAGAATTCATGGGGAGGAGGAACTGGAAGAATCAGAAACAGGCAGGTTCTATACACAGACCTTACAGGAGGAGAGGAAGAGAGAGAGTGTTGGGAGAGACGAAAAGCAAGTCTTCAAGGAACCAGAAGCCTCGTGTAAGCCTTACACACAGGCTCTTCCCCAGGTAGCAGGCTACAGCTGCCTTTGGAAGGCCTGAACAGCTGTTTCTGCTGGGTGTCTCATACTTAACCTTCCTGGGCTCAGGTGTGGGGGTTCTAGGAAGGCCACTGCCGGAGTCCCTGCCTCTCAATGACATCTTCCCTTTGCACATAGCTGAGGAGGACTCCGAAGTCCCTGTGGAAGTGGTATGTGGAGGGAGGGGCTGGCTTGTGAGGGTACCAGACCTGGGGAAGTATCTGCCTACGTGACAGGGGGATTCTGTCTGGCAGAGGCAGATACTGGGGGAGAAGGGTGGTGGGGATGGAAAAGAACACATTGAAGAAGGCTCTCATTCAGGGCCAAGTTACTACTCTCCTCTCTCCCTAGGACCAAAAGCAGAATGCCTGAAAAATGTTTGCAAGGTAGGGTAAGGGCCTAAGGGGCCCTTCAAAGGGTCATTCCACCTTAAAAGGTCCAGCCTCAGTTGTGAATGTCTCTCTGGGGGCACATCCACTCAGTGTCCAGGGAAAACATGGTGGGACTCCACCGCCCAGGACCCACAACCATGATACATCCTGGCTTCCCTCAACCTTCTCCCCACCCCATGGCCTCTCCCCTGACACCTAACACCCTATCTATCTGGCTTGTCCCCAGTGTCTCAGGTTCACCTGCTCACAAAGTCTGTCAAGGTTTGGGCTACACAGAGCCCTCTGTCCCTCCCTTCCAGCTGGGCAGCTTTCTGGAGGTGCCATGGGGGTTCTGGGAAGGGTTCATGTGCCCTCCCTGATTCTGCAGGGACCATGACACCATGTCCCTGAGGAAACCATTCAGGAGGTTAGGAATGCTGCTGCCACAAAGAACATCCATAGAAACCGTCAGACTCCCACACAGCCCAGAGGTTTAAAAGAGGACTGGCTGGGGCAGCCTAGGTGTCGCAGTGGATAAAGTACCGGCCCTGGAGTCAGGAGTACCTGAGTTCAAATCCGCCTCAGACCACCTAACACTTACTAGCTGTGTGGACCCTGGGTAAGTCACTAACCCCAATTGCCTCACTAAAAAAAAAAAAAAAAAAAGAGGACTGGCTTACGGTGGCCTGAGTCTGGGGAAGTTATGGTATGAGAATGGCAGTATCTGCCAGGGTCAAGCTGAGGGTGTGTCCGTGGGGGGGTGGGGGGTGGGAGTGAGAGGCATGCAGGACTGCTCTGAGATGCAGAACTTTTAAGAGGCAGGCAAGATTTCCTTCAGCCCTCAAACTGCTTAGCTGAGAGCACCATTTAAAGCCCCCCTCCCAAGTCCCCCACCCCAGCATGGGATTCGTAAGTCATTGCCTAGATTCAGTCAGAAGCCCCTGGGCCTCTCTAGTGGGTGGACAGATAAGTACAGGTCTGGCCAGCCAGGGCCTCAGGTGGGGGAAGGGGGCAAAGGCCTAGCCAGCCATCTCTTAGGTCCCTCTTTAGGTCTCAATCTGAACTTCCAGAGCTGTCAGCTCCATTTGGCAGAGGGCAGAGAGGAATGGGAAGGAGCTGAGGAACACGGAGCCTGGCTGGGTTGGGGGTGGGGGGGGTTGGTTCCCTCCCCCTGGGACAGCCAGGGCACATCCCCCAGCACTGTAGAGGCCCAGGGTGGACTAGTGGGGGAGGAAGAGGGCAGATGCAGGATGCAGCAGCTGCAGGGCCTCATGGCCTCCTGCCCTTCATTGCTGCCGAGGCTCCAGTCAGGCTGGTTTATGGCCTCCACTAGTGCTGCCCATTAAAGGGATTAGGAGGGAGTGTTTGGGATTGCTCGGGATGGGGCCACCCCTACTTCTAACCCTCTGGAAAGCAAACTGAGAACCTACCTATTCCAACATGTGAAATGGATAGGGAAGAAAGGGGGTAGGAAGGAGACATGCCATGGCCCTGGGGGAGCCTTATTTTACCCATATCTCAGGCTCCCCCCTCCCAGATCCACAACAGACCTGTAAGCCAAGCTTTGTATCTCCTCCTGTGTTGTAGGATCTGTCCTAGGTCCTAGAAAGACCGCAGTGGTAGCCCATGTAAGAGGGGGGGGGAGAGAAAACACCTCAATGGGCTTCTCTCTCCATTTGCCCTCACCAGCAGGTGTCCCGCAAGCCTAGGGCCCATGCCAGGTAGGCCTCACCAGGTCTGAGTGTCCCAGGTGAGCTACGGTTTTTCTCCTTGATTTAATCAAGAAATGGGCTTAGGGAATGAGAGTGGCAGGTATTTGTTTATAGCTTTTAATTTTCTCCCATTTCTCTTGCAAATGGCCTCCTAGAAGCTATAGAATAACTTTCTCACCCTGTCCTGCTCATTGATTGCTGGCTTCAGCATCCTCCTGCCCCCACTTCCCAGTCCCCCACCATCTCAGGCTCAGTCGTGCTAGCAGTGTCTGAGTAGGTCTGGGGGGTGGCGGTCAGGGGGGGGCCAGTGGCCAAGAAAGTTTAGAGTTGTAGTTTCAATTGTCCTAGCCTGGCAGCAGTTAAGATCTTTGAGATTTGGGGTGTGTGTTCCATACATGAAGAGCTATGTGGGGAAGGCCTGTTTCCATCTGAGTGCCTCTGACACTATAACACTTCATGATTTTCTTGACGCTATGTGTTCTTTGGATATGGGGTCAGGCCAAACTCCCTTAGAGGGTGAGTAGAGAAAGGGGCTCATTCCCTAAAGCTTGCTCCCTGTTTGTGTTAGAGCCCATTCCCCTCAAATTCGAGTAAAGTCTTCAGTGTCCTGGCAAATGATTTGGTTTCAGGGTTAATGCTATCAGAGTAGAGGAGGAGGATGGTAGGGGAGCTATGTGGCAGTGGAAGAGAAGTGGTTTCTCAGGGAGACAGAAGCACTTTTAAATTCTGAATCTGAGGTGGGAGACAGAAGGGGGTGTTCGCCGGGGCCAAGGAGAAAGCCCCAATCCCAACTTCTTGTGAAGATTTAGCTTGGTGAGAGAGAGACAGCTTTTGCTACTGTTTTCTCCAGAAACCCCCAAAGACTATGCCTACTGGAGACCAAACTCTGGCCACAAGCCAGTCTCAACCCTTAGAGCATTTTTCAGGAGGTTAAAAGTACAGGCAGCTAAAAGGAGGTCAACTGGAGAGAGCCAGGGCTCTTCTCGACATGGAGGTGGGAATGCTAGCCCTGGGGGGAGGGTCCCCTGAATGGGTTTCCACACTGCCCTCCTGTCCCCCCACCCACCCCTCTGGAGCCCTGGGCAGTGGTGGTCCCCAAAAGGCTCTCTCAGTACATCCCTGTATCTCCTGGTCCCTCAGTCACCTCCTTTGGGCTGAGAGCTCACACAGCAGCTAGCTTCTTCACTGTAGCCCTGTGGCCCAGATGAGCTCAACATAGCAATAGCTCCCAGCACTTCACTTGCTATCAGCTCCTCCCACCCCACTGACCAGACAACTGCTTGTTCCTAACCTGTGACTCCATTAACGGAGATCCTGGGCAGGGAGAAGAGCTCTGGGTCTGGGAGGGCTTTTCATTCTCAGGACTCCAGTTGGTAAAACAGTCAGGAAGGAGGCAGTAGGATTTGCAGGGTGGGGAGGAAAGCACCCATCACCAGGTTCTGATAACAGCTAGTTCCTGGTCCCTGGTCTTTAGCTTCCAAGAGGGAGGTGAGGAGAAGGGGCAGTCGTTTTAGCCTAGTTATCTGGGCCGCTTAATACCTGAGGCTGAGCCCCTGGAAGACAACAGGAAAATGGTCAGATTAGGAACAATAACAGACTGACATTGCTGGCCAGTGACCTCAGCCATAACTACTCCCTTTCTCCAGAAAAGGCCACAGGCCCATCAGTGGCCCCTGCTGCTTGTACGCAGACATTTGTTCTCTGGGCTGAAAGCCAGTCTTTTGGGGTTCCAAAGTGCCTAAGGTGTGCCTGAAACTCTGCACCCCCTTCTCCCCAACCTGGTTTCCCCCCATTCACACTCAGCTGTAGGCCTGACCTCCAATTTCTAATACTCAGAATGAAGAGCCGCCAGATTATCCAGGCCCAGAGTCAAGAACACAAAGGAACACAAACTCAGTTTCTTAAGCTGCTTCTTGGACAACTAAAAGCTCCAGTCAGCGGGGCAGTTTATCCCACCAAGCCCAGATTACAGTCATATGGCAATTTCTGCCACACTGCTGCTGATGTGACATTGAAGCTTGGGGGTTACAGGAGGGTGGAAGAGCCTGGGGCTTCCTTCTGACCTGTCCAAGGCCCTGGGGATGTTTTCATGGGTCCCCTCACACTGCTCAAAGGGCAGGCCGACTTGCCTTCCAAAGACCCAGTGAAGGAACGGATGCTTGGAGACACAAGACCTTAAGTTCTTGTACAGCATCTTATTTCAACTTGATAATGCTCAGCTTCTTCCTATACAAGGTGGGAGGAGCAGGAATCCTAAAACTCTGTGTGTGTGTGTGTGTGAATGAGACAAGAACAGGATTTAGAAACCCCAATCGAATAAGTTAGAACTTCACTGTCCCCACACCTCTTTCTTTTTTTTTTTCTCACCATGCCTAGTGATCTCCATCTTATACTGTACATGGCCTGTTATGGACATCTTGTCTCCCCCATTAGAATGTAAGTGTCCTGACAGCAAGAGCTGTTTTCACCTTTTTCTTTGTATCTTTGCAGCTTAGCCACAACGTCTGCACCCCAATAAGTGCTTAATAAATTCGTGTTTGATTGGTGAGTGGAGATGTCTCCTCAGACCCCAAAGAAACAAACATTTCTGTTTCTGAACCTTCTTTTCTTCATCCGTAAAGTGAATAGGTCAGACCCACTAAAGACCCTTCCAGCTCTACATTCTTGACCCCCTCTATTTAATTTTCCAGATGTGAGAAGAGATAGTATTCTGTAAGATGACAGGGTGGCAGGGAAGGCAAGATATGGGTGTGATTGGAGGAGAGAGGGAAGTAGAGAGAAGTGGGAGGAGTGACAGACACAGTAGGGTCGGGGAGAAGGGATACTGGGGTGAAGAGAGGCAGAGACAAGCATCAGAGGGAAGAATAAAAGTCAGATAATAGTTAGAGATATGGAAGTTGATCTGCTCAGACTCCTTTCAGGATTATGTATGATAAAGACACTTCTCTCTATTAAGATCCTTCTCGTGAGGCCTGAGAGTGCCCCTGCTTGTTGAGAGCACAAGTCCTACCTAGGTCCCACTGCATGAGGAAGTCTGGGCCTGGCTATGACCTTTTTGTCTCTTTCCAGGGAAGCGGCCAAAAGAAGTCCAAAAGGGACTTCTCCCCCATGGGGCTCCCACAGCAATTACACTTTTTGGCTATAGCAACTTTGGGAAAACTGTGGACTAAGGAATGAAGGTCATTACAGCCTGTCTTGGTGGAGAGACCACCCCCCTCCCCCCCAAACTGGTGAAATCCCAGATTCCTGATGGGCATCTGATTGAACTACTGACCCTGGTTAAACATCTAAGTTGACCTCATTTTATATATATATTATATATATATATATATATATACATATACACAAAGATCTTATCTTATCTCATCTTATCTATCAAACACAAAGAAAAGGCCAGGCCAGACCAAGTAGGACAGGAAGCTGTGCTGCTGAGTTGCTGTGGGTCTTCCTGGCTTGGGCTAACTCAGGTCAGCTCTCTGGCTCAGGAGAAGTTCTAAGCTAGGCTCTATAGGTGTCAGAGCCTGAGATCACTAGACCTGCCTAGTGAATCAGGAAACCTGGCTCAGAGTCCTAGCTCTGCTGGCTGAACTTTCTAGGTGACTTGGGGCAAGTCACCTCACCTCTCTATGACTCAGTTTCTTCATCTGTCAAATAAAGAAAATACTCACAGGGTTTGGTAAAAGATAAGACTACTACATTTGAGGTCAGGAAAATAAGAGGTTCAAATCTTGTCACAGACACTTGTTACCCCTGAGCAAATCACTTAACATCTCTTTGCCTCTATTTCTGTAAAATGAGGAATAATAAGTACCTACCTCCAAGGGCTGATGTGAGATAAAATATTTTGCAGACCTGAAAGTGCTATATCAATATTAATTATCATTAATCGGGGGAAGCATGTTGGAGGACTTAAAGAACAATGAAAATAAATATAAATCCTATTATTATTGTGATTTTCTGGTTTACTCCTGAGTCTTCCCCTGCCCAGCCCCAGTCATATAGAGTTTCCTTGAGGTATTGAGGCTTCCCACCCTTCCAGGGGGCTTGAGAGTATATTTCTAGACAGCTGAAATGCACCTTCCACCTTTCTGCCTCTTCTCCTGCAACTCATTTGCACAAAAGCAGAGCTTGAGACTTGCGGAAATTCTCTTTTTGGGAGACCTAGGGTCCTAGCAAACCATAGCAGGCATACCTCCTGGAGAAAGATGTCCTAGCTGGGAGGAAGGCTACACAATGATTTCTGCACATCTGCTGAGATGCGAGTGTGCATACTTGGGAGTGGGGGGCAGGGGGGCTGGGAGGAGAGGTGAGGATAAGGCCGAGTCCTGGGAAGACTATAGAGAATCTAGTGAAGAGGAGCAGCCACAGTGGGAGGAGGGGCTCGGGACCCTCTCTTCAGACCAGATGTTTGGCCAGCATGCCTGAATTTCCCTTTCTTCCTGTAGCCCCAGTGACCAGATTCAGGAGGGCCCATTTTGATTCATCTGAGCCACACCGCAGCCTCGATGGGGCATGAGGCGGGGCACTGGGCCCCTTGGATCTTAAGAAAGACGCCGCACGTCTTGAACCACTTGCCTGGCCTTGCCTGAACCTCATCTGTTTTTTTTTTATTTTGGGTTTTTTTTTCTCATTCAAATGCCCCAACATAATTAAATTCTCAATAACGCAGGCCAAGAATTCAGTAAGATGTGGCTTTTTCCTTTTTTTCCCCCTTTCATTAAGGTTAAGGAATTAAAAGTGTACCACTGAATAGACAGGCTAGCTTTCCCCCCAACCCCTTCCCTCCCCTCCTCCCCCCCACCCCCCAGCTGTCTCTGCCCTTACTGCCACAGAGGTGATGATGGTCTAGTGGTCCTAAGTCATAGATCCTCAGACTTACCTGAGGACATTGACAGGTTATGACAGAACAACAATCTTAGTTAGTTGTGAAACTTAGGCCTTCTGGGGGTACATGACAAAGGTGGGGTCCTTCCTTCCCTACCAGGATTTTGACTGGCTCCCAGGAAATGGTGCCAAAACAGAAGAGGCTTACAGTGTCCTGGTCACCTACAGGTGGAGTTCGCTCTTCGAGATTCAATGATACAACTTACATAATTGCTGTGTGTGTGTGTGTGTGTGTGTGTGTGTGTGTGTGTGTGTGTGTGTGTGTAATCCTTCCCAGGGGCTACTTTGGCTCATTATAGCTTCACAATCACTCAATAATTCCCTGAAATTGTGTGCATTTGGTGGGGGGTGGGGGGCTACTTTATAGGTCATCTAGTTCAGGTGTCCCATTTTACAGTTGAAGGAATGGAGGCTCAGGGAGGTTCATTGACTTGCTGAATGTCATACAACTTGTAAATGTGGTAGAGACGGGGACAGGGGTGGGTGACTTTCATACAGTGAAGACTGGGTTTTCAGATTCAGGTCAACTGATTCCTAACTGAATGTCACCTTCCCTACAGCCAAGGCTAGAGAAGAGTCAACCAATCGTGGGCCAGCTTTTTTTTGGGAATCACACAGAAGAAAAACTGAGGAAGTATGAGGAACACAGGGAAATGGGGTCAATCACCTCTGGGGCTCTGTGATTCCTCCCCTGTTACCTCTAAGAATCTCTGATCTTTTAAGTCCCATTTCTGGCCCTCCTCATTCCTGCTTGAGAGTGAGCTTGAAACTCAGCAAAACATTTGTGGATTTTTTTCTGCTTTCAGGAAGCTCTAAGACACGCTTCTCTCAAATGGGTAGGGTGGGTTGTCCAAAACCCTGTAGCCCTGGATGAGTTCACATGGCTTTATTCCTCTTACCTCCTGTTGGCTTAGGAGAAGACCATCTTCTTAATCTCTCCTTCCCTCTCTCCCTCCCAGAATCTGCCCTGGTCTTGGATGCTTATCCAACCCAGTGTCTTCTGCTTACAGTTCTATTACTTAGCGATTTATGGCCTGAATGTAATGGGTTCCATTCGACTTCCTCCCTGTCTACTTGTCTATTTCTCCTAATGAACGCCGTGCAGGCTTTATGAGGGTTTCTCAATAACTTGGGGTATTTTTCCTTTCAACATAAACAGCCCTTCAGGCTAATGACTTGGAGCTGGTGCGGCTGTTCCTCAGAGACAGAAAGGGGATGGGTGGAGTGGTGGGTGGCTGTGTGTTTTAGCAAAAGGAAACAGAGTTAACTTGCTGCCCCTTAACACAGGAGGCCCCTTTTCAACCCTGCCCTCTTTCTCTAGCATATATATGCACAGCTCAGTGCTGCTGCCAAAGGCACCTGTTGGAGGTTTGCAGGCTGTCTGCCCATTCATGTCATTCTGTGTGCTGGACTCACAGGTTCCATATGACTTCTTCATCACCGCTACCATCATCATCCTTATTGGAACTGACATTTATGTAGCACCTTAAAGTTTATAAAGTGCTTTACATACGTTAGCTCATCACAACAGCCCTTCTGGACCTGTAGAGATCAACTATGGTTTCCCTGGTATAGGGACCTCTCAGCTAAGGAAACTTCCTTTGCAACTTCAAATTTCAGGGAATTACCTGAAGCGCTGAGAAGCTGAATGACTCGTCCAGTTTCACACAGCCTGTCTGTGACAGAAGGTAGACTGGAATCTGAGTCTTCCTGGTTTGGGAGCCACTTCTCTACCCATGATTCCTCTCTGTCTCTCACAGGCAGGTGCCATAGCTATCATTATACCCATTTTACAGATGAGGACACTGAAGCTCAGGGAGGTAAAAGTGACCTGCCTCAGGATCACAAGGCTAGCAAGTGTCAGAGATGGGACCTGAACTCACTTCTTCCTGACTCTAGGCCCAGCACTCTTTTTTACTGGACCATTTGCCTTTAAATAGACACAGGTCATTCAGAATATGGATGACCAAGTCCTGAGTGGTGACAGCTTTTGGTTGTTTCTCTTTTGAAGGTAAATTTCATGAACGTGTTCATAAAGTTTTAGGCCCTTGGATTCAGTGTAATATCTTCATGGCATCTAGGTTTTGGGCCATGTGATTTGG
Organism: Dromiciops gliroides; assembly: GCF_019393635.1. Classification (NCBI taxonomy): domain Eukaryota; kingdom Metazoa; phylum Chordata; class Mammalia; order Microbiotheria; family Microbiotheriidae; genus Dromiciops; species Dromiciops gliroides. The sequence continues at coordinate 165,506,077 of NC_057864.1, read as the reverse complement.
AGGTAAGGGGTGGGGGATGGGGTACATTGTTAATGAACTTAACTAATAAATAATAAAGTAAACAAACTTTCAAGACGTCACTGGGTTTGGACAAGGTCTCGGTAAAAACTAATAAAGGCAGCAAATAGGTTCGCCTCAACCACAGGTCCCTTTCCGTGGACTTTCCCTTAAAGGCCCATCCAAACAGAGCAAACAATGGCTGTGAGATGCCACCCCCACAGCTTAGAGGCCATGGGAGAGGCTTCCTTGGGGTCTGTGCAGAGCGACAGAAAGGGGACCTGGGGAGGGAAACCACAGAGGGGCCAGGCCCAACCTTAGCATTCCTGGCCATTAGGATAGTCGTCCAAGACTGTAAACCCACAGAAAAGGGTGGAGGAGGAAATGACAAGCCCTTATGACTCCCAGAGGTGCCCCTGGGACAGCTGATGCTGTGCTGGCTTCTGTGCTCGGGGCCCAGACGTGCCGCTGGTGCCGGGGCCCCATTCATTATTCAATCCCGCCGGGTGCAGATCAGCCTTTCCGTTTGCTCCTCCAGGAGGAATAACAAATCTAGAAATGCAATTCCACTTTGGTGTATTAAGATATTGATTTGCCTGCTGAGTGGAAGTGCATTTGTCCTCCTGGCCTGTCCCACGGGCGAGAAGGGGTTAACCAAATGTTTATCACAAGGCTAGCTTCAGAGTTGAAAGTAATGTGATCAGTAATGAATTTTGTGTTACATTAGGTTGTATAAATGGACAGACAAGCGCAGACAACAAGTGGCCAGGAGTCGGGGCTAATCTAATGATGTAAAAATAGAGACAGCACCAATTATGCTGGGGGCCAGCTCAGAGCTCCTGCAGGGACTGCAAATGAATAGGTACAAATCCAATTACTCACTAATAGACGCACTACAAGAGGGGCAGTCAATGGTAAGTGCATTAGAGCCTAGTGACCTCCCTGCTCTGCACAACAGAATCCTAAATTTGACTTCCATCTTAAAAGGGGGGGGGGATTCTCAAAGAAAGTCTTCCCCCCCTCAGCTCCCCAACCAATTTATCTCCAACTCCTCAATGCCACATCATACCCGTGTGGACGGTGAGAAAGGAATGTGTGCCAGCTGCCTGCCCTTCACCCTCCTCCCTCTTCTACCCCAGCTCCAGCCCCCTCCCCCTTGGCTTCTGAAGCACAAGCAGCCAGGGGGCCAACCCAGCCATGGGGCGGTCCCTTGATACCAACGAGAGCCTTTGATTTTGTGCATCTGTCAGACCTGGGTCGAAGGCAGGCGGTTACATACCAAAACATTTCACAGCCATGTGTCTCTCGGGGGTGATGTTTTTTACTGCTACGTCAAGGGCTGTGTCTGTATTAAAAATAAAATATTTCTTTAAAGGAAAATGAAAAAAAAAAGATCTTCCAGACAGTAAAACAATGTGGGAACACACCACCACCTTTTCGGATAGTTTATCTACTTTGGTTGGGCTGCCAGAGACTCCAAGTGGTGCAAGGGGTGGGGGTGTGGGAGGAGGACACTCAAGTCTTCATGGTTTTTGGAGCCCAGTATACCTTTCCTATAAGAGAAAAGAGAAGAACCCCAAACTCAGCTTGCCCTGAGGTTTTATACATATTTCTTCATCCTTTCCTCTCAAATTGTCTCTATCCATCCTGGATAGGACAGGAGGAAGGGGACCTGGCAACTGGTCTACCTTGGCCCACTCTGTACCTAGTTTTTGGTTTCTGGCAGTAGGAAGACAAATGGCTCATTTGGCAGTGTGTGGTGAGGGCAGGCCAATGGCCAAGATTCCCAGGAAATAAGTCATGGAGTTAAAACCTGCCTGGCAGCACCCCTTCAGTATGGCTGGTTGGCTTGCCTGGGAAACTGGGGAATGCCAGCCGAGACTTGTTATGATGCATTAAATGTATCCTCGTTTGGCTCTCACTGACTTGGAGATGAATAAAATATGAAGCCAAAGAGGCTCCAAACCTTTCAAGGGGTCCCTGTCCATTCTCTAACTGCAGCCGGCCTAGGTCAAGTATGTTGTCATGCGCATGCGAGGATGTATACCACAGAGAGACTGCCTAGAACCACTCTACACAAATCAGGGAGGAGACAGCATGTGCTGAGGCTGACCGGAGATGATGGGAATACTACAGGAGGATGAGCTCACGGGGCACAGAGTGGAAAAAGGCATCCTGAACAAATGGAACAAATAGATGGGTATTCTCCCCAAATTCAATTAAGCATTGAGGGGTGGAATTTTAAAGCTATCAAGCTACGCTAAATAAAATACATGTGGGGAAAAGTTTGAGGGAGGTTGGTGAGAGCCCAGCAAGACACGCGAGGCCTGGAAGAGCTAGTGGGAGGAGAGCAGTGTTTTTCCACTAGCGAGACCTCAAAATGTCCCCATGGCTGGGGGCCCATCAAGGCCTGGGGGTGAGGGGGCAGGGAAGGACGTAAAAGCATGGGAAAAGTTCCAAAAACTAACCATGGGCTTTGGGCTATCCCTGGGTGGGGGTGCCCAGAAAGGCCCACAAAATGTTGCGTTAAAGACATCAAGATCTTGCTTCCTTTCAGCCATCTTAGGGACACTGCGCTACTTTAGTTTCGCAATATGGGCCCTGAGAGTACAGAAGTTCATAAAATTAAAAAAGAAAACATTCTGCTTAAGATGTGTGTAGAAATCCTTTTCTATGACTCCAGAGAGACGTCTGTTTGCCTCAAAATTTTGCTCTGAGGATTCTAGAATGTAAAAACAGACTTGAGAGAAAGACAATAAATTTTAACTAGCCGTGATCTTAGGTTAATGGAATCTTAAGATCACAGACTTAGAGCTGAAAGGGAACCGGGACGCAATCTAGTCCAAGTCTTTCATTCTACACATGAAGAAACTGAGGCCCAGGAAAATCAACTGGCTTGTCCAAGGTCAGCCAAGTAGAAAGTAGAACAAATGAGATTTGAACTCAGGTTCCTTGGCTCCAAATCTAGTGCTCTTTCCACTAACCTCAGCTTTAGAAACATTGAGGCTAGTAGAGGATTGTAAATGGCAAACCTTCCAGAAAAGAAGGAACGGGAAGAAGAGATTTCTCTTTGGTAGCCTTTTTATTTTCTAATAATCTCTCCTAAAAATAAATTAATTAATTAATTTAAAAAAAATAATTTCTAGGGTTGGACAAGATTACTAACGATTTAGCATTTGCCCATTCTCCCTCACATTCTTGTGGCCTCCCCCAGGCCCTGCTCTGTGCCTTGGGCTGGAAAGTCCCTTAAGAATTCATCCTTTCCTGCTGGGTACATCTCTGAGTCTAGCCCATCACTGACTGGGAGGGCCCCATGGCATGTGAGTCTCTTTTCTACTTGGCTGAGTCACTGCACACGCATGGTCCTTATTCAAGTGGTCCCCAGTTGGTCACAGGGGACCTATCAAAGCATACGAAAAAAAAAATAAAAAAAAAAGAAGTAGGGGGCAGCTAGGTGGTGCAGTGGATAGAGCACTGGCCCTGGAGTCAGGAGTACCTGAGTTCAAATCTGGCCTCAGACACTTAACACTTACTAGCTGTGTGACCCTGGGCAAGTCACTTAACCCCAATTGCCTCACTAAAAAAAAAAAAAAAATTAAAAAAAAAAAGCATACGAAAACTTTACTAACTCAATCACAAATCCATAGGTTTTTCTATGGTTTGAAAAGTTGTTCTCCCAAACAGTTTGGGGCTTCCCAGGGGGGAAAAAAGAAACATTTAGGAACAGCACAAAATCTGGATCAGTGATTTCCAAGTTTGCTCTTTAAAGTCAATAATAATCTTTCCTATTAAATTTTATTTCCTAGCTCCTTTTACCTTCTTTGTGCCATCTGGTAGCCTTGATTTCATCCATTCATCCATCCACTCACCCATCCATCCATCCATCCATCCATCCATCCATCCATCCATCCATCCATCCATCCACCCACCCACCCACCCATCCATCCATCCATCCCTTTGCTCCCAAACATATACTGATCACCAACTTATGGGGTTGAATTCTATATGCAGGATTTTAGGGGTAAATGATATATGATCCTGCAAGGAAAAGAATCAGAATGTCAGAGCTCAGGAAGTAAGGAAATTTAGAAAGCATCCAATCTAACTCCCTCATTTTACAGGTGAAGAAACTGTTACATAGAGGTTAAATGATGACAAGGGTCACACGCTTTTCTTTTGTTTCTTGAGGACTTACAGATTCCTTCAAATGCAAAGAACAAACATTCTTCCCAAAGACCGTGGGCAACATATAGGGAAGTAAAATCCCTTCCAGACTGGTTGCATCTTATCAGAGAAAAGCAGACAAGCACTAGCAAGCTGGCCCTTAAAGTAGGAACAGTAGTACCAAATGGTCCCTCACGGCTCACTCTGAGGGAGGCCAGATTGGAGGCCTCGGTCATTCTTCTTCATTTGCTAGAAGTTCTTCTGTTCTAACAGGGCTCTAGACTCCAGAGTAACCTCTGCTGCTGGATAAGGCTGGTAAGTGTTTACATTTGAGGAAGAGCTTGGTGGAGCAGAAAGGACTGGTTTGGAAGTCCAAAGCTCTGGGTTTGCATCGGGGCCTCTGCTATTTCCTACCTGTGAGCCTGGGCACGCCGTGTAAGTTCTCAGAGACTTATTCTTCTCACTAGCAAAGTGAAGAGAATACCACTTGCTCTACCTACCTTATAGCAAAATAATAATAATAATAATAATTAATATTAATATTATTGAGGAAAGGATTTCTAAAGTCAAGAGCTGGGAAGCTCTTGACAGCAGGGATTGCTTTGGTTTTGGACCCAGTACAGTGCTTTGTACTCATGATGTGCTAAATAAATACCAATAGGGATTGAGGGTTGAAGGAAAGGATTTATCCTCCTTCCTTTCCCCTTTTACCACCACACTTCCAAAGACCCCACACTGGATGGGCTCTGAGAGAAAGAGGCAAGTAGATCCTGAGGCCAGGATCTCATAAAACAGTAGGAACTTTAACTCCACAGATTCAGGGATGTCCCAAGTGGCAGCAGCTGAGGAAGAAGGGGAGTTCTGGTGGTTAATGGGCTTCCTGACATGGGTGCTGCCAAATGGGAAAAATGAACAAACAAAAAACACCCAGGACTCAGAATGGGCCCATCAATGGCAAAGCTGGGAAGAGGTCAGGAGCTGAGCCAACCTTCTGTCACCAGCTCAAAACTGGTGGTGTTTGCCAGGAGGTCTGAGGGCCTCAGGAAAGAAGGTATTCTAGGAGTATCAGGAATCAGGGAACACAGCTGAGGAAGCATTACTTTTTACAAAGAGACCTGTAAGAGCAGGCATCCCTGCCCTCGAGAAAAGTCTGAATTATAGTCAGTTTCAAACGGAATACCGTTTCCTCTCTTTCAAGGTTACTGTAACTAGCTGCTAACAAAGTACCGCCAAGTAGAGGCCCTTTCTGGATCGACTTAATGAATGGATGAAAATAATCTGTGATGACTACATTGATTTTGTTACATGCAAATAGCTGGTCCCAATGTATTTGAAAATAGCTCAGAGTTTAAATAAGCCACCTGAAATCCTGGTGACTATTCTTTTAATAAGCAAACCTTTCCTTCCTAGAACTTTAACTTCTGCCCAGCCTAGATCAGACAATCCTGGATTCTGAACTAGGGGAGGAAGTGTGTGTGGGGGTGTCCCAATTAATAATATTTTGCTGTTCAGAACTTAAAATATGACAGAGCATGCTTTTTTGCAAAAGAAAAAGCCACTAGAAGAATCAAGGCCCAGTGTAATAGAGGAGAACTCCCTCAGCTTTAGAGAGACTAGTTACTTAGTAAGAGCTGTACACCAACTAGCAGTCAGGTGAAGAAGCTAGTAGGACTAGAGGGCTGCAAAGCAAAAAGCAACATGGACACTTTAAGAATTAGGCTTTTTGATATAAGCAGTGAGAGAAAAAAAATTTTAAAGTTGTTATAAAAAAGAAGTTAGGGGCAGCTAGGTGGCGCTGGATTCAGGAGTACGTGAGTTCAAATCCGGCCTCAGACATTTGACACTTAACTAGCTGTGTGACCCTGGGCAAGTCGCTTAACCCCCATTGTCCCACGCAAAAAACAACAACAAATAAACAAAAAAAGAAATTAGAAGTTAGTTAAGCAGTTAAATGAAAGAACTGAAGCCTAGAGAGAGAAGGTACTTAATTTGTGCCTCGGTATTTGTGTTTCTTTAAGTCTAGTTCCATAATATATTTCTTTCTTAAAGTCTGTGAGAGTGAGCAATTATTCTATTGTTATTTTAATAAATAGTTTTATTTTTAACGGAAAAAAGCAATGTTGAAAGTAAAGTATGCTAAATTCTCTAAGACACAACTAGCCAGACTTGGAGGAAGCCAGTTGTAACACACTGTCAAGCTAGTATTCATAATATAGGTAGAGTGTGTAGGAGGAATCAACCAGCCTCTTTAAATTTGCACTTAAAAATCTGATATGACGACTAATGTTATACCAGTAGAGCCACTAACATCATGGAAAGCCATGCTTCAAAGTACAGTACAAAGACACTCTATCATTCATTCTCTCTTTTTTTTTTTTAGTGAGGAAATTGGGGTTAAGTGACTTGCCCAGGGTCACACAGATAGTAAGTGTTAAGTGTCTGAGGCTGGATTTGAACTCAGGTACTCTTGACTCCAGGGCCAGTGCTCTATCCACCATGCCACCTAGTTGCCCACATTTTTTCATTTTTCATCAATTATTTATTATTATGCACCTAAGAGGCACTGTGCTAGGCACTGAAAGATTATGACTGGTGGATAAGATTAACATGCACCCTTTGGGCTATCTATTCCTGAATGCAGGTCTTGACCAAGCTTTGAAGAACCCATGCTAGATGAGTTATATAAATGTCAGCTATATGTGAATCCACGTAATAATGAGCAACATTATAATGGGGATATCTGTAGATTAAGGGCTACAAGGACAAAAAACAAATGGAGCTTAGGGTAGTGACTATATCCTTCATTGATACCATCATAAATAGTGTATCAATCCTGATTACTATACAAATTTCCGTGCCAATGATGTCCTAACTGGTAAGGCATTAAAGGAATCTATTTATCTCTGGCCATTAAGTGCTGTCAGAGTCAATCAACCACTTGAGAATACTGCCTTGTCCATTTGTCCTTCAGGCCATCTCAAGAGGTTGTCCTGAGCTTGGGGGTAGGGAAGTGGCTGCTATCAGAAGAAAAGCTTGTAAAGAAAGCTTGCTCTGCTTGCCAGCATGGGATACCAAGATTTTTCCTGACTTGCCCAAATGGTCCTGGATGCTTTGCTACCTTCAGCATGTGAGGGTGTACATGAGGCACTTCCTTAAGAAGGCACTGCATCCAGGGAGGGGTAGCACTGGGCTCTTACATCAGGATGAAGGCAGAGCTGCTGAGCTAATATAACAGTCTGGAGTCTGTGCAAATGCAGAGAGATTGTTAACGATTGTTAACGGTCAGGAAGAAAACAGATTGATGTTATAGCACTCAACCTAACTCACCATGCTGTAAATGTTGGGCCATTTTATTATTATTTTTTTTAAAGACAGACAGCAAACATGATCAATTCTATCCAAACTGAGTCACAATGGGGGGAAAGATGGAGAGAGAGAAAGTGACATCATTCTGCTCACCTATAAGCCAAAGAATGGTTTCATCGCGTTGCGTAGGGGGACAGCAGACTCTTGATTTCTCCCTTTTTTTTCTATTTTGTGGACTGTATTAAGGCTATGATGATTTGATTGCATCTCATAGCTGTCTGGCAGATGGAACACTGCCAGTCTCTCTCAAAAAAATTCAACATGACTCATTGGTGCCCAACAATTCCTCTACCACACACGACTGAACCCACTGGCATCAGGGTAAGGTGCTCTGAGAAGCTGCTGGGGTGGGTGGTAAGAAGAGCAGAAGAGCTGACCTTACAAAGGATGATGCTAGTGGTTGTTCTAAGCCTAGGAATTCTCAATCTGAGGTCCATAAACTTGCTTTACAAAATATTTTGAGGACTGTATTTCAATGTGATTGAGGTTGGTTTGGTTTGGGGGGGTTTTGGGTTGTTATTGTTGGTAATCCTTGTGATCTTAGGCATCACCTAGGAAAACCAAGAGGGGCCTTGTGTCTGTACCACTAGTCCAGCCCCAGGAAGCAGAGTCCCTTTAGAACTAGATCTGGGGGACTGTCAAACTGGTGGGCAGCTAGGAAGATGAAGGGATGTACAACCAGAGTAAGTAGCAACCTATAGTTACTTTGTGGAAATAGTCACATCTTCCTCTCCTCTAAATGTGCACGTGAGTTCATGAGTGTGTGAGGGTTGTTAGAGGATTGGCACAGAATGCTAGAGCTGGAAGGGACCTTAAAGGTTACTTAGTCCAACACCCTCATTTTGTGGGGGAGGAAGTAGAGGAAACTGAGGTCTGGAGAGGTTAAATGACTTGCCCAGGGTCACACAGAGAGAAAGCAGCCAAGTCAGCATTTGAACCCATCCTTTCCTCTGCTAGTATTAGTTTTTTAGTATTGGCAGAGCTTAGATCAGAGCAGTCATCAACCCCAGAAACAAGGAGAAGCAGCACCCTTAAGCAGACTGTCAGAGGGGTGTTAATCCCCTTCCTGACTATCTTGCATAGCCCTGTGAGCTATGGCTGATGATGCATGGCCTGGGTCTCAAGTGCCAGCTCAGCTTCTGTCTCTTGAAGTCAGGGCCTTGGGAGCTACAGGAGAAACTTGGATTCCCAAGGCCTTCATCTTGGCTCAGGGGTCCTGTCCCTCTTTGAAGCTGCCAATGGGACGGCCTTCCTGATCGGATTTTTATGTCAGTTGTTCCAGGTGGGAGGGGCAGCCTCCTGAGGAGCAGCCCCATCTTGGAGGGCTCTGTGTTGACAACTTCCAAAAAGGGACAGCAAGCAGCATTTTAACTGGGGGTTGGGAGTTAGGATGGGAGGTGGGGTGAAGGAGGAGTCTGAAAAACCACCGGCTGATCAGTTGTGCATCACTGCCGAATGCAGACCCCCCAGCCTGCTTTCAGTTGATACCTGTTCCTGATCCCACGACATCCCGGCTTGGAGATTCAGCCATGGCATCCGCCAGCCGCTCCCTGAGGCCCTCTTCTGTGTGCTCCATGGAGGACATGTGGCGGAGGCCGAAGCCTTCAGGCCAACTTCCGCATACTTCCAGTAAGGTCACGCTCCGATCAAAGGTACCTGCAGCACAGAGAGGGTAATCTTGCACTGAGTACAGACGCACACAGAGGAGACCTCTTCTTCACTTGCCTTCCAACCCCTTACCCAGAGGCCTCTGGCTCTATTACAATTACGATGTGAAAATTAATGAAAAATCAGAACACATCAATGTGGCACTTTCCTCACAACACTCCTGCCAGTATTATCGCCATTTTACAGATGAGGAAACTGAGGCTGAGAGATGCAGTGATTTGCCTGGGGTCACATAGTTAGCATGGGCCAGATATAGGACTTTAACTCAGGTTTTCCTAATGTCACATCACAAGATGGTGGTCACAGATCCAGAGAGCACTGGAGATGGAAGGCAGCTTTGGCATCATCCAATCCTACATATATATATATATATATATATATATATATATATATATATATATATATATATATATATATGTATACACACACACACATATATACATACACACACACACATACATACATATATATTTTTTAGTGAGGCAATTGGGGTTAAGTGACTTGCCCAGGGTCACACAGCTAGTAAGTGTTAAGTGTCTGAGGCCGGATTTGAACTCAGGTACTCCTGACTCCAGGGCCAGTGCTCTATCCACTGCGCCACCTAACTGCCCCCTACGTCTATATTTTGCAGACAGGAAAACTGAGGCCCAAAGTGGGTTAATAACTTGCCCAGCATCACAAAGAGAGTTAATGGAAGAGCTAGGAGCAGGAGCCAGGTCTTCTGACTCCCAGGCCAATGTCCTTTCCATGTCTCCTGGCTGCCTCCAACCCTAGCAGGAATGTGTGGTCAGGGGGCCAGTTCCTGGCAGCTTCATACACCTATGCTTTATACAACTGTTGACACTCTGCTGGAGACACCAGAGATGGAGATGGGTGATAGCATCTTCAGCCAGGCCCCTCAGCATCACTGCTTAACGTGAAGCTGGTCCCATGTTCTAGAGAGTACATGGTGTTCTGCTGAATGCAAAGATTAGATTTTTGCATCCAAGAACACTTCAAAGTACAAATTAAAATTATTTCGACTTTATTATACAGCAAGTCTTCTGTGAAGGCTTATTTCAAACCATTCTCCCTTGGAATGAGATTACGGTCATGCTCTGTTGCTTTAAGCACATACCATGTCCCCTGCCATTAGGTAACCAAATCCACTGCATTGACTGGGCCTGGTTCCTGCCAGTCCAAGGAAGGTTAAAAAAAAAAAGCAGCAAATGCCAATGTTTCCCAAAGTTAAAAGTACACGAGACACGTCCTCTGTATCAGCTCCTCGCTTCTCCCCTTTGATCAGCCTTCAGAAACTATCTCCCCTCAGCACAGGGGGCTGTGCAGCTTCAATGCACACCCTCTGCCAATGACAGGTGGTAATAGAGAGGGTGCGAGCCAGAGCCCCCGGCAGGCGGCCCTGCCTCTGATAATGGCCAAAGTACTGAGGTGATAACCGTTAGTAAACACTCTAGGCAGCCAGCGGCTCCATACATCAGCAAAGAGGGCTAGATAATCCTGAACTTTGGTGGCTGGGACAAAGGCCTCTGGCTACTTGGCCTGCCAGGATTTATACCAGCAGCAAGGGTCACTGTGAGCTCCTGAATTTCATCAGCAAAGGCACCCCTTTGATTTATCTCTTTTCTAACATTGGGGCAGATTCCTGGCACTGAAGGGACAAGCAACAACTACAAATGGAGGACATGAGGGGAGGCCCCTCTGAGATGAACACCTAAGGCCTTTGCTAGAATCCAGTGCCTTGAGAACCAGCCTGCCCATCTGGGGGCTGGGGTATGAAAGGATATGAAGGGGCTCCCCTCCCTTCCATCAACCTTCTTGTCCAAAGAGACCAACGTACACTTGAGTGGCAATGACACATTAGGTGTTGTTTCTTTAGGCCAAATTGTGCACTCCTCGGGTGACATGGGTCATGCTACCTTAGCATGCCACAGGCTTCCCCTTGTGTGTGTACCGTAGGACAGAAAACACAGGGCGGACACATAATTACCCTCCCTGGAGTCAAATTCCAAGGCTCCAAAGGTTCAAGGATATATAATAGTTAAAGCCATAGGTTCAATTCTTGGTCTTGCTATTTACTTGTATAATTTTGGATGAGTAACTTCATCTTTTTTTCTCTCCATTTATGAAATGGGGATAAAGTGGCCCCTATTTCTCTATAGTTCCCATAGATACATGGTGGATAGGGGAAGGAAAGGGGTATGTTTGTTAAATGTGGTTCCTTTTTGGAGGTTCTTTCCTTCTAGAAAGTCAGTGTGATAAAATACAAAAAACACTGATGAGAGGCCAAAAGAGCTTGGCTCCGAAGGCCTTGCTCTGTCATTTGTGAATTCTGTGGGTCTTAGTTTCCTCATCTGTAAAATGAGGATTATAATTTGGGTCCTACTCATCTCATGAGGCTGTCATGAGAATTCTGTAAGTTAATGTCATGTGGACGTGCTATGAAAATGATAAAATGAGAAGTCTGGCAGAAATTAGCTTTAGACTAACACCTCATACCATATACCACAATAAGTTTCAAATGACTGATATATGACCTAAAAATAAAAGGTCATATCACAAACAAATTGGGGGGAAGGAGATACTTTTTAATAACCATGTATAAGTGAAGAGTTCTTGATAAAAAAGGGAATAGAGATGAACATAAAAGATAAAGGGTAATATGTAATAGAAATATCTATTAAATAAAACTGAAAAACTTCTTTAAAAGTGAGATGTAGCTAAATACAAAGAGAAACTGTTAATTTACTGTGGGAAAAAAATCCTTGGAGTAAATTTTTCTGATAAATATCTTATATCAAAGATACATAGGAAATTTATACAAATATATAGTAATATAGTATGAAAATATAAAACCAGAAATGTTTATTGGTAGACTAGAGCAGTTCCCCAATAGCTAAATGGTCAAAGTACATGAAAAGACAATTTTCAAAGGAAGAAATTTAAGCTACTAACTCTATAAAAATACTCCAAATAAATAAGAGAAATGAAAATTAAAGTACCTCCCAGTTTCTGTCCCACACCTGAAAAAGTAGCAAAGATGACAAAGAAGAAAATGGAAATTTTTGAAGGGTTTGTGGGAGGACAGGTACTGTTGGTAGAGTTGTCAATTGGTTTAACCATTCTGGAAAGTAGTTTGGTACTATACTCCCAAAGTAACTAAACCATGCATTCCCTTTGATCTAATGATAACAGTACTAACTATACACACCAAAAGAGGTCAAAGACAGGGGAAAAGGATCCCTCTGTAAAAAAAATGTTTACAGAAGCTCTTTTTGTTATAGCAAAGAGCAGGAACAAAGTGGATACCCATTAATTAGGGAGTAGCCAAATAAATGATAGGAAATAAGTGTAATAGAATACTACTGAATCCTAAGAAGGGATGATGGATTCAGAGAAATCTGGAAGGATTTGTATGAACAGATGCAGAGTGAAGTAAGCAGGGGCAGAAGACAATTTGTATGATCAATAATGTAAAGAAAAAATGTTAAATAAATTTGATCAATGTAATGACCACTCATGCCTTCAGAAGGATGAAGCTTCCCACCTCTTGGTGAGAAGTGATCATTTTAGAGGTACAGAACTAGACATAGATGTTCAGACTTGTCAAAAAGTTGGTTTGTTTTGCTTGAGTATATTTATTTGTCACAAGGGAGGCCTAAATGGCAGGAGGGAGGGGAATTGTTGGGTAGTGACAGTGATAGAAAAAAGAAGCAATGAAACATTAAAAAAATGCAACAAAGAGAACAGAATAAAGTTCAGTGGGGGCAGTTTTGTTACTAATACACCAAGTTTAATAGAAATTTTAAAAAACAACAAATAAACTTCCTAACAAGTTCACAGTTTCAAACACAATCCTCCTTTTCTTTGCAGATAGAAGTGTTCATGTTTGTATGTTTAAGTTAATAATAATAATTTAAAAACCCAATAAGATTCCATGTAGGGATTGGTCCTTCTAGCCTATCACTCCAGATTCAGAAAGGCCATTAGTAGCTGCTTTGTCTCTTTGGCCTAAAAATTCTTCCTATGACACCCATGCATTCTTGTTTTCCAGGGAGACGAGCAATCCTAATGGAAAACAGGAAGCTCCCCTTCCCCATGCACTCCTCCAAGGATGAGCTCATAGTGGCTGAGGCCCCAGGAGTGACACACTCAGCTCAACCCAGGCAACGCTCAGTTTGTTTTACATGGGTAAAGGGATGAGGAGTATCTGCACCACTGCTAGAGCATACAGCAAGTCCCACATGTAGGATTCACTCCCAAAAGATGACAGAGTATGCAGCCAGAGACCTCACTGGAGACTCAGGGCTTCCAGCGTAAACAAAGAACAACTGTTATTTGTCAATTCATTAAGTATAGCACTTTCAAGTCTGGAAAGCACTTTCTAGACAAGATCTTATTGGAGCTTCACAATAAAACCTGTGAGCTAGATGGGGGAAAGGAAAGGCAACGAGCATTTATATAGTACTGGGTATTGTACTGAGCACTTTACAAATATCATTTCTATTTGATCCATACAACCACCTTCTGGGGTGTGTGCTATTATTAGCTCCAATTTTATAGATGAGGAAACTGAGGCAAGTAAAGGTTAAATGATTTGTCCAAGGTCACACAGTCAGTGAGTGTCTAAGGTTGGATTTGAACTCGGGTCTTCCTGACTCCAGGCCCAGTGCATACTACTATTACTACTACTATTATTATTATTTTACAGATGAGGGCATTGGAACTCAGAGAGGTCCACAGGATCACAAATTTAGAGTTTTAAGGGACATTAGAGTTCATCAGGTCCAACCCCCTCATTTTACAAAGGAGGAAACTGAGGCCCAGAGAGGTTAAGTGACTTGTCCAAAGTCATATAGGCAGTAAGTGGTAGAGGTAGGATTTGAATTTAGGTTTTCCCGACTTCAAGTCCAGTGCTCTAGCCACTACACCACAAATTAGTACACCTTATACTAATTTCATAAAGACTCTCGTTAACTATAAAATCAACTAATCTCTGGGCTCCCTGCAAATACATGATCATACCTTCTGACATATACAACAACACTTTAAGGTTTTGTTTTTTGTTTTTTGGTTTTTTTTTAGTGAGGCAATTGGGGTTAAGTGACTTGCCCAGGGTCACACAGTTAGTAAGTGTTAAGTGTCTGAGGCTGGATTTGAACTCAGGTACTCCTGACTCCAGGGCCAGTGCTCTATTCATTGCACCACCTAGCTGCCCCACTTTAAGGTTTAAAAAAATGCTGTCTTCAAATCAGTTTGCAAGGAGGTACTATGAATAAAATTATTCCCGTTTCACAGATGAAGAACTTGGGACTCAGAGGTAATATACCTTGCCCAGAGCCATACAACCAGGACTTTCATTAGGGAAGAGAGTAAAAGAAGTCCTCTGGAAGACAATCAGCAGCTGGAAGTCATTACTGATGATAAGGAACCAGGACCAGGAGAGTCAGGAGTGGGCTGGGGCTAAGGGACACCTATATTCACTGGGGTCTGACAGCAGAGTGGGATCAGAAAGCTGGGCACATAGATAAAAAATATGGGCCTGTACCAGGGCAGGCCAACAGCAAAGCAGGTACAGTGCCTAACACATAGTAGGCCATCAGTGAATGTCTGTAAATTATAGAGCAGGTGGGGGATCTGCATGGTCAGTACAGCACAAGAAATGGATTCTTGCAGAGAGCTGGAAAAGCCAGGCAGCCAGAAGGTGAGATGGAGTCCAGAGTCCAAGGGAGGTGGTGGTAAAGACTAGAGAACTCTGTTGACATTAAAGAGGCAAGACAACAAGGAGAGAGGCATGAACCAGGGATGGTTGACTTGCCCTTGTTTGCAGGCTTTAAAGTACAATGGACTTGCATTCAAGGGGCCTACTTTTGAATCCTAGCTCTGACACCTAATAGCTGTGTGCCCCATGGCAAGTATTTCACCTTTCTGAGCCTCAGTTTCCTCATTTATTCAATGGGATGATAACACTTGCATTACCTACCTCATAGGACTGTTGTGAGGGAATGTTCATCTTGGGTCTTTAGCACTACAGAAGTAACAGTAAATAAACATAGAAATAATACCAAGTAGCTGAGTCTCTTAATTCAGGTATTCTAATTTCTGGCCCTATGATCTTTCCACTCTCATGATAGGCATGATGCTTCTTTCTCTGAAGGTATCGGATTAGAAGCTCACCCCTTCACTCCCAACATTCCAGATGGCAGATATTTCCTATAAATTTAGTTGAAGTGGATATGGTTTCTAAATGAAATGTTCTGTAGACTCTTGTTGTTTTTTGGCCAGGCAATGGGGGTTAAGTGACTTGCCCAGGGTCACACAGCTAATGTGTCAAGTGTCTGAGGTTGGGTTTGAACTCAGGTCCTCCTGAATCCAGGGCAGGTGTTCTATCCACTGCACCACCTAGCTGCTCCCTCTGTAGACTCTTGAGAGTATGTCTGAATAAATGATTGATGATATGGCATTCTTAGGTCCTGAGCAGGTAGGAAACGATACAGTCCCTACACTGTGACTTCTGTATTGCTCCTTGCAGGGGCTGCTTGGCCAGTAAAAACAAGAAGGATGCCGCTTCTGCAGATAATAACAATAGCTAACATTTACATAGTGCTTAAAGCACTTTGCATGTTATCTCATTTGATCCCCACAACAACTCTATGAGGCAGGTGCTATTACCTCCATTTTTATAGATAAGAAACTTGAGGTAGAAAGAGGCTAAGGAACTTGCCCAGGGTCACACAGCTAGTAAGTGTCTGAGACTGGATTTGAACTCAGGTCTTCCTCACTCAGGACCCAGCTGCTCTACCCACTTTGTCTCCTAGGATAACTCATGGCTTAGATTCCTTCCTCAGATCAAAAAAAAACCAGGAGGGTGGGGTAAGGACCTATTTGCACAAAACATAGTTATAGCAGCTCTTTTTGTGGTGGCAAAGAATTGGAAATTGAGGGGATGCCCATCAATTGGGGAATGACTGAAAAAGTTGTGGTATATGAATGTCATAGAATACTATTGTGCTACAAGAAATGATGAGCAGGATGATTTCAGAAAAACCTGGAAAGACTTACATGAATTGATACAAAGCGAAGTAAGCAAAACCAGAAGAACATCATACACAGTAACAGCAACATTGTATGATGAACTACTATGAATGACTTAGCTCTTTTCAGCAATACAATGATCCAAGACAATTCCAGAGGACTTGTGATGAAAAATGCCATGTACACCCTGAGAAAGAACAGATGGTGTCTGAATGCAGATTGAAGCATACTATCTTTCACTTTATTTTTGCGTGTTTTTTTCCTTTTGTTCTGTATCTTCTTCCACAACATGACTAATATGGAAATATGTTTTGCATGATTGCATATATATAACATATTAAATTGCTTACTGTTTCAAGGAGGAGGGAGAGAGAAATATAAAACTCAAAAAAATTTTAAATGAATATTAAAAATTGTTTTTACATGTAATTAGGAAAAATATTATTTTAAAAAAGATTCCTTCCTGAGAAGAACTGCATACAATACTCTGGATGTAATCAGAGCAGGGTAGAACACAAAAGACCCATAGTCTCTCTTGTCCTGGATATTAATTATGTCTAAGACTACATGACATCCTCTGGTTGTCACATTATAGCCTTGATTCATATTGTGCTCATGATCCATCAATCCTTCCCACTCCTGCCCCCAGAGCCTTTTCACATGAACTGGTGTCTAGATTTCCTCTATTTCAAATGTGTGAAACAGATTGTTTTGTACCTGAGAGCAGCCATTGACAATGATCATCTCTATGTAATGTACTTTTTTTTTTTTTTGGCAGGGCCATGGGAGTTAAGTGACTTGCCCAGGGTCACACAGCTAGTAAGTGTTAAGTGTCTGAGGCCAGATTTGAACTCAGGTACTCCTGACTCCAGGGCCGGTGCTCTATCCACTGCACCATCTAGCTGCCCTGTAATGTACTCTTAGGAGATGCCACCCACCATTCTAGCCTGAGTGAGGAGGCTGGGAAACAATCTTGTATTCTATATGCCACAAGGACTCTTTTAGAAATGGCTTTGCAGTGTTGGTGTCTCAGTGAAGAAGTCCTTAAATTCAGACAATATACATTGGAGCTCTACCAATTGGAGAAGTCATGTCTGTCTCTTCTAGCCCATTTCCAAAAGATTTGTCACTTTTATCTCTTCTCTAGTCCCTAGTCAACTGAGTCCAACAGCTTGGGAACAATTCTTTGTAGGTAGTGCAGTGGATAGAGAGGTGGGTCTGGAGTTAGGAAGACTAGTCTTCCTGAGTTCAAATTTGACCTCAAACACTTCCTAGCTGTGTGATCTTGAGTAAGTCACTTAACCCTGTTTGCCTCCACTTCCTCATCTGTAAAATGGGCTAGAGAAGGAAATGGCAAATCACTTCATTATCTTTGCCAAGAAAACCTCAGAAGAGCTTGAAAATAGTCAAACATGATGGAAAAAATGACTAAACAACAACGACCACCTGGAAAATGACTAAACAAAGACACCCTAGAACGTGTGTGTGTGGGGTCGGGGTAGGGGAAGGGAAAGAACAAAAGAGGCAGTACAGATAGGGTGGGTAGAGCACTGGATATGGAGTCAGGAGAACGTGAATTAAAATCTTAAGTCACTTACTAGCTGGGCAGGTCACTTAACCACTCTGTGCCTCATTTTTCTCATCTGCAAAATGGGAGTTTTGGACTCAGTGGCCTTTGAGGTCTCTTCCAGATGTAAATCTATGATCCTGTCTATGATCTCTTCTCTTTTAATGCCAGTCCTGTTCTGGGTTCAGGGTGGTAAGGAGGGGGAAGAGAATATTTAACCGGCTTGGCTCTTGAGATAAGTCACAGAAATGATGATAAAGTCAGTGTTTTTTGATGTCTTGCCAAAGGATGCTTGCCTACATGCCCTGGCAAAGGGTGAGGATATAGTTCGTTCTGCCCACTCCAACAACAGCACCAGTAGAGAGAAAGCCATCAAGCAAAGGAAGAGTCTTAGGATTTAGAGCAAATAAATGTCTCCCAATGGTTGCAAGGTGGGCAGAGCAAATATAAGGCTGGCAATGAAAATGCTGCAGATTAGAAGCCAAAAAAGCTTGGGATGGGAGTGGGGTTAAAATAAACTTTGGGTTCTTGGAAAGGCAGCTTTGACATAGTAGGAAGTGATTATTTTGGAGTCAGGAGACCCAGCTTCTACTTCTGCTTGTGATGCTTAGCATCATGACCTTGGACAAGTCACTTTCTCTGAGCCTAGGTTTCCACATCTGTAAAATGGGAATAACATTACCTACTTACTTCACAGGGTCATGGCAGAAAATACCTAGCAAAACTCAGCTCTAGAAATGTATTTGTTGGAAAGTGATATGAATTTATATCAAGCCTCCCCCTTCTCCTCTGTACTGGAAGACACATACTTCTGTGGTAATACATTTCCTGAAGTGACAGCTATCATTTGACCAGGACAGAAAAACTCCATCATCATCATCACTAGCCCTTGAGTGCTTCTAAGGAAGAAGTGTCAAGTTTGGGGAAGACAACTCCCTCTTGCCCGTGAAGGACTACGTGGAAGCCTTCTTTCTTGTCCTTGCTTTCCTCTACCCCTCTGCCTATCTCCACTTCTACTTATTCTCCAAAATCTAGGTTGAATCCCATTTCTTCTATGAAGATTTCTTAACCACTTGAGTCTATGGGGAACACTTACTCTACTCAATTCCTATAGCACTTCTATATAACACTTCTCTATTACTTCTGATATAACATATACAGATGTTTAGTATTCATTATATATATATAATTTTTTTTTTTTAGTGAGGCAATTGGGGTTAAGTGACTTGCCCAGGGTCACACAGCTAGTAAGTGTTAAGTGTCTGAGGCCGGATTTGAACTCAGGGACTCCTGACTCCAGGGCCGGTGCTTTATCCACTTCGCCACCTAGCCACCCCATATTCATTATATTTTGATGTATGTCTTATTTCCTCAATCTTGGTGAGGGTGGTACCATATCATACTTATATTTGTGCCTAGTATAGTGTACCGCACATAAGTGTTCAGCACTTAAGAAATGCATCAGTGTTGCCAACCCAGGGGCTAAGCTTAATTTTCTAAAAGAATACCTTTTTGGTGAAAACCAGAGATAGGTATGTGGGGCATGAGACACAAGATAGAGAGTGTTACCTAAAAGAAAAGGAGAGATGAGGGAATGATGTGAAGTCAGAAGGAGCAGAGAGCCAATGTCACTCAGGGAACTGAGGATGACCAAATTATCTGTGTTGGGCTGCACAGGGAATCTGAAGAGAAGCCAGGACATGCCTCCAGATCTTCAAGATAGGCCATTGCTTAACATCTTAAGTTGGGCTTTCTGGGTCCCCCAGGAAGAATGGGCCTGGTTATTAAGTTTCATCTTTGCATTACAACTATGACATCTGGTGAGCTGACCACCCCACTGGGTAAGGATTCTCTGTCTTTTGCATGCTATTATCAGTGGGGTAGGGGTGGGGGAGGGGGCAGGGGAAGAGAGACACAGAGAGAGACAGAGAGAGAAGAGAGACAGAGACACAGAGAGAGAGACAGAGACAGAGAGATAGAGAGAGACACAGAGACAGTGAGAGACAGAGAGAAGAGAGATAGACAGAGAGAGACAGAGAGGGATGGGGTTCTTTAGATTGATGACAATCCTTGCTCTCTACAAGATCCGATGAGCCAGCTACCTCTCTGCCTTTCTCATATTGTGTGTGGTGTGGGGGGGCGGGGGGGGGGGGGGGGGGGGGAAGGATTGGGGCTCTGCTCATATCTCTCACAGCTAAGGAGGCCAGGGCCCAAATTGCTACCTGATAGGAAAGCATCTTCTTTTCAAGGTCCAGGAGTGCCCCTGGAGTTAATGAAGCTATTTAGTCTGACACTAATTATTCTGGCCCTGACAGAGGGCTCTGCATTCAAATCAGAACTTCTGCATTCACAAAACCTCCCTCCCTCCCATCCAAAGTGGGCCTTCGTCAAACCTTAAGGTTGACTCTGGGGACCATAGAGACACACCTGTGGCAGGGGTTTGGTTGGGGAGGAGGGGCTAACTGATTGACTCTGGGTTTTCCCACTAAATAGAAACAGGTTAGATGCGTCAGGATCGGTCTGGCACTTCTTCTTTCCTAGTCCTTTCAGGCAGTGCTTAAGGTGACTACTCCCTCAGTTTCACCCTGGGTATTTGCCACCCTTGTGTTGGCACATTTGTCCTAGTTGCCCCTGTATCCATCTGACCAATGGCTGGAGCTGGGCCTGGGGGCAGCCAGACAAATGGGGTCTGATGGAGTTAGTGCCTGAACTGCTGGGAGGATGGGAGTGGGGAGATGAGGCATTTAGCAGGATCATGGAATCATGGAAGTATGTGGAGTGGGGCAAGGAGCACCAATGGGCTGTGCATAGGTCTTTGACTGAATGGCTCCATGTGGTGAACATGTTGGACAATCCCAAGCCAAGGAATGCAGCCCAGTGAGAATTCATAGTGGCTTCAAAGCAGCCTTTCTGGTTCTGTGATACATTCAGATTATAGCCTTTATGGGCTAAAACGTAGGATTGCAAAACAGATGACCTGGGTTCTAACTTCATGTCGACTCTTGACTCTGCTTTGTGACCTTCGGGTTCTGTCATGGAACCTCTCTGGATCTCAGTTTACCTGTATGCAACACTAGGAACAACGAATAATTAATCTTGGAGTTTCCAATGGACACAGATGACTCCCACGTAATTAACAATACTGAGGGGGGATTAAGAATTTCCCGAAGAGCCAAGGGATCACCCAGTATACCATTAGGGCTTCTGTGTAGTACTTCCTGAAAAACTCTAACATTTCAGTAGTAGGGCCCCCATCAGTTAAGGCACCAGGAAGAGGGCTATATGGGAGAAAAGAAGGCTTGTACTTTTCCTAATTAAAGACAGAAAGGGGGCAGCTAGGTGGCGCAGTGGATAGAGCACTGCCCTGGAGTCAGGAGTACCTGAGTTCAAATCCGGCCTCAGACACTTAACACTTACTAGCTGTGTGACCCTGGGCAAGTCACTTAACCCCAATTGCCTCACTTTAAAAAAAAAAAAAGAGAGTGAAAGACAGAAAGGGTCATACCAGGGCTACCCATCATTCCTCTAGAGCAAAGCTTCTTAAACTATGGTCTAGAACCCTATATGGTTGGAGTAACTGAGTGTGGGGGTCGAGAAGAATTTGGCAACAGTAAAACCTATTTCATATACCTATATGCCTGGGTCGAGATAAAATTTTGGGGGCAAAAAAGGGTCAAGAGTAGATAAAATTTAAGAAGCCTTGCTCTAGAGTAGTGAGCCCTAATAGTGAAGAAGTGCCTGGGAAACCTTGAGGTCAGAAGACATGACTCCTGATTCGAGTAAGAGGATGTCCTGCATGGTACTCCAGGCTGGGGCTCAGGGTCCTCATTAAGTTACTTGGCATTTTTACTGAATTTCTTTAGCTGAGGCTTTTCTGGGGCTGATTCTGGGGGCCTTCCCTTTCCTTGAGGAGACTGACAGGAAGCCTGGGAGGCCCAGTGGGAATAAGCCCTGGAGAAGCTCAGCCTGTACCCTCCTTTCCCCGACCCTCCAGTCTGGGGGGAAGGAATCGCAGCTGCCATAGGGGGTGGGGGCTCTAGGAATTCTGGATCTTCTGCATTTTCTAGCAACTCCCCTTGGTGACCCAGGGGTTTTTCCTGCCTGGCACATTTCAGGGATTGGTTTCTGATTCAGTCAAAGGTGGACAGAGCCTCCTGCTACCTGACCTAGGCTTGACTTTTCCCCTCGCGGCCACACTTGGCTGCACGCGATGTTGATTCTCCCCTGTGTACATATGACATATTTCTTCCTAATTCATATCTGGAATGTGCACTGACTTGTGCATGAAAAACAGCAGCAGAAGTTCCACCTCTGTACAGATTTCATAAATCGGCAGGGAGGCACTCGGGAGAGATTTCACAAAGCACGCACCTTGGAAAGCAGCTTCCTGACCAGTTAATTTCTTCCCCCCCCCTCCCCCCGCCCCAATCATCTTGGCTAACTGGGGCAAGGATCCCTAGGGGCCCATCCTAACAGAGTGGATAGTGAGTGTCAGATCTTGTAACTACATCATCATGACATCATCAAGCCATCAGTCTGTCTGTGCATTCAATGACTGGGACACTGCAGGTCTTAGTATAGGAGACTTCAAAGGGACCCTACCTCTGGCCAGATGCTGAAGTGCTTCCATGAACAAGTCTGTCCAAATTGGTCTGACACTAGAGGCCTAGAGACCCTTTCCTCCTCTATCAGTAAGCCTGGCATAGATGTGATTTTGGCTTTTCTACACACTTAAACAGGACTGGAAGTATTCCTTACAAGATACTGGGCAATGAAAACAACTCCTCCAGGGGGCTCTGATATCTTTCCCATTGATGATGGGTAAAGAATGGCCAACAAGTATGGTAGGAAAGCCCAGTATCCTATGACGCTTTAGTATAGAGATGGCCACTGAAACTCAACAAATAGAAATGAGGAAAGCCCTAGGAATGATGATAATCTTAATAGTAAGACAAATACTAACAATAACAACAAAAGTGGCAATAATAATTCTTAATATATACCATGGAAAGAGAGACTGAAGGCTTTGAAGCCTGAGTCTAGAGATCACACTGAACCAAAGGAAGATGGAGATACCTACAAATACATTGGTTTCTCCTCCAGATAAGGCACCTTGAACATAAAGATATAAGGAAGGTTTTGGCTGAATATGCTAAGAGACTTATTGGCACTCTGAAATCAAAGCTGGATGGTAAGAATACATTTAAAGCAATTAGTAGCTAGGCATTGATCTTAAGGTATACTTTCAGAATTGTAAAATGGACTGAAAAAGATTTGGAAACCCCATACAATATTAGCAAAATATAAAGTCCATCACCATAAGCAGTTACAGAAAGATGAACAGTTCCATGAAAAAAAAGCTGAAGGGGACTGACAGACATTTTTTCCCCCCGTTGGGGCAATGAGGGTTAAATGACTTGCCCAGGGTCACACAGCTAGTAAGTGTCAAATATCTGAGGTCAGATTTGAACTCAGGTCCTCCTGAATCGAGGGCCAGTGCTTTATCCACTGCACCACCTAGTGCCCCCCTGACAGATATTCTTAAAGAAGATGACAGACATATCAATAACCTACTGAAATATTTATGGAATAAGCAGATATCACTTCACTGAGGAATAGAAAAGGCTAGCAATAGGTGCATGGTTGTGTATTTGCCAAATGTAACTGAAAGTGATTTTTACTTCCAGATAGAGCCTATAAAGTTAAGATTCAAGAGTAGCCTAACAAATCTAGCAAGACATAGTGTCTAGAATTATAAATCAGGAGGATGCCATCTTTGACTGACAAGCAATTCCCCATAATTCAAGTTGTTGTTCAGTCTTTTCAGCTGTGTTTAACTCTTTGTTACCTCATTTGGGATTTTCTTGGCAAAGGTGATAAAGTGGGTTTGCCTTTTCCTTTGTCAGCTCATTTTACAGATGAGGAGACAAAGGCAAACAGGGTTAAATTACTTGCCCAGGGTCACAGAACTAATTGATTCAGGGGCTTCCTACTCCCATGCCCACACTCTGTGCACTATGGTGCCACTTAACTAATCCTATCTGGTGTCTTGTCTCAAATTACTTTAAGCAGAGACCTCAAAATATCTTGGGGGAACTCAAGCAATTAACTGTATTAGAACTGAACCATTGTAACAGAACAAAACTGGTGCCCACAATCACCAGGACATAACACAAATATCTGTATAACTACAAATATTTTAAATATATGTCTCTTCCCCAATACTTGTAATTACCAAGCTACATGTTATAAAAAACCTTTCAAGTTATAGAGACCTGGTCAAGGAAACCAAAAGCATTTGGGGATAGGATGAGGTGCGTATCATCCCTGTTGCCCTGGTCTGTTATAGAAGTTGTATAGAAAAATGTACAGGAGGATGCTTTTAGTAAGCCAACAAAAGATAAGCTTATATCTTGATACTTTCATTCAAATGCAAAAAGTGCTAATTTTATCTACTTGTGCAAAAGTACTTAGAACATGGAATCTAAAGGAATAAGAACAGGAGAGCTACTTGTCCTTGGGCCATTTGCATCTAAGCTTCATCAGAAAAGAAGACAATGATAAAAACAAAACAAAAAAAAGAAAGAAAGAAAGAAAGAAAGAAAGAAAGAAAGAAAGAAAGAAAGAAAGAAAGAAAGAAAGAAAAGAGGGCGATGAGATAACAACAGTTTATATAGCACTTTAAAGCTTGGGGAAAAAAAAGAAGAATGCATTTTCCCCTCATCTTTGCATCTCAGCATCTTTAGCTTCTGTTATCACCTCCTCATCCTCTCCAGTTGCTGGTGTCCTGTCTCAAATGACTTTGTATTTGGTTTGTACATATATTGTATTTATTTGTGTTCATCTTGTACTCGGTCCCCCCCTAACCTCTCCCTCCTTTTAAATGTAAGCTTCTTGAAGGAAAGTATTGTTTCGCTATTATCTTTGAATCCTGAGGGCCAAAGTGCAGTACCTGGCAGATACTAGGAGTTTAATAAGATTTGCTGAATGAATAAATGAAAAAGCCTCACTACTACCTGTCAAGGTGGGTATCTGCATATATTATTGTCCCCATTTTACAGATAAGGAAACTAGGCTTCAGAGAGGGTAAACAACTTGCCACTGGTTATATACTGAAGTGTTTGAAGCAGGCTTTGAACAGCTTCTTCTCCATTTCCCACATCAACACTTTGGTCCATCCTGTTATGTTGCCTAAAAGGTATCATTCATTTGTCCAATGCCCAGTTTTATAGAGGGATGCTCTAGTATTTGGGGGGGAAACAAACAACAACAAAATAACCCTGTATTTTTATTTAAAAATAGATCCCGGCAGCTAGATGGCGCAGTGGATAGAGCACCGCCCTGGATTCAGGAGTACCTGAGTTCAAATCTGGCCTCAGATATTTGACACTTACTTATTGTGTGACCCTGGGCAAGTCACTTAACCCCAATTGCCTCACAAAAACAAAAACAAAAACAAACAAAAAAATAGATCCCAATTAAATAAAACCTAAGGTTCTCAAGCCAAAATATTCTGAAGTCTGACACCTGGAGCCTAGGAGAAACTCTGCTTTCATTAATCAGAGGAGATGTTTCTAAAGCCATCAGATTGATCACAGTTGAATTTCAGATGCGAAACCCAATATACCATATATACAAACACCCCGTGACTGTTCTATAGATTATTTTTGATCCTTTGTCCCCTTCTTGTGCATCTTGTACTTCCTCAGTGAGCTGAGCGATTGATCACGGTTGAATATCAGATGTGAAACCCAATATACCATATATACAAACATCCAATGACTGTTCTATGGATTATTTTTGATCCTTTTTGTTCCCACTTCTTGTGGCATCTCCACTTCCTCAGTGAGCTGAACGGGTTTCCTGTTTCCCCCTGTGGTTTGACCCAAAGGAGCTCCAACCTGGCCAGCTCTGGATTGCCTTAGGTGAGGATGGCGAAGGCCTTTGGACAAGAGAGACCTGTGGTCAGACTGGTTTGGGCTGCTGTGTGGGGCTCTCCAGCCAGGATTTCACCTTTACCCCAGCTTTAGTGGCTGGGGGAGAGATGCAGGTCACACTAAAGAGTTGAAGACAGCCGCCCATCTCTCCATTCTGATATTGCTGAGGGCAATGAGCCAGATCTCGAATACTCCCTGCTGGTTTCTCATCTTGCCTTCTTATCCAGCTACCCTGAAAGTTGAAAATCTAACAGGAGGTTTGGATGCTGAATCCAGGGAACTGGACTGATTTCAATGGAGGAGATGCAAGAGAAGGGTCACAAACCTCAAATGAAAATTAAGCTCTACTACAAACATGAAAACTATACCACAATAAGGATAATGGGGTCAGCAGATCAAGACTAGGACAGGATCTTGTCCCAGCCTGTGGCTCTCCCACATAACCATTACTCAAATAAGCATTGGTTAAGTACAAACTAGCTTCCAGGTGCTGGGAATACAATAATTAAACTGAGTATGCCCTCAACAAGCTTATATTCTACTGGAAGAGAGTGGGAAACAAAAAGTACACAGAAAAACAAATGCAAAATATAAGTGAAGTAAATTCAAAGAAATGATGGGGAGGGGTGATGGTCATGACCAGTGGGGAGCTGGGGTGGGGGGCAGAGTAGGTCTTATGTGGGAAGTGGCACTTGAGCTGACTCTACAAAGGTATTATTAGAGTAAAAGGAATTAAGAGTTCCAGGAGGAAGAGGTAAGAAGGGATAGTGTTCCAGACACAGGAGATGGTTTGTACAAAAGCAAGGAGGCATTAGATGGGATATCAAGGAAGGTTAGATGTGCTGAATGATGGATACATGATGAGACGTCATATGAAATATATCTGGAAAGATAGGTTGAAGCCAGACTGTGGAGGGTTTTAAAGGTCAAAGAGAGAACTTTCCTTTTTGTCCTAGGGACAACGGAGGTCCCTAAGATGAGTGCTGAGTTCAGATCCAAGCTTCCCTTCTTCTTTGGACTCAAGTATCGCCCAACATTCTAGGGAACGAGCTAGCTTGTGTTCAGGTCCACACTCAATGTACCTTCTGCAGGATTCCACATCAAATTGTTATCAGAGGATAAGGAGGAGAAATGGCTTCCCTGCCCTTCCTTCTTTCGCAAGGGTGTAAGGCTCCAAATCTTTTTTTTTTTTTTAACACGGGGCAATGAGGTTAAGTGACTTGCCCAGGGTCACCACAGCTAGTAAGTGTCAAGTGTCCAAGGCTGCATTTGAACTCAGGTCCTCCTGAATCCAGGCCGGTGCTTTATCCACTGCACCACCTAGCTACCGTCCAGGCTCCCAAATCTTAAGGTCAAGTTTGGATGTAGAGAGCTTATGGTATCTGGGCTGCAGCCTGGTTCAGAGGATAAGGAGATGGGGAGTCCTAATCTCACTTCTTGCCTATTATTTGAACAGAAACTTTACTTACTACTGTCTGCCTTGGTCCAATGCTGAGATGATGACCTATATGCCAATGAGAAGATACTGACTTTCCTCACTGGGCTTAGAGATCATTACTCCATATAGATATACCAAAGTTCTCCTAGCAAAGAAGTGTTTTAAAATGGCCTAAGGAAAATCCTTCCCTCCTACCCTTGAAGATCTTACTGTCAAGATCATATCCATTTAGAGAGTTCTGATAGTCAAGGATTTAACTGAGTTTGGGTGAAATTGTAACCAGAATGAGTGCTATGGTTTGGGCGAATGTTGTAGTGGACAAAATACTTTGACCAGGAAGACCTGGGCTCAAATTCCACTCCAGACACCTAACTAGCTATGTGACCTTGGGCAGGTCACTTGACTGAATTGTGCCTCGGTTTCTTCCTCTGTAAAATGAGAGGTTTGGATTCCATGTTCTCTAAAGTTCCTTTCAGGACTAAAGCTATGATCCTACGCTATGTGCTCAGGTTCCTCATTGCCCATGCCCTTGATGACCTTCCAGATGGTTTTCCTGGGACAGTGACTCAGTGTATCACTTCAGTCATGGTGAGGCATAGAGTTGACTTCAAACTCAAGCCAAATTTGTACCTGGAAACCACAGTCTGCTAGCTTCTTATGTCCAAATAGTTCCAAAACAGTCACTCGACTGGTCAATGGTTCAGACCCAAGCATGAAAGGCAATCATGGATCATTGGATCACAGCTGGAAAGAACCTCAGAGGTCATGCAGGCCAATCACCTCATCTGAGGCCCAGAGAGTTTAAGTGATTTGTCCTAAGTCACTTGAGTCAAGCAAATAGCCAAGGAGGGATCCAAATCCGGGCTCTGGGGAAAGGTGAAGAAGAGCACCCACATTCTAGGAACACACCTAGTGTTAGGAACCTGGCTTCATTAAACTGATGTTTAACTGGAGTGTGGCTCTGTTGCCTTTTGCTCCCCCTCCCCTCTTTAATGAGTCCAAGACCTCAAACAGCCCCCAGCTGTCAGCCCTCCACCTCTGCAGAGTTCAGGAGCTCTGTGTTAAGTGTTAACAGTTCCGGGGCTGAAGTTAACACTCCATTAAAACAAATGAGGAGAACTTCACACCTCCTGCTCCTAGGCTCCACTCAGTGACTCCAACCCAGAGTCCTGGCTTGGCTGAGTATGAGGCAGGCTGATGGAGCAGGGGGTACAGAATAAGAGGTGGGGATGATTTCCTTCAAAATAAAAACTGCCAGGACTAATTCCAGAGGCTGTCCTGCAATAAAGAACCCAAGGGTTTGTGTTTGGCTCTGCTTTTTTGCCCTCAGCCCCCAAGACTCTCGCAGTGAGAACTGTAGGGATAAATGAATTTAGGCTTGCCTGTGGAGAGGACAAGGCTTGTGAGTTATAAAAGACCCTGTATGAGATTCATTAGCAAGTGTGAAAAAATGCCCAAATCATAGCATCAATCTGGTTACAATTTCACCCAAACTCAGCTGGTCTCATTTTAAGCTGTGCTGAGGTTTTCTGTTAAGACTTTGTCTGGGCCAGTGACCAGAAAGTGGGGTGGAGGTCCCATGTCAGGACACAGCCTCCACTCCCAGTTTTGCTGTGTAGCAGGGGCCAAGAATGGTAATCAGCATGGCAATCATATTCCTACTGTAAGTAAGTTCAGGAAGGTCAATTTAGGCCAATTCCCATCACTTCCTGTTATCAAAAAAATCCTAAGGAATATAGTCAATCTCTGTTAAACTTAGAGGAAGAATAGGTTTTATGGGCCTCACTCACTGTTTGGGGGATGGAGAAGAAAGAAAGAGGAATTCGTGTGCAAAAATGTTTCTTTGACACTAAACTGTTCATAACCTTTGACCTAGAGATCTCACTCTTGGGGCTCAAGATTACTGTAAAGAAGAAAAGTCCCATACTTAGAAAATTGCTCATAGCAGCATTACCTGTGATGATGAAGAGCTGGAAATAAAATACAACCCAAAGGATTGGGACTTGAACAAATCGGTCACACAATATCACTGTACCAAAAAGATGAAGAATTCAGAGAAAAACGAGAAGACTTGTATAAAGGCCTCAGTTTATCTATACAATGAAGATCTTGGAATAGAAGACTTCTCAGACTCTTTCTAGGTCTAAATCTATAATCTTACAATATTAAGTGATGGACAGCGAGAAAACAGAGGCAAAAAGGAACAATATCAACAATTTCTATGGCATCTTCATGAAGTCAATAGGAAGAGGCAACAAAACTCTGATCAACGAAAGTCGTCAGTGTTAGCACAGCCATACCTTGGAGATATTGCTGGTTTGGTTTCAGGGAATATTGCAATAAAGTGAGTCACACGAATTTTTTTGTTTCCTAGTGCATAGAAAGTTATGTTTACACGATACTGTATTAAGTGTTCAATAGTATTCTGTCTAAAAAAACAATGTACAGGGGCAGCTAGGTGGCGCAGTGGATAGAGCACCGGCCCTGGAGTCAGGAGTACCTGAGTTCAAATCCGGCCTCTGACACTTAACACAACACTTACTAGCTGTGTGACCCTGGGCAAGTCACTTAACCCCAACTGCCTCACTTAAAAAAAAACCAACCAAACAAACAAACAAAAAATGTACATACCTTAATTAAAAATACTTTATTGCTAAAAAAATGTTAATTAGCATTTGAGCCTTCAGAGAGTTGTAATCTTTTTGCTGGTAGAGGGTCTTGCCTCAATGCTGATGGTGGCTGCTGACTGATTGGGGTGGTGGTTGCTAAAGGTTGGGGTAGCTGTTAAAATTTCTTAAAATAAGACAACCAGGTTGCCACATTGATTGATTCTTTTCTTTCACTTGAACACTTAGAGGCCATTAATAGATTTAATTTTAATATTGTTGTATCTCAGGGAATAGAGAGGTCCAAGTGAAGGGAGAGAGATGAGGGAACAGCCAGTCAGTGGAGCATTTATTAAGTTCACTGTCTTATATGGGGGTAAGGTTCATGGCCAAATAATGACAATTGTAACATCAGAGATCACTGATCACAGATCACCATAACAGATATAATAACGAGAACGAGAACTGTCAAAATATGACACAGAGATGTGATATAAACACATGATGTTGGAAAAATGGCTCCAATAGACTTGCATGCTGCTGGGCTACTACAAATCTTTAATTTGTAACAAAACACAAACAAATCCTGCAATATCTGTATCTGAAACCCGTATCATCTTGCCATAATTAAAGAACATACAAAGTCCCTCTCAGATAATAATTAATAACCAGCATTCTTGGAAACATGCTTTGTAGAGGGGTCTGTTTGGGTGTTTCTTGGGAGGCATCTGTTGTGACAAAATGAAATGTATCAATACATTTATAAAGAGAATTATGCTATCCACCTGTTCATAGGAGAACAAATTTAGAGTTGGAGGCAATTACCTAATCTACCACTCCACTTGGTAGTTATGGAAGTTATAGAAGAGAGAGTAAATGACAAAGCTGGGGTGGGTAGGTATAAGGTACATAATAGATAATAGGGCGAACAGAAATATACCCTGGGGAAGCAGAAATCTGACAGCCAAGAAGTCTGGGTGGGGAGAATCCCAGGGCACTCTTGTTATTTTTTTTTTTTTTTTTTGCGGGGCAATGGGGGTTAAGTGACTTGCCCAGGGTCACACAGCTAGTAAGTATCTGAGGCCGGATTTGAACTCAGGTACTCCTGAATCCAAGGCCGGTGCTTTATCCACTGCGCCACCTAGCCGCCCCGCACTCTTGTTATTTTGACAGCAAAGTGGATTTATCATCTAACTTGTGAGTTAGGGATGGCAGGCCCAGCTGAGGAATTCCATTCTGATGGTACTTTGTTGGATTTTTCAGAATTGTCTCAGTGTTGAGAAATCACTGGAGTTTTCTCACTGTAGTATTTTATCACCCAAACTGTAAATAAGGGATATTTAGGTTGGCCAGAGTTTACAAATTCACTAAAACACATTGACAAGCTGTGTGAGTATGGGGAAGTCCCTTGCCATCTCTGAGCTTCAGTTTCCCCATGTGTATCATGAGGAGATTGGATTAGAGACTCTCTAAAGTTCCTTACACATCTAACAGTTGATGGTTCTGTGCCTTGAGAGGAGGTAGTTCTCCCTTTATCTGCCTAATTTAGCACTTTAAGTCCTTCCTAAACAACGGGCAGGAGATAACACCACCACCAGCAAACACCACCACCACCGAACCTTTATAGAGTGCCCCCCCCTTTTTTTTTTTGGCGGGGCAATGAGGGTTAAGTGACTTGCCCAGGATCACACAGCTAGTAAGTGTCAAGTGTCTGAGGCTGGATCTGAACTCAGGTCCTCCCGAATCCAGGGCCGGTGCTCCATCCACTGCACCACCTTAGCTGCCCCCTATAGAGTGCTTTTAAGGTTTGCCGAGGTTTTTTGTTTGTTTTTTAGTGAGGCAATTGGGGTTAAGTGACTTGCCCAGGGTCACACAGCTAGTAAGTGTTAAGTGTCTGAGGCTGGATTTGAACTCAGGTACTCCTGACTCCAGGGCCCATGCTCTATCCATTGTGCCACCTAGCTGCCCCATGCAGAGTTTTTAGAGAGATTAGGTATCTGCTCCTTCATTTCCCTAATGCTGGGAAGAGGAAGAGGTGAGAATAGTTAGAATCTTCCTGCTGCTACAATGGAGTTCACCACTTCATGCTCAGTAACCATTTCTAGGGCCTTCAACTCTCCTAGGAATCCTTCATGTCTGTATAAAGCTTTCTACTTTTCAACATCTTTTCATATATGTGAGATTTCTTTTGATCCTGCCAAACAACCCTTCGAAGTAGACAGTTTATTGTCTTCTTTTTACATCTGAGGAAACTGAGGCAAGATATTGGTACAGGAAGGACTGGAGTACAGGAGGCTTGCCATTATATCACTGCCACATGCAGAGATGGAGATAGTAACATTTGAGCAGGGCCTAAAATGAGACTCTTCTAGGATGGGGTAAGGATATTCCCACAACTCTATATGAATGTAATGAAATACTACTGTGTTGTAAGAAATGATGAGCAGGCAGATTTCAGAAAAACCTGGAAAGACTTAAGTGGACTGATGTTGAGTGAAGTGAGCAGAACCAGGAGGACATTGTACACAGTAACAGAAACATTGTGTGATAATCAGCTGTGATAGACTTGGCTCTTCTCAGCAGTGCAATGATCCAAGACAATTCCAAAGAACTCACAATGGAAAAAGTTCTCCACATCCAGAACAAAAAGAACTGTGGATTCTGAATGAAGATTGAACCATACTCTTTCTACTTTTGTTTTTGTTTTTACTTTTTGAGGATTTTCCATTTTGTTCTGATTCTTCTTTCACAACATGACTAATGCAGAGATATGTTTAATGTGATTGTACATATATAACCTATATCAGATTGGTTTTTGTCTTGGGGGGGAGGAAGGGAGACAAATTTGGAACTAAAAATCTTATGAAAACAAATGTTGTGGGGCAGCTAGGTGGCACAGTGGATAAAGCACCGGCCCTGGATTCAGGAGGACCTGAGTTCAAATACAGCTTCAGACACTTGACACTTACTAGCTATGTGACCCTGGGCAAGTCACTTAGCCTTCATTGCTTCGCAAAAAAAAAAAAAGAAAGAAAGAAAACAAATATTGGAAATTATCTTTACATGTAACTGGAAAATAACAAAATACTTTTATGCTAAAAAAGGGGATATTCCCATAACTCAGCACAGAACCAGAGCCAACCCAAAGTGTTCCCTTTGGAACTTCATCTCCCAGTCCATGCCCTCCAGGGACTGACATAATATTATCCCATAGTACACTTTATTTTTTGTAATTCATTTGTTTCTTTATTCTACTGTAACACCAAAAGGTAAACAGCTCTGGACCCATGGTCATTCTTTTCAGTTTCCAGCAATATACTGTGTCCCAGAGATACACGCAGAGCCCACTGCATAGGTGTGGGGCTTTCCTTTTTGTATAGTACACTTTAGAAAGCACTTTCTTCACAATACCCCTGTAGGTAACGCAAGTAGCATTATTGCCATTTTAAGGATGAGAAACTGAGGTTCCAAGAGGTAAAAATGATTTGCACTGTCCCAGGTCACATGATTAAGGGTCAGAGCTGGACTCACCCAAGTATCCTAACTCCAGGTCTTTCCACTTAATACCATACTATCTCTCATGATACTCCCCCTTGCTTTACTACATACTTTGATCAACCTCATATCAAAAAAATCTTAGACCTTGTACATCATAAGAGCTGGAGAAACATATGTGGCATGAATGAATGAGTACTGAAATTTCACTGATCCATTTCAATTTGACTATTCTAGAGCAGAGGTGTCAAACACAGGTGGCCTGAGGTAACCTGATAAAATGGTGATTGGGAAATACTGAACGAAATAAAGAAAAATACAATAAACCTCAGATAATGTTAATATGTGGTTTTCTAAGTCAGTACGCAGCCCAGTGATCCCCCATTTCTATCTGAGTTTGACACCACTGTTTTGAAAGACTGTCAGTCTGGTCTGTTAGCACCTCTGGCGTTTCAATTCAGAGCTGTCAAATTTAGAAGGGGCCTTGGATAGCATTGATCCATTGTGGGAGGGAGAGACCCTGTGGTCATATAGCAAATAAGTAGAAGAGCTAAGATTTGAACCAGGTTTTCTAGTCAAGTGTTTCCCCCTCCCTCCATTGTACCATACTTCCTCATCCATGTAATTAAAATCTTGGAAGGGAAGACTCTCTGGGGGTCATCTGGTCCCTCTTGCTGCCAGGAGACAGCACTTGTCTATCATATTTTGTTTCTTCAAAGAAGCAAAGTCCCCTACCTTCCCTGGAAAGGGGAGCCTTGTTCAGATTGGCTTTGATTCTTGTCGTTTAAGTATATCAAAAGCGAAGACCAACTATATTTCTGTTTACCTTAGGGTAATTCCTAAACTGAACTGTTTAACTAAAACCTTGACAACATAAATGAAAGTGTTTGGATCAACGTGATTGTGTTTTAATTTCACAAATCCTGTACTTCCCAAGAGAAAACTTATACACTTAACACCTCCAATCAAGTCCAATCACTTCAAAGACTTCCCACACTTAACACCTCCAATAAGAGCAGAAGGCCTTGTTTAAGGTGATCTATTTCTGCTTGATGATCTGTCCCTGAATTTCTGCATGGTAATATCAAAATAGCCTCATTTAAATAATTATCCCAGGAATTATTTGAGTGTAAACAAAAGCACAATTCATGAAATCACCAACTCTCATTCCCAGCCACAAACCTTGGCCAGTCCTGAACATAGAAAGAATCCATTACAAGATCCCTCTGAGGCAACAAATCAGGAATGTCTGCTTTGTCTAAATATGGTGCCTCTTCTATAATCCTTTAATATTCGGTCTTAATAAGTTGCCTTCTTTAGATGAGATGACCTCTCAAGGTCCCTTCCAGTTCCACGAGTCCATGAAATGGATCAGGCAATTAGGCTGTCTCCCCAGAAGGGCAGGCAGTGAGGGCTGGAAGTCTTGAGGCTCTGCAGAGAAAGGAGCTGGCTGGCCCAAGCTTCTACCTAAACCCCACACTGCTGTCTCAAGTATCTATTTCAGCTCAGAACTGCTGTTAAGAATTCTGGGTGCTAGGGAAAGCTGTCTCTGAGGCAAACATTCAAGTTCTTGTGATCTTCTATCACATCAGAGAGAAGTTATACACTGCTTCTTCTTCCTAAACTGTGAAAGGGTCTTCAAAACCCCACCACATTTGACAGATGAGGAGACTGAGGTACAGACAAGGTTTGCCTGAGACCACCCAGCTAGTTAATGGCAGAGCTGGGCCTAGAGCCCAGTTCCTTGATTCCCCACACGGCATTCAGAGGTTTAAAAAAAAAAAAAAGCAAAAACTTTCCTTTTTGCTTTTCACTCACACTATAGGGATCCAACAGTGAAAGACAAGCATATTTTCCCTCCACCAGAGGAATAAAAATGTTCTTGGTGAATTACCTCACCTCCTCCAGATGAAACATCCCACCAACCAGAGGAAAGATCTGGCCTCAAAACAGGGGCCAATGCCTTTTTTTTGTTTTGTTTTGTTTTTCCTAAGGTGGAACATGAATTCCAGTCACTGTCTGAAACCCAGTATTTATTTGGTCTTCCCCAACTCTGAGATCATTTATATACTCAGGTCCAAGCTACTGTCTAATAAGCACTGAGCCTAGGATAAGGACATCTAATTGGCAAGTAAGATCAGTCTGAGGTTGCTGAAGAGATGTCACAGTTGGGTTGCCTCTCCCTTGAGACCTGCAAGGGGTCAGGGAGGTTGTGGGGGCATCAGGATTAATGCAGATCCCATTTCTGTAAGTTCATGGTTGCCATGGCAAAAGAAGTTATCCCTTCCTATCAGTAGAAGATAGGGTCTGTTTCGTTTTTGGTCTATCTCCAACACTCAGCAAGGACAGTGTTTGGCACCTGGATGGTGCTTCATTCTACTCCTTGGAGTAGAATTCTACTCCCTGGCACTGGTATTGGAGAGTCCAGGGCTGCCTGCATGCCACACTGAGGCATCAGGGTACATGTGCTGCCCTGGTACCTACAGGATGTTTAAAAGGCCTAAGCATAGAGGAAGGGCTCTGGCATGCTGGGTAGATCAACTATGGAGGGCTTATGAAAGGACTCAAATGGACCTGTGATCTCAATTTCCATGTTCCCTCCAACAGTGCAGATGGAAACCCATCCCTGCCTGCCTGTCAGTGCTTGTCTGTGTCCTCCCATCAATACATAATAGGGATGTCGTGGCTAGATAGTAAGACATATGAAAGGCCAGGAGGCTTTAGAAGCCCATAAGTCCTATAGGAGTCTACCGAGTGACTCCAAAGCTAACGAGATCTGAGACTGTATTAATAGAAATAGTGCCCAGAACCAGGTTCATCACTTACTAGGCAAATCACTTAGTCTCTGGGCCTCAGGTTCATCATTTGTAAATTGAGGGAGTTGAACTGAATGTTCTCTAAGGTTTCTTCCAGATCTCAATCTCTTTGACTGAGTCTTCTTCTCTGTAAAATGGAGATAATAGTCCTTGCTCTTCCTATCAAGAGGCTGCCTATTAGACAAGAAAAGCTTAGGCACCTAGAGAGTTAGGAGAGACCCTTTTCCAATCCCAGCTCTGAAGCACACAGGATGTATGCCCTTTAGTATGTCTTGGCCCCAGTTTCCTCATCTATAAAAAGAGAAATAAGAATACCTGGACTAGCTAGCTGTTCACAGGGTCATGGTGAGTGTGAATTCTTATCATACCTCACCGGAACTATTTCAAGGAAAGTGTCTTGAGAGTCATAAAGGGCTGTATGAGACACTAGCCGGCTAGCATTATTACAAACCATAACAATAATAGGAATTCCCAAGCAGGCACAGAGAAATTAAGGGGGAAACTGAGACCATCCATCTTCTTTAGCTTTGCTGGGATCCTAGTCTTTGAGAGTAGCAAGGCCTGGAGGACTTTAAGCTCCATAGGGCTGGAATGCCTCTACCCCCTATCTGAACACCAGGCCCTTGTGAAAGGGAATTGTGGACATTGTCAAGATGATGGAGTAGCCTCAATTTCCTTACATTTCTAATGGTCTATTTTCACATCATGTCTGTAGGTTAGTCCCTAACAGTTTGTAGACTGAGGGGCTTTTGGATTTGATTGATTAAAATTTTTTTAAGGTTTAAAAGCCCATCTTGTAAATGATCACCAGACATATATGCTCCCAAGTCATGGACCAAGCCAGGAACGGCTGAGTCTTATGCGATATATGGTCTAGAGGAGTGGGGGTGGAGGGAGACCCAGCTGAGTCAAAGGCAGGAAGGAAAAAAGCCATCTCTGGCTGAAGCTCCCCCTGAATAGATTCTGGAGGTTTTGGCCTTGTCACTTCTAGTCTTCATCAGACAGCTGGTGGCTGTGTAAGGCAGAGTAGCATCACAAGGTGAGATGATTGAGGGGTAGGGCGATTGTGGCTGGTCCAGCACAGCCTCAGGCAGGCAGCATTTAACTCAGCTCATCCTTGGCCTCTCCAAATCCTGGGACACCTCCTCCTTCAGGGCTTGGGTCTGCATCTGGCCATTCAGGGGAAGAGACGTACCAATCCCTCTTATGGAATCAGGGCAAGTGACCCCCTCTCTTCCTCAAGGGTGAAAGAAGGTACTGTAGGGAAAGGAAGCTCCTTCTCCAGTGGGATTCAGCATGGCTTTGTCTGACAGTCCTAGAGGCTTCTGGGTACCATGGTTGGGAGAAGGAGAGGAAAAGGGAAAGGGCCAGTCTTCTTTCACATAACACAGTGCCTAGCATAGAGTAGGTACTTGGGAAAAGCTTGCTGACTGACTAGATGTGAGGTGGAATTATTCTGAGCATCCAGAAGAAGCTTGACACATATTGGAGCCCTTTCTTCTCAGGCATGATTCCCAGCTGGCATTGGTTTGGGAGGGAAATTAAACTGCTTTTGACTTACAACACTGAGGATAATCACAAGTTCCTGGAGGATTAGCTTGGAAAGGAAATCTATTGAGAAGTGCAAGACAATCAAATTCAGGTATAGAGGAAGAATAATGGACTCAGAGCTCAAACTAAGGTCTAGGCACTTAGAGGACAACATATACCCTTCCCCTCCCACACTGAGAATTATTTTAAAATACTACCATATTAATCTGAATATTGCCTGTATTTACCCATCCCTCAAATCTGGCCTGGATAAATCCTGAGTGGTACCTATAATTGGTATTATTTTTCTTTTTTTTGTGTGTGTGTGTGTGTGAGGCAATTGGGGTTAAGTGACTTGCCCAGGGTCACACAGCTAGTAAGTGTTAAGTGTCTGAAGCCGGATTTGAACTCAGGACCTCCTGACTCCAGGGCCGGTGCTCTATCCACTGCGCCATCTAGCTACCCCCGGTATTATTTTTCCATGTGTATAATATACAAATGTGGTTTTTTTGTCTTTCAAGATACCTAACTTGTATCAGTAACAATATAGTACTTGTTATGCAGTTACATATTTGACGTGGAGAAAGCGCTACTCTTTGTGGTGCAAAGATCATGAGGTCTGGTGATGGATGGCTTCAGTAACAACTGGCTTGCTGGTCAGCTCCCACAAAACTGCTATCTAAACTGTAAGCTGTAGGCCATGTAGATCAATGGAGAGTGGCTAGCCTGCCACCCTGGCACTGGAGAAGGCACTGCAAGAAATGCTAGGCTCAAAGTAGACTGGCTGCTTTACATACTGTACTCCCTAGTCTTGGTGCCCTTCTACTTTCCTTGATCCTGAGACAGCTGTGGCAAAAGTGGTGGAAGAAGAACCTGGGTTCAAATCTGGGCTTTGTTCCTCACCTTCTCTGGGCCCCAGTGTCCTCTGATACAAAATGATGGAGCTGGATCAGATGATCCGCTAAAGTCCCCTTCTAGCTAGCTCTAAACCCTAGAGCTTTATCATCTGGTTTTGCTTATCTTCCTCCCAACCTGCTACTCTGAACTTGAACCCCACTGGCCAACAACTCTGTCCCCCTGATGGCCGGATTAAGTTTGTTTTTCAGATCACCCAGCTGCTCTGGATATAACCAATGACTATGTGGCCATTAAGACAAGAAGAATTACACTTCCATTACTCTTAGGTCTGCAGTGGTGTTTCTGTCTGAATCACCATGATCTTGGGCAGTACTTCTCTTCCTCCAAAGTGAAATAAATTGCTCTTTCAGAGATAGAATTGTTATTATCATGATGACCATCTGTGCTACTCCTCCCTTTGTTAACATAGTTAATCACTCTTCCATTGGGTGGGCCACTTTACTCCTTGGTCCTCAATCCTCCCTCTACACCTTTACCCCA